>NC_081840.1:24764250-25364250 GCF_963259705.1 Myotis daubentonii | reverse complement strand
TACAGAAAGAGACGCCTTCCATGGAGCATTTGAGATCTTGCTCCCCAGTATGCTGTCAATTTGGCTCAAATACATTCTTTTTAAAACATATGTTTTTACTGATATTCCAGAGAGGAAAGGAGAGGAAGAGACGGAGAGAAACATCTATGTGAGAGAGAACCATTGATTGCCTGCCTCCTGCATGCCCCCTACTGGGATCGAGCTGGCAACCCGGGCATGTGCCCTGACCAGGAATCAAAAAGGTGACCTCTCAGTGCACGGGATGACATCCAACCAACTGACCCACACCAGCCAGGGCTCCAATAAATTCTTATAAACATTCTCTTTAAAAAAATAAGAGACGACTTCCAGAAAAAAAAAAGTGAACTTTTAATATTGCTTGAAACACTGAAGAGGAAGTAAGAGAGTGCTAGGAATCCTTCAGTATCATATGATCCAGACATGAGAGATCCTTAAATTTTTTCTTTAAATAGTAGGCATGTTTCTCTACTATTAAAAAACTGGAGATTTTTAAAATGAAGCAGAAGCCTTATTGTTCCCCTTTGTCCTCAGGTTCCTCTTCTTCTTTCTTTTCCTCTACCTCTTCTTCTTGTTTTCCCTCTACCTCTTCTTCCGTTTTTCTTTTCATTTTCATACAAAGCAGAAGGAAGCAACATAAAAATAAAGCCATCAAAGGAATAAGCCACAATAAAAAAAGGTAAGACAACTTTGCCTGTGGTCCTTCTTTCGTAGAAGGAGGTGGGCCGCTATCAATACTACCTCCATCGCCTTTTAGCGTGCAGTTGGGAGGTGCCCACCCCTGGCTGCAGTGGCAATGCTGTTTATTATTGCAGACTCCCCTCATGTGGCAGTTCTCATTCTGACAGTCTTCTGACACAAGAGTCATATCGACACACTTCTGGTGGACGCATATCTTTCCTGGACCACACACTGCGCCATCTTTCACTAGACCAATATCAGGTATGGTTATCCCTAAATGATAATCAGTGCCCCAGCAACTGGTGAAATTTAACTGAAGCTGATGTACTGTAGTATGTTCTGTCAGGTTAGGAATAACTGATACGTTTTCACACTGAACTCTCCCACAGAAGGTATCTAAGGTATTACATTTTCGGTATCCCTTGTCAATTAGACCACAGTGGCCAAAACGGCTTCCCTGGGAGTTGATTCCTTTGTAGCATTCCTGAGATGCACTCCTTGCATCTTCTCCAAAAATCGCCCTGCACTGTTTGTCGTGGCTATTACAACTCTTTTCATAGCAGTAGGCATTGTCACCACAGGGAATCCCATCCTGCACATATCCATCTTCTGGGCACTGGTGGGATGTCCCATTGCACCACTCTGGGAGGTCACATTCACCGATCTGTTGTCTGCACAGAGTCCCTGATGGCATGAGCTTGCAGTCTTTGCAACAGAGCCCAAAAGCACAAGCAGAACCAGGGCTCAGAGTGCAGTTCAACAGACAACAGGGATCTTGTTCACACTGCTTTACAGATCCACAGTCACACTCCTCTCCTCCTTCAACAACTAGGTTCCCACAATACTGTAACCTAAAAATATTCCCTGGAGATGGAGGAGTGTAAATACATGAACCGGTACGAATCGTAGTGTCCCAATACTGGGCATAACTGCAGTTGCTGAATTTAACTGTTAGCTGTTTCATGGCTGCCATCACGCACCACTTGAAACCACACACACACCATGCGGTGTCATGCTGCATACCCATATTATGGCCAAGCTCATGGATCACAGTAAGTGCAAAAGAGTTCACATTGTGGTCTAGGAAAACATCAACTCCAGTATTAAAGGGCTTCCGGCATACTCCTGAAGTGTAGGCAATACCAAGCTTAATCCCAAAAAATTTTTTTATGAAAAGATGGACCACATCATGTTGCAGTCGGCCATCAAGATTGACAAACTTCCAGAGACCAAAGTCATCCAGAAGCTGATCCATGTCATCAGTGGGAACTAGGTTTCTTTGATTCCAGACCTCAACTCCGGTCAAAATTACATTCAGCTTGAAAGGGCGGTATAAGAGATTTATCATACTGACAACATTAAGTAGTTCACGCTGCACCGCTGACACATTCCGTCCAGAGTAAAGGTATCGAAAGTGGTCCACAACTATTGCCAGTTCAAGAAATCGCAAGTGAGTCCACCAGTTCGCATAAGAACTTTGCATCAGAGTGGACTTAGGCAACTCTTGAAACTCCAGTTGGCGTGCTATTTTCTCTTCTGTCAAGCCACATCTCATAGGTGGGGACTGTGTACCATCACTGTCTATCTTATACACCAGGTGTTCAAATGTGGTAGAGTGCCTGATGGGCTCAATTTCATAAGCAAGGTCATTTATCTGCAGCATTCCTTGAAAACCTCCAGAACAGGTACTGAGGGCCACCAGGGACCCTGGAACCCCCTGCACATAACCATGGAAGTAGCAGTCATCAGGAACAAAAGGCTGATCCTCCTGGAGGACATGCTGGTCCGTGTAGGTGAACACTGGTAGGTGTCTGGAAACCAGGAACTTCTTGACCCTCATGCGGACAATGTGTCTCTGGCCCCCGAACCGCAGGCTGTAGGAGAGCCAGCCCGGAGCCTTAGCATCTTGGTCCCTGCTGGTCACCTTCAAGGGGATCACGACTTCTTTGGAGAAGCCCTGAGAGGGCTTGGCCTGAGAGTGGCCAGAATTGGACAGAGACACCCCAAACCAAAGCAGTAGAAGATTGACCTTGATGTGCACCAGGGCCTCACCCACTGCCATTATGGAACCATCAGTCCAGGGCAGAGAAAGGCGGAGGCATGAGGCACTGCTGGTACAGTTCCTCCCTTGAGCTGCTCAGGGTGCAGGGCTGACCTTTACAGATGTGTGTTTTCGAAGAGTTGGACCATCAGAGCTGCAGTGCTGAGAGTTGAAAATAAAGCTAAAATGGGGTGGGGAGGGAGGGAGAGTGGGAAAGAGAAGGAGAGAGAAGAAAGTGAGGTAAAGTGATTCTTCAATTGGGACAACGCTTGAATCAGTAAATTACCTGAGATTGCTCTTATTTATATGTAAGGGGAAGTGTGTGTGTGTGTGTGGGGGGGGGGGGGGGCGGGCAAAAGGGTAGGTTTCCAGAAAAACAGATGAGACTTATCATAGGTGGATCGTGGTTGAACCTGGATAGTAGATACGTAAAGATTTATTACATACTATTTTCTAAACATGTAAACTGGCATAAACATTTTTATATTAAAAACACTGACCTCTAACTCCCACATTTTTCCTCTACTCCAAATCAACTATGACCCTGATATCTTCAACAAGTATGTGGACCCCCCCGCCACCCAAAACCCACCATTTTTGGTCCCTTTATTCAAACAATTTGTTCCATCTCCCCTTTTCTCGTGCAGACATCTTATCTATTCCCCGTTCTGGTTGAAGTTAGCTATCAAAGTAAGCCCCACTTAAGGAAGTCATTAGTGTTGAGACCCCCTCCCATGAAGACAATTTTTTGTTTTATAATGCATGCTTATCTGCAGAAAGGACCAGACAAATGGCCAAGGAGCCAGCCATGCTGATGGAGTGATATGGGGTGGGGCTGCTAGTTGGGGGCAAGGCAAACAGCCCAATTGCCTACAACAGGGGTCCTCAAACTACGGCCCGCGGGTCACATGCAAATACAAATATTGTATTTGTTCCCATTTTGTTTTTTTACTTCAAAATAAGATATGCGCACTGTGCATAGGAATTTGTTCATAGTTTGTTTGTTTTTTTAAACTATAGTCCGACCCTCCAACGGTCTGAGGGACAGTGAACTGGCCCCCCGTTTAAAAAGTTTGAGGACTCTTGGCCTACAACATAAAGGCAGCAGCCTTCTCTCTAGCCAGCCCAGGGCATTATGTTCTCAATCACAAGACACTTATCTTGGTTGCATAAATACAGATTCTATTCTATGTTTTTGCATGACTGGTGAGTTAGCTGAATTGTCTAGAGAAAGTTGGACTGAGGAATTTAAACCTAGAATCAGTTTGTTAAAATGTTCAAAAGACCACAATTTGAGTGAACTGACATCACTCCTGTTGCAAATATAAATTTTAGCTCAGGCAAAAACTAATTTTTCTCATTCACTGACTTTCAGTTAAAAGTATCGATAATTTGCCTGGCTGGCATGGCTCAGTGGTTGAGTGTCGACCTATAAACCAGAAGGTCATGGTCGATTGCTGGTCAGGGCACATGCAGGGGCTGTGAGTTTGATCCAGTAGGGGACATGTAGGAGGCAGCCGATCAATAATTCTCTCTCACATCCATGTTTCTCTCTCCTTAAAATCAATAAAACCATTAAAAAAAAAAAAAAGAGCACCTGCATACATGTGGGTAATTTTTAGAATGAATAGCTACCAAAAACCAAGAATATTATTTTTTTTTAAATATATTTTTAATGATTTCAGAGAGGAAGAGAGAGGGGGAGAGAGATAGAAGCATCAATGATGAGAGCGAATCCTTGATTGGCTGCTTCCTGAATGCCCCCTACTGGGGATCAAGCCCGCAACCTGGGCATGTGCCCTGACTGGAATGGAACCCGGGACCCTTCAGTCCACAGGCTGACGTTCTATCCACTGAGCCGGCTAGGGCCAAAAACCAAGAATATTAGATGAAACCTCTTCAGGAAAGCATCTCTGACAGAGGTGAAATCCTAATTACCAGATTTCCTCTCCAGGTCTCTCTCCATGATACCCTTGGAATTTGCTACAGATCTGGAGATATTAAGTTGGGTAAGCATTTGTTGGAAGAGGATTATCTTCTATAAAAATAAAAGCATAGCCCTAACCAGTTTGGCTCAGTGGATAGAGCGTCGGCCTGAGGACTGAAGGGTCCCAGGTTCGATTCTGGTCAAGGGCATGTGCCTTGGTTGCGGGCACATCCCTGGTTGAGGGTGTGCAGGAGGCAGCTGATCGATGTTTCTCTCTCGTCGATGTTTCTAACTCTATCCCTCTCCCTTCCTCTCTGTAAAAAATCAATAAAATATATATTTTAAAAAAAAGAAAGAAAAAGAAAAGCATAATATGACCTTCTGGACAAAACTGGGGCTGCAAGGGAAGCTTGGGTCCCGGGTGCCTGCCGGCGGCCTGAGAGAAGCCCGTGTCCCGGGTGCCAGAGGGAAGCCGGTGCCGGCAGCTGGGGAAAGAAAGGCCTACTCTTGCATGAATTTTGTGCATCAGGCCTCTCATTAACAATAAAATGTTATAAAGAAAGTAACCCATATTAAATTTTATCAGAAACATGATGTGGTCATAGAAAAGTTTATTGCCAAGAATCTTTGAGACATGTCAGGCTTTGTCACTGCTGCATGACTCCAAAGATAAGCTCTGAAGGAACATCACCTTGCCATTAATTATGTGAACTGGTGTCACTCCAAAGCCCTTCCTTTCCAGCATTATCAGCACTTCAAGTAGTGTATCCTCTGTATCGATTATTAATTCTTTCTCCTACAGGATATCCCCAAAGCATGTATACACACTTTAACAGTTGACAGCTCAACTGACATTTCTTTGTTTTCAGCCAGACTACATTTTGAAAACAGAAAATTCATCCTAAAATGCTACTGGGAGTTTGAAAATGCAGTTGAAGTACAAACACTGCTTGTATAATTATTTTAACAGCTGATAACTCACTTAATTTTCACTCCTTTTCAGGTTTAACTGATTTGGAATAATGGGTGAAGCCAGACTAAGCTTTGAACAAAGAAAATTTATCCACTAGACTTTTTTTTTATGGGGATATATAAAAGATAAAGTTTTTGGTACAAAACCTGCAACAGTTGACAAATTGAGGGCACACAAATACCAAATGAAATTATCCTTTTTTTAAAAAAAATATGTTTTTATTGACTTTTAGAGTGAGAGGGAGGGAGAGGGATAGAGATAGAAACATCAATGAGAAAGAAACATCATTGAAATGCTGCCTCCTGCCCGCCCTCTATTGGGGACTGAGCACCTGACCTGGGAATCAAACTGGTGACTTCTTGGTTCAGGGGTTGACAATCAGGCGAAATGATTCTTGATATTCACGATTCCATTGCTTCGCATTATCAGCAGTGCCAGGACCAGAAAGGTCATCAGTTTGAAAACAGGTGTTGACAACAAAAAAATTATTCATTTATGTAGATGCTTTTACATTTAAAAAATGAACTGTATGTTAATAAACACTGACTCTGTAATCATTCAAAATGTGTATACATTCTTTGGGACACCCTATATTTCCAGCAGCTATAACAAACCCCTTCCTAACCATGTCGCCACTCATTCTCAGTCATGGCCTAATTCAGTGTTTCTCAAACTTGGGTCAGAAACCATCCAGGGTCATGAACTCAGTTTAGTGAGCCACAGCTAAACGAAACCCCAAAACAGATATCAGACAGCTTCACAGAGACCATGATCATGTCACCTGCTACTACCTGTCACCATAGAAGCTAGAGCAGCATTCTGCTGTCCCTTCTTATGCTAATTATCAGCTATTTTCTAAATCCAAAACTAAAACTTATACCTTGTCTATGAAGCTGGAGCTGAGGCTCTGCATGGTGCCTTTCTCCATCGCTATTTGGCTTCCTGAAGTTTTACCAAGAAGGGCACTAGAGGGAGAATAAAAGGCAAAAGCAGAGGAGAAGGGACTTGTTACTACCTATTTGCCTGCTGTGACTTTCTGTAAATCCCCAGCAGTGGAGCCTTGCTCTGATGGTGAGGGTTGGTTACCACAAAGACCCGGAACCAGCTCCATCAAGCCCTGTCAAAGGTATCAGTACCGCAGGACAGGGCGCCCTCCTGAGGACTGGATGTATAGAGCTATGCTCCAGTACCCTAGGCAGCCCACACCAGTCAGCCAGCGTCCCTCTCTGATGTTCCAGACCATACCCAAAGTGCCTTGATGCAAGCCCCAGGTATATGGCACCTCTCTCCGAGATCTGAGTCCCAGTTATGGTGGAACTTCTTCCAAGTCCCTAAGAAACCAGCACAAACTCAGCATTACCTTATAAGAGGTACAGCTATCGGCTCCCCGATGCTCCTTTTCTGAGTTCCTAAATTACCAGCATCACCTGGGAAATGCCCAATCTTCTACAGTCCAGGTCTAGATCTCTGAGGCCCTTATGAGAGTTTCTACCTTATGATAACCCCAACCTCTTCCGTTTGTTCCCCCATTCTTAGGGGTGGATCTCCTACTGGCAACTCATAGCTCAGTACGCCCTAGTGTTGCTTCCTTTTTATCTATGCAGGTTTTTAGCACCTTTTAAAATTTTTCTTATATTAATTATGCTTGGATTTTTCTCTTTTCTGACTAGATCCTGATAGATATAGAATTTGGTACCAAGAGTGCTGCCAAGACAGACAAAATGGGACTCTGGGACTGGTTTGAGCATATCCATGGCTTTAACACATTGCTGAGCTCCTGTCCAATGGGGGATGGGCATGTAGTAACATCACACATTACCACCCAATATGGATTGTGATGAAATGTCCTAGTGAAGCAAGTGTGTGGGGGACCGAGCTGTGGTGATGATTAAAAGTACCTCAAGGACTGAGGGGCAGGTTGGCCATGTTGAATTCTACTGCAGACGTTGCACAATGAAGTTCAAGGTTCTAAATTCTCAGCCCAGGGAGCTGAGAATGGTGGACCTAAAAGAATGTCTCATTTGTTTTAGACACAGGCCTACCTCATAGAAAATCAAATTTTAACTGTGGAGTTTCAGAACCACAATGTAAGTTGAATACATAGATTTGCCAAGATTTGAGTTTGAGTGGGAAAGTTAGGATACTGAGAAGGGAAAAAACCTTGATACTTGCAAAAGGGGCATTCCAGCTGGACTTGATTGCTTCTAAAGATCTAGAGCAGGGGTCCTCAAACTACGGCCCGCGGGCCACATGCAAATACAAATATTGTATTTGTTCCCATTTTGTTTTTTTACTTCAGAATAAGATATGTGCAGTGTGCATAGGAATTTGTTCATAGGTTTTTTTTTAAAACTATAGTCCGGCCCTCCAACAGTCTGAGGGACAGTGAACTGGCCCCCTGTTTAAAAAGTTTGAGGACCCCTGATCTAGAGCCTCCAAGTATCCCTGAGTCTTCTTTACCAGAGAGTGAACACAGCCCTCTCCTGTCTGAGAAGCCTGGCCACCTCTAGCTTGAGGCCCTGGAATTATCTCAGCTGGGGTGCCTGGTTTCCTCACAATGTACTCTTACCACCGTCAGCTCTAACTGCAAATCAGATCTAATTCAACATGTTCCTGAGGAACAACTTCAACATCTGAATTGAGAGGAAAGAACTTTTCCTCCAAAATAATGACTATTTTACTAATTTGCATTGGCAAAATTAAGGAAACAAACCATAATAATAGAAATGATGGAGTAGTTACATAGCTAAAGATATATTTAATATAAAATTCAACAGGAATATGTATCTCCTTAATAAACAGCTTCAAAATATATAAAGCAAATGTTGAGAGATCAAAAGGAGAAATAGAAAAATCCAAAATCTACTTGCAAGTATTAACACACTTCTCTTAGCAACTGATAGAACAATCAGACAAAATAAATAAATAAAAATTAAGGAAATAAAAGATTTAAGTAAAGTTTATCAAATTAACCTAACTGACACATATAAAACACTATATCCAACAATTGCAGAATATTCATTTGGTTCAAATGCACTCAGGCTCCTACCAAGTGGTGATTCCCCAGAAAGCCCTGCCGCAACCTTTTGCAGCAAGGATTCAGGATCTGGAGAAGGGGCCACGCACAAATGGATATACTAGACAATATAAATTTAGAAGGCATGGGGAGCCAGGTGGAGACCTACCCTCTAGTGGAGTGGCTCTCCGAATCTCTGGACCCATAGCTTTTTATTTACATAGCTTTTTATATATGTTTGCCCTTTAGCAAAGCAAACATGCATATCAAAGGTAAAGTTTGGTAAACAATAAAAGATTATTAGGTTAGGGCAGGGGTCCTCAAACTACGGCCCGCGGGCCACATGCAAATACAAATATTGTATTTGTTCCCGTTTTGTTTTTTTACTTCAAAATAAGATATGTGCAGTGTGCATAGGAATTTGTTCATAGTTTTTTTTTAAACAATAGTCCGACCCTCCAACGGTCTGAGGGACAGTGAACTGGCCCCCTGTTTAAAAGTTTGAGGACCCCTGGGTTAGGGGATTGACTTGGGCCACCATTGTCTCAACAGAACAATCAATGCATAGCTTTTAGCCCTTGCTAAAGCCCAAGGTCTATCAGCCTTCTGTGTTCCCTGCTGCACTTTCATGATAGTGTAGACAATGCGTAGCTTCAAGCAATCCCCTTGTGCCCCCAACAACAGCCTGCACTTAGAGGGCTGCATCCACAGCATTTGTCTACAGCAGAAAAGGGGAACGTCCGGCCGTGGGCCATATAAGGCCCTTTAAATCATTTGGTCTGGCCCCTGCCAAGGCATTAGGGGTTGAGTTAATTAAATGTTTGACCCAAGCATAGCAGGCTAATTTTTAAGCTGATAATTTTGTATGGCCCTCAGATGATGTTATAAATTGAAACCTTGGGTATACAGTTCTTTTGGACCTCTCCTGGAAAGCCCTGTAGAATACATATCAGTGAATGTGACCTTCCCTGGTGCAAAGGAAGATCAAGGTGGTGCACTGAGGATTTCTATGTGCAGGATGAGACGACTTGTGGTGACAGTACCTACTATTATCTCAAAATGTCCAACAGTCACCCTAGTTGGTTTGGCTCAGTGGATAGAGCGTCAGCCTGTGGATTGAAGGGTCCCGGGTTTGATTCGGGTCAAGGGCACATGTCCAGGTTGCAGACTTGATCCCTAATAGGGGGCATGCAGGAGGCAGTCCATCAATGACTCTCTCATCGTTGATGTCTATCTCTCCTCTCCCTTCACCTCTGATATCAATAAAAATACATATGCGTGAGGAATTGTATCAATTCTTTAACACTCAACTGTGACTACAGATTAGAGAAATGTCATCAGAGAGGACTGTGCCATGATGAAGAGCACTGCCACTGTCGGTATGGGAGGGCTCCTTCCTACTGTGAGTTTACAGGCTACGGAGAAAGCTCAGACAGCAGCCCAGCTCCCAGGGGCAGTCTCCTTCCCTCACTATTAACAGAAATTCTTTGCACAATAATTTTCTATTCACACACTTTTTCCTTGCCTTAACATCTTATGGTCTGTTTGTAATCCTCACTGGAGGATATGCCCCTCAACCCTGATTTTATTTTATTTTATTTTATTTTATTTTACCCTGATTTTAGAGAGAGGGAAAAGGAGAGAGAAAGAGAGAGAGACAGAAACAGAGACCCAGCCAGAGAGAGAGAGAGAGAGAGAAACATCAATTGGTTGCTTCCTGTATGCCCCCCACTAGGGATCAAAGTCGCAGTCTAGGTATGTGCCCTGACTAGGAATCAAACTGGCAACCTTTCAATGTATGGGATGATGCTCCAGCCAACTGAGCTACACTGGCCAGGGCTCAATGTCTTATGTTTTTATCAGAGTACTATTTTTAAGAGTTCCTAATCAAGAAAATACCCTTACAACTGAAAACAGGAAATGAAAGAACTGCAAAATATTTACTGGTTCAAAGAAAATATCTTTGGAGGGGGGTGGGAGCGGTTGGGGAGAGGTCAATTGGGGGAGTGGGGAGGAGACTTATGTAATACTTTAAACAATAAAGAACTTTAAATATATGTATTTGGAAAGAGAAGATAATTGCATGATCATTGTCCAATGACCCACAGTCCATTAATTTAGAAAGCGTGATCAAAAGATAGATTTTCTTGGTTCTTTATGTTTAACCCTAATATATAAAAAGCCAGGTGCCATCATGACCTAAAGGACCAGATGGACGACCAAACAGCAGGCTAGGGAGCTAAGGGAGCGGGAGCTGTGGGTCCCTGACCGCCCGCGGGACAGCAGCAGGAGGAGGGAGCTGTGCGCCCAAAGGACCAAATGACCAGTCCGGCTCTCACGGCGTGGCAGGGCGCGGCGGTGGAGGCTGAGGAGCCTCGCAGGGCAGCGGCTGTGAGCATGGAGCTTCGTGGAGCAGCTGAGGTGGAGGAGTGTCGCAGGGCAGGGGCAGCAGAGGCGAGGCCGAGGAGCAGGTCGGGGACTGAGTATGAGCTTCACAGGGCAGCTGAGGCCGAGGAGCCTCACAGGGCAGGGGCTGTTAGTGTGGAGCTTCCCGGAGCAGCTGAGGCGGAGGAGCATCGTGGGGCGTGAGGTGTGGGCGGCTGAGGCCAAGGAGCCTTGCGGGGCGGAGGCTGTGAATGTGGAGGTTCCCGGGGCAGGGGCCAAAGAGGTGAAGGAGCGATGCTGGGAGTGGACATGGCCCTGATTGCAGCGAGGCCTAGGGATCCTAACTGCGCATGATTTAATCATGCGCTGGGCCTCCAGTCTATAATAAAAGCACAATATGCTAATTAGACCAGACGTCCTTCCGGATGAAGCCGTGGTGGTGGCCAGGCCCCCTGCACAAATTCGTGCATTGGGCCTCTAGTTGAAAGATCAATAGCCACTCAACTTCTGAAACTAAATGTCTTTTGCTTTTCCTTAGTAAGTTCTCAGTTCTTTCCATTTATGGCAGTGTTGCACTCAGTAGGGAATCCTGGAAATGTGTTCCAGTGCTTTCATCACATTAGCCCTGTGGCTACACCCTTTAACCAGGTCTAAGGGAACAAGTGTGTGGCATAATCACCAAGACAAAGCATTAAAAGGCACAAGTTCCTGCCAAAACCGGTTTGGCTCAGTGGATAGAGCATCAGCCTGCAGACTGAAAGGTCCCAGGTTCAATTCCGGTCAAGGGCATGTACCTTGGTTGCGGGCACATCCCCAGTAGGAGTGTGCAGGAGGCAGCTGATCGATGTTTCTCTCTCATCGATGTTTCTGACTCTCTATCTCTCTCCCTTCCTCTCTGTAAAAAAATCAATAAAATATATTTTTTTTAAAAAAGGCACAAGTTCCCTTTGTAATATCTGGAGGAGAACTGGTAGAGCAAATCAAAAGAACAAGGCTTATAAACAAAATAGCCAGAAAAGGACCCCAAAATTATAAAGAGATATAAAAAGACAAAAGTCATAGAGTCAAAGGAAAGCACAGTAAAACATACTTTGTTTTTATGATCTTCATAAAAGTAAGCAATGACCTGAAAAGTTCTCCAGTGAATTTATTTCACAAAGGAATCTAGTGAGAAAAAGTATAGTATAAAATAAAAATAATAAATGGGCCAAACCTTAGAGTTACTGCTGTGGCTATTAGAAACCACGTGTGCGTGTGTCTGCGTCTGTGTGTATATGTAGTTCAAGTACACTGTGCAGATCTGTGAAGATTCCCTTGCCCTCCAAGTTGCTCAGTGTCCAGCTGGGGTAAAAAGACAATACAGAATTATAGTGGAATGGTAAGATGGTGTGCACAGGGTTCTTGGCAGCACAAGTTATTGGAGTGGAGGGGAGGCAATCAGAAACGTTTCCAAAGAGAGATGACAACTGAGTTACCTCAGAAGGAAAAGTGATAATGAAAATAGCCAACGCTTGCCCTAACTGGTTTGGCTCAGTGGCTAGAGCATCAGCCTGCAGACTCAAGGGTCCCAGGTTTGATTCTGGTCAAGGGCATGTTCCTTGGTTGCAGGCACATCCCCAGTAGGGGGTGTGCAGGAGGCAGCTGATCGATGTTTCTCTCTCTCATAGATGTTTCTAACTCTGTATCCCTCTCCCTTCCTCTCTGTAAAAAAATCAATTTTTTTTTTTTAAAAAAAGAAAATAGCCAACGCTTATTGAGTACTTAGCAAGTATCAGGTTCTAACCTAAAATAATATTAATATTAATGAACTCATTTAACTTTCAAAACAATCCTAACGGATACATTTTGCTATTATCCCCATTTTATAGTTGGGAGAACCTAGGCACAGAAGGATTGGTTAACTTATGAGACATATCTGGAAAAAAGTGAAGTTGTATTTGAACCCTAGACTTTGCTCTAAATCATTAAATGACTAAGTGTTTAAAATCCACATGGCATGGAATACACGACCTTTAAAGTCTGAGAATCCAAGTTCTGTCACTTAGTATTAATAACAACTTGAGTACACTTTAACCTCTGCCAATTTTTACTTCCTTGTTTGAAACACGGCTATTAAAACTTCCAAGGTTCTTGCAGACTGCACAAGTACAATACCAGCCACACAGTAAGGATGGTGAGAAAAATGTGACCCTCTGCACTCTACTGGGCAAAAGTGAAGGGCAAGAACTCAGCCTCTTGCTGAGGAATGATATTGCTCAAGATCCAAAGTATGAATTGGGCCAAGATTATTAGGGTGGAATTGTCGAAGTCATTCTAAAATGTTAGTCATAGTACAATGGACACAGTCGTGCATTCATTCATCCTTTCATTCAACAAAGATTTCCTGATGTTGGGCACTGTGAGAAATGCTGGGGATACAGCAGCAAGCAAAGCTGATGTTGCTCATGGATGTTAAAGTCTAACACAGACGTCAGACACTAAACAAGTAACTAAGTACGACTGTGTTGAGAATCCCCGGAAAAGAAAATCAGGGCCTATGACAATGTATAAACTAGTCTGTGATTCAGAAAAGGCTTCCCTGAGGAAGAGACATTTGATCTGAGATGTAAAAATGAAGGAAAAATAAGCAAGCTGAAAGACAGACTGCATCAATTCCACACAATGGGAAGAGTTATCTGCAAAAAATTACCATCAGCATTTAACAAAGCCAATTACTTCCTTCTTGAATTGCTTTTTCATTTGGTTTTCATGGGCTCACTTCACTGGCAGCTACTTCAAGGTTATTCTTTCCTATATCCCCAACTCTAAATGTTGGGAGTGTTCTAGTGCTCAGTCCTTGGACATTTTCCCCCTCTCTATACAC
Source organism: Myotis daubentonii (assembly GCF_963259705.1). Classification (NCBI taxonomy): domain Eukaryota; kingdom Metazoa; phylum Chordata; class Mammalia; order Chiroptera; family Vespertilionidae; genus Myotis; species Myotis daubentonii. The sequence continues at coordinate 25,350,346 of NC_081840.1, read as the reverse complement.
TCATCCTACTGGTGATCTCATCCATCTCATGGTATTAAAGACCATACATATGCTGATGACTGCAAAATGTGTATCTCCAGCTGGGACTTGTTTAAAATCCAGATTTGTGCTTCTAACTGCCTACTTGGCATCACCACTTGAATGTCTAATTGGCATCTCAAAATAAATACGTCCATACTATTCTTTATCTCCCCCTCCCACCCTCACCCCTAAGCCAGTTTGTCCCATGGTCTTCCTCATCTCTGTTAATGATAATTCTATCCTTTGAGAGGCTCAGAACAAAAATGTTATCCTTGATTCTTCTTTGTGTCCTACCTCATATCCAATCTACCAGCAAACCCTGTTGTTTCAACCTTCAAGATAGACATAGAATCTGATCACTACTCACAACCCCCACAATTATCCTACTGGTTAAAACTATCATTATCTCCCACCTTGATTACTCCCACAGTCTAACTTATCTTCTGCTTCCATTCTTATCCCCAACACTCAATCCCCACACAGGAGGCAGTGGTTCTGTTACAATATAAGTCATACCCTATCATTACTTTGCTCAGAATCCTCCAATAGTTTCCCATGTCATTCACAGTAAGTCTATAGAATGTTCTACAAGGTCCTACCCAATATACCCCCTCCCTCCCTCTTTACCTCTCTGATACATCTCCTACTTATTCTGTCCTTTGTTCACTCGGCTGTTCTCCTTGCTGATACACTAGCACACCAACGCTTACTCCACCTCAGAACCTTTATTGTTCCTCCCTTGACCTGCACTGATGGAGGAAAAAAGGAATGGAGGGAGGAGGAGGGGGAGGATAAACTGAGTAATCAATTTCTAATTCAGCAAAGAAATCTCACCTCAATGGATACATTTGGGAGTCTCCAGCATATAAGAGATAATTAGTCATAAGTAGGCTTGAGGATTTGAGAGTAGAGGGAGCAGAGAAAAGGAAAAGGGCCCAAGATTAAGACACACTGATAAAGGATAGCTTACAAAGGCAACAGAAATGAAGCAAGCAGAGAGCAAGCAAGGGGGAGGAAAAGAAAGAAATTATAATGCTGAAGAAGGCAAGGATAGGAAATGTTCCTAGGGACTAGTGACTAGAAGGTAATCAGTGCCTCAGGTAACTTATGGCTAGCAGGAGGGATGGGAAACTACACACCCAGATCTACTACTTACAGATCCTGTCAACCCCCAAATCACCAGAGGTCATGGGAACCTCCTGATTTATAATAGTCAAAGCCCAGGTTGACACACCTGGATTTGCGATTTGCATCTTTAGTGGGGCAGTCTTGTAGACTGAGCCCCTGAGACTATGCTATTTCCAGGTAGATGATGTCAGAATTGAGTTGTAGGACACCCAGCATGTGTCTTAGAGAACTGCTTGGTGGTATGGAAAAAACATACATTAGAATTGGTATCAGAACTGCATTAGATAAATGCAAATCAAAATCAATAATGAGATACTACTTTACACCCATTATGATGATGGCTATTATAAAACACACACACACCCCAAAAAACACCACACAGAAAATCATAAGTGTTGGTGAGGCTGTGGACAAACTGAAACCCTTGTGCTTTGCTGGTTATAATATAAAATGATGCAGCTGCCATGGAACCCAATTCAGTGGTTTCTCAAAAACATTAAAAATAGAATTACCTTTTCTGGGTACTTTCACAAAAAGAATTGAAAGCGGGGACTCGAACAGGTATTTGTACATCAATGTTCATAGCAGCATTATTAAAGTAGTCAAAGAGTGGAAACAACTCAAATGTCCTTTGACTGTGAATGAGTAAAAAGAATGTGTATGTGTATATACTTTTAACCTAAAAATAGAAGGCCAAAGTGAGAGGCAACAAGCATGTATTTGAGATAAAACAATAGCTATTTGGGGCTGTGGCCGGGTAGCTCAGTTGGTTAGAGCTATGACCAGATACATCAAGGTTGTGGGTTTGATCCCCAGTCAGGGCACATCCAAGTATCAACCAATGAATGGCTAAATAGGTGAACAACAAATCGATGTTTCTCTCTTGCTCTCCCCCTTTCCTCTCTCTCTATAAAATTAATTAAAAAATATTTTTTTTACAATTTCTATAAGTGCAGATAAGCTAACAATAGTGATGCTAATTCTAAACAATATTTTTAATTTTTAGTCCAGTAGTCATGTTTTCTTGTTATCTCTGCAAACAATTGTTTGAAACACACTTGTTGGTTCAGAGCCAGTTCCAAGTTATTCTGCCCTGTTTTAACATTCCAAAGGTTTAAGACAGAAGATGTGCTATGAGTTCCTCTGGGGTGGCAGCCCTGATTCCATTATAATGTGGCTCCATTTACATTATTAAAAAAAAATGCTGAGAACGCTAAACTTTGTTGACAGAAATTAAAGAAAACTTAATAGAGAAATGGAGCATGTTTGTGGCCCTGAAGACTTGATAGTGCTAAAACATCAGTTCTCCCCAAATTGACCTATAGGTCAATCCCAAACAAATGGATCTACTCCTAAATGTGAAATGTGAAATAATGAAGCTTCTAAACATCTTTATAACCTCAATGTGGAAAAATATCTCAAATAAGACACAGGGAAGCATTAAAAGTAAAGGAAAAGATTGAAAAGTGAACTACATTAAAATTTTAGGCCACCATTAATAAAGTAAAGAGGCAAGCCAGAGTTGAGAAGATACATTTAAACACAATACACGTAACTGACAAGGGACTTCTATCCAAAACATATAAACAATTTTCCCAATGCTGTAAGACAGACAGATGAAAAAAAAATTGAATGTGCAAAAGGATGCTTAACATCATCAATCGCCAAGAAATACAAATTTCAGCTTCAACAGGATACCATTGTACACCATCAAAATCTAATTTTTTCTTTAACTGACAATATCAAAGATCAACAAAAGAATAGAACAGCATGAACTCAAACCCAACTGGCCAAAGTATAAGCTAGTACAATCACTTTGGAAAATGTTTTAGCATTATCAACTAAAGTTGAATAAAGACATACTTATGACCCAGCAATCTGAGTAAAACAGCAACATGAGCACATGTACACACACTATTAGTTTCCTAGGGCAGCCATAACTAGTACCACAAACTGGTTGTTTAAAAAAACAGACATTTATTGTCTCAAAGTTCTGAAAGCTAGAAGTCCAAAAGCAAGGTGTCAGCAGGGACACTGTCCCTGAAACCTGCAGGGGAATCTTTCCTCACATCTTCCTCGCTTCTGGTGATGTGATGCAATCTTTGGCATTCCCTGGCTTGCAGATGCATCACTCCAATCCGCCATCTTCACTTAACATTCTCCATTTGTCTCTTCACTTGGACTTTTTTTTATAAGGACACCAGTCATTCCCTTAAAATACTGTTTAAGATTTCTGGTTTCAGTTTCTTTAAAATGCAGTGAGGACTTAAAAACATTCACAAAGCAATCCAGGTGCACACTCTATCTAGGTTGATATTTCTCCTCAATCTTTACAATTGCCTTATCCACTCTTCATTGACTGTTTTTCTAAACATCTAGCCCTTAGCAAATCTTTTTAACACATTAGACGTAGTTGAAATAGAAATAATAATTCTCTTTTATGCTCATATTTTGGTTTATATGTTTGTATATTTTGAAATTACTATAGTGAATACAACTAAAATAAAAGGTTGACAAGAAAAATCAAAACATTTATTTATGGACTAGGGGCCCGGTGCATGAAATTCGTGCACTGGGTGTGTGGCGGGGGAGTGTCCCTCAGCCCAGCCTGCCCCCTCTCACATACTGGGAGCCCTCAGGCGTTGACCCCTATCACCCTCCAATCGCAGGATCGGCCCCTTGCCCGGGCCTGACGCCTCTGACAGAGGCGTCAGGCCTGGGCAGGGGACCCTCATTTCCCCCCATCACTGGTTCTGCCCCCAGACCAGGCCTGATGCCTCTGGCCCAGGCATCAGGCCTGGGCAGGGGACCCCCAGACCCCTCCGATTGCTGCCTCTGCCCCTTGCCCAGGCCTGATGTCTCAGCCAGAGGCGTAGACCCCCATCAGCCTCTGATCACCTGATCGGCCCCTTGCCCAGGCCTGATGCCTCAGCCAGAGGCGTAGACCCCCATCACCCTCTGATCACCTGATCAGCCCCTTGCCCAGGCCTGACGCCTCCGCCAGAGGTGTCAAGCTTGGACAGGGGACCCCCATCTCCCCCCGATCACTGGCTCTGGCCCCCGCCAAGGCCTGAGGTCTCTGGCCCAGGAATCATGCCTGGGCAGGGGACCCCCATCTCCCTCTGATCGCTTGCTCCGCCCCCCGCCCAAGCCTGACGCCTCTGACCCAGGCTTCAGGCCTGGGCAAGGGGACCATCATATCCCCCCAATCCCCGGCTCCGCCCCCCACCCAGGCCTGATGCCTCGGCCAGAGGAGTTGACCCTCATCACCCTCCGATCACCAATCACCGGATCGGCCCCTTGACCAGGCCTGAGGCCTCCGGCAGAGGTGTCAGGCCTGGGCAGGGGACCCCCAGCTCCCTGCGGTTGCAGGCTCCGCCCCTGCCCAGGCCTAACGCCTCTGGCCTAGGCGTCCGGCCCGGGCAGCGGGGACCCGCAGCTGCAGTGGCCCCGCGATCGTGGGCTCTGCTTTAGGCCCAGGCAAGGGACCCCTAGCTCCTGGGACTGCCAGCTTCGACTGTGCCCAGCTCCCATCGCTGGCTCCACCCCTACTTCCTGCTATCACTGGCCAGGGCGGCAAAGGCGCCTGATTCTCCGATCATGGCTGGGGGGCAGGGCAAAGGCAGCCCCAGGGCCGCCTTTGCCCTGCCCCCCAGCTCTTAGCTCCCCTGGGTTTCCGATCACTGTCAGTGGCAGGGGGCTTCTTCCTGCTTTCCCTTTCGCCTCCCTGCATTGTGCCTACATATGCAAATTAACCGCCATCTTGTTGGCAGTTAACTGCCAATCATAGTTGGCAGTTAATTTGCATATAGCCCTGATTAGCCAATGAAAAGGGTATCGCCGTACGCCAATTACCATTTTTCTCTTTTATTAGTGTAGATACATTGTTACATAGTAAAAATGTAAAGAAAACAAATGATTACCAAAAATATTAGGCATCAGAATCAGAAGGACAAGCATTGTAAATAGAAGGGAACATAAAGTGGTTTCTGAGGTACTGGCAATGTTGAGTTACACAGGTACAATGAGTTGTACTCTAGTATTTTGTGTGCTTTTCTATTAAGTGATATTTTGCAGCAATGTAGTTATAAGAAAAGGAACTAAGCTGGAAAAATACTTGAAGCAAGTATGACAAAGAAAGAGTTAATATCTTTATGTCAAAAGTTCATGCTTAAATAAGTGGGAAATAAGCAAAATGCAAAAGTTTATATAATATGCTGCCTTTTGTGTAAGAGGGGAAATAAGAATATACCTATATATTGTTGTAAAATAAATACAGTACAGGTAAACTAGAGAATAATTAAATTGCTTATTTTTGAGGGGACGGGTAGGGAATGAGGTGGAAAAGACAGAAGAAATGAGTGGGCCAGAGGATGAAGGGGCATAATACTTAGAATCTTTTTTGACAGTTCTGACATTTATTACCAAGTTAACATCTCACATGCCTCAAACAATACAACAAAACAGAAATTAATATGAAGGGGAAAAACTAAAATGAAATTCAGAACAGAATAAAATCAACCTAATAAATGAGTAATGTAACCACACTGAAGAGAACAAAAAAGTGAGCCAAAGTAATTTTTTAATATAGTTTTTACTTTATTTTTAAATATATTTTATTGATTTCAGACAGGAAGGGAGAGGGAGAGAACCATCAATGATGAGAGAAAATCACTGATATTGATAGGCTGCCTCCTGCATGCCCCGCACTGAGGATCAAGCAACCTGGGCCCTTCAGTCCACAGGCCAACGCTCTATTCACTGAGCCAAACCAGCTAGGGCTAATATAGTTTTTATTGATTTCAGAGAGAGGAAGGGAGAGGGAGAGAGAGATAGAAACATCAATGAGAGAGAATCGATTGGCTGCCTCCTGAAATCCCCCTACTAGGGATCGAGCCTGAAATCTGGCTGTGTGCCTTGACCAGGAATCGAATCCACGACCTTTCTGTGTACAGGATGACTCTCCAACCAACTGAGCCACACCAGTCAGGGCTCAGCTTTACTTCTTTTGCTGCAATTTACCTTTAAGGTAAAAATTACTTCTAAGTAATTAGCATTGTAAAATATTTTAAAATCTATTTCGGAGAGAGAAAGAGAGAGGGAGAGGTACAGAAACATCAATGATGAGAGAGGATAATTGTTTGTCTGTCTCCTTCACACCCCCTACTGAGGCTTAAGCCCACAACCCAATATATGCCCTGACCGGAAATGAACTGTGCCTCCGGGTTCATGGGTCGACGCTCAACCACTGCGCCACACCAGCCTGGCTGAACAAAAGTAATTTTAAAACACGATATCTAAACTATATAGCTTCAAGCTAAACATAAAAAGAAATAAGCAAACTCTGAACTCTAATTAGGAGGTCTCTTTTTGGCAGAGGTACAGGTTAGCAATTCTAAAATTACTTTGTTATTATAGGATTAAGCAAGTAAAAATACTGTGGATAACAGGAACCAGCATTCTCACCTATGTGAGAGAGTTACACATATAGAAGAGGACAGAGTGAACCCTGTGGTGATGGGCTGGACTTGGTGGTATTAGTGTGAATCGATGGCTTTTAATAAACATAGATGTATCTGTGGAGACATATGTGTATTCACTCATATGTAAGTATATAGTATTTAGTTCTTAACTGTGTCAGGTGAAAGGGCCTAGAAGCAATAACACAATAGCAAACGAACACACCTAGCCCCAAAATCTTGATTTCCAAATGCATTCTCCACCAAAAGGAACTAGGGACCTTAGAAACGGCTGATTCCAGGCCAAGGTGGGGAAGAATGTGGAATATCCTACTGTGCCAAAATGTAAAGAAAATACTCAATGAATGAGAGGGTCATATCAAAAGGACACGGGAATCAGCGTGGAGAGGCTCTCATGGCCCAATCTGGGACAATTTGAGCATCAATATAAATAATAATAATAAAGAAATACAACTTACCAAATAAAGTAAGAATCTAGAAGTTCAAAATGATATAAATAAGTATGAAGGGGAGAAAGAAAAACTCTCATCTTTATAGCAAAAGGCCAACTAATAGTCATAGAGGAATTCTGAAATTAGAAATTCATCATTTGGCAACCATCAAATTCAGGCAAGAATTATCAATGGATGCTAACTTGCAGGAAAAAATTTGAGGAATACCATGCTATTTACAAAACCTCTATTTCTCCCACAAGATAGCTCTAAATTACAAAAGAAAAAAATAGTAACTTTACAGTAGAATAACCTGACAGACAGTAACTTTAACCAAGTAAAGCTGACATCATCAGAAATGAGGCAAATTAATAGCATGTGTCTCCACAAGCATCTTTTCCGTGTGATTCCTGATAAAAGCACAAGAGGTGAATTTAACCATGAAAATATGTCAAAGAAAAGCAAACTGAGAGACATTCAAAAAATAACTGGCCTAAACTCTAGATATCAAGTCATGAAAAACAAAGAACTATTCCAGATTAAAACAGACTAAAGAGACAGTACAACTAAATCCAATGCATAATTCAGGATACTCTTTTGCTGTAAATGACATTCTTGACACCTCTGGTAAGATATGAATGAGATCTACAGAGTAGTAATGGTATCATATCAGTTTACTTTTGATAACTGTACTATAGCTATGGAAGAGAATATCCTTGATTTTAGGAAATATACACAAAAGTACTTAAGGGAAATGGGCATCATGTCTGCAATTGACTCTCAATCCAAAAGTAAAAGGTGTATGTAGATGTGTACTATATATACACATACACATAAAGAGGAAAATAGCAACTGTCATCGAGAGTCTGAGATGGGGAGAGGACAGGAAAAGATTGAAGAATAAAACAAATATGGAAAAACATTAACATATGAGGAGTTTTGGCAAAAGGCATATATATGTAGGAATCCTTTGTACTATTTTTACACTTTTCTGTAAGCCTGAAATTATGTCAAAATACAAAGCTAAAAGAAAAATCTTACACAATACAGAAAATCAGACATTTCATAAAAGCAAAAGTTAAACATGAGCAATTATTCAAACACTTAAAATAATAAAAAAACATCTTTGTAGTAAATTCTGGAGGGGTTGGTATTTTCATATTTTGCTGAGTGACAACTGGTTCAAACCTTTTGAGAAAAAATAACTTGGCAATATGGACTAGGAGTAAAGTAAAGAGTCTGGTGATTCTACCACTGGGACTCTATCCTAAGGAAATAAATACTAAATATCAGAAAGTCATTATAGACAAATGTAATCACAACAGCTTCATTTAAAATAATGCAAATTGGGAAAAACCTAAGTAGAACACAGGAAGAGTTTAAGAAAATGTATAATCACTCACAGGAATTATTTAATCATTAAAATAAATAATCTATAAAAACTAAGTAAACATGGAGACGTGCTTACAACAGACATAATAATGTGATAAAATAAAATTATATGAACAGAATAATTACAAGTTTTGGTTTCTAAAATATTCATAGAAAAAAAAGACAAAGAAAACTCACAAAACTGTTAAAGGATTTGTAGGGTGATGGTATAGGCAAGTGAGTTTTTCCCCATTTCTTTACCATTCAAATTGTTAAGTAACTGAATTATTTTAATACTGAGAAATATGCAACTAAAAAAGAAACTAAACTTGTATTTACTACTTTAATCCTTTGTGTTTACAAAGTGCATCTGAAAATATTTGAGAGAGAGAAATAAGGGGGGAAAGTCATGATAAAGTAATTTAGACAAATACTTTAATTTGGTTTCAAACATATGTGAGTGAGGAGGCTGCTCAAATCCATAGGGGAAAGGTTACAAAAGATACATACAAATATCCATCTCAAAAGCATGAGGGTCCTTATATCCTTTCTTAAAGAGCATAAAGAGCAAGCACATTCTATACAAATGAGAGTTGTGACAAAGAATTTCAAAGTTCAAGAGCCTGTCACAGTATGAGGTATAATAATGGACAAGAAGTCTTACAATCCTCTCTTGTCGAATACTCACTGAAGTCTCATTCGTTTTTCAGGGGGACCTTTAGTGCTCACTGTCTGTTGGGTGTTCTTTGTGGTCTCCTTCTCATCAGACTTCACAGTTTCTGGTGTAGGTTCTGCCTCTTTCTTTGTCTGATCCACTAGCCATCAAAAGGAGTTATTTTTTTGGAGGGGGGGTAAGGATAAAGGGATGAGATCAATTTAGACAACAGTTAATATGAACGGTTAAACTCTTTCCAATTCATTTTAGAACTGCTTATCTCAAGTTCTAAATTTAGCTGTTTCATCAGGCAAATGTATAAGAATCCATTTACAAGTCTAAAAACCTGATAACCCAAGCAAATTTGTGATACTAGACAAAAACACATGGCATTTAAATAAGATAGTATACATGATTATTCCATCCCAGTTCAATGGATAGGTCAATTATCTCTTTTCAATGATGAACCAGAAAACCTTTCTCCACACTGAAATTTGAACAATTTGAACCCCAAACCTCAAATCACCTCATCTTTTCCACACCTCCTCAATTCCTATTCTTCCCACTCTGATTTACCTTTTAAATCCTAACATCACTACCACAAAAGCATCATCTTGCCTGGCCAGCCTGGCTCAGTGGATGAGTGTCCACCTATAAACCAGAAGGTCACGGCTCCATTCCTGGACAGGGCACATGCCCGAGTTTCAGGCTCAATTCCCAGTGTGGGGTGTGGAGGCAGCTAATCAATGATTCTCTCTCATCATTGATGTTTCTATCTCTCCCTCTCCTTTCCTCTCTGAAATCAATAAATATATATATTTAAAAAACAAAAACAAAAAAACCCCCATCTTATGGCAGTTCAGCAAATCCCAAGGTTAGGAGTAACAAGCTACAATGAGAGAATCTAGAAAAGGGGTTAGGAACGTACAGCCTCTGTCTATGTAAGCCCCAAGAAATCATTTGGTCATTAGGCATTAGGGGTGAGTTAATTAAATGTCTGACCAAATATAGCAGGCTAATTTTTAAGCTGATAATTTTGTATGGTCCTCAGATGATATTATAAATATCCAAATGACCCTTGACAGAAAAAAAGGTTCCTCACCCCGATCTAGAAGGACCAAATGACAGTAGCTCATCTCATATGCTAAGTTGTTACTGAGTTAAACAGGCTGTTTGGTCTTATTTCAAGTTTAACAAGAACATCAGATGAACCATACCTGGGACAGGCTTTTCTCCAGACTTTTGCTATAATTAAAAACAGAGAAAACAAAAGAGAGAGTGGGGAGAAGTAGAAGAAAACAGGTAAGTTAGCAAAGTTGTGTTTTTTTTACTTCAAAATTCTTATTAAATTACACCTTCATTCAAATTACATTATAGATGACTACATGAAGAGGAACCACTGTATGTATCATAAAAAGTAAATTTATAATTTTCTACTTCTTTTTCGCCTGTTTCAAAAAAGACAAATCTAAAACTAGAACAAGAGTCAAATATAAATAACCCTGAACACCTACAAAACCCTCTGTCTCTGCATCCAGGCTACATGATTTACAAATATCAGCTAAGTAGACTCCAGTGGAAGAGAAAATGGAGCCTTTCAAGACTTTGGAGACTTATTTGCTTAGGGGATATGAGCTATGAAAAAAGTAGAATGAAGTGTGGATGAACCATCTGACTTTTAAAGATGGCGGGTATGGGAAATACAGAGGGAAAAGAAGTATTTTTCTATGAACATAAGGTTTCTGATGAGTACACTATTAAAAGGCAAACTGCAGCCCGTCATATCTGAAACAGTTCTCAATTAAAAACAAATATACCAGGCTTTGACCAGGAAGCACAGTTGGTTAGAGCGTCATCCCGACATGCCAAGGTTTGGAGTTCGATACCTGATCAGGGCACATACAGGAAGCAGCCAATGAATGCATAAATAAGAGGAACAGCAAATTGATGTTTCTCTCTCCCCCACACTTCCTCTCTCTCTCTCTAAAATCAATAAAAATAACTTAAAAATAAAAATAAACATGCCAGGAAACAGTATCAAATTTACCACACATGCTCTCATTACCTGCACAAATTTGGGTGGAAATTTTTGTCTGAGGTCTAGGAGTAAAGCATCCACACGTTGCCTCTGGAAAATAGAGCTTGGTTCTTCTTTCCTTTTGGTTTTAGGTTTAACTTTTTCTGTTAAAATATGAAGTCCAAATCAAAATACTGCCCAGTTTGGTGTTTTATATTTTACAAATTTTTATCCACCATGAATATACTCAGACTTCATTATTTTTCATGGCTGCTAGTTAAAACAGAATCTCCCAAACAAGTTAAACTGAGCATATACACAGAAGTATTCTAACTCTCCCTCTAAAATGAAGTTATTAACATTCTAGCATTTAAAAAGCTGATGTCACCCTGGCTGGTGTGGCTCAGATGGATGGAGCATTGACCAGTGCACTGGTTCGATTCCCGGTCAGGGAACATGCCCAGGTTGCGGGCTCAATCCCTGACACGGGCGTGCAGGAGACAGCTGATCAATGGATTGATATTTCCCTCTCACATGATGTTGCTCTCTCTCTCCCTCTCCCTTCCTCTCTCTCTCTAGAAATCAATAAAAGTATTTTATAAATAAATAAATAAAAAGCTGATGTCTTTTAAAGATACTTTAGTTTTAACTTTGTCAAGTATATGATTGTCTAACCACTATGCATACACCTGAAACTAATACAAAATAGTATTGAATGTAAATTGTAATTGAAAAAAAAAAAATTTAGTATATAAGCATGGATAGAAAAAAGAATTTTAAAGCTAAAGTTTTCCATAATTACCGAAATCATAATCCAGATTATTTGTTTGAAATTATCCTGTGTATATTTTAAGTGAATTAAATGGTCTTTTCCCATGAATCCTAATAAGTGCAAATGAAAAATGCAACTTTCAAAAATTCCCCAAGTTACCATTCTCAATAATGAAGACTATAAATCACTGAAAAAAACCCAGGACAAACCAAACAGAAGGTCCTTAAGACAAGAAAGAAGTTACAAGAGAAATTCTGAAATTAATGACATAGAATTTCCCTTGGGAGGGATATATATTGGGAGACTGTCTCTAAATGAAGGGTTCCAGATAAGTTTCACTCCAAACATTTCATTAGGGTAGGGGCAGAGAGCTCTTAGGAGAAGTTTATTTAACTAATGTAAACTTTCCTACATCTGATGTTGCAACCTGCAACTACTATTAAGAATAAATAAAACTGTATCTGAGATAAGACTGGGGAGAGAAACCAAGATGGCGGCATAGGTAAACACTGGAAAGTGCTGCCTCCCACAACAACTTCAAAAATACAACGAAAAGACAAAACAGACATCATCCAGAACTACAGGAATGCTGGCTGAGTGGAAATTCTACAACTAGAAGGAAAGAGAAAAGCACCCTGAGACCCAGAGGAGCTGCAGAAGTAAAGTGCAGAGGTACGGAGGCTCGCGTTCGCGCATGTGCGCGCAGAAAGGGGCTGGCACCTGAGGACGCGGCTGTCTTTTTGAATCGGGAGGGAGTCACAAGCTCCCGACTGCTCTGAACTCCGTTCCGGGAAGTCTCTGGGGACCCAGGTGTCATACGGGGAGAAACTGGACTGTCTGGCAGCAGGCAGAACTCGGAACTTGAGGGCGGCTTTCCCTCAGATGTGCTTGCAGCGATTACCGGGACACTGAGACGCCCGGCCCCTTAGGGAAGGGCTGAGGAACAGCCATAGCTGCTTGCTCCGCCCTTTGATTCCCTGAGACCCCACCCCACCCAGGCTGTGGCAGAGGCTTTTGCATATGAATGCCCTGGCCCTTTGCAATCTGAAAATTACCTAACAAATTGCAGCTGGGCCAGACAGACCCAGAACTTCCAAGAGTAGGCCCAAGGCCCTACAGCAGCTTGCATTGCGTTACAGCTGGGCCTCATCTGGGCACCTCCAAACTCCAAAAAAAGGAAGGGGAATCTGCAGTTCTCTTCGTAGCCCCTGCTGGGTAACCTCAGGCAGAGGCTAAATTAGCACCACCTTAGATCCAAGAGCCAGTGTACCCAGTGGTCAGAGGGGGACCATCCAGATTACAACTCCTCAGATCCATAAGGGACACACTCAGGGCGCAGACTCAGTGAGCACCAAAGCCCCACTGAAGCAAGTCTTGCCCCAGAAGGGTGTCTTCAGCACAGAAGTTCTCCCACTGCAGACACAGCTGATTCTCACTGCCAATTGGCCTGGAGGTCAATTCCTCCCAGTGATCCTACAACAATCAAGGCATAACTACAACAAGACTGTGCACAAAGCCCACAAGGGGGTACACCAAGAGTGTCCACCTCAGGTAACTGGGGAGTCTGAGCCACTGGGCCCTATGGGACACCTAGCACACAAAACCACTCTACCAACACAGGGAAGCATAAAAAATGCAGAGACAAAGAAGTCACAAATGACAGAAATGGAGGAAAGCAAACGACTGGATAGAGAGTTCAAAACCACGTTTATAAGGTTTTTCAAGAATTTTCTGGAAACCGCCGATAAATTTAGTGAGACCCTGGAGGATATGAAAAAAGACCAACTAGAAATTAAGCATACACTGACTGAAATAAAGAATAATATACAGAGATCCAACAGCAGGCAAGAGGATCCCAAGAATCAAGTCAAAGATTTGAAAAATGAAGAAACAAAAAATACCCAACCGAAAAAGAAAAAAGAATCCAAAAATATGAAGATAGTGTAAGGAGCCTCTGGGACAACTTCAAGCGTACCAACATCAGAATTATAGGGGTGCCAGAAGAAGAGAGAGGGCAAGATATTGAAAACCTATTTGAAGAAATAATGACAGAAAACTTCCCCCACCTGGTGAAAGAAATAGACTTACAAGTCCAGGAAGCGCAGAGAACCCCAAACAAAAGGAATCCAAAGAGGACCACACCAAGACACATCATAATTAAAATGCCAAGAGCAAAAGACAAAGAGAGAATCTTAAAAGCAGCAAGAGAAAGACAGTCAGTTACCTACAAGGAGTACCCATACAACTGTCAGCTGATTTCTCAACAGAAACCATGCAGGCCAGAAGAGAGTGGCAAGGAATATTCAAAGTGATGAATAGCAAGAACCTACAACCAAGATTACTTTATCCAACAAAGCTATCATTCAGAACAGAAGGTCAGATAAAGAGCTTCACAGATAAGAAAAAGCTAAAGGAGTTCATTACCACCAAACCAGCATTATATGAAATGCTGAAAGGTATTCTTTAACAAGAGGAAGAAGAAAAAGGAACTCTTACCATTTGCCACAGCATGGATGGAAGTGGAGAACATTATGCTAAGTGAAATAAGCCAGTCAGAGAAGGATAAATACATGATCTCATTCATTTGTGGAATATAATGAACAACATAAACTGATGAACAAGGACTGATCCAGAGACGGAGAGGCATTGATTGGACTGTCGGGCCTTGGAGGGAAGGTAGGGGAGGGTGGGGGTAAGGGGGAAAGATCAACCAAAGGACTTATATGCAAGCATATAAACCTAACCAATGGACACGGACAATGGGGGGGTGAGGGCATGAGCGGGGGGCGGGGGGGGTAGCGTGGGGATAAGGACACATATGTAATATCTTAATCAATAAAAAATATATTAAAAAACAAAAAAAAAACTGTATCTGAGAGACCATTCATGACACAAGCCTGAAATCTATTTAAAGGCTACTTTTCCATTAGTAATTTATGCTGAATTGCTATTTCTCAGAGAAGGAAATACAGACTATAGGTATTCTGCTATAGACACACTTCTAGTACTTAGGTAAAATATGGTGTAGAATGAGTAGCAGATTAACAGCTACAGAAACTGGGGAACCTGGCATCACAACAGATGATAACATGGAAAAATAAAAAAACAGACTGGTCACCTGGGAATAAGGCTCTAAGAGCACCTCCCCTAGTTTTAAGATTGGGAGATTCAGGTTCGTGATTTCAAGATGACTCTACAGTTATGTAAACAAGAAATATCACCATTGCTCAGTCCCCATCATTGATTTTCTCTGCATGCTCCAAATATTTTAAAAACTTGAATCTACTTATCAAAGATTACCATTTACCTAACATTGAAATGTATATCTGTTCCTACGGGAAAGCTATTATTACCACATCTATTTATATAAACAGTAGCTGTGCCAATGTCATAATCCTATGAAGAATCTTCCTAAGGGGAAGTAAAACATACCTAGAAATCATCAATAGCTGTTTACCTGAAGAAAACAGATTTATTCTCAGATACCAAAAAATGTTTTCAGAAGGTCTAGGTGTCCTACCTACCTTGCTCTTCATGATCTTTGAAGTGCCACCAATACCCTTTGGAAGGATGATATCGACAGTATGACATAGCTTCATCAAAAGCTGACTGAATGCCATGCACCGCAGTAAGCTTGTAGAAAGAAAATGAATTCCCAATTTCTCATTAATAATGCTCAAACATTTTAATACCCTAATACCCAACACTTTATACTGACTTACACAAGCAGCTGTGTTTGATTCTTGAAAGCAAGGTCGCTCAAGTAAATGTTTTTAGTGTTTAAATAATGTGAAGACACTTACCACTCTAGAGTTTATAACTGATCCCAAGTCTGGTGCCTGGTAGATCACTCCAGCAATGATATAGTAATCAGCCAGTGGGATAACTAAAGCAGTAGAAAGGAAAAAACCATTTATGAATACAGCCATGTACACAAACTACTAAATAGATTTCCATAAAAAGAATAACTAAAAGTTGACATTTTCTCATATTAAAACTTAAGGCAGGGCCTGGCATGCAGGTGGCAGCTGATTGGTGATTTTCTCTCATCACTCATATTTCTCTCTCTCCCTCTCTTCCTCTCTGAAATCAATAAAAAATATATTTAAAAAGATTTCCTGTTTTCGTAGTTATATTATAAAAACAGCCACACCCATTCACTTACATTATTATCTACAGCTGCTAGTTGAGTAGTTGTCACAGAAACCATGAGCCTCACACTCTAAAATATTTACTCTGTGGACCTTCCCAGAAAAAATTTTGTCAACTCTTGCCCTAGAGCAGTGAATCACCTGAGTATCCTGTTAAAATCAGATTCTTAATCAGTAGGCATAGTGCATTTCTAACAAGTTCCCAAGTGATCCAATGCTGCTGTCAGTCAACCACACTTTGGGGAATAAGACCTTACAGCAAGAGATTTACAGCCTAGCGTGAAGATAACAGATGTGCTGAGCTTGTCTCTGTGCTCCCGTCCTGAGTCCTAAGGAATAAAACAGCTGCTAGCGAGGCTGGTGCCACCTTGTATAGCTTCTATAACTTGAACCCTCTCACCATGGAACTCTTATCCATGGTCTTGCCTTTGTTCTAAGGTTCTCTTTTTTTAAATCCTCACCCGAGGATGTTTTCATTGATTTTAGAGGGGAAGGGAGAGAGAAACATCAATTGGTTGCCTCCTGTATACGTACCAACCAGGATCAAACCCACAATCTAAGTATGTGCCCTGACCAGGAATCGAACCCACAACCTATCAGTGTACAGAATGATGTCCCAACCCACTTAGTCACATGGGCCCAGGGGTAAGGTTCTTTTTCTCTGGACCAAAACTCTAAATTTTTAAACTAAATTTAAGTTCTTGATTCTAGAACTTCTTTAACAAGTCATTCTCTGGAATCAATACCAAGGTTGTTACTAAATGTCTTGATGAGGGATTTTAAAATTAGGAGATGTAGCTGGTCACCTTTGGAAGTAAGTGACTAATGCTATGATTCAAAATCCAATCTGCATTCTATACTCTTCAGTGTGGTTTCTAAGGCAAGTTTTTGTGTGGTTAGATAAACCAGGTAAGACTTGTGGTTGAATGTGTCAATGAGGGTTTTCAACTGACCTTTTAAGAATTTGGTACAACTGCACTTACCACGTATTTTGTAACAGAATTAGACTCAGTGGTCTGAGATGAAAAGAAAGTTACTTGGAATATTCGAGGTTCAGTTGGAATCCCAACACTTGTGCTCACAGGAAGACAAGGTTTCAATATAGCGAGTTGCTCTATTAGTGCTTGTAGAGCTGCCCCTGGGCATGCTGGGAGACCCCTGGTGTCCAAGCATGTGACTAGTGGAACTCCATTTGAAATGGTTCCTAAGTGATAAAGCTATGTCTACCATACCAGCCTGCCTAGACAATTTGTGCAAACATGATTTCCTTCTAAGGCTCTGGAATTTTAGCAGGCATAAGAGGTCTACATGATTAGCCCTCATTAAAAATCTGGACTCAGAGTCTCAAATGGAGTTTCCTGAGCAGACATACACACATGGAGCTGCATTTCACTGCTGGAGGGTATACTTGGCGTGGCCCCTCACAGAGAGGAAAGTATAGAAAGTTTACACCTGGACAGATCCCTACAGATCCCACTTAATATGGCGTTTTCCCTTATTGATCTGGCTGGGTATTCTTACTGTGTTGCCCTAACAAAATTTACACATGACTGACTATATGCTAAGTCTGCTGAGTCCCCCTGGTAAAGCACTGAACATATATATGTTGTCTTGGGGATGCCCAAAAAAACCCAAGAAAACAAACAAACAAACCAAAAAAACAAAACCAACTAGATAGCTCAGAAAGTACATAAATCATGGTGTTTTAAGAAAAAAATAATGCCTGAAGTTTACACATTTTACCTTGGGTAGGGGACTGCCGCTGTTGCTTCCGGATGATAAAAAGAATGGGCTCTTGAGCATGTAAAAGGATGTATTCCACTCCAACCATCTGACTGAATGAAAATAGAACACAGACATCCAGAGATCTATGAATGCCCTGTCAACAATTCTGTAGAACATTCAAATTATTATATAAAATTATAACAACACTGTAAGTAGAATTAAAACTTCCTGTGTTTGATATTAAAACCTGGCTGTTTAATAAAACTGGCTATTTTCCAAGGTAATCAAATACAGGTAAGGATTTGGTTTTTAAACAACAAAATTTATTTATAAAATTTCATGATGAACTTAAATTTTCATCATGAAAGTATACTGAAGAGCATGCTTCAAAAAAGACAACCAAGCCCAGCCGGTGTGGCTCAGTGGTTGAGCGTCGACCTATGAACCAGGAGGTCATGATTTGATTCCCGGTCAGGACACATGCCCAGGTTGCAAACTCAATCCCCAGTGTGGGGTGTGCAGGAGGCAGATAATCAATGGTTCTCTCTCATCATTGATGTTTCTATCTCTCTCTCCCTCTCCCTTCCTCTCTGAAATCAATAAAAAAAAATATGTATTTTTTTAAAAAGGCAACCAATACCATGATGCTTCTTGACCTGGGAGATCTATAAATATATGTAAAATATAAAAGTATACATGGTGAAGACTATTCATGTCTTTTTTTTTTTTTTAATATATTTTATTGATTTTTTACAGAGAGGAAGGGAGAGAGATAGAGAGTTAGAAACATCGATGAGAGAGAAACATCGATCAGCTGCCTCCTGCACATCTCCTATTGGGGATGTGCCCGCAACCCAGGTACATGCCCTTGACCGGAATCGAACCTGGGACCTTTCAGTCCGCAGGCCGACGCTCTATCCACTGAGCCAAACCGGTTTCGGCGACTATTCATGTCTTGACTGTATATGTCAACTATATATTCTACCCAACTAGAAAATATCAAAAACCTTATTCTTGCCCCACTGCATTTTTTATCTGGCAGATTATGATTAAAACAATAAGTTGTCTTAATAGTTATAAATATTTGTTTTATAACAAAAGTTATTTAAAATACCACAGAAATTTAATTTCATGAATTCCCCCTAATGTTTGCTGACAGATTAATAAAAACACACACACACTTTATTACACAGTTGTTTCAGAAACTTTTATAACAGTAATAAATTCTTAACGTCCTAAGTCTGAAGAATCTTGCTTTGTATAAGTCTGGCTAAAATTTTTCGTCATACAAAGATAAATCTACTATAAACCTACTAAAGACACTAAATTACATGTAGAGTAGACAATAAGTATAGTTACTAGGTTGAGAATAACAGCTGCATTGCTCATCAGATCTACATTTAAACCTCATAGCTATAGTCTAATTGGACAGTAATATATAAAGTTATTACAGTAAAGACTTCCTAAGCAACAAATGACTGCTAATAATTCCTTTGCCAATCAAAACTTGTTATGAACCCAAACAAAACTCCAGTTCTTCCAAAACTTCTACTCTGTATTTCATGATCCACAGCTTGAAAGAACTGTTCACTGCAGAATCTCTAGTTGGCCAAGATGCTGCTTTCTTACAATAACTTACTTTAAGTGTTCTAATGTTAGTCTCTGCATTTTGACCACTTCATTATTACACGTTCTGTCGTAAAAAGGATTACTTCTTTCTGAAAAGTAATCTAGGACACTTCCACTGTTCAAAATGGGGATCCATGTACTGTCAACCCAAGAGATTCCAAGTAGATTATCTATAAGAAAGAAACAAAATAATAAAAGGTGAGAAAAGAGAAAAAAATCTAATCCTACAAATATTATGTATCTCATGTTGTAGGCACTATAAATAAAAGGAAGACATGGATCCTAACTTACATACTCTCACAGTCTAACAGAAGAGACAAGTACACAAGAAAGCAATAACTCAAGTGCTATAATAAAAGTACGAATAAATGTGTTATGAGAGCACAGTGGAGGGAGCAGAATACCCAACCTGAGGAAACTGGAATGATTTTTTATGGGGTGAGGGTTTTAGCACTATCCTATCCTATATAATAAAAGGCTAATATGCAAATAAACCAAATGGTGGAACAACTGAACAACCAGTCACTATGACCACCAGGTGGTGCGTGCTGACCACCAGGTGGTGCGTGCTGACCACCAGAGGGGCGAGTGGAACATGGCGGGCGTCAACAGCAGGCAGCAGAGAGCAGAACATGGTGGGGGTCGGCCGCAGCAGGATGGTGGAGCAGGTGAGCGGGGCGCCAGATCAAGGCAGGGCACCAGTTGCTGTCATGGGGCAAGCCTCTGGTGGTTACTGAAAACTCTTTGCTCCCGCGCGCTGTAATCCTACCCGGCCCTCACACCTGCCTGGCGCTCACACCTACTGCCAGCGCTGGCCCTGCTTGCACCTGCTGCCAGTGCTGGAGCTACCACTCGCACCCGCTACTGGCACCTAGCGCTGATTACTCAACAATGTCAGTGGGTAAGAGCAGCAGCTGCTGGCCCTGATCGCCCCTGAGGGCTTCTCCACTTCCCCTTGCACCTGGGGGCAATCAGGGCAGCAGCTGCCACTTGCACCCACTGATGGCATCGGCCCTGCTTGCACCCGCTGCTGGCGCCAGCCCCAATTGCTCCACGCCGTCAGCGGGTGTGAGCAGGGCCGGCACCATCAGCGTGTGGGAGCGGGGGCGGCAGGAGTGGGGCTGCCTGCAGACAGGGGACTGGGGGCCATCGTGGGAGGGGCTGAGTGGGGTCGAGGATAATGGGCCGAGACCCACCCCTGTGTCTACTGCAGCCTTGAGGCCCACAGTTCCTTTCAAGGGGCATGAATTTGTGCACTGGGCCCCTAGTATGTTAAAGAATAGAGGATCAAGCTGGAAAAAGAGGAGCAAAGCAATTTTAAGCAGAGAGAATGCATATACAAAGGTGAGAAAATGTAAAAATATATTATGTTTCAATGATAATTTGATAAGATAGAGAAGTATAGGACTTAAAATTTAAAGAGATTTTTCAAAAAACTAGAAATCCTAAGTTTTTATATGTTGGCAACTAATTGAAAAGTTTTCAAACAACATGCATGCCAAAGAAAACACATCCAGAGCCACCAGTTTGCAACCTCCCAATTAGGGACCAAGAAATAAATTAGAAAGTTATTATGATAGATGAGATGATGCAAAAGTTAAAGGGCAAGTGAGAAGTACAATGCCCTTAATTACAAGTCATACAATTTCATATTTTAGAACAGAATTAAATTTGAAAATTTTCAAAATGCACAAAGAAAAAAAAAGACATGGTAAAATAGAGCTAGACATCTTTAATTAATGAGTTTTATTAGCTACTGGCTGCAATGATGCTTCACACCACTAACTATACTAAATCCCAATAGGTGTGAGTCAAGAACATCAAAATGCCTATAAATATTGGTTGAAGAAGGAACTATTAAAACCTCAACCTCTCCTATACTGTAATTGCTTCTGGCATCTTTGAAGAAGTTAGACCTAACCCAGGTGACAAGCAGTTCCGAGCAAAACGAATCAAATGAGAAAAAGTAAGTGTATAAAGGTAAAATGTGCTGTGTGCATTATAAAACCAAGGAAATAAGTGGATGAAGTATGTTAATGATCAAATAATCAGTAGAGACTATTAAGATGGTTCATCATAAATGGATCATGCCATAACCAAATATATAAAAAGCCAAAAAATAAAAAGACAGATTTCCTAATGAAAAACTAAGAGTGCTGGCCTGTGGACTGAAGGGTCCCAGGTTTGATTCCGGTCAAGGGCATTTGTAGAAGAAAATGTTAGGTTTCTTTATCACTTACATAGTGGAAACTAGGTATATGTGGTGTCATAATAAGTACACATTGACAATAAATTGTCAAAATATTACAGATCATTTCCAGAAAGAAAATAATCTATAGAAACAAATGAATGTTTAGTGACAATCCCACCTACCAACAATTATGGAGAGTCAATACATATGGGCATGAGGTGATGAAAACCTAGTGGAAGGCAATGGCAATGCATAGGAAGATAAGGAGCAATCCTCCAATTATCTCTCTGGCCTCATCTCTTCCCGCCTCCTTGCTCATTCTCTCAGCCATACCTGCCTCTATGCTGGTCCTCTAACACACCAGGCATGCTCCCACGTCAGAGCCTTTGCAAAGACTCTAACAAATCCAAATAAAAAGTAAAACAGTATGAAAGCTAAATATCTGAAAACAGTCTGAACTAAATGTTTCTTTTTTTATTTAGTAGCAAGGGTGCATGGCGACATGGCCCCCAAACAGCTCTCTAACAATCAGCAAGTGATAAAATTAGGCACCGAAAGTGCCTAACTTATATGAAAGACAAATACTTAAAAGTATTTTTCAGAAATGCTGAAGATCACTGGACATTTTGAATAACTATAAAATGAGAATATATTTGTAATAAGCATGCTAGACTCCATCCACTTTGGTTAATATAGAAAAAGGGATCTCAAACATTTCCCTTTAAAAAATCAAGTATATATAGCCCTGGCCAGGTGGCTCAGTTGATTAGAGTGTTGTCCCCATACACTAAGGTTGCACATTAGACCACTGGTCAGGGCACATACAAGAATCAACCAATGAATGTGTAAGTAAGTGGCACAACAAATCTCGATCTCTCTTCTCTCTCTCTCAAATCAATAACAATCAAGTATCTACGAAAACAACCTACATGGAAATGATTTGAAGCATCTTGCAGTTAAGCATCTTGAGTGGTTTCTGTTTTTGTTAATCCTCACCAGAGGATACTTTTTTCCATTGGTTTTTAGAAATGAGTAGAAGGGGGGGCAGGGGAGAGAAACATCAATGTGAGAGAGACATCAATTTTGGCTGCTTCCCCCACCGACCCCGACCAAGGCGGGGATCGGATCTGCAACCCGGGTATGTGCCCTTGACCGGAATGGAACCCACGCCCCTTCCGTGCACCGGCGGATACGCCAACCACTGAACCACACCGGCCAGGGCGATAGTTAAAACATTATTTGAGGAAAGCCCTTTTTCTTTCACCTGATTGGGGGGTGGGGAAGGGTTGAATCTCAGCTTGCACCCAGGTACAAAAACTCACACTTCCTTTAAGAAAAAAGGACCACAACGTTTCGAGCGGGAACACATCCACCTTGAGCGTTTTCTGCAAGCGCAGGAAGTGTTGTGGAGACAGCGCCGCACGAAAAGGTAACGATCATGGCGGGCGCTCCGCGCTGAGTTTTTTGGGGGAGCTTCCAGGATCCCTCTTCCCGGCCTGGGGGAACCCGGCCTGTTGGGAACCAGGTTCCCACGCCTCAGCTGTTCTTCAATCGCCCTTCCGGCTGGTTCCCTCGCGGGAATACCAGAGCACAACTTCTAGGCTTTTTTCGTTTGGTTCGGTTCAGTTTTCAAATTCACTGAAACGGGGGGTGGAGGTGGGCAGAGAGGAGGATGCATGTATAGCTTCATGCCTCCGAGATCGCGCAGCGACAGGGGAATGCGCCTCCATCTATCTATTCACCGGTCGGCAAATATTTGAGTGCCTTGGCAGTTCAGCGGTAAAAAAGACACGACCCCTACGTAACTGCTGGGTGTTTGACGGGAGGTACTGCAGACTCAAACATAAAACTTCCCGAAGAAAATCTTCGGGGTTCAAGCTCAGGGGCGCCAGGGGCGCGATGTCAGAAAGAAAGCAGCCGCGACGCCAAGTCCCCAGGGGTGGACCGAGTCCCGCCGGCCGGTCACCCCAGCTCCCACCCCGCCCACAGGCCATCCCTTCACCCGGCAGCCCCGACGTTCACCGCAGAAACATGCGTGTGAAACAGCTCTGCGGTCTGAGGGCTCAACCCCAATTTCCCCAAGGCCTCGGCTTCCACGCTTCTAAGAGACACCGCGAAGCGGGGAAAACCAGGCTACTTTTCGCCAGTGAGGCTTTGAGTCGTCCACAGAAAGAGCTGGGAGACATCACAAAGGAGCCTGACCCCTGCCCCGCGAGCTAGAGAGCCCCAGACCAGACCCGACCAGCAAGAAACGAAGGCTGACAGCACGGGTTACCTCGGATATCCACCGCCGCCATAATTCCAAAAGTGTTCGCGGTTCTCCTTCCGGCGCAGAGAAGACGTAACCACTATGACGACGGAAGCGGAGGGGTGCAGGTCCTCGGGACCCTGAGGAGAAATGCAGAGGGGAGGACAGTGCGGGACCCACGAGAGGGCAGGGAAGGGGAGGACGCCAGGAGCGCAGGGGAGCTGCTGGGAGGTGGAGGGATAATTGTGCACTGGGGACAATTCCGAGAGGAGAGGGAAGCCGCTGGGAGGGGGCAGCGGGGGTGGGGGGAGGAGTGGGGCTGGGAAGTGGAGGGGCGGGGCTTGGAGGTGGAGCAGGACGGGAGCTGAGCGGCTGGGCTGGGAGTTGGGGCGGGAAGGGAAGGGGCGAGGCTGGTTGATGGAGCACCACAGGGGGGTGCTGGGAGGTGGAGAGGGGTGGGGCGAGGGGCGGGGCTGAGATGTTGAGAGAGGCGGGAAAGGGGCGGGGCTGGGAGATGGAGAGGGGCGGGAAAGGGGCGGGGCTGGGAGATGGAGAGGGGCGGGGCTGGGAGATGGAGAGGGGCGGGGGAAAGGGGCGGGGCTGGGAGATGGAGAGAGGCGGGAAAGGGGCGGGGCTGGGAGATGGAAAGGGGCGGGGCTGGGAGGGGAGCGCGGCGGGTGAGGGAGAACTAGGAAAAGAGGAACCCTGCGGGAAGGGGAACGCCGCGCTGCGGCCAGTGAGGAAGGAGGCCGGGCATGCTAGTGAAAAAAAATGTTGGAGACAGCGAGTCCTGCCCAGGCCCACCAGTGAGAGATTCGAATATTCGAGCTTACTTTCCTGTGATCGTTTTAAAAAACAAATGTTGATTATGCAGAGTTAGGGGTGGGAACATCTTCAAGTTACAAAGCGCCCTCCGGTGCATCCCATGAGCTATTAGATTTAGGAGCTATTGGCCATTTTCTACCCTCCCTTAAGGGTAGGGATGGGAAAGAACTTAGCTGAAAGAATTTGAAAGTCTTTAGCTTTTACTAGTATGTCACTTAAGTCCATTAAAAGTCTCGACCCGTTAAGTAAATGTATTAGATGCCTCTGAGGCAAAAATTTCACAAGACAGGAAATGTTTCAGAAGTAAAATATTAACAAAAGTAAAAGAAAGGGGATAACCCTGGCCCTATGTAAGGACCTTGTATCTGCATGCCAGGTCATCTGCGATAGGTCGCAAGATGCCAGAGAGGGAATAATTCTGTGGTAAGGGAAGCTGTAGAAAGATTCTCAAGCTCCAGCGTGGCCCCGTAAAAAGCAAAATCATATATCTACAAGCAAGACAAATACTTAGAAGAGAACCCCAAAATCTGAAGGTATGAGAAGCAGGTGCCTACATCTCCAAAATTTAGGTACTGGGAAGGCTTCCCCAGAATTTAACCACAACCCAGGGGCAAGAGGAGAGCATCATGAACTTACTGGTATTCCCCACCTCATAGACTGGAAATCCAAATTTTAAAAATCTAGGTGAAATAAAATTATATTGCTTTGTTGCACTTCAATTTTTGAACTGGAATTTTATACCTGAGATGGGATGGGATGTATATAATGAATGCCCCAAGAAAGTATGGAGGAAATTTTCAGGGGGGCTTTGGAGGGATAGTGGTACAGAGGGCATTTCAAAAAGGGGGAACATCATGTCCAATACACAGAAGTGTAAAACATCAAGATTTTGATTTTGTTTTCTTATGTTTTTATTAGGAGAAAAGGAGATTAGGAAGAAAAACAATAGAATAAGGATTTGTAGATAAAAAAATACATGGTAAACATCCGAAGCCAGACCTGGAAGCTCAGCCTTTAACTTACAGGCAGTGGGAGAAACGTGATTGGCCTTCCATTTTAGAAAGACTATTCAAGGAGAATGAGTTAGAGGCATTTATACAACTCAAATAGGGAGTCAGTTTAGGAGACTTACAAACTAAATGATGTCTATACTCATACAAAGGCAGTGATAACTGAGGGGAGAGAAAGGATTACAGACATTTAGGAAATAGCATCAAAAGGGAATTAGTGACTAATACAGTGGTTCTCAACCTTCTGGCCCTTTAAATATAGTTCCTCATGTTGTGACCCAACCATAAAATTATTTTCGTTGCTACTTCATAACTGTAATGTTGCTACTGTTATGAATTGTAATGTAAATATCTGATATGCAGGATGGTCTTAGGCGACCCCTGTGAAAGGGTCGTTCCACCGCCAAAGGGGTCGCGACCCACAGGTTGAGAACCACTGGACTAATAGATGAGCCTAAGGAGGGAGAGAATGGAAATAAAACATGATACCCGCCGAAACCGGTTTGGCTCAGTGGATAGAGCGTCGGCCTGCGGACTGAAAGGTCCCAGGTTCGATTCCAGTCAAGGGCATGTACCTTGGTTGCAGGCACATCCCCAGTGGGGGGTGTGCAGGAGGCAGCTGGTTGATGTTTCTCTCTCATCGATGTTTCTAACTCTCTATCCCTCTCCCTTCCTCTATGTAAGAAATCAATAAAATATATTTAAAAAAAAAAAACATGATTCCCAAGATACTGATTTATAAAACTAAGTGCTATTAATCAGATTAGGAATAACAAATAAGTGAGTAAGGGGGGGGGGGGAGAGCGGTAATAATTTAAACATGTCCATGTTGTGCATGAAGTGTCTACAGGACACTGTGCGTTAGGATTTCTCAGCCTTTGCACTATTGACATTTTGGGCCAGATAATTCTTTTTTTAAATATATTTTTATTGATTTCAGAGAGGAAGGGAGAGGGAGAGAGAGATAGAAGCATCAATGATGAGATAGAATCATTGATCAGCTGTTCTCCTGTACGTCCTCTATTGGGGATTGAGCCTGCAACCCAGGCATGTGCCCTTGACCAGAATGGAACCTGGACCTTTCAGTCCGCAGGAGGATGCTCTATCCACTGTGCCAGATAATTCTTTCCTGGAAGTATGGGTGTTATGCCCAGATTTCAAGATCCCCCAAGACAGACCACCAGGGAGCCGAGCCTGATGCAAAAGCATAGAGTCTTTTATTCAAGCCCGGGCTTGGTCCCCCTCTGCCTCCATGACTGGATTCGAGAGAGAGCCCCGAGTCCCAAGAGAACAAAGAATTTATAGGGCTTGGGGTTGGGGGTGGAGGCACTTGGTTGATTCCAGTTGGTTGAGTGAGGGCCGGGGGCTAGTTTTCCTTGCTTTCCCATTGGCTGAGATAAGGGCAGGCTGAGTAACTGATACATTCTGTGGCTTTCCTGGGAGAGGAGTTAGAGACACAGCTATCAGTTCTGTTCTGTTCTTTTACTATCAGTTCCGTTCTGTCCTTTCGTTAGGGACACAGCTATCAGTTCCGTTCCGTCCCTTCATGGGAAGCTGTCCTTTGCATTATAGGATGTTTAGCAGCATCCCTGGCTTCTATCCACTAGATGCCATTAGCAGCCTTCCTCTCAGTTTTGACAACCAGAAATATCTCCAGACATTGCTAAATATCCCCCACCCCAGGCAGTGGGAGCAAAACTACCCTCAGTTTGATAACCATTACTGTACACAGGTATCTACAGGAGTGTGCAATCAAAGCAGAAGGGTATCAGGAAGAGAGGAGTACTCAACAGTGTCAAGTAGACAAGTGGAGTAGGGGCTAGGATGCAGGCATCGGATTTGGTAAGTAGAAGGCCTCAAACAAGAATAGTTTCTGTGGGATGGTCGGGGCAGAAGCTAGAGGAGAGTATATGTTCAGGAGTAAAGGGAAATGGCCTTGGGTATAGACTGTGCTTTCAGGAAGCTTGGCTGAGAGGGAAGGCTAGACAGAGTTAGAGCCACTACCTGGACGTTGTACAGAAATAATGATGGGAAAATGTGGACATGTTGATAGGCTAAGGTGAAAGACCCAGCTGGGAAGATCTATTTGTCTTCAGTTAGTTCATTCCTTCATTCAGCTGGTCACCAGTTATGTCATACCGACTAGATGTTTTGCTTAGCTCTATCAGCGGTTCTCAACCTGTTGGTCGCGACCCCTGAAAATACATCCTGCATATCAGATATTTACATTACGATTCATAACAGTAGCGAAATTACAGTTATGAAGTAGCAATGAAAATAATTTTATGGTTGGGGGTCACCACAACATGAGGAACTGCATCAAAGGGTCACAGCATTAGGAAGGTTGAGAACCACTGCTAGTTGGATAGAGGATAAAGTTGTCAACAAAGCAAGCTTCTGGCCTCAAGCAGCCAACAGGTCTGATGGAACAGACAGATAATAAACTAGTAAACAAAGATGAGTAAGACAGATTAGGATACAAAAATGGTGGGAAGATGAGGTAGGAAATAGCTGGAGGAAGCTACTTTGGGTAGGATGGTCAGGACAGACCTCTCTGAAGAGGTGATATATCTGAGCTGAGACCTGAAAGAAGAGCATGAACCAGCCACATAAAGAGCTGGGGTACAAGCTTTCCAAGCGGAGGAAACTGCAGACCCAGTGGTGGGAAAAGGTTGGTCTGAGAACCAGAAGAAGGCCAATATAAAGAAACTGGAGGTATATAGCTGAAGGGAGGAATGGAGAGTAGAGACTGGGAATGTAGGCAGGGGCCAGATGATAGAGGGCTTTGTAAATAATTTTTTATTCAAAAAAATGAGAAGCTATTATAGATTTTAAGGAATAGAATGCC
The DNA here is from genome assembly GCF_963259705.1 of Myotis daubentonii. Classification (NCBI taxonomy): domain Eukaryota; kingdom Metazoa; phylum Chordata; class Mammalia; order Chiroptera; family Vespertilionidae; genus Myotis; species Myotis daubentonii. Next base: position 25,321,844 of record NC_081840.1, on the reverse strand, counting down.
ACAAAGGTATTAGTTCTAATCAAAACTTTGTTTAGGAATGTCAAAAATATTTGCTGTTTATTGAACCACTTGCTATGCCTCAGGAGGCACTGTGCTAAGTAAGCACTTTGATGAATTATCTAAATTTTCTCTCACAATTTTATGGGGCAGAAGCGATTACTCCCATTTTGCAAATGAGACTGTGGCAGATGAGCTAGCTGCTCTCAAACTTATCTACTTGAGTACAAAGCTAATCTACATTTTCCATTCCCCTTACATCTAGATGGAGCCACATAGCTAATTCTCATCAATGGAATATGAATGGAAGTGATGAGTTTTATCTCCAGGTCAAGGTGGTTAAAAACATTGGTGCCTTTCTCTCTCTCTCTCTCTCTCTCTCTCTCTCTCTCTCTCTCTCTCTCTCTCTCTCTGTCTCTCCAGCCACCAGCCAGATCTCTCTTACTAGTGAAAGAGTCCTTAAAGCCATACATTGAAAATGGGAGGGAGCTGGGGTCTCTGAATGGCTGGCCACAGGTGGTGAGCCACCCTGCTGACCTCCATTGGCCCTTGACAAAATCAGGAAATAAGATTTTATTGGGGGAGAACCAAGATGGTGGCATAGGTTAACGCCGGAGTTTGCTGCTTTGAACAACTACTTCAAAAGTGAAACCAAAAAACGGAAGGGACATCACCCAGAACCACAGGAACGCTGGCTGAGTGGAAGTCCTACAACTAGGAGGAAAGAGAAACCCATACGGACACTCAGAGGAGGTGCAGTGCTGAAGTCAAATTCTGAGGTGCGGAGTGCGCAGAGCGGGCTGGCGGCGGAGGGCGCGGTTGGCGTTTTCAATCGGGAGGGAGTCGCAGACTCTGAGCTCCAGATCCGGGAGAGTCTTTAGGGACCCAGACTCAAATGGGAGAAGCGGGACTGTCTGGCTTCGGTCAGAGCGAGTGCAGCTTTCTCTCTGAGCTTTGCAGCGGGTGCTGGGACTCAGAGAGGCAGAGCCCCTGGGGACAGGACTGAGAGCCGCCATAACTGCTCTCTCCGGCCCACGCTGTTGATCCTGTTCGACCCGCCCCGCCCAAGCCCTGCACAGAGGCATTTGCCGGATAGCCTCAGGCAAAGGCTAGATTAGCACCTCCCTAGAGGACAGAAGTTCTCTCACTGCTGACACAGTTGATTCTCATAGCCACTTGGCCTGGAGGTCAAACCCTCCCTGGAATTAGCTACAATAATCAAGATTTAACTATAAGACTGCGAACAAAGACCACTAGGGGGTGCACCAAGGAAGCATAACAAAATGCGGAGACAAAGAAACAGGACAAAATTGTCAATGGAAGATATAGCGTTCAGAACCACACTTTTAAGGTCTCTCAAGAAGTGTTTAGAAGCTGCCGATAAACTTAATGAGATCTACAAGAAAACTAATGAGACCCTCCATCTTATATTGGGGAACCAACTAGAAATTAAGCATACACGGACTGAAATAACGAATATTATACAGAGTCCCGACAGCAGACCAGAGGAGCGCAAGAATCAAGTCAATGATTTGAAATGCGAGGAAGCAAAAAACAACCAACCGGAAAAGCAAAATGAAAAAAGAATCCAAAAATGCGAGGATAGTGTAAGGAGCCTCTGGGACAGCTTCAAGCGTACCAACATCAGAATTATAGGGGTGCCAGAAGATGAGAGAGAGCAAGATATTGAAAACCTATTTGAAGAAATAATGACAGAAAACTTCCCCCACCTGGTGAAAGAAATGGACTTACAGGTCCAAGAAGCGCGGAGAACCCCAAACAAAAGGAATCCAAAGAGGACCACACCAAGACACATCATAATAAAAATGCCAAGAGCAAAAGACAAAGAGAAAATCCTAAAAGCAGCAAGAGAAAGAAGCTCAGTTACCTACAAGGGAATACCCATACGACTGTCAGCTGATTTCTCAACAGAAACTTTGCAGGCCAGAAGGGAGTGGCAAGAAATATTCAAAGTGATGAATACCAAGAACCTACAACCAAGATTACTTTATCCAGCAAAGCTATCATTCAGAATTGAAGGTCAGATAAAGAGCTTCACAGATAAGGAAAAGCTAAAGGAGTTCATCACCACCAAACCAGGATTATATGAAATGCTGAAAGGTATCCTTTAAGAAGAGGAAGAGGAAGAAAAAGGTAAAGATACAAATTATGAACAACAAATATGCATCTATCAACAAGTGAATCTAAGAATCAAGTGAATAAATAATCTGATGAACAGAATGAACTGTTGATTATAATAGAATCAGGGACATAGAAAGGGAATGGACTGACTATTCTTGGGGGGGAAAGGGGTGTGGGAAATGCGGGAAGAGACTGGACAAAAATCGTGCACCTATGGATGAGGACAGTGGGTGGGGAGTGAGGGCGGAGGGTGGGGCGGGAACTGGGAGGAGGGGAGTTATGGGGGGGGAAAAAAGAGGAACAAATGTAATAATCTGAACAATAAAGATTTAATTTAAAAAAAAAGATTTTATTGGGTTAAACCATACACACAAACACACAGAACAAAATGTTTACTATGTACTATCTCTTCTATAAAAGTTAGTAATCCTTGTTAATCTACTCCCTTCTCTATAGATATGCTAAAATTTTATACCTGCCTCCCTTATGTACATTGCGTACTTTGTGATTTGGGGACTTATATCATTTGATATGCAAGTACGAGAATACAAGTGAAAGAGAAAAATAAGAAGCTCTTCAATAAAGGGGTGAGAATGACTTCTGATTAGTTAAAGGAAATGATGCTTCTGGGTGATTGATAATGCACTATAGCAGTGATGGCGAACCTTTTGAGCTCGGCGTGTCAGCATTTTGAAAAACCTTAACTTAACTCTGGTGCCGTGTCACATATAGAAATTTTTTGATATTTGCAACCATAGTAAAACAACGATTTATATTTTTGATACTTATTTTATATATTTAAATGCCATTTAACAAAGAAAAATCAACCAAAAAAATGAGTTCGCGTGTCACCTCTGACACGCATGTCACAGGTTCGCTATCACTGGTCTAGGTCAGCCGTGGGCAAACTATGGCCCGCGGGCCAGATCCGGCCCGTTTGAAATGAATAAAACTAAAAAAAAAAAAGACCGTACCCTTTTATGTAATGATGTTTACTTTGAATTTATATTAGTTCACACAAACACTCCATCCATGCTTTTGTTCCGGCCCTCCGGTCCAGTTTAAGAACCCATTGTGGCCCTCGAGTCAAAAAGTTTGCCCACCCCTGGTCTAGGTGGATCTTCCTGTGCCTGGCTGAGGCCACAGAGAGATCCAGACAGCAAGCTGGGCCTTTATTTTATAGCCAGAGGTAAACAAGGTAGTGGTCACCATAGTTACAATGTTCTGGTGAGTTTCACTTGTTTTGGCGGCACTTGCTGCATCTCCCACAGCCCATTAGCTACCCAGATAAGATCTAGGTAGGGAGTGTCATAAGATCAACCTAATTATGCTAAGAGGGCTGTGCCCTCTAAGCTGGGACTTGTTTGTGACTTTGCCAACGGGTCAGTCCAAGGCTTAACCCTATAGCCGCTCCCTACACAAGGCTATACATTTTCCTTAAAGAAACATTTTCATTGTACCTCAAGATTTGATGTAGTGTTTTTATGATCATTTACTGAGTATTCATTAAGGTTAATTCCATTTCTTCTTTGACATTGGATTACTTATAAATATAGTTTTTAGCATCCAAATATATGAAATTTTAAAATATTTCTGTTAATAACTTCTAACTTAAGTGCACTGTTCTCAGAGAACATATTCATTCTATGTAATACCTATCCTATATAATAAAAGACTAATATGCAAATTTCCCCCTTGACCAAGAGTTCGACCAGGGGTGGGGCTGGCTGGCCAACCACCTGCAGCCCCTCCCCCTGGCCACCCCCCCCCCCCCCGTCACCCCTCCTGCCCCCTGAAACCCTGATTAGGGGTGGGGCTGGCCGGCCAACCTCCCACAACGCCCCCCCCCCCCCCCGCACACCAGCCGGACCCCCCCGCCCCCCGTGCACAAATTCTTGCACTGGGCCTCTAGTTCTTTTATATTTGTTTAGATTTGCTTTAGACTTATATGATCATGTACTTAAGAAGGAAATGCATTCTTTAAGTGTTGGATACAAAGATTGCAACTTCTCAAAACTATCTTTTCCTGGTCTCCATGGCCATACACACCTCCAGTATTTCTGTTGCCTCTCAGACCATCCCTTTTAATTATCTCTTACATTGCCTTTTCTTTCTTTTATTAGAATTAGGATTCCACAAATTCTATAATCCTTAGTTCCATGTCTCATCTTTTCCATCTTCCTGTATTTTACTCTCCTTTCTAGAGGATCTAACGCACCCTGTGGCTTCAGTCTCCATCAGGGTTTGCAACCCAGACCTCTCTCCTGCGCTCCAGGAACATATGTGTCCTTGCTTACTGGACAGCTCTCACCTGCTGTTTTGTGTCCCAGACTGAATGATTTTTCACTCCTGCCTGGATTCTTGATCTTAGCTAAGAAACCTGGTATCTCTGCTTCCTTACTGACCACATCCAATTAGCACCAAATCTTATCCATTCTTCTCATGCCCCTCTTTTTTTATCAACCTCCTTCTCTGCATCCCCATTGCTGCTCTTTTAATCCCCACACCCATTCTGCCTTATCTGATCATTGTCCCTAGGGGAAACTTCTCTTCAAAAAGTGCTTTCCCGCCCAGCCAGAGTGGCTCAATGGTTGAGCGTCAACCTATGAACCAGGAGGTCACGGTTCGATTCCCAGTCAGGGTACATGCCCGGGTTGCAGGCTAGATCCTCAGTATGAGGTAAGCAGGAGGCAGATGATCAACAATTCTCTCTCATCACTGATGTTTCTATCTCTCTCTTCCTCTCCCTCTCTAAAATCAATTTAAAATCTATTAAAAATAATAATTAAAAATAAAAAGTGCTTTCCTGTTCTAAAATATCCACGAACTCCCTATTTTCTAGCCACAGGATGAAATGTAAATAGTCCCCAACTTGCTTTTCAGCTTTGCCTCGCAACCCCCAACCACCACCCCACAGCATTGAGCTTCTCTCGGACTCCAGAACTGCATAAGATGCTTTTATTCTTGAACCCTTGAAGTTGGTTCTACCTGGAAACCTTGAATGCCCTTCTCTCCCTTCTCTCACTCATATCCTCAGCACAATACTACACAGGAGAGCAAATGTGTATGTGTACATATGCGAACACACACATTTACACGAACACACAAAAATCTACTCATGTATAAGCATGATTAGAATGGGAAGAAAAATCTTTTTTTTAAAAAAAGTTTATTGCTGTGTAGATGCTGCCAATTAGTAATTAATGTGATTTTATTTGGAGGGAAGTAGATTAGGAAATGGTTAATAGAATCTGAGTTAGCAAATCGTTCCCCTTTCTTCTCTCTGATGACTTGTTAAGAAATTTTCTTATGCCTCCATGAAATGATAACATGTTCATATCACTTCTTTCAGACACCTGATTGCCCAGGCATTTGGATGATTGGATGAGTCTATCTCCCAGTCCACTTTCATGTTACGTTCTCTTGGGATTGGTTGCCTGGTAACTCGGATACCAGGCTTGCCTTCCTAGTAATTATGCTCATTGTATTTTCCAATAATTATCTTCTGCTGAATTTTCCTGCAGTTTACATTTTATTTATTTCTAAACCTAAAATTGTGAACATAAGGAAATAATTTTATTTTCTTAGGGCCATCTGTAGAATATATATAATAACATTTACCAAATATTTGTTGGTAAGAAGAAAATTTCTGGGTTTGTTTCATTTCCTGCAAGATAAAGTGACCCTTTTATTCACAGATCTCGGATCTTGTGAGGATGGCTTTCTGTGAACCTGACATATAATCTGAGCTACTTCTTTACTTTCTTATGGGTAATTATGTGTAAGATGCAAAGTCATTTCACAGACCAAGATTAAAAAAAGATTAAACACAGCCAAGTAAAACTAAAAACAGAAAAGAGGTTTGAAATGATAGACTTTGTAATACAGCATCTTTTCTCCTGTCATCAGGCCATGCCATAAGTTATTTCCAAGTTATATGCAAATGAAGACTATCTGCATATATTATTTGGATATACAATGCACCCATGTAAAATGTAAGACCATATTGTATCTGCGGTAGCATCCAGGGCTTTGTTTTTTAATATACATCTACAAACCTGAGAATATCTGTCTGCTTCATGGACAAATCACTCAGAAAAATAATTTGTCTCCTCAGTATTCACTCATCTATTCATTTGTATTTGTCTACTCAGCTGTCAGTTGTGGGTGGGTACAGAATGGTCATGTGAACCAATCTATATAATAGAGGTAATATGCAAATTAACCCTCACGCCCTCACATCACAAGATGGCCACCCCACATCGTCACAAGATGGCCACGCCAACATTTTCACAAGATGGCCAGCAGGGGAGGGCAGTTGGGGGCAACCAGGCCTGCAGGGGAGGGCAGTTGGGTGTGTACCAGGCCTGCAACAACCTCATTTTTTCATTAAAAAATTTTTCAATTACAGTTTATGTTCAATATTATTTTGTACTGGTTTCAGGTGCACTGCATAATGATTAGACAATAATATACTTTACAAAGTGCTCCGCTGACACTTCCAGTACCCACCTGGTTCCATACACAGTTATTGCAATATTGACTATATTCCCTATATTGTACTTTACATCCCTGTGACTGTTCTGCAAGCATTAGTTACTATTAAATTTCCAACTCACAGAACCAGAAACTAAAACAGGGTTGACAGGAACTGGGGTAAATGGGGAGATGTTGATCAAAGGGTGTAAACTTACAGTTATAAGATGCATAAGTTCTGGGGACCGAACTGTTCATGTGCAGCATGCTGATTATAGTTAACTAGAGGCCCGGTGCACAAAAATTTGTGCACTTGGGGTGGGGAGAGGAGGTCCCTCAGCCCGGCCTGTGCCCTCTTGCAGTCTGGGACCCATCGGGAGATAACGACCTGCTGGCTTAGGCCTGCTCCCAGGTGGCAGAGGGCAGGACCAATCCCTAGGTGCAGCCCCTGGTTGGGCTCAGAGCAGGGCCGATTGGGGAGTTGGGGCACCGCCCCCTGTCACATTCAAGGCAGGGTCGATAGGGAGGTTGCGGTGCCACCCCCTGTCACACACAGAGCAGGGCCCATCAGGGGGGTTGGGGCTCCGTACCCTGTCACACACAGAGCAGGGCCCATCAGGGGGTTGGGGAGCTCCCCCCTGTCACACACAGAGCAGGGCCGATCAGAGGCTTGGGGCTGTGCACCCTGTCACACCCAGAGCCCGCAGGGCGATCAGGGGTTTGGTTGCTGCCCCCTGTCACACTGACCCCGGTGCTGGGAGGCCTCGCTGCTCCGCTGATCCAGGGGCCAGGACGCCTCTCAGCTCCGCTGATCCCAGGGCCAGGACGCCTCTTGGCTCCACTGATCCCTGGCTGGGAGGCCTCTCGGCTCCGCTGATCCCAGGGTCCTGAGGCCTCACGGCTCCTCTGATCCCGGGGCCTGGAGGCCTCTTGGCTCCACTGATCGCAGGGCCGGGAGGCCTCATGGCTCCGCTGATCGTGGGGCTGGGTCGCCTCTGGGCTCCGCTGATCCGGGGGCCAGGAGGCCTCGCAGCTCCGCTGATCCCAGGTCCCTGAGGCCTCTCGGCCTCGGCTCTGCTGATCCCCGGGCCCTGAGGCCTCTCTGCTCTGCCGCTTCAGGGCTGTTTGGCTTCGCTCCGCTTGGAGCCTGAGTATGCAAATTAACCGCCATCTTTTAGCTTCTATAATTGAAACATTGTATCTTTTGGAGTTGTTGCTTCAGGAGCTCAGAGCCCCGCAGCTGCAGACGGGGAACCTTGGCTTCCTCCATCGCTGGGGCACCCAAGCTTCCTGTTCTCAGCTGCCTGGCTGCCAGCCGCCATCTTGGCTGACAGTTAATTTGAATATCTCACTGATTAGCCAATGGGAAGGGTAGCGGTCGTACGCCAATTACCATGTTTCTCTTTTATTAGTGTAGATAATACTGACTTACAGCCTTGAATTTTGCTAAGAGAGTAAATTAAATTGTTCTGGTGCATTCATCATGTATACCTATATGAAATCATCACATTTTACAACATAAATATTTTTTAAAAATAGATTTTTTTTATTTGTCAATCATCCTATCTAATAAAAGAGAAAAATGGTAATTGGCGTACGACGATACCCTTTTCATTGGCTAATCAGGGCTATATGCAAATTAACCGCCAACTATGATTGGCAGTTAACTGCCAACTATGATTGACAGTTAACTGCCAACTATGATTGGCAGTTAACTGCCAACAAGATGGCGGTTAATTTGCATATGTAGGCACAATGCAGGGAGGCGAAAGGGAAAGCAGGAAGCAGCCCCCTGCCACTGACAGTGATTGGAAACCCAGGGGGGAGCTAAGAGCTGGGGGGCAGGGCAAAGGCGGCCCTGGGGGGCAGGGCAAAGGCGGCCCCCCAGCCATGATCGGAGAATCAGGTGCCTTTGCCGCCCTGGCCAGTGATAGCAGGAAGTAGGGGTGGAGCCAGCGATGGGAGCTGGGCACGGTCGAAGCTGGCAGTCCCGGGAGCTAGGGGTCCCTTGCCTGGGCCTAAAGTGGAGCCCACGATCGCGGGGCCGCTGCAGCTGCGGGTCCCCGCTGCCCGGGCCGGACGCCTCTGCCGGAGGCCTCAGGCCTGGTCAAGGGGCCGATCCGGTGATTGGTGATCGGAGGGTGATGAGGGTCAACTCCTCTGGCCGAGGCATCAGGCCTGGGTGGGGGGCTGAGCCGGGGATTGGGGGGATATGATGGTCCCCTTGCCCAGGCCTGAAGCCTGGGTCAGAGGCGTCAGGCTTGGGCGGGGGGTGGAGCAAGCGATCAGAGGGAGATGGGGGTCCCCTGCCCAGGGTTGACTCCTGGGCCAGAGGCCTCAGGCCTGGGCGGGGGCCAGAGCCAGTGATCAGGGGGAGATGGGGGTCCCCTGTCCAAGCCTGACACCTCTGGCGGAGGCGTCAGGCCTGGGCAAGGGGCCGATCAGGTGATCGGAGGGTGATGGGGGTCTACGCCTCTGGCTGAGGCATCAGGCCTGGGCAAGGGGCCGATCCTGCGATTGGAGGGTGATGGGGGTCAACGCCTGAGAGCTCCCAGTATGTGAGAGGGGGCAGGCTGGGCTGAGGGACACTCCCCCCCACACACACCCAGTGCACGAATTTCGTGCACCGGGCCCCTAGTACTTCAATAAAGTTGGAAGGAAAAAGTCGCTAACTTACACACGAGGAAACAGAAGTTTAGGGAAGTTAAACAAGTATTCAAGCTTTCACTGATCCATGGTGGAGCCCACATCCCCATACCTTTACTCTCCCATTTTGCTGTTCTTCCTTTAACATATGGAACACAACAAATGAAATCTGAACTAGTATCAAAAAAATGAGTATGGTTTTTTCCTAAGAGAGGGACAGAAGATGGGCACTTTGCTCTGACCAGAAGAATAGCTGCTGAAAAGTCATACAAGTGGAGGAATTTTGTTCAAAGGACAGCAAGTATATTGTGCCTTGAGTGTACAATGTGATGAAGCTGGAGGACGAGATGGAAGTGACACCTGAGACCTGTTTGTTTCAGATCTTATTTGGTTAGGAGGTTGACATGATCCTAAAGGCATTGGCTAATCCAGGGGTGAGCAAACTTTTTGACTCGAGGGCCACAATGGGTTCTTATAAACTGGACCGGAGGGCCGGAACAAAAGCATGGATGGAGTGTTTGTGTGAACTAATATAAATTCAAAGTAAACATCATTACATAGAAGGGTATGGTCTTTTTGAATTTTATTCATTTCAAACGGGCCGGATCCGGCCCATGGGCCGTAGTTTGCCCACAGCTGGCAATAGAGGCTTACATTTGATAATGCGAACTCAGATGTCAGTATAGAGCAGTGGTTCTCAACCTTCTGGCCCTTTAAATACAGTTCCTCATGTTGTGACCCAACCATAAAATTATTTTCATTGCTACTTCATAACTGTAATGTTGCCACTGTTATGAATCATAATGTAAATATCTGATATGCAGGATGGTCTTAGGCAATCCCTGTGAAAGGGTCATTTGACCGCCAAAGGGGTCTCGACTCACAGGTTGAGAACCGCTGGTGTAGAGGGTGAATTTAGATACATACTAAGCAATAGGTCCTAGCAATCCTAACAAGAGGTGATGATATACAAAACTAAGGCAGGAAATATCGAATTAATAGCAATAGAGACCTTGAAGGGATAAAAGAAATTTACTCTCTTCCTCCCTCAGGCCCACAGCCTTAAATGGCTATTGGATATGTGCAAAGATGGTAACACCAGCAAAGGAGTGTGGTCCTCGGTTTTTTCACACATCAATAATGTTTCCTGCTGTGGGTTCCTCTTTAACAATTCAGATGGGGAATCATCACTGTGGACTTCAGAGGAAAGGGTAATTATAAAATTCATTAGGCTTCCTGAAGGAAGAAGTATATTGTCTTCCAAGAAAATAATTGAACCACCCTGGGCAAAGAGCTTCATCTGTATAATTTAAAGCTATGCAGTGGGTCGCTGTCTAGTGTTTCAAATCTAGTCTACATGTAGCTAATTCATAATCAGGCTCCATCTGGCCAAAATTAGTCACATTATTCTGTAGGCCAAGCAACACTATCTAGAGGTTTCAATAGTCTGTCCAATGTAGTCTAATGTGATCTGGATTATCCATTCTCCTTTTCTCAAAATATTTGAATCTTGCTGGAGTGAAAAGAAAAAGTAGAATCTATGTATGGCATGTATCATAAAAAAGCTCTTGTTTCAAGAGCCCAAGGCCCTTACTAGAAGGGGGTTAGGATGGAATAGTCTTACACCCTTTTCAAGGACAGGGAAACCAAGCAGATGTGTGCTGAGCTGCCAGGTGTGGAGGTGGTCAATTAGGATAAGCCAAAATGAAAGTAATAGACAAACCGCTTTATTCACTTACTTCAGTAGTGCAGGCAAGAGGCAAAAGAGAAAGGCACTGGCTCTGTTGTTCCATTCCCCACCCCACCCCCCTGAACTCCCGTCCCCCTATGGAAGAACAGCAGGCAAGGATCAAATGGAAGCAGAAATGGGGAGACGTCACCTCACTGCCAAGTACCCTGAACAAAAAGCTCCTGCTTTTGTATGGACCTGTGGGGCCACAGCCAGGAAGAGAGGGAAAGACTAGGTGTCAAAAGGCAAAACTGCCTCCACAATGGTCCCTGATAATGAGGTCTCGGTGGAGGTGCTTGGAAAATGTCTCGCTGAAGCTCCCTGATAAAATGGACTCCAAATAGAAGTGCCTGGGCTGGGAATGCAGGATGCATTGGAGCATGGCTGGCTCCCAGGGACCTCCGTTCTCATCAGTAATTCCCTCCAGGTAACTACAATGCACAGGCTGTGCACCTTCTGGTGTGAGGAGGGCAGCTTTCCCTCTGAGGCCTGCCAGTCAAAGCCTTGTCATTGCCTATGCTCAGACCTGACTGATCACACAGAGAATATTGTTCTGGAGCCACGTTCCTCACTGTAAATCCAGAAGAACTCAGATCTGGTAATAAATGAAGGTGGTTTTGGGTGTCTAGCATGCCAGTCTGTCAAAAGCCATAAATTGTGAATAGAGGGCATAAAGGACATTTTTTGATCTGTCATGCAATCACTAAGAATAGTTGGCATGCCCTAACCGGTTTGGCTCAGTGGATAGAGCACCGGCCTGCAGACTGAAGGGTCCCAGGTTCGATTCCGGTCAAGGGCATGTATCTTGGTTGCGGGCACATCCCCGGTGGGGAGTGTGCAGGAGGCAGCTGATCTATGTTTCTCTCTCATCGATGTTTCTAACTCTCTATCCCTCTCCCTTTCTCTCTGTAAACAAATCAATAAAATATATATATTTTTAAAAAGAGCCCTAGTCTGTTTGGCTCAGTGGATAGATAGAGTGTCGGCCTGCAGACTGAAGGGTCTCAGGTTTGATACCAGCCAAGGGCACATGCTCAGGTTGTGGCTTGATCCCAGTATGGGGCGTGTAGGATACAGCCAATCAATGATTCTCTCTCATCATCGATGTTTCAATCTCTCTCTTCCTCCCCCTTCCTTCCTCTCTGAAATCAATAATATATATATTTAAAAAGAATAGTTGGCAGTCTTGATTTTATATATTATGTCTTTATATATTATATAAATGCAAGACCAAAGATTATATCTAGAGCTCTAATGGGGAGAAGAGAAACTGGAATTTTACTTCCTGTTCCCCAGCTCTGTTGGTTTCCTACCCACCTGTATGTCAGACTTGGAGAAGAGAAGGGAAGGGGGAAGGAGTGGTGCTCTGAAAATATTGGACTTTCCTCTGTCCTGTGTCAGCCTTCACCACAGGGGGTGTAGGCATCTGCACACATTGTGGGATTTCAGAGCACTGGCAAGAGCCTTCCTATCTGGCCTGGATGCAATTCATATCTCAGAAGTCTCTTAGATGTGTTCGTTAATTTCCATTCTCACTGCCTCCCACTTCGATTATTGTAATAGACTTCTGATTATTGTCCTTGCCTCTGATTTATGTTTCCACTGGGACATCTGATAAGCAATAAGAGACACAGCACTGGTGCTTCTTTGGAGGTTGGTTATGGAAATTTGGTAACTGTAGCCCTTGAAATGAACAAGCTCTCCTAGACAGTGAAGCAGTATTTAAAAAAATAACCACCACCAACAAACTCTCCTACTAATGAACTCGGGAAAGAGTACACACCATGTTTTCTGTTATTTAATAATAACTATACGTATTTATTATCACAGTATATTGTTACTATACTCTAGTGACTAAGAAATTCTACCCAGGAAACAATGGAGGCAATGGGGTCTAGTTTTCAGCAAAGGATTTGTTAATGGATGGTCGTTGGTGCCAACTCAACACCAACAGAAATCCCCAATTTGGGGTGTGGTGAGGAAGGAAACTTTATTCAGTGCAAAACAGCTCAATTGTGATGTGGTCCTGAGGCCAGGAGTCCCTGCTCCTGGTCCCTGATTGGCCCATCCTCATGCAAATGAGGACTCCAAATTTGCCCAGTTTGATTGGTCCAAAAGCCACTCTCCTGATTGGTCAGAGTAGAGCTGCTCTGAATGGCCTGAGCTGCATGGCTCTGATTAGATGGAGAAAGCCTCAGTCCTATAGAAATAGGATACCCAGGAACTCTTTTATAAAGGTTAGTTGAGATGGCAGAAATAGGTCAGGCAAGCAATTCAGCACAGGCTTCTCCATGAAGTGCAGTTTGTGTGAGAGGCCCCTGTAGGAAATGGCTGCTAGTCCCTGTGGGGTTTTTTTTTGTTGTTGTTGTTTTTTAAAATTTGAGCCCAGCTAGTGTGGCTCAGGGGTTGAGTGTCGAGGTCATGAATCAGGAGGTCACAGTTTGATTCCAGGCTCATGTTTTGGGCTCAGTACTCAGTGTGGGGCATGCAGGAGGCAGCTTATAAATGATTCTCTCTCATCATTGAGGTGTCTCTCTTTCCTTCTCCCTTCCTCTCTGAAATCAATAAAATTATTAAAATAAAAACTTGAGCCCAGTAAGCCACCAGGAGCCCTTCTTAGTAGATGTCTTTCTCCTGCCCCCTCAGAATTCACAGATTTGTATAGGAAATGACATTAGAGCTGATATAAAAGATAAGTTTTTTCCAGATGGAGTAGGAAGGGGAGAAGAGAGAGAAGAAGGGAGCAGAAAGGAAGGAATATGTAGACATAAAGCATCCTGGCATACTCAAAGTTTTGCAAACATTTCCCTATGTCTGGACATGGGGTTAAGTTTAAGAATGAGTGAGATGAAGGTTATAAGATACTAGAGGCCCGGTGCATGACATTCATGCACTTGGTGGGGGGGTATGGGGGTCCCTCAGCCCGACAGGCACCCTCTCCAATCTGGGAGCCCTCAGGGGAGCCCTATCCAATCTGGGAGTTTCTGTCTGTCTTTGCAATCATATGAGCGAATTGTCTGAGACCCCCAACCCAGTTTGGTTTGTTGCTCACAGAATAATAAAGGCATTTTTTTTCTTTGCTTCATTGGTGGATATTTCTTGGAAGTTTTAGGATATCTTCCCTTTAATTTTTCCTAAACACTCTGATTTTACTTATGTCTCTCACCTTTGCTTTCTATCCATCTGCCACCGCAACAGTAACTTGCTCCAGGCTCACTTTGCTCTATGTCTAGGTCAAGATCCGTCTGCCACCAGAACTATGATTCCCAGCATTCCTGGTGCTTCCCACACTCTGGGCTTCCACTTCTGGTCATGGGGCTGCCACCAGAACTACTATTCCCAGAATTCCTGGTGCTCCCCATGATCTTAGTTTTCCTTTCCTGCTCTGTCTCCGTCCCATGGCCTCCCACTCTGCCAAGTCCTCCAAGCCACCAGCTCTCCCTCTCTGCTCTCTGTCTGGTGGCTTGAGGAGCCAAGTTCCCTAAGCCGCACCACTCTCCACCAGCTCTCCCGCTCTGCTCTCCACCTGGCACCTGTGTATGCAAATCAACCTGCCATCTTTGTTGGGTTAATTTGCATACTCACTCCTGATTGGCTGGTGAGCAGAGCGAAGGGATGGTCAATTTACATGTTTTTCTTTTATTATATAGGATATAAAGGGGCAAATGAAGTCCTGTACCTCAAAGGCTTGTATTCCACAATAAGTAATTTGGGCTTTATCCTATAAGTATTAGGGGAACCATTGGAAATTTTTTTTATTTGGAGTAATTAAATGTCAGATTTTTTTTTTTAGAAAGCCTGATTTGGCAGTTATATGAAGGATGGTTGAAAAGGTATGACTGGAGACACTACTGATTATTAATTTAAGTAAAAAAGGAATATGGGCCTGAATAGGAAAAATAGCAACGGAACAGGCAGGATATTCAAAGCTATTCAGCAGGTCCATTCAAAGGTAGATGCAAGTAAAAGGTAAAAGAGGACAGATTTTAGGATCAGGTTTCTTCATTTGTAAAGTCATATTTGGGCTTAGTCAGGAAAATTGCATTCACTTCTATTTAAGATCACGAAAAATTCATTCTCTTGTACCCAGTTTCTGGGGGTGGTGGTAGTAATTATAACCAATTACAAAAACACCTCATTTTGATAATCATGTACTGTCAACAAATGACTCACAGTTTTGCTATCTGCAGCTGGTTGGGAAAATTCTGTGGAGAAACCACATGGCACCTTGGATGGTGCATTCTCGGTGGGGTTGATAAAAATTGATTCTTTGAAGGGGGGTGTAAAAATATCTGTTTATGTATAAAGTACAGATATAAATGTAGTACATAAGCAATTATATAGTAGAGTTGTTCTATTAAAATATCATATGGTCTTCATATTATATGATTCCTTTTATATGAAATGCCCAGAAAGGCCAATCTATAGCAAATAGATTACTGATCATCTAGGCTTGGGGGTGGGAAGGTAGGAGATGAGGCTAGGGGACTGGAAGTGATAACTAATGGGTACAGGGTTTATTTTGGGATTGATGAAAATGTTCTCAAGTTGATTATAGTGATGATTGCACAATTCTGTAAATATACTAAAGCCATTAATTTGTACACTTTAAATGGGTGAATTGCATGGTATATGAATTATATCCCATAAAGATTTTATTTAAGAAAATGTCATGGGGGGGGGGTGACTATGAACAATATCTAAAAAGTCTTCTTAAGGGGCCTCTGTGAGAAATCTAGAGACCAGTCATTTTAAAACAAAGACAGGATTCCAACAAAAGAGGTACAAAATTCTGAGCATTTGGCATAACTATCCCTGTTCTTCTCTTATGCAGTATAGTGCTGAGCAGCCAGGAAGAAATCCATCATACCAGGGCTCCCTCCCAGGATGGAAACAAAAGTGTAGACCATGTATCCAACATTCTAGCTTGTTTGGGGGCAACCTGGAGGACTGATTTCTATCTTGCCTGATTTGGACCACTGAAAGGACTGACGCCAGAGTTTGGAAGCCACTAAAAACAGAGGCAGGTAGCATGTTAGAGCTGCAGAACCACATGTAGACACCAGGGGGAGCAATAGATCAGGAAAGGTTTGCGATGTCCTACAACCTACAGCTAGTTGATTGGTGAAGGTCTTCCCCAGCACAAAGTCAATATACAAAGACTGGGAGAGATGGTTGGTTTTTCAAATGCCCAAATCCCATCGAAAGATTCTATGTCAAAGAAAGAAACAGAAACATGGACCAATCAAGGGATCAAAATAAAACTCCAGAAACGGAGTCTAAAGAAACGCAGGTCTATGAGCTATCTGACAAAGAATTTAAACTGTCATAAAGATGCTCAATGAGCTAAATGAGGACACAAATAGATAACTAACTTAAATCAGGAAAACAATGCATGAACAAAATGCAAATATCGACAAAGGAACCAAACAGAAACTCCAGAGCTTAATTATCTATAATAATAAAAGCATAATATGCTAATTAGACCAGATGTCCTTCTGGACGACCTTTCGGACAAAGCCAGGGCTACGAGGGAAGCCCGGGTCCTGGGTGCCAGAGGGAAGCTGGTGCCAGCAGTCGGGGGAAGGAAGGCCTACTCTTGCACAGATTTCTTGCATTGGGCCTCTGGTACAATAATAATACTGAAAACTTTACTACAGGAGTTCAACATAAAGCCTCATAAGGCAGAAGAAAGAGTAGCACACTTGAAGACAAGTCATTAGAAAGCATTGAGTCACTGGAGTAAAAAGGAAAAAATGAAGAAGAGCAAAGAGAACATAAGGTACTTAATGGGACACTATTAAGAGGACTAATTTAATATACATATTAGGGAGTCACAGACAAAAAGAGAAAGCAAGGGATTGACAGCTTATTTGAAGAAATAATGGCTAAAACTTCCAAAATATGAGGAAAGAAATGGATATACAGATTCAAGAAGCTTAAAAAATTCCAACTAGGATAAATCCAAAGACAATCACATTGAGACACATTAAAGTTAAACTGTATAAAGTCAAAGGTAAAGAGAGAATCTTTAAAGTAGCAACAGAAAAACAATTTCTAACATACATGGAAGCTTCTATAAGATTATTAGTGAATTTCTCAGCATTCTAGTACAGAGTAGCATACTCAAAGTGCTGAAAGGAAAAAAATAAAACACAAATCTACCAACCAAGAATACTGTATTCAGCAAAACTATCCTTTAAAAATTTAAAGAAAAATTAAGATTTTCCCAGATAAACAAAAGCCACTAGAGACTAGACCTTCTCTATAAGAATTACTAAAGAGAGTCTGTCAAGTCACCATTGCAATTAAGGTGATATTCTATTTTAAACTGATAACAACTCCAATATGTCCATCTATTTACCTTTACCAGAGAATTTTATATTTTCATACATTTTCATGTTACAAATGGACATGGACAAATATAGTAACCTGTAACTATTGTAATTTTGGAACATAGAATTTAAATTAAAAAAAACATTAAAAATAATTATAAATCAATGTTAGTGGGTATACATATATAAAAACAAAAAAATTCATGTACTCACAACCTTACATACCAATAGCAGAGTGGATCTCAGCACTTGGCAAAACAGGCTGCTGCTAAGTAGACAGAATTTGAGAGTGAAAAAGTACAGATTAGCTCTAAATAGCTCACCCAACTAACTGAAAAATGGCCATTAGAGATAAATTACATCGAGTCTTTCAGTATCAGGCCTTTAAATATCTCCTAGAAGAAATAACATCTTGAGAAGAACCAAGATGGCGGCATAGGTTAACGCCGGAGTTTGCTGCTTTGAACAACTACTTCAAAAGTGAAACTAAAAGATGGAAGGGACATCACCCAGAACCACAGGAACGCTGGCTGAGTGGAAGTCCTACAACTAGGAGGAAAGAGAAACGCATACGGACACTCAGAGGAGGCGCAGTGCTGAAGCCAAATTCTGAGGTGCGGAGTGTGCGGAGCGGGCTGGCGGCGGAGGGCGCGGTTGGCGTTTTCAATCGGGAGGGAGTCGCAGACTCTGAGCTCCAGATACAGGCGAGTCTTTAGGGACCCAGACTCAAACGGGAGAAGCGGGACTGTCTGGCTTCGGTCAGAGCGAGTGCAGCTTTCTCTCCGAGCTTTGCAGCGGGTGCTGGGACTCAGAGAGGCAGAGCCCCTGGGGACAGGACTGAGGGCAGCCATAACTGCTCTCTCCGGCCCACCCTGTTGATCCTGTGCGACCCGCTCTACCCAAGCCCTGCACAGAGGCATTTGCCCGATAGCCTCAGGCAAAGGCATTTGCCGGATAGCCTCAGGCAAAGGCTAGATTAGCACCTCCCTAGAGGACAGACGTTCTCTCACTGCTGACACAGCTGATTCTCATAGCCACTTGGCCTGGAGGTCAAACCCTCCCTGGGATTAGCTACAACAATCAAGGTTTAACTATAAGACTGCGAACAAAGACCACTAGGGGGTGCACCAAGGAAGCATAACAAAATGCGGAGACAAAGAAACAGGACAAAATTGTCAATGGAAGATATAGAGTTCAGGACCACACTTTTAAGGTCTCTCAAGAACTGTTTAGAAGCCGCCGATAAACTTAATGAGATCTACAAGAAAACTAATGAGACCCTCGATGTTATATTGGGGAACCAACTAGAAATTAAGCATACACGGACTGAAATAACGAATATTATACAGAGTCCCGACAGCAGACTAGAGGAGCGCAAGAATCAAGTCAATGATTTGAAATGCGAGGAAGCAAAAAACACCCAACGGGAAAAGCAAAATGAAAAAAGAATCCAAAAATGCGAGGATAGTGTAAGGAGCCTCTGGGAGAGCTTCAAGCGTACCAACATCAGAATTATAGGGGTGCCAGAAGATGAGCGAGATCAAGAAATTGAAAACCTATTTGAAGAAATAATGACAGAAAACTTCCCCCACCTGGTGAAAGAAATAGACTTACAGGTCCAAGAAGCGCGGAGAACCCCAAACAAAAGGAATCCAAAGAGGACCACACCAAGACACATCATAATTAAAATGCCAAGAGCAAAAGACAAAGAGAGAATCTTAAAAGCAGCAAGAGAAAGAAACCCAGTTACCTACAAGGGAATACCCATACGACTGTCAGCTGATTTCTCAACAGAAACTTTGCAGGCCAGAAGGGAATGGCAAGAAATATTCAAAGTGATGAATACCAAGAACCTACAACCAAGATTACTTTATCCAGCAAAGCTATCATTCAGAATTGAAGGTCAGATAAAGAGCTTCACAGATAAGGAAAAGCTAAAGGAGTTCATCACCACCAAACCAGGATTATATGAAATGCTGAAAGGTATCCTTTAAGAAGAGGAAGAGGAAGAAAAAGGTAAAGATACAAATTATGAACAACAAATATGCATCTATCAACAAGTGAACCTAAGAATCAAGTGAATAAATAATCTGATGAACAGAATGAACTGGTGATTATAATAGAATCAGGGACATAGAAAGGGAATGGACTGACTATTCTTGGGGGGGAAAGGGGTGTGGGAGATTCGGGAAGAGACTGGACAAAAATCGTGCACCTATGGATGAGGACAGTGGGTGGGGAGTGAGGGCGGAGGGTGGGGCGGGAACCAGGAGGAGGGGAGTTATGGGGGGGAAAAAAGAGGAACAAATGTAATAATCTGAACAATAAAGATTTAATTAAAAAAAGAAAAAAAAGAAATAACATTTTAAAATAGTATTTATAACAGGGTCATGACAGGAAACAAACTCTAACTGTAATGGTTCATCTGCAGAGACTTTCAATACAGAGGCTATTTACAAAAGCTTGGGCATGGTTACAGGAACCAAAGAGTGTTGAAGCATCCAGTGACTAGCAAGAGAGGGAAGGCATTGGGCAAAAGGCAGAAATTGTGTTTCCAGGTAGACCGGGGTGGGGGGGGGGCACCCAAGCACAACTATCATAATGACAGGACATAACCACCCCCAAAACCATGGTGCCAACACAGGGAGGGAGTGGTAAAGCAATACATTTCTTGCCCTATACAGTTTGGCTCAGTGGATAGACCGTCAGCCTGCGGACTGAAGGGTCCGGGGTCCGGTCACAGGCACATTCTGGGGTTGCGGGCTTGATCCCCCCAACCCACCCCTCACTTGCAGGAGGCAGCTCATCAATGGTTCCCTGTCATCATTGATGTTTCTACCTCCCTTTCCCTTCCTCTCTGAAATCAATAAAAATACATTAAAAATCTCTCTCTCTCTCTCTCTCTCTCTCTCTCTCTCTCTCTCTCTCTCTCTCTCTCTCTCCCCCCTCCCCAGTCTCATGTTGATGCTTTCCTTGCAGCAAAACTGAGCAGCAGTAACAGGGAAGAAAAGCCTCATTGGTTCAGGGGTCAGTCTCCTGGCTCACAAAACCAGACAGAAAAGGGCAGAAACTAGATGGTGGGAGGTGGCACAGTGTTAGAACACTTCCATATTCTTTAAAGAATCTTAAAGATCATCTAAGACAATCGGTATAAATCCTCTTTATTTCATCCCTAGCAGAAATACCAAAAA
This sequence comes from Myotis daubentonii, assembly GCF_963259705.1. Lineage (NCBI taxonomy): Eukaryota > Metazoa > Chordata > Mammalia > Chiroptera > Vespertilionidae > Myotis > Myotis daubentonii. The sequence goes on along the minus strand of NC_081840.1, from coordinate 25,301,328 downwards.
CGCCATTGGTGGCAAAAGTATGGCCTTTGGATTCAGGCAGGTCCAGTCCCTGCTTCCAAGCTGTGTGACCTTGGGCAATTTACCTAACCTCTGAAAATCTCAGGTTTCTTCTTTGTAATGTGAGCATCATAATAACCTCATGAGGTTGTGGTGAAATTAAATATATATGCAGAGGTGGGGAGACTGACCTCATCCCCAGGGGGAGCTATTGACTTAGTTCAGCATGAAAAATTTGATCACCAGATTCACAGTGCAGTCTGACTTACCAACTAATTGAGTGGCTCACCAAAATATCTTCATTACTACTTAAATATCTAACAACTGAAACCTGGTGAAATATATTCTGATATATCTGTACAAGTACCATATAGCTATATATATATTTTTTAACATATTTTATTGATTTTTTACAGAGAGGAAGGGAGAGAGATAGAGAGTCAGAAACATCGATGAGAGAGAAACATTGATCAGCTGCCTCCTGCACATCCCCCACCGGGGATGTGCCCACAACCCAGGTACATGCCCTTGACCGGAATCGAACCTGGGACCTTTCAGTCCGCAGGCCGACGCTCTATCCACTGAGCCAAACCGGTTTCGGCTAGCTATATTTTTTAAATGTGGAAGTTCTTTATATACAGAAATACAATGATTTTCAAGATAGTACTTATAATTAAAGATGATAGATAGATAGATAGATAGATAGATAGATAGATGATAGATAGATAGACAGACAGACAGATAGATAGATAGATAGATAGATAGATGATAGATAGATAGATAGATAGATAGATAGATAGATAGATAGATAGATAGATAGATGACAATCTCTGGAGTGATGCATAAGAAACAAGTAACAGTAGATGCCATTATGAAAGATTTTGGAGGACTGAGAACAGGGTTAGAAGGCAAGTTTAATTTTTATTTTATACTCTTTCATAGAGAGTACTGTTTGAACTTTTCCCCATGTAAATGTACTGTCTTTTGAAAAACTTCCTTGAGACCAAAAGTCTTTCAAGTTGGTGTCTTATATTCTTTTATTTATTCTATTGATTCCATAATCATTACAAAATGCTTACCAGTACTACCATAGTAGGTGCTGGGGCTACAAAAAGAATAAGACACAATCCCTGCTTTCAAGTAGCTATAATCTAGTTGTAGAGACAGAAAAATAAGCAGATAACCATCATGTAGTGCAATAAGTATGGCCTACCTGATTTTCCTTATTTATTCATTTATTTAATTTTTTGTTTTGTTAATCCTCACCCAAGACTATTTTTCCATTGATTTAGGAGAGGGAAACACAGAGAGAAACATCGATGTAAGAGAAACACATCAATTGCTTGTCTCCTGCATGAGCCCCGACTAGGGCCCAGGGCCTGGGCCAGGGAGCAGCCTGCAACCGAGCGGATTCAAACCCGGGACCCCAGGGAGCAGCCTGCAACCGAGCGGATTCAAACCCGGGACCCCAGGGAGCAGCCTGCAACCGAGCGGATTCAAACCCGGGACCCCAGGGAGCAGCCTGCAACCGAGCGGATTCAAACCCGGGACCCCAGGGAGCAGCCTGCCACCGAGCGGATTCAAACCCGGGACCCTTTGGTGCACAGGTCAATGCTCTATCCACTGAGCCAAACCGGCTAGGGCTGATTTTCCTAATTTAAAATTTGAAGACGTACACATGCCCAATCCCCCTTACACTCTTCCTTTTTTTGTTGTTGCACTTATCACATTCTAACATCCTATATAAGTTATTTATTTATTTTTAATATATTTTTAAATTGATTTCAGAGAGAGGAAAGGAGAGGGGAGATACAGATAGAAACGTCAGTGATGAGAGAGAATCAGCAATCGGCTGCATCCTGTATGCTCCTGCAACCTGGGCATGTGCCCCAACCAGGAATCGAACTGTGACCTCCTGGTTCATGGGTCAATGCTCAACCAAACTTGCAAATGGAGACCAGTAAGAGTTCACAGTAGAAGTGACACTTGTGCTAAATCTTGAAGTAAATCTGGGTGACTTTTGCTGAAAGACCCAATGTTCTAAGAGCAAGCAAATGAGAAATACAGAATGATGAAGCACACAGGGAACCATGAGTCCAAAGGCACAGAGATCTAAGAGACAATATAGCACATATGGAAAACTGAACATATGATAATAATACTGGTTGCTGCTCATTATTTTTGCTGGCTGGGTGTTGAGTTCTTGAAGGTTTATTATACTACTACAGGCCGGGTGCACCAATTCATGCAGCAGTGGGGTCCCTCGGCTTGGCCTGAGAAATCAGGCAGAAACCGGCTCTCTGACATCCCCCAAGGGGCCCCAAAATGCTAGAGGGTGCAGGCCAGGTCAAAGGATTTCACTGGTGCACAATCAGGGCCAGGGAGGGACACAGGAGGTTGGTCAGCTGGAGAGGGATTGAGGGAGGGCTCCAGGGCGTGTCCAGCCAGTCTTACTCAGTCCTGATAGGCCGGACCCCAGCAGCAAGCTAACCTACCAGTCAGAGTGTCTGCCCCCTGGTAGTCAGTGCATGTCACAGCGGGCAGTTGAGTGGCCTTAGCATATCATTAACATATTATGCTTTGATTGGTTGAATGGATGACCAGATGACTGGACACTTAGCATATTAGGCTTTTATTATATAGGATTCTTTCTTTTGTGTCTGTTTAAAATTTTCCATAATACAAAGTTAAGAATAAATTAGTAAGTAAATTGTTTTTTAATCCTCACCCAAGGATATGTGTTATTGGTTTTTAGAGAGCAGAAAAGAGATAGAGATAGAGAGAGATAGGTTGATAGATAGATAGATAGATAGATAGATAGATAGATAGATAGATAGATAGATATGGGGGGATCAACCCACAACCTAGGTATGTGCCCTGACCTGGAATTGAACCCGCAACCTTTTGGTGTACAGGAGGATGCTCCAACCAACTGAGCAACCCAGTCATAGCAAGTAAACTATTTTTTAATGTGTAAAAGAAATTGAAAAATGAATGCTTTCTAGGCAAGGGGAACATGGCTATAATTACCAGCCACATGTAACAGTCAAACCAAGCTGGCAGCAGGTGGAAGGCAAAGAGGGTAAATACCTGAGAAGGATTATATAAGTCAATAGTTTTTCCATTGTAAATGATAACTCAAACTAGATAATGTAAAAAGAAATTCACTAATTCACATATTGGGCAGTCTGAAGGTGTAGCTGGCATTAAAACCTGTTGGATCTAAGAACTTACATGATGCTACCAGAGTTCAGTCTCTCCCTCATATCCTCTCTACCTCTGTTTGGTTTCATTTTTCAGATAGGCCTTCTCCAGGTGGTAAGCAAGATAGTCATTGATAGTCCTCATCTCAAACCCTCCCAACTTAAGGAATTTTTCTCTCCCAATGTCCATATGTAAATCTCATGGAAATTTCTCATCAATCTCTACTTAGGTCATGTGCCCCTCTCTGAACCAATCACTGTGGGGTAGGGAGATGGAATAATATGATTGGCCAAGACTGAAATAATGATAGCAAGTGTGGGGCTGGGGCTCAGACACCATGACTGACAGCTCCACCAGGACCACATGAATTGGGAAAGGAAGAACCCCCTAGGGAAGGAATGCCAACAGATCCAAATAACTGACACCATAGCCCCCATGGAGGGCTACAATTGATATTAGAGACGGGAAGGTTGGGGGGTGCGGAGTCAATTGAGTAATAGGAGAATAGGGTTAAGTAGAGACACCTTATTTTTCTAAATAAGGTCAGACTGAGCTGGACTCTGGAATTATAGAGAAATTTGTTGTTGGGATAGGAGTGAGGGGTAAGATGAATGAAAATATGAATCTCACATTAGCCTCATATGGCTAATGCTACATTTGGGCATGAAATAGTTAAATCATCACTTTTTCAAAGAAGGATGATTGAAAATTGAATAGAGATAAAAACTGGTGATGGAAATTCTGTAATTTTCTAAGGTAAATTGTGAAGTTGAATGCAATAGAAAAACATCCTCAAAATGGCTTTGTTTTGGTTGGCATGTGACCAAATCCTGAACAGCTTAGATTAATATAAAGAGATTCAAATATGTGTCTTTCATATGTTGAAGAAACTGAACTGAAGGAAGAGAAAAGGCAGCACATGCCATCTGTTTAGGAGGTATGCAAGCTCCACAGTGACTTTGAAAAGGGAGGGGGCTTCAGTCTTCTAAGACCAGTTGACCTTGAGAAAGGCAGAGACTCAGAGAAGCAGAAACAAGGTCAGAACCCAGGGCAGACAGAGTCTGAGACCCATAAAGCCAGCAGAAATGCTATGCCTTCTGCTGTGTACTACACCAAGTTCTTTCCATCAAAATAGCTCCATATACATCTTCTCTAAGAAATCTCCCAGTATGTCTTGGCAGTAATGAGTTATTCCCTTAGTGGTATGATCGTCCATAGGATGAATTAATTGGGCTGTAACCAGTGCTTGCCCATGATGAATGAAGGGAGAGGTTTTGGTGACATTGGGCCAAAGGGCCATGAGTCTAGAAACCTACTCTGGCTCAATCATCCTTCTCCTCAGTAAGGTTCATAAGCAAGCAATACATTCAAGAGCCATCAATGGATAAGACATCAAAATACTACTTTATTTTCATCTGAATAGATGCCCAATTTTTAAATGCAGAGTTATCTTGTAAATACAGCCTTGGAGCAAGTAGCCTACAGTAAAGACCCACACGAGCCTCCCCTTCCCCCCACACATCAAAGTCTTCCTGCCCTCTGTCCTGCCACATTTGAACCAGAAATGGAAGCAATAAAAAGTTGCCGAAACCGGTTTGGCTCAGTGGATAGAGCGTTGGCCTGCGGACTGAACGGTCCCAGGTTCGATTCCGGTCAAGGGCATGTACCTGGGTTGCGGGCACTTCCCCAGTGGGGGATGTGCAGGAGGCAGCTGATCGATGTTTCTCTCTCATCGGTGTTTCTGACGCTCTGTCTCTCTCCCTTCCTCTCTGTAAAAAATCAATAAAATATATTTTAAAAAAAAAGTATGCTTGGCGATACATTTGAAGAAGAGAAAACAAGATGGCCAGCTCCCAAGAGGAGGACCTGGCTTAGCATACCTATTCCTGCTGCATAAAGTGCAGGTTCATACCCCTGCCCTTTGAATGTGGACAGATTAATTTCCGGGAATCTGACCACATGTCCTCTCTGGGGTGAGGCAAAGGCCAGGAGGTAAGGGGAGAGATGGAATTTCTTTCATCTAAATCAGGGGTAGAGAACGTCTGGCCCTTGGGGCCATATAAGGCCCACAAAATCATTTGGTCTGGCCCTGCCCAGGCAACCCAAAATTCAATAAATCTAGGAGTTTTTTTAAAAATCATATTTTTATTGATTTCAGAGATAGAAACATCAATGATGAAGGAGAATCACTGATTAGCTTCCTCCCGCATAACTCACACTGGCGACCTGGGTATGTGCCCCAACCGGGAATCAAACTGCAACCTCCTGGTTCCTAGGTCGATGCTAACCATTGAGCCATGCCAGCCAGGCTAGGAGCTTTATTCATAGCAACATACATTTATATTAAGTGAATTACATTAAGCAAATTATGTTATAAGTATCCAATTGGCCCTTGGCAGAAAAGAGGTTCCCCACCCCTGATCTAAATATTTGCTCTTTAAAATGTGGTAGTTTGTTAGAAATGCACACCTTGGGCCCATCCTACATGAATGGAATCGGGAAATTGCATTAATAAGATTGGGATTCATACGTTAAAGTTGGAGAAGCACAGAGTTTCTGAATCCTAAATCCATGCCCAAATTGTCTGTCATTTCAGTCTTTGCTCACTTCCAAAAATAGTAGTCTGCATATGGTCAATAGTTAATGACAGGATACTTGAGAAATTCTTTTTGGCACCTCTTTAATTACATTTGAAGGGAGACAATTTCTGAGACACCAGCACAAATTTATCAATGAGTGGCTTAGACAGAGACAAACATACTAAAAACAAGTAAACAAAACAGTTCTAGACATACCCACACAGCTCTGCTAAGCGGGACAGATGGGCATAGTAAGTCTGCTCTCACTGCATCCCGCCGCCCATAATATTCCCTCCCTTCCTCACTCAAGCTCTCCTTCATCCAAGCTAGTACTAAGCTCTCATGTTGAGCTCTGTTTCATACACCGTTGAGTACCACGTGGATTACATGTCTCTTGCAGCCCTGTCCTCAATCCCAAAATCTAAGCACAAGCTACTGTACTATTAAGCCAGGACGGAACAGGAAATCAAAAGGTAACTTGGCACATCAGTATTTCTCACCTTTAAACAGTTATGGTTGTCATTACCCACATCTTATTTTGGACAGTAGCCAAATCCCATGCCTGGATCTTCGCCCAATATTTGCCTTCAGTAGCTCTTCCTATCTGAGCAGGAAGTTAATGATAAAAACTCAGAGCACCCAAGCCCCAGTGTCTTCTCTTTCTTCTACCTGATACAATACCTTAAAACAAAAAAGGCCAGGGGATGGCAGATATGTCTGCCATAACTTTTTTGACTCTTCATCCGGAGTATATGTGTGTGTGTTTTTTTTTAATATATTTTATTGATTTTTTACAGAGAGGAGGGGAGAGGGATAGAGAGTTAGAAACATCGATGAGAGAGAAACATCGATCAGCTGCCTCTTGCACGCCCCCCACTGGGGATGTGCCCAAAACCAAGGTACATGCCCTTGACCGGAATCGAACCCGGGACCTTTCAGTCCTCAGGCCGACGCTCTATCCGCTGAGCCAAACCAGTTAGGGCTATGTGTGTGTGTTTTAATTGATTTTTTTTTGAGAGAGAGAGAGAGAGAAAGAGTATGGAAAGAGAGGGAGAGAGAGAAAAAACCATCTATGTGGAGACACATCAATGATTGCCTCCCATATGTGCCCCAACCAGGGTTAGAGCCTGAAACCTAGGTATATGCCCTGACTGGGAATCTAAGCCTTGACCCTTCTGTACATGGATGACACTCCAACCTACTGAGCAACACCAACCAGGGCTGCCATAACATTTTTATGGGATCCAATAACGACAGGATTTAATGAGTAATGATTAAACTTACCATCTATTCAGCACTCACAGTGTGCTTCACAAGAATTTTATGAAGTAAGTAGTATCTCCATTTAATGAATGAGGAAATTTGAAGTTTTCATAAGTTGAATAACTTGCCCAGGAAGCAGCAAAGACAGAATTCCAGCCCACACCTATCTGAGCCCAAAACCTCTTAACCACTGAACTATGATACCTCACTGGTCAGAAACTTCTGTGTGAGTAGAGAATCATTTCCTCCTCTGAGGCTAAGGCGAGGATTAAATGAGATTGAAGATGTTGAAGAAATGTCCTATAACATATAAGGTATCATTTAGTACAGTAAGATTGTGTCAAAAGGCCCTCAGTACTCTATAAATGGCAATTATATGTATGAAAAATGTCCAGTCTTATAATTAAAGAGATCCCAGTTCATTCAATATAGAGTTCTCATTTATTAGGTTAGAAAAAAATTTTTTTTTAAGTTTAACTCTCAATGTTGGCAAGGATGTTGTGAAACTAGTACATTGCTGGTGGAAGCACAAATTACTACACCCTTTCTGAAATGGAAACTGACAATATGCTTCAAGACATTTTTTTAGAAATTGACATCAGAATTTCTTATAAAGAAAAGTAAATTACGACAAAAACTTAAGTATAAATATAATTAAGGGTATAGATTCTGAGCTGCTATTGAAAATGGTGTGGCTAGGTGGTTGAGGGCGGACCCAGGTATCGAGAAGTCACTACTAATTCTATTTATTCCCAGTCAGGGCACATACCTGGGTTTCAGGCTTGATCCCCCCACTAGGGGGCGTGCGAGAGGCAGTTGATCAATGATTCTCTCTCAACATTGATGCTTCTATCTCCCACTCCCTTCCTCTCTCTGAAATCAATGAAAAAATATATATATTTTAAAATGGGGATAATAATAGTGCCTGTTTCACTGGGTTGTTATGAGAATTACATGGATTACTATATGTAAAGTGCTTAACCTAGTGCCTGGCACAAAGTAAGCACTATGTGGAAATCTATTATTTTTATCATCACAGTATTCAATATGATAGCAAATGGTTAAGTACACTAACACAGACATAAAATGAATATTATAAAGCCATTAGAATGAGGCTATAAAAGACTTATCACATATAATGTAAAGTAATAAAGAGCAGAGCATTGTATATATTGTCTCATACCTTGGAAGTGCCCGGATAGCTCAGTCGGTAGAGCATGAGACTCTTAATATTGTCTCATACCATTCATGTTTGTTAAAAGAGGACTTGGTACAAATATAGATGTATAGAAAGCAACCCATAGAGATTACATCAAAATATTAACAACGAATATATCTGAGTGACAGTGTAAGGTTGGGGGTTTTATCTGCTTCTCTACTTGGCAAATCCTTTAGAGTGGTGCTTCTCACACTCATATAGGCATAGGCATCACCTGGTGATCTTGTGAAAACGCAGATTCTGGGTCAGTAGGTCTGGGTTTTTAGAGATTCTGCATCGCTAACAGGCCTCTGGGTGGTGCTGATTCTACTTGTCCAAGGCCTACACTCTGAGTAGTAAGGTTTTGGAGCAGGGGTTCTCAAACTTGTGTGTGCGTCTGAACCAGCCAGAGGGTTGTGAAAGGACAGGTGCTGGACCCTGCCCCTAGAGGTTCAGATTTTAATTGAGCTGGAGCACGACCCTAGAATGTACATTTCTTACAGATTTCCAGGTGACACTGATGCTGCAGGTGTGGAAACCATGCTTTGAAAACCACTGCCATATGTATATATATTTATTCACCATAAAGAAGTGGGGAAATACTAAAAAAAAAAAAAAAAATTAAAAAAAAAAAAAAAGTCAGGCTTCTCCATTGCTTACAAAATAAAATCCACGCTCTTCATCCAAATGCCTCCATAATTTAACCCAATCACTTCTCATTACTTCTGTGTAGGCCACTACTGCCTTAAACACACTCGAGATTTCAAGCATCATTATTTCTGCTCTATTTTCTCACTCTGGCTGACGTGTCACTTCCTTCTGTTTCCTCATGCCCAAGTTCTACTCCCCACCCCTCAAAGCCCTCCAATGCCATTCCTCCAGAAAGTCTGCAGATCCACCACTGCTTAAAGGGCCACCTCTCTCCCCTCCTCCGCGCGGCACGGCACCTTCTGCCCTTCCCAGGTAATATTTACCCACCTTTATCTGGGGGAGTGACTCTCAGGGTGGGCGGGGTCCCCCTCCCCAGGAGACTGGGAGTTAACTTGAGAGCAGGGCAGTCACTGGCCTATCTTCGTCTGCCGCTGGGTCTCCACAAATCCCTGCGGTCGGCCGACCTGCGGGGCTGACCTGAGAATGAATGAAGGAAGAAATGGCCTCCTGCGGAGGGGCGCGGAACTGTCCGGGAAATGGAAGCTAGACCGGCCGCCGCCAAGCCTGCTGACCGACAGTAACAGGTGTTTTCCATCTCGGTGTCCGTGACTCAGGCGGCACAGCTGCCCGCAGACCACGGTGTGGGCGCACGGCGGCTTCTGGAGCACAACGCCCCGCACGCTGCGTGCGCTGTGCCCTGGGCGCTCCGGCGGCCGCGGCGCGGAGACACACCTCGGCTGCACCCGGCTCCGCACAAAAAAGGCGCTGCCACCTTAAAATGGGACTGCCTTACCGAAAAGAACAGCTATGGCTTGTGCCTATGCCCCTTACTCCTCGCCGCACCTCTGTTTTTAGTTTCTAAGAAATCTATTGAGGGTGAGTCTGCACGCGTGTCGTCGCTGGCGTCCCCCCTCCCTGCACACCTACACACACACGCACACGCACACACACACGCACACGCACGCACACACACACTCCTTCCCCCTTTCGTCCCTTTCAGACCCGGCGCGTCTCAGAGGACTGGATTGAATGGGAAAGAGCGGGGCCGTCTTTGTCATTAATCCTCCCCTCTTTCGGGCGAGCCAAGCTTCTTCCGGGTCAGCGACGATCCCCGCCACCCCAATCAGGCCCGCAGCCCCCCAAAACGCTAGCCCCAGAGGGCGCGAGGGCCAGGTCCTCACCCCCCGCAGGTTGCGGGAGGGGAGGAGGGCCAGCAGCCGGGCGGGCGGCGCGCGAGTGGGGGAGGGAGGGAGGGGAGGGAGGGTGGGAGGGGAAGGCAATCCGAGGAGGAGGAGGAGTGGGAGGAGGAGGAGGAGGAGGAGGAGGAGGAGGAGGAGGAGGAGAGCGCAGCTTCCCGCAGCTGGCGAGGAGAATGGGAGTGCGGGACGACAGACCGCCGCGGGGTGTCAAGGCCGCGGCCAAGCTCGCCCGACGCGGGGCAGGCGCCCGCCGCTTTTAAACCCGGGAGGGCGCGGCGGCGGCGGGCTGATCGCGGCGCGCGCGCGGTGCCGGGCGGCGTCCGAATGGAGAGGAAGGGCTCGGCGGCCGGGACCAAAGGGAACCCGAGCCCGCCGGGGGCCGGCGAGGTGCAGCGGCCGCCGCCGCCGCTGTGCGTGCCGGGCGGCGGCGGAGGGGCTCCGGCGCGGGGCCAGGCTGGGGCGGCGGCCGAGCCCGCCGAGTCCATCCGGCGCGCGTACGAGTTCAAGAGCCAAGGCTCGCAGTGCTACAAGGACAAGAAATTCCGCGAAGCCATCGGCAAGTACCACCGGGCGCTGCTGGAGCTGAAGGGGCTGCTGCCCGCCCCCGGGGAGCGAGAGCGGGACTCGCGCGCGGCCTCTCCGGCCGGGGCCCCCAACCCCGGCCGCCTCTCGGAGGAGCAGAGCAGGACGGTGGAAGCCATCGAGATCGACTGCTACAACAGCCTGGCAGGTGAGCCGCGCCGCCCGCGCCGCGCACGCAACCCCTCCTCCCGGCCTCCCGGCCTCCCGCCCGCCGCGGGCCCCCATTCCGCAGCCCGGGCCTGGGGTGCAGCGGACCACTGCGGCGCCCCGCGATGCACACTCCCCCGCTGGGACCGTGCTGCTCTGGGAGGGGGGCGCTTTGGGAAAAGTGTGACTTTTAGCATTATACCTTCCAAAACTCATTGTCATCCCGCGTCCCTTCCCCCGCACCCATCGTAAATCGCGCCTATAAATAACTGGACAGAGACAGAAGGGATCCCAGCTGGCCTGGCGGCGGCTGCTGCTACTATCACTCCCCAGCAGACGTGGGTCCGATGCGGGCAGCAGCGCCAGGGTGGGCCACCCGCGCCCACGATACGCCCAGCGACCCCGTTCTCTCTCGCAGGTACCATTGGCGCCAGAGTTGGCCCTCATTCACCTCCTCCCCAAATAACCGCATCCCTCTGGCTGAGGCCCTTCCCCAAGTTCACTTGGCCCCAGTAGCAAAGGCAGTAGCAGCGAAGGGAAGTTTGCCAAGATGCCTTCAACGTCTTGCGCAAAATGGATTCCAAGATGCCACTTTCTTCTCTGGGAGCCCTGCTGGGGCCCGGTTGCCAGGTGAAGAGGGTGGTCTCTAAGGGAGCCTAGTTCCAGGTGGGGCTGGGCTGGGCTACATTCTCGCTCTCCTCCCTCCCTCCCGCCTCCTCACTCCGTGTAGTGTTGGTCCGCACACCAGCTGGCTGCTAGGTGTGCAAAGGAAGTCCTTCTCCTGGGATGAGAAGGTGAGGTATGCATTCCCCAGTTCCCTTTGGGGATTGTGGGCCAAGTCAAGCATTATTGAAACATGTAACTTTGGCACAGGAAAATTTAAAGTCTCTAAAAATTAGGGAAGAGACTGGGTCTTTCCAGGGCCATCCTCTTAGAAGGTGGGAGATGCTGAGAGAGGCAGTGGCCTTACATGTTAGACACATTTTCTCCTCTTCTCCCTCCCCATTTGGTGGGATTTTGGCATGGCCCAGCTCCTCTGACCAAACAAAAGTCCGTTAACCCTTGAAATTGCCTAAATTAGCTACAGACATTGGAGCTGAGTAGGGCGGGGAGAGGGACTAGGTGTGGCTGGGGATGTTGCTGGAGTCCAGGCAGTTGGGGCATGAAAAAATATATATTGATAATCCTGCTCTGTTCCTGAGTGCAGATCGGCTGTTCCCTTTGAGGTTTCTAGTGCCAGCCTGCCTTCCCATAATGCCATGTCCACTATTATCTTTCATCAGGCAAAACCCAGGCACTTTGAAAATCGTAGTTTACAAACTTAATTAAAAGCAATAGCAGCAGCAGTTGTAGAAATGGTGGTGCTGATAGCAGTTCTAGTAAAAACAGCAGCAGATGAAGTAGTCGTATAGCAAAGATGGAATATGTCCATCCCTCATAAGGTACAGCACGATTCCCTGTATTTCCTGTAAGTCTCTGGCATGCTTCTTACTGCCTGATGAATAGTTAAAGGGCAGAGTGGCTGTGGGTGGAGGAAGAGGCAGTCTGGATCACTAATGCAGTGATTTCAGAGTGGTAATGGAGTCATATTTGGTATTATCCATGGGCATTCTGGGGTTGCCCCTCACCCCATACTTTTGGCTGCTGGCCTGTGGCTAGCACTGCCCATCGCCCAGCCCAGAAGTGGTGGTTATATTTCCATGGTGAGACCAAAGATGTGTCTGTCCTTGGTCAGGCCAGCCCAGTCAGGGCGTGGTTAAGATCTGGACAGCTCCTCCCCTTCTACCCTTATTCCACATACACTTTGGAAAACTTCAGTGTGTTATGGGTAGGGGTGGAGGTGGAAGAGCTGTCCACTCTGCTGCCTTCTCCAGTTCTTACCACTAATAATTTGTGTGCACTATCCTGGGCTCTCTACATACATAGTCTTTTTAAATCCTTAAAATAACTCAATAAAAGAAATATGAGCATCGGTTAGCAGAGAAAAAAACCTCTGCAGTTCTATAGCCATGTAATTCCAAATCTATGTTCTTGTCATCACACCCTGCTGGACAAAATCAGCATCCTCTAGTCTAGACTCTCTCTCCCTGGAGTCCAGGCTCAGATAGACTCTGGAGCCCTTACACTCGGAAAATTCTGTTGGGAGCTCTTAGCCCTGATAACCAGGAGAAAGAAATACAGTATCTTGATTCACAGTTCTGACAGGGCTATTTCCAAATATTGACAAGTTTCACATAAAAGAGCAGTCTTGTCAAAGCCAAAATAGATATCCTGTATAGAAAATTCAGCTGAGAGAAAGGATCCACACAGAAGTCACCTGGAGAAGTAGAAGCCTGATGGTAGAAGCCTTTGGACAGTGCATAGCATCAGTTACTACTATTGCAGAAATCCTGGCAAACAGAAACGTGTCCTTTCTTGTTGGATTACAAAAGTAATACCTACCTACAAAATGTACTGTCTTTTAGAAAATACCAAAAAGTTTAAGGAAGAAAATAGAAAAGTCCCTTTAACCCCACCACCTAAAGGAATCCATTGTGATATAGTTCCTTCCTCTATTTTTTTTCTATACATACATGTAAACTGTTTATAAACAAAGGACCTCCGGTATCCTGCTTTTATTTCCACTTACCATATGTCCGAAGCACTTTACATCTCATTAAAACATGTTCATGAAGATTCTTTTAAATGGTGACATACATTTTTTTAAATGTGTATTTACAGTTATTTAATGGAAAGGGGAGGAACGATTATCGCTGTTTTTCTTGTTAGAGTCAGAGCAATGCAGTGTGGCCTGTAAGATGCCCTTTCTCTCTTGTGTCTGCCAAAAGGAAGCAGACAGCTACTGCAAGTTTGTTCTGGCAAAAAGGGGAACCGACTTTTCCATCGGGGCTGCAGTGGCAGCTGAGGAGCCCAGCAGGCTCCCGGCGGGAGCAGTCTGAAGGTGTTCTCTCAAGGATCCATCCTCCTCTACACAGCGGGGCATAGAGGGAGAGGTTTGGGGGTTAGAAGGAATTTGGACTAGCCCAGAAGTACCTGCAGGTATAGGCCGTGTTGCTAAGGGTATCACAGCCCTAAACAAAAGGCTGTTGTGAGGCTTCTGGAGGAAACTAGGTTCAGTGGAGTCTTGTACTCTGCATGGAAGGCTCCAAGACAATAACAAGGGGGCAGCTAGGAGAAAATCCATTTGGGTGACTTCAAGGGACCACATGAAGGGGGTGCAGGCAATTTGCAAAGTGCTCATAGTTGTAGTTTCTTCTGGATTGGCGTTTCTTCTGATTAGTAGGGATCTGGCCAATGGTACAAGATGCCAGGACTTGGTTATTCTATTCTCTAAGAAATTCAAGGAAAGAGATGGGAAGCATCTTGTTCCTTAAGAATTCTAATGCCTTTGAGACAATGGTTAGAAAAGACTTCCTCACTTGCCTGGGGCAATTTAGGAATCCAGCCTTTACCAAGGCTGCAAAGGAAGCATGTATTGGCCTGTTGATCAACTCCGCTTGACCTTCAACAAAACAGGACTCGCCCAGGGCCTTGGAATATTCTGTGCAGAACCTCTTGAAGGGCAGAGCCTTTTGCTCTACATCTGTTCCTGTGGGACTGCTGTGGCCTCAGCTGGGGTGTGATCAAAGGTTGCAGCACATAATGACTTTGTTGGTATTTTCAAATGATGTTTGAGACTGAAATACCAGTGGTGATTGGTGCAGACAGGCCACGGCATTGGATCTAAAGACAAGATGGGAGTCAGCTTAGGCCTCTGTCCATGGCATACACTGTGACTTTGGGTAAGCCCCTACTGTGTCATTTTACCTCCATTTTCCCATTGCAGTGGTTCTCAACCTTCCTAATGCTGCGACCCTTTAATACAGTTCCTCATGTTGTGGTGACCCCCAATTTCATTGTTACAAATTGAACATAATTAAAGCATAGTGATTAATCACAAAAACAATATGTAATTATATATGTGTTTTCCGATGGTCTTAGGCGACCCCCGTGAAAGGGTCGTTCGGCCCCCAAAGGGGTCGCGACCCACAGGTTGAGAACCACTGATTTAGAGCTATGTTTGGGAGAGATTTTTTTTTAGTTTATTGTCCCAAAGGGGAAAATAATCTCCATTGGTCCCAACTGAAGCCCAGAACAGGGTCTAGAGAAGTCACACTGGGAAAAGGCCTTGGGTGGAAACCAGTTTTATCAGTGCTTATGGATATGACTTAAAGCCATGGGACCAGGGCCAGTTACATAATTTGTGGGGCCCAGTGCAGACTGGAATTGTGGGGCTCCTTGTTCAAAAGGCAGGGGAGAGATGTCATTAAAGTTCTTAAAAGGTAAAGCTTTTTTCTTTCTCTCATGCTGTCTCTCTCCCGTGGCTTGACATGGTGTTTTTATTTGCTATTTAATGTCAATATAAGAATATTAAAAATTTAAATTATTGGCATGCAGTTTAATGTTCATCTTTATACTGTGCAATGCCACTTTTAAATGGATATACAAGAGCACGTAATTTGTATATGGAATCATATAAATTACACATTTCACATTTTGTAGCTTATATATGCATATTATTCTTATTGAAACAGTGGAAATGCTGATAAAACAAACTCAGCTGTTTTTATTTCACTTCTTTATATGCATACTTTATGTACACACTTTCTGTCATGCTTGGCTTTCTGTTGAGTAAAAAAAGGAAAAGGAACTATAGTTTACCCTGGCTCTTTCTTCCTATGTCATCATTTTCAGCCTGAGTGGTTGGCTAATACAGGGAAGTGACATAAGTAGAAAAGGCTATGACAACACTATTGCTTTCTTTCTGCATTTGAAGCAATTTCTGGATTGAATGGAAAGCCTAATTTCTTGGGGCTGTCAGCATCTCTGCTTGCATATAGAGCTAAAACTCTTACCGTGTGCTCGAGTTGGGTCCTTCTAAACTGTCATGCATTGTGAATCCATTGGAATTCTGTGCTCATTGGGCATCGTGATTGCTATATGCAAATAGGGCTGCAAAGAATGACGTGCTTATCTCTTTTGCTCATGTTTATGCTCCATCGTCCCATCAGACTTCACTTACAAAACACAATTTCAAAGATAAAGTTATTAAGAATTTTAACAAGGCAACAGCAGAGCATTAAGTCAAATACAGGGCCCTTCTGTGTATGAGTCTTATGTGACTATATAAGTCGCCCACCCTTGAAGGGGCACTAGATGACTAGGTGGAT
Source organism: Myotis daubentonii (assembly GCF_963259705.1). Taxonomy (NCBI): domain Eukaryota; kingdom Metazoa; phylum Chordata; class Mammalia; order Chiroptera; family Vespertilionidae; genus Myotis; species Myotis daubentonii. Next base: position 25,285,298 of record NC_081840.1, on the reverse strand, counting down.
GCAACTAAAGTGGGCACAATTAGATACAGACTTTGAGGCAGACAAAGGGTGTTTAATAGAAATTGTTGTGGAACCAACGAACCAAGCAAAAAGATAGGTGAATTACAAATGCAAGAACTCAGTGGTAAAAAGGGGGTCAAGAGCTTGAGACAAGAGGTAACCTGGTAGCCAGAAGATGAGTTGTTGGGGTAAGAATTGGTCAAAGGAAGAGGAAAGAAGGGCTTTATGCTAAGATGCTCAGGCAGTATCTTGCCATCTGGATGGGAGAACCTGACTGGCCAAATCACTGTTAACCTGAAGCTGTTTGTTGGGCAGCACCTTGACCAATAAATCTTTAAGACTGTGAGTGTAGCTTCTAAGACCATCTTTCAAAAAAGGATGTGAGAATTGAAACTTGTAGAATGCTTTCAAGGAAAGAACATTCTGAATGTAGACTTTGGGCAGAGTTTCTAAAGTGGATTCTGAAGCTCCTTGGTTTACATCCAAGGGAAATGAAAACTCGTTAGGACATAATGAAGTCAGAGACTCTGTAGCCAAATACATGGGAGTGCCCCATCCAAGGCAAGGGGATTCGGCAGCAGCACAGACAGGAAGGCCAAGATGATCTCTCCTTCCAGCTGTTTTCTTTCACCGCCAGGCTATGCCTACTCCACGCAAATAGGATGAAAACCAAATGTTTCAACAAACCAATCAGCAATTTCCTAATTAACATAGAGGAAGCATAACTTGATGAACCGGGACTTGAACTACAAGTTCTGGCTCTACTATGCTGGGTGCCTTGGCATTTAACCTTTTGGGCCATGGTTTTCTGATTTATGAAAAACCTAGGGTTGGATTCCAGGTTCTCAAGGGTCCTTTCCGGCTCTTAAAAGAAAATTTCTCTCTAGATGTGAAGGCAGTCTGGCAGCGACATCTGTCACCCCGTTGATCACCAGGGTTGATTAGGCTGATCTGGGTGTCACCTTCCTCACTGCTCCATGTACATCCCTCCTGACACTACACACTAGGTCAAAGAGGAAGACCTTCCCAACTAGAGGAGGATCGCTCTTCAGTCAAGGGTATACAAGTAGCCGCACTCCCCTGCTAGAACCTCTAAACTAGCTCTCAGGGTCCATTTGTAGAACACATGGTAGTCAAACTTCCAAGGCTCCAGACACATCCACATGAGGCACTGCCTGTGGCCGTCTGCCATTCTTTATGAACATTGTGGCCCTTAACACAGAAAGGGGTAGTTCTGTGTGTGCAATATAGACCAGTCTCCAAAATCAGTTATTACATGGAAAGGCAGAAATACAGAACAGCATTTACTAGTAATATGATTCACTTGTGTAAAAATAAATAAATAAATGACATAAACTAGCAGATGAATATATGATAGTATAGTGTTTGCATTCAAGATTATCTGAGCAGTCCCCTCGGCGGTCCCCTGGATCTATCTCTCGCTTCAATAGTGTTTGGATGGAACAGGGACACTCCTTCTGCCAGCTTCCTACCACCCTACAACCTCTTTTCCAGTCACCACCTTTAGAACCTTCTCAACCATCCTCAGCCTCTGAGACCAGCCAACACTATTTTTTTTTAGTTTAACTCCTTATTGCCAACCATGAGCTCCCAAATTTGTCAGGATTATTCCATTGGGGTGAAGGCTGCGGTCAGCCATCTGGTAAACCTGCTTCTGTGAGCCTCCTGCACCTACCTTTCTCGGGGCTTCTGTTTCCACTGTGGCGATGTGGCTCTGGAGGGCCTGGACCACCTCGTCCTCAAGAAGGCAGAGAAGAAGCCCGAGGGCACCAAGTGTCTCTTAAGGATGCAAAACCAGCTCTGTGTCCACATTCTCTTTTAGGACGAGCTGAAGCCTTCCCAAGGTGAGTGGGGGCAAAACCCAGGAAAGCTGCTGTGGTCCTGGAGAAGAACCTGACCCAGGCCCTTTTGGATCTAGATGCCCTGGGTTCTATCCTCACAGACCCTCATCTCCTGACTTCCTAGAGAACCACTTCCTGGGTGAGGAGGTGAAACCTATCACTAAGATGGGCGACACCTGACTCAACTCGGCAGGCTGGTGGGCCTCACCTGGGCTGGGCCAGTATCTCTTGGAAAGGCTCACCCTCAAGCAAAACTAGGAGCCTTTGGAGCCCAGAGGCCTTTGAGTGGCCCCTGTGCATCCCCCTGGTGTCTGGCTTCTGCCTGAGCTTCTCCCTGCAACCTCTAAGCAGCCTTTTAACCACCCTAGAGCCTTCCCCCATGCCTTGGACCAAATGGGAACAATAGAGATTTTTCAGCAAGAAAAAAAAAATCTGAAATCATACAAGTGAAGCTGTTAACTGAACTTGAAAAAGGGATGGGGCAGAAGAGTTGCAGACAGAGACTAACTTTTTTATTATTCAGATTGTATTGTTTTTAGAGTATTTTAAGATTCACAACAAAATTGAGGAGAAGGCACAGATATTTTCTCCCTGCCCCCACACAGGCATAGCCTCCCCCATTATCAACATTCCCCACCAGAGTGGTACATTTGTTACAATTGATGACCCTACGATTGCCAAATCGTAATCACTCAAGTCCACGGTTAAACGTTCGGGTTTGCTTGTGTGTTGTACGTTCTCTGGGCATAGACAATACTAGTATATGACATGTATCCATCACTGTGGTATTATAGAGTGTTTTCACTGCCCTAAAACTCTCTGTGCTCAGTCTCTTCATCTTGTATCTCCTGCTCCTAACCCCTGGCAAACACTGACTTTTCTTTTTACTGTTCTCCCTGGTTTTGCCTTTTTCAGAATGTCATGTAGTTGGAATCATACAGTGTGCAGCCTTTTCAGATTTGCTTCTTTCATTTAGTAACATACATTTAAGGTTTCTCCATGTCTTTTTTTAACTTTTTATTTAAATTTTCTCTTAATAGCCCATAGTAGGCCACATTCCCCTTTCTCCAGTGGCCACCACCCCAGTCCACACACAGGGCTAGGTCCTGGCAGCATGGTACTCCCCACCCCCTTGGAGGGGGGTGCCCTTCTGGACTCAGTAGCATGTTAGTGACAGTTTGAATCTGCTGGTGAGTCAGGGAAGAGAGTTGGGTCAGAGCTTGTGATATACCCGGTCCTGATCATGAGCGATGTACCTCTGGTGTTAATAAAGGGATAGTGTGGGTGCTCAATGGCCAAGGTTCTTGTAAGCCCCTGAGCCCAGTGATGGCTCAGGCACAGCAGTCTGAGAGCATCAGAGGGAAACTCACTCATTTGTAGTCTTTTCTGGCTCTTCAGAGGCCAAATTTAAATCCTTTCTCCTCAAAACGTGGCATGGGCAGTGGGAACCAGGGGTCTGGCCAGATCCTGCTGCTAACTTGCTCTGTGACTTTGGACAAGTCACACAACTCTGCCTTCAGGTTCCCCTTACTTAAACAGTGCAGGTCAGATACCCTCCAGGTCTCCTTTTAGAAGAGTTAAACATCTAGTATTTTGAAGGCCCTCAACCCCCTACCCCCTTGGCCCATCCTCTCTGGTAACAGCCAGATTTGGTAAGGAAACCGGAAGCAAGCTCTCCTTTATTCCAGTTTACTGGTATCTGCTGATGAATAATCATTAAACGATCTCAACTAAGATTTCTAAGGCCACCCTTGCAAACTGGGTGATAGACCAAAATAAGGCCGCAGCCCCCCAGGTACATCTCTGGGAGGTACCAGGGTGGGGGTTGGGAACCTATGTACAATATTATCTGGGTCCCAGAATCTAAACTGATGGCACCAAATGTTACCTATTACTGCTATATGTTCCCAGATTGTTCCAAAATTCAGACTTTGATTGTGGGCAGGCAGTCATTCACCATCAGAAACCTGGCAATACTGGCTACATTAGACCAAGACATCCTAATGGCAAGAAAGAAAAAAAAAAGCTTTTAAGAAATGGACCGGCAGGACCAAGAGTTTCCGTGAACAGTTTGGCTCAGGGATAGCGTCTCAGAGTTGCCGCCCTTGGTCCAAGGCCGGAGGTGCCTGAGGAATGAGCATCTGGGGATGTGATTCTGGGCCTATTGCTCAGGCTGAGTCCGAACTGAGCTCCTTTCTCGAATGGACCTGCACCCCCAGGTTGTGGAGGCCCCTGGGCCTTGGGAACTTGTGAGGACTCTTCCCAGACCTCGATATAAGGGGAGGACTGTATCCCTGTGTGTGCCAGTGAGGGCAGGAAGGAGGAGAGAGGATCCAAAGGAACTGGCAGGCAGCAGAACTAGATCCCAGGAAACCTGCAAGGCACATGGCCCAATGGAAAAGAACTTCACTTAGCATAAGAGGATCTGGGTTTGAATCCTGACTTCCCACCAACTCCTCCGTTAACCTTGCACAGGTCCCCACCGTACACAGGTCTGTTTCCATTACAGCATGGAAGTAATAATATGTACCACACAGGATTGTGATGGTGAGTAAAATTAAATGATGCAGGCACACATGCCTAGCACAGTGCCTGGCCTATAACAGATGCTTAATACATGATGGTTATACATAAATGTAACTCCTACCCCAGTAGGTACTAAAGCAGGAAAGTATGTGAGAGGGGAGGAAAAAAGGACCTAGCAAAGGAAGCTGTGGGGGACTATGGGAAGCAAGTGAGTGGGTCAGGGAAGTTTTACCTCCCTGAGTGGCTGCAGGATAGGGGAAGGTGAGCAAGGTGTGAACCAACAGCGTTCAGTGTGGTATTTCCTATCTAGTGCATTCTTGGGCCTAACGAGGGTGGGGGGCATGGGGATGGGTAGAAGATGGATGGGTAGAGGGTGCTGAATGAACAAGTGATCCACCAGGCTTCCTCTGTAGGGCAGCTGAGCTCCAGAAGAACCAAGTGCTCCTGGGCCAGGGCGGCTGTGCCTACTTCCAGCTTCTCAGCATATAGGCCGGTCCAGGAAACCCTTAGAAACTGCTGGGTCTCTGGCCTGAGACTGTGCCAGCGAATATGCCTCAGTTAGACAGCATCTGCTCTCTGCCACTTCCGTACTCTGCCCCAGGGTTCTCTGACCCTTTCTTTGAACTGAACTAGCAACGCAAGAACCTCGGGCTCTCCCACAAGTCAGACCAGTTCAGAGACTGAGAGCAGAGAGTGAGGAGTTGCCAGGAAGAGAAGATCCAGGCTCTGATCAGTCAGTTCTTGGGGCGCTTCACAAGCAAGAAGCTTCCTGGTGGGGAAGGGAGATGGAGGAAGTCGAGGCCTGGGAGAGAGGGAGACAGGAGGAGAGGCTGCGAGGCTGGCAGCCTCGTGTCTGCTCTGCCTGCTCCGTACGCCTCATGCTTGTGCCAGCTTCTGGAGCCCCTTCTTTTTTTTTAAATTTCTTTATTGGTTAAGGTATTACAAATGTGTCCTCATCCCCCCATTAACTCCCAGCCTCCCCCCTGTCCCCCCCCCCCCACTCATGCTCTCATCCCCCTGTTGTCTGTGTCCATTGGTTTGGCTTATATGCATGCATACAAGTCCTTTGGTTGATCTCTTCCCCTTACCCCCACCCTCCCCTACTTTCCCTCTGGGGATTGGTAGTCTGATCGCTGTTTCTCTGTCTCTGTTCATCAGCCTATGTTGTATTATGCTAAGTGAAATAAGCCAGTCAGAGAAAGATAAATACCACATGATCTCACTCATTTGTGGATTATAGAGAACAACATAGACTGGAGCCCCTTCTTGATGTCGAACCAGGAAATGTGCACGTGAAAGCACTAGCAAGTGTGCGCCTTGGGCCCTCCTTTTAGTCCCGCCTCCAGGCGCTCCTCCACCAGACTGCCCAGCAGTGCCCTCTCAGGTCTGGGTTCCCCGAGGCGGTGCCCCATGAGCAGGCAGTGCTTTCTGCGCTGGAAAGCAGAAGCCTCTCCCGCACCTCTCCTCCCTGCTGTCTTCGAAGACACCATGGGCAGGGGTGATGCTTCAAAATAGCTTTCTAATTACAAAAGGCAAACATCGTCACCGCAGAAGATAATTGAAAATAAATGGCATTCAAATCAGAAAATAAAACTCAACTTGTCACCCGCCCACCCCAAGATGCCCACTCTTTCCTGTTTGGGTTTATTTCCCTCCAGTCTCCCCCTCTGTGTGTGTGTAACATGTCTATGTCACCCAAACATCAGCCAGCCCACTTCGAGGTCGACCTCTCTCCAGCTTATTTATAAAAGCAGGGGTTTGCCCAGCCGCTGTCCATCAGTGGTTGAGCATTCACCTATGAACCAGGAGGTCACAGTTCAATTCCCATTCAGGGCACATGCCTGTGTTGCAGGCTTGATCCCTAGTGTGGGGAGTGCAGGAGGCAGCTGATCAATAATTCTCTTTCATCATTGATGTTTCTGTCTCTTTCTACCTCTCTCTTCCTCTCTGAAATCAATGAAAAAATAAAAATAATAAAAAAGGAATTGTCCTTATCAAGTTAAAATAACATTATCCTATATAATAAAAGGCCAGCGACTGTAACGGCGGAATGACCGATCGACCAGTCGCTATGAGGAGCTGTGACCACCTCTCGGTCCCTCCCCCAAGCCTGCAGGCTCTGGTCGCTGGATGGCCAACAGGGAACCATGGGGAACTGGGTGGGTGGCAGCAGGGCAGGACTGGGGACTGGCTCTTGGTCCCTCCCCCCAGCCTGCAGGCTCAGATCGATCGCCCAGCCAATGGGGAACTGGGGTGGGTGTAGGCGGTAGAGCGGGACTGGGGACTGGCAAGCGGTCGGAAGATGGCCCTGATCACAGGCGAGGCCTAGGGACCCTGCCCGGGCACGATTTCGTGTGCTGGGCCTCTAGTATATATAAAAAAGCCGGGGTTTGCCTCACATGTGCTGGGGCTGCTGCTGAGAACTCCATCTCCTTTTCTTCCTCAGCCCCCACAGGATGCTGCCGTCCACCTGGGGGTCAACCAAGGGCCAGTTCTGCTTCCCCTCATTGCCTCTTCCCTTTCACACCCCGTGGTGCCACATCGGGCTATAGTCACAATAGCTTTTACTGAAGGTTACAGGACACAGAAGGAGTTTCCATCTCAGAAATGGAATATTCAAAACTCTTTTTCCTAAAACTCATTTGACCATCAGGCTACCAGGAATTTCTTATTGCCTTCTCACCTTGTGTGGCAGGTTCCAACTCCCTACCGAGCTTCTCAGACGTTCCCCCCCTCCAGCCCCTCTCCACATCCTAGGTTCTCCTACTCTCAGATTCCTGTCATTTCCTATGCAGAGCAATTTGGCCATCTTTGCATCTCAAATCTTCACTTCTTCATGAAGCAGTTGATGAGGGTATTCTAAAAATAAGGTAATTTCTTCCCTAAGAAGCATTCTGATGCCCACTGTTAAAATTCTACACACACACACACACACACACACACACACACACACACACACACATTTTCCACAAGATTCCATTCTACTGCACAAACTTTTACAACCTTTATTTTTTTCCACCAGTAATTCCCATGGGAAACGTTTTTTCAGTGTCATTATGTATTTTTCTACGGCATGATTGTAATGTCTGTGTCATGTTCCATTATACCAACGTCCTGTTATTTATTTAGGCGGTTTCCTGCTGATGGATATGTAGGTGGTTTCCAACACTTTGCTCTGCACACACAGGGCTGCCACAGAGAAACCACAGAAGTGCTCTTTCTGCTACACACATGCCTGTGAACTAACTTCTCCCCACATAAACTGGTGACATGATGGTTGCTCCGGTGTCATGGAGGGATGGTGGGAGAGGCCATGGAACAGGAGGGATGTTGCTGGGCTCACAGAGAAATGGCGGGAGAGGTGATAAGGACACGGGAGGCATTCTTTAAAGTCCAGAAAGAGAACAGGATGGAATTTTGGCTTCTGAGATTCCCCCCTCACCCATCCTGGCTCAGAATTCCTGCCGAAGGGCATGACATGTGTCCTTGGCCAGAGCCAACAAGGAAAAGATCATGTCAGGCAATGGATTTCTTCTGAATTATTTCTGGGCATATACTCATTATTACATTCCAAATGGCCCAGCTGGTCCCGTTAAAGTCCCACTGCCAACCCAAGAAAGGGGTGTTAATGAAGATTCCAACAAAAGTAACCCCGTCTGCCTTCTCCCTACTACTCCTACCCCTCTCTGTGTATACCGCATTGAGATCAAGTGTGAGAGGGGCACGGGTGGGATAACTTGTATGGATGCTCCATAGCACCGGGTCTGTGTCTTCCCTCATGAACACTGGCATGTGACAGGCACCAAAAAACTGAGCTGACTTCAGGCTTTGGCATTACAACTCTATTGAGCAGATTCCAATATTTCTTAAAGGACTATCAACATAAGCCTTCTGCCTATAAGATTTTTAGACTGGCTTTTCACCTTAGCTCTTCTACCTGCCACTTTGACAGCAGTCCTGGCCAACAAAGGGTGCATAAGACTATAAAGTCGTTGATGATATCAACACCTTCTGAATGCTTTCCCTTTTCCTCCTAAAGCTCTGAGCACAGGCCATGATGAATGCATCCTTATGGAACACCTTTACTAAGAGCCTCTGCCCAGGATTGTGTGGAGATGGTGAGAGGGGTGCAGCAGCCCTTGTTTGAGCAGTCCTGGAATGCTGGGACGGGGGAGAGGGGGGGTCCAAGGGAAGAATTCAAAGGGTCGGAAAACAAAGAGCAACTTGGGAATGGTGAAAAGCAGAGATCCCCAAGGACAGTGTTGCTAAAACAGAGAAAACAAAAGAAACACTTGGCAGTGTTTGCATCAATCAAATGCAAGCTGTGCTAGATTGGGGGGAAAAAATAGGTCAGAAATGAAAGTGTGTGGCATCGGAGGGGAGTCAGCCCACTAGGTAAAGCCAAAGGACTCCTGGTAGAGGGCGCAGCCACTGCAGCAGTGGGAGGACTCTTTACCTGGGCACCAGGCACTGCCATTCTACTTTTGTCGTAGCTTCTCAGGGCCTTCGGCTTGGAAGAGGCCTTTAGAGATCAGCGTGTCCAGGTTTCCACTCTTTACCACCAGCTCTGCAGGAGTGGAATCAACATGGGACTTGGGCTGAGACAACCCTGGCTCTTTCCCTACAAGTCAAATGGCCTCGGCAAGTCCCTTAACTTCCCCTGGGAGCTTTTGGAAGCAGGGCTGAAAGTACCTATTTCCCAGAGTCACTGTGAGGGTCAATGAGTTATATAAGACCATACAGATGTTAGGTATTGCTACTTACTGAGCATACAATATGTGCAAATCACTATGACGTGGTTTTGCTGTGAGTGGACTTAGAGATGCCCTACCTACAGATGCTTGCTGGAAGGGCGAAGGAGACACGGTCCATTAATGACTGCAGGGATGGGCATCTCCTGAGCCTAGCCTGTGGCTATGAAAAGTAATTTTTCCCTTGGGAAAACGAAAGGGTCAATTGGATGATCATAACTGTAGATTTGACCACGTCAGAAAAAGACTCCCCATCATGTTGTGTGAAAGCATTACTATTAGGTGGTGGTGGGGTATGTGTGTGCATGCTATAATCCATAGGTCATAGAAAAATAATAACTTCTCAGCAAGTTAGAAACAGAGGGAAAGTACCTAATCTTAATAAAGAGCATCTACCAAAATACTTAATGGTGAGAGACTAAATTCTTGCCCTTCTGACCCAGGAATTGCACTCTTGGGCATTTATCCCAGAGAAATGAAAGCTGTCTGTGAGTGTTCATAGAAATGTATTCATAATAACCCAAAACAGCCCAAATGTCCTTCATCATATGAATGGTCAAATAAACTATGGTCCATCCATACCATGGAATACTACTCCTCAATAAAAAGGAATGAACTATGGATCCATGCAACAACTTGGATGTATCTCAAGCGGAGTATGCTGAGTGAAGAAGAAAGAAAAAATAAGTTCCAAAAGACTTCATACTGTGTGATTCCATTTATATAACACTTTGAGATGTTAATTTTAGGGGTGGAGAACAGATTCGTGGTTGTCAGGGGTTAAAGAGATAGGGCCCAGACCGGTTTGGCTGAGTGAATAGAGCGTTGGCCTGTGGACTGAAGGGTCCCAGGTTCGATTCCAGTCAAGGGCATGTACCTTGGTTGCGGGCACATCCCTGGTGGGGAGTGTGCAGGAGGCAGCTGATCAATGTTTCTAACTCTCTATCCCTCTCCCTTCCTTTCTGTAAAAAATCAATAAAGTATATTTTTTAAAAAAGAGGTGGGATACAGGAAAGACATGGATGTAGTTATAAAAGGGCACCAGGAGGAATCCTATGGTGATGGAACTATTCTGTAACTTAACTTTGGAGGCAGAGGAACCTACATATGTGACAAAATGAAACTAAACACATGCACACTCGCATTCAAGTGAAGCTAGGGAAATCTGAATGAGATCTGTGGATCGTATCAGGGTCAATAGTATAGTTGATATATTGTACTACGGTTTCATAAGATGATACCATTGGGAGAAAACCAAGTAAAAGGTACATGGGGGATCTCTCTGTGTTATTTCTTACAACTGTATGTGAAGCTACAGCTACCTTGATTAAAAAAAATTTCAATTAAAAATAATGTTGTGGGGGTTAGTTTGCAAGCACCAGGTAGGTTAGGAGCTGTCTCAGGAAGAAACCAGAGATGTGTCGTGTCAGCTGTATTAGGATAACAGTAGACTCTCAATGAAACCGGAGATCATGGTGGTTTTAGAACTTAAAAAAAAAGTGTTGGTGGACACTCTGCACTTGGTTTCTCTTTGAATGCAGAGAAACAAGTGGGGTAGAGGGTTCTGGAACATTCTCTAGGAAGCTTCCAGATGAGAAGTATACAGATAAAGTGAGCACAGTTTGGCACCATCAGGTCTTACATGTAAGCCTCACAAGAATCAGAACTCAGAGCTCAAATCTACCTGATGAAGGAACTGAGTTAATATTCACTACAGCAGTGGTTCTCAACCTTCCTAATGCCGCAACCCTTTAATACAGTTCCTCATGTTGTGGTGACCCCCAGTTTCATTGTTACAAATTGAACATAATTAAAGCATAGTGATTAATCACAAAAACAATATGTAATTATATATGTGTTTTCCGATGGTCTTAGGTGAGCCCTGTGAAAGGGTTGTTCGTCCCCCAAAGGGGTCGCGACCCACAGGTTGAGAACCGCTGCACTACAGGCAGTTGAACATCCTAGGAGTGCAGTATGCGTGATGCTTGAGCACAGCCTTAGGTGCCAGAAGGCTTAGTCTCAAATCCTAGCCCTGACTCTTACTAGCTTTGTGATCTTGGGCAAGTGACTAAACTTCCCTGGGCCTCAGTTTTTTTCCATCTGGAAAGTGAAAATAATACTAGAACCTCAGTGCCTGGCCTATTCATGCTTAATAATCTGCTCTTATTCTTATTACCCTTCTGGGAGGATGGATAGAACATCTCAGCCTTTTGTTTCTCCATTTCCCTGGCCTGGTCTCCTCTTCTCCAGTGAGAAGTCTCCAATCACTATGAAGAGAAAAGCCTAAAGTGTCACAAGTTGACTAAGAACAATTGTTTGTCCACATGTACAGATTTTCACATGGTCATCTGGTGGGTAATCCTGGAGCTCCACATGGCTATCCTGGGTTCTAAAAGCTTAACCAATTATATGGTTCTTAAGAAATGTATATCCAAAGTGCTAGAACATAAAATCTCAGGCGATAAGGAGGCCCACCTATAGGTGCCCATTAAGAATGTGGATTACTGCCTTGCCATTGTGGCTCAGTTGGTTGGAGCATCCTCCTGTACACCAAAAGGTTGCCAGTTTGATTCCTGGCCAGGGCACATACCTAGGTTCCATCCCCTGTATGGGCACATACAGGAGGCAACTGATCAATGTTTCTCTCATATATCAGTTTCTCTCTCTCTCTCTCTCTCTCTCTCTCTCTCTCTCTCTCTCTCTCTCTCTCTCTCTCTCCCCCTACCCCTCTCTCTAAAAGCAGTAAAACATATCCTGGAGTGAAGTTTATCTTATCAATAAAAATATGGATTACTGGACTCTTGGGAATCTGCATTGCCCGGCATGGGGTCTGGGAATCTCCGTCTATACTAATAAAAGGGCAATGTGCTAATTAGATCAGACGTCTTCTGGACAAAGCCACAGTGGCAGGGGCTGAGGCAGAGGTGGTTAGGAGTGATCAGGCCGGCAGGGGAGAGCGGTTAGGGGTGATCAGGCAGGCAGGCATGCAGAGGCAGTTAGGGGCGATCAGGCAGGCGAGCGGTTAGGAGCTAGCAGTCCCAGATTGCGAGAGGGATGTCCGAGGGGTCCTAGATTGGAGAGGGTGCAGGCTGGGCTGAGGGACCCTCCACCCCTGTGCACGAATTTCATGCACCAGATCTCTAGTGTTGAATAAGCTTCCATGGATGATTTAATGAGAAACACTTGTCTGTAGGGTTCTGTTCAGGTGTCAGGGTCTGGAGCTTGGGAAGCATGGGCTATTTTCATCCTGCCAATAAGCCTTCAAGGAAAAGGTAGGTAGCAACCAAAATTACCTTCATTTTTACCCACTGCAACACTGAGACCCTGAGAGGTGAGGTGTAACTCAAGGACACCAATGATGCCAGTGATGCTAGGGACGTTGTCGTGCATCAACTAACTCAGAGGCACCAAACCTGGCCAGCAACTTCTCCATTGAAAGTACTTCCCTCTTCCCTCATAGGCTCTCTCATGCCTTACAGTCTCAGGAACCAGGCCTATTAATTTTCCTGCCACTCTGGCTTTTGGAGCTCCTAGCTCTCTTGAATCTAGGACTCCAGAGGAGCCCAGTGACTTTGGGTCCCTCCCTCCACCCCATCCATAAAGCTGTCAGCCAGATACTGACTATCGAATCCACTCATCCATTCGTGGTGAGGGGAGGGGCTGAGAGCAGGGAGCAGGCAGCTCTAATGTTTGGGGTGTGGAGGGGTGGGGGTAGAACCAGCTGTTGACTCAGAGGCTTTCTAATCTATGAGAAGAAAATAGGCCCAGAACCCCACCCATTCTTTCCCTCGAGCCCCCGTTTCTGACTGTAAAGCTGCTTTGGTGATGTTCTTTGCCTGTACCCGCCTATCCCCAGGGGGGAAAACACACCTTTGAAAGGAAAACTGATAAGTAAAAGCAAGCCTCCAGCCTAGGTTTGGGAGACATTCGTGGCAGGTGGGAGTTTATGTGCAAGCCAGACCGTGACACAAAAATCAGAAATCAAAAGAAGAGAGTTGTTTGCAGAGCTCTGAAGGCAAGCATCTGTATACGCAGGAGCGACCATCAGCACTTTCGTGGAAAGGTGAGATTGAGTGGGTCGCTGCAGTCCTGTGACGGAGCCTCCTAAGTAAAAGTCACCGTCATGTCACTGCACACTGTGTTCCCATCGCTCTGCCATAGGAAGACCCACCACAATGCGTCTGACCTATTCCTAAAAATGTGCTTTAAATTCAGCTGTAGCTTTGTGTATGTATTATCTATTGTGTGTAGGACTCAAAGGGACATTTTCTCTGATGAAGGTACATGTTGCTGGAGAAGCCATATTTGACAAATGGCTTCCTAAAGAACTAGCAGTTAGGAGATTGAGCTGAGTGCCAGCACTGTGTGAGACATATAGTACATTAACTATGTCATCTTATCATCACAGGAGTTCCCACAAAGGAGATATTACCTCCATTTAACACATGAGAAGGAGGCCCAGGGAGATTAAGTAACGTACCTGAGGGCCTGGGCTAGTGGGTGGCAGAACTTGGGTTCCAGCCCGGGAACGTGTATGTCCAGATCCACCGCTGCTGTTCAGCCAGGACCACCCAGAACTGGCACGATACTCTGTGCCTATTCAGTGTGGTTATGACCCATACCAGCGGCTGAGTATTCTGAATGTCACCTCTGTCCAGATCCACGCTCCTTCCACTTGACTACTATGCCATTGCCCTTTGAAATCAATTCGAAAACCAATCAAATAATTTGGTTAACTTTTGGGAAAATTTCTCCCAGTAATGTCATAGCCCCTTCTTGGTGCCACCTCCCAAAGGAATGGCCAGCAAGGTGTATGAGTTTCCTGAGGCTGCTGGAATAAAGGACCACAACTGGGTTGTTTCAGATAACAAATGTATTGTCTCGCAGATCTGGCGGTGAGGAGTCTAAGATCAAGGTGTGGCCAGGGGTAGGTTTTTTCTGACCTCTTTGAGGGAGAATCCATTCCCTCCTACCTCTGGTAGCCTCCAGCGTTCCTTGGTGTGTAGCTGGCTGTCTTCTCCCTGTGTCTTTTCACATTGCCTTTCCTCTGTGTGTCAGTCTCTGTGTCAAATGTCTCCTTTTTTTTTTTTAAATATATTTTATTTATTTTTTTACAGAGAGGAAGGGAGATAGAGAGTTAGAAACATCCATGAGAGAGAAACATCGATCAGCTGCCTCCTGCACATCTCCTACTGGGGATATGCCAGCAACCCAGGTACATGCCCTTGACCGGAATCGAACCTGGGACCTTTCAGTCCGCAGGCCGACGCTCTATCCACTGAGCCAAACCGGTTTCGGCCAAATGTCTCCTTTTTCTAAGGACACCCACCGTTTTGAATCAGGGTCCATCCTAATGACCTCATTTTGACTTGATTACCTCTGTAAAGACCCTCTCACCAGATACGATCATGTTTTGAGGATTCCAACTTATCTTTTGGGGAGGACACAATTCAACCCCTAACAGTGAGGCAGCCGCATAGAGTAGGTTCCTTCTCCTCGCTCCTGGCCCCAGATGGGTCTTTCCTTCCCTCCCATCCAGGGAAAACTACCGTGAATCAGCTGAAAACCAATGGCTACAAAAACTTGTTCGGCCTCCTCTCATCCAGTTTCCCTTCATCTCGTGCCAACGAGTGGCGTGTTGCCCAGGCAGTCACTATGCCCTGCGTGCACCAGGAAAAACAAAAACAGGTTGCCAGAGCCAGGAAAACCTGACATGTTTTAGCCCGAGGTCTCACAGTGGTTTCTTTGGGGAACATCAAATGATTTCCCTTGTCTGAGTGCATGAGTGTGCAATGGGGTTAAGTTGCTAGTTGTCTTAAGTTTTCCTACCACAGATCCCTTAAGAAAGCCTGCCTGGCCTTTTCATAGAAACATCCCCTAACCACCCAAGGTGGGCAATGGAAGAGGAACCTCCACGTGGAAGGGGCGGTTGGAGACTTACAGCCCCAAGTCTTGTCCCAAATGTACCTTTCTCTTGTAAGTTGCACATGAGGCTCAGGGAAGGCTGTTTCTCTTCCAGCACTTCTTCCCAAGCATGAAGAGAAACTCGCCTTAATTCTCCACCAGCCCATCAGTCCCAGGATGCAGTGTTTGGTTCATTACCTGATCCCAGTGGCCTGTGGGGTGCCCAGTGCAGTTAGGCATCTCTTCTGGCCTTGACCGTGGAACACAGAGGAAGGTAGTTTACACAGGTGACCTGTCCTTTGCCAGGGGTTACGTGGATTTCCAAAGGCTTCAAATGCAAACTCGCAAGCACCCATGGTCAAGAGCACAGTCTGGGAAGCCTGGCAGAGTGGGTGGATAGCATCATTCTTCCACCTCCTACTTGAGTGACCTTCAGTAGATTACTGAAATTCTATGGAACTGGGTTTCATCATCTGTAAAACAAACAAAAATAGAACCTGTTTCATAGAGTTACTGTGATAATTTAAAGACATAGGATATGTATGTAAGGTATTGAGTTCCACCTCTGACACAGGGGTGGTGGTGGTGGGGATTAAAATGGAAATAAAGGAAGGGCAGTGAGATGACCCAACCCATTCTAAGGGTCTACTGCACCCCAGACCCTGGGTAATGGGCAGAGGGACGTGGAAGGGAACATCAGAAGACTGCTGGTCAACCTCTCCTTAACTTTCTCAGCTCTAAAATGTGCCTTAAAAACATCCCAGCTTATCTATCCCATGGGCTTGTTACATGGACCCCAAGTCGCTCCCCAGACAAACTAGAGAGGTCTCCCAAAAATTACCTGTAGGTAGGGCTGAGGGCAGCTTTCCAGACTCTCTCTTACCCGCTCCACCCTGGACCCTCTTGAGAGCTCTGGCCTGGCACCCCTGCTTCCTTATCTGGATGGCAGCCCATCCGGACCGGAGCTAACTCTAGACTTCTCTGTCTTCCTGGGCTCTGCCTCTGATGCCAGCAGGGACTCCACACCCTGGGACCTGCCTGGCCTCACCGCCCAACAGGTCTGAACCCTAGGCCAGAGCCAGGTATCACAGTTCCCACCGGATCTGTAGGGGAAACCATGACATTTTCACCAAATGAGTCCCAGAAACTGTTATTCCAGAAATTGATTGCTATTGTTCCTTTAGCCCTGGGGACGAGGGATCTTTTCCATTTCCAGGCCTCTTTCCCCCACCCCCACCCCGCCCCACCTCCCACCTCTGCCCCTCACCATTTTAGATGTTCAAAAACTGTGTTTTAAAGAAAACGAAGTTCCCTTTCCTAGACTGCTCAGGTCAGCAAACAGTGTTTGGTGGAAAACTGGACAGGAAGGAGCTGAGATCACATTGGATAGGCACGGGGAAGCTGAGACAGGAAATCCATCAGTTCTGGGGACAGATGTTGAAGCCCGAGTCCCCCACAGGTAGTAGCCAGAGGTTTACACGCAGGCACCTCGTGGCAGAAACCCCTCCATGTCTGCAGAACTCTGTGAGCACCAGGGCCGACCCCACAGCTGGGGGAGGAGAGGGAAGGCGAGTCGGTGGCATCCGCCCAGCGGGATAGCCCCTGGTGTGTCAGCAGATACAGATCATCTGTGACAACAGCCGCCCACGCCCAGGCCCACCCCAGGCCCAGGGGGCTAGCGGCAGGTGGCTTTAGCTGACTTGTTTGGCTTTCTGCCTTGTGGCCAGTGGAACCTGACAGGTCAGTTTCCAGATCTGGGCTGATTTTCTTTCACTTCCTGGTTCTCACACCTTCAACTTGAGAAGCTGTGGTTCCCCTCCCCCTCACTCTGCAAGAGGATGTGTTTTGTCCACAATGCCCAGGGAAAGGTCTGGTCTCTTAATCAGCCATTCTGAACCCTAGGAAGTTATTTAAGGGATCAAAACAGCTGAAGTTAGACCCCTGAAGATTAAAATCAGTGACTGGCCTCTATCTGAGGACAGTTCTTCCCATGTGGGAGAGACCTGAGCACAGAAACCCGCCAGGACGCCCCTCGCCCCACCAGCCAGGTCTCGGCAGGAAGGAGCAGCTTTGCCTCCTAAGTCTGTTCTTTTAAATTGATCTTTAGAAAGAGAGAGAGAGAGAGAGAGAGAGAGAGAGAGAGAGAGAGCGAGAGAGAGAGAGAGAAACATCAATGAGAGAGAAATATCAATCTGCTGCCTCTTGCATGCCCTACTGAGGATTGAACCTGGGCATGTGCTCTGACCAGGAATCAAACCGTGACCTCCTGGTTCACAGGTCAATCCTCAACCGCTGAGCCATGCTGGCCAGGCTCCTAAGTTTGTTTTTATTTGCTTCGGAGAAGGTGCCTTTTTTTTTTTTGCAATCCCTTTCACACTTCTTTACTGAATATTTGAGTGATTGAATGGAGATGGCGGTAGCTCAGCAGGGCTGGGATTATGGCAAGGCCAGTGAGGCGACCAGGGAGCCAAACTGCAAGAGGCACTCGCTCTCGGGTTCATACAAGTTCTCACCCTGGTCGGACCCTGACTGCTGGTGAGGGGAAGCTTCAGGGGGAGATGGTTTGCTCAGAAATGGCTGACTGTGGAATAGTGAGGGGCCCCACCACAGGCACCTGCCAGCCTTGCTTCCTCTTGCCTGGGACGTCCAGGCCTCTCATGTCCACAGGTGTGCCCTGTATGGCGGCTGGGCACTCCCTATTAGAAGGCCTCTGCTCCTGGGAACTGAAGAGTGAAACGTGTATGAAAGAGAACTTGAATCAAGTCAGAGGTAGTTGTCACTGCAGGGGTGCAGGGCTGAAAAACATTATAATAATATTAAATACCGCTTTGGGTACTTACCATGTACCACGCCCTGTGTTAAATACATTATGGCCATTATTTTATATAATCCTCTCAACTCAATAAAGAACTTGGGCTCTAGAGCCAGACAGCATGAATTTAAAGCTCAGCCTTGCCGAACCGGTTTGGCTCAGCGGATAGAGTGTTGGCCTGCGGACTAAAGGGTCCCAGGTTCGATTCCGGTCAAGGGCATGTACCTTGATTGTGGGCACATCCCCAGTGGGGGGTGTGCAGGAGGCAGCTGATCGATCTCTCTCATTGATGTTTCTAACTCTCTGTCCCTCTCCCTTCTTCTCTGTAAAAAATCAATAAAATATATTTTTTAAAAAATAAAAAATAAAGCTCAGCCTCGCCTCTTTCATGATGTGTGACCTTGGGAAATTACTTAACCTCTCTGGGCTTCAGCTTTCTCATCTGAAAAATGGGAATAATAATAGAACTGACATCATGGTATTCCAAGGATCATATCCGGCAATACAAGGAAAGCAATGAGACAAGCATCTGGCACAAGATAAGCACTGGACAAGTATTAGCCATGGTTAGTATTGTGATTGCCTCTTGTAGCTTATTCCTGGGGTTGCCACAACAAAAGTCTCACAGACTGGTGACTTAAACAATAGAAACATATTGTCTCACAGTTCCAAAAGCTAGGAGTCCATGATTAAGGTGTTGGTAGGGCTGGTTCCTTCCATGAGCTGTGAGGGAGAATCTGTTCCCTGCGCCTCTCCTCGCTTCTGGGGTTTGCTGGTTTATAGATGATCATCTTCTCCAATGTCTCTTCACTTCTTCTTTCCTTGTGTGTCTATCTCAGTGTCCAAACTTCCCCTTTGTTTGAGTCTGTTTGGGCTGCTAAACAAAAATACCATGGGTTGGGTGGCTCAAACAACAACCCCTTATCTCTCACAGTTCTGGAGGCTGAGAAGTCTGAGATCAAGGCACTGGCAGATTCGGTGTCTGGTGAGGACCTGCTTCCTGGATCTTAGCTGACTGTTTTCTCACTGTGTCCTCACAAGGCAGAAGGGGTAGAGGAGCTCTCTGGGGTCGCTTGTATAAGAGTACTAATCCCAATCATGAAAACCCTGTCCTCACGACGTCGTCTCCTTCCAGAGGTCCCTCCAAACTGGGAATTAGTTTTCAACATATGGATTAGGGGAGGGAGGGTGGAGAAACACACACATTCAACCTATAGCACCCTTTTTATAAGGACATCAGTAATAGTGGCTTAGAACCCACTCTCATGACCTCTTTTAACTTGATTACTTTGGTGAAGACCCTATTTCCAAATTAGGTCACATTCTGAGATACTGGGGATTCACAATCCAACACATCTTTTGTAGGGATGGGGTGGGGGAGGGGGAGAGACACAATTCAACCTATGGTACAAGACTAAGGAATTTGCTCAGTGTCACACATCTCATTGGTGATGAAACTGGGTCCTAGACCCCAGGATTATTTGATGACACATTTCATGGCATGAACCCCATGTGAAGCCCCAACATTCTTGAACCTTCTCTGGATGGGGAGAAAGAACTAAAGAGAGACATTCAGAGCCTACTGCTACTGTGTTGATGGCATTTCCCCTGCTTTCTCTCTTCTCCAGCCTGCCTGCTCCAGGCTGAGCTGGTAAACTATGAACGAGTCAAGGAGTATTGCCTCAAAGTCTTGAAGAAGGAAGGGGAGAACTTCAAGGCCCTTTACCGGTCTGGTGTGGCCTTCTACCACCTTGGGGACTATGACAAAGCACTCTACTACCTGAAAGAAGCAAGGACCCGACAGCCAACAGGTAAGGCAGAAATTGATGTGTTTTCTCATCGTCAGCCACCTCTGGCAGCTCCTGGAGCCCTCTCATTGGGATGGGCAGTTCTCATGATATAGGGCCAGGCAGGTGCAGAAATGGCAAATTAGGGGTCAAGTGGCCGCTAGAACCTACAATGAGGAGAACATACAGTCCTTGCATTTGCCCAGGGAACTTGGGCACCTCCTCTCTTCAAATTGAATATAGAATTCTTTGTCTTTTCTAATCCAGAATCCAGCTTTCTTCACTTATTCAGTAAATACATATTGAATTCTTATGATGTGCCCAGATTTCTACTGGGCACCAGGGATGTGGATGAGAAAAGGTGGCTCATATATTTGAGGAGCTCACACTCTGGTTGGCAAGACAGAACACAAAGGAATGATTTGGGTGCTGAGCCCAGTATCTTCCAGGAAGCATGCTCTGCCTTCTCCAGTCAGATCCCATTCCTGAGAGGATGCGTTATCTGTACCATTCTTGCAAATTCACATCCACAAGCTCAGCCATTCTTTCATCCCACAGATACTGATTAAGCAGTTACAATGGCCCAGGAACTGTTCTCAGTGCTGAGTAGATGTCAGGGAACGAAAGAAAGCTGTTACATTCAAAGAGTTTATGATACAATGGAGGGAGATGGACAGTAAGCACCTGGACAAATAGATAATGCAATATTTAGTAGTGTTAAGTGCTATGAAGAAAATAAAGCAGAAAAAAAGGATCAAGAGTAAATGGGGTGCTATTGTAGACCTGGTGGCAAGAAAGAACCTCTCTGAAGAGATAACATTTCAATAATGACTTTGACTTGATGTTGCCATTGTTCATGGGGCTGACTTTTTAAAATGCATTTCTCTTTCCAAGAAGTCTTTAAGAACTTTAGGATCAATTTGCAAATCTCCAAATGTATACAGTTTTCTTTATTTTTGTAAGAGCACCAATATCTTTATGTTTTGATTAGTTTTCTGAAATCAGTCATGTTCCCCCAACTGTACTGTAACCCACTTGAGGACAAAGAACTGGACTCAATCAACAGAATTTTCTTGAACACCTACTGTATGCCAGCACTGTTCTGGCTGCCATGTGTGCCATGTGTGGCATATTTTAGAATGCTACAGCATTCTTTTCTACTTCTGGAAGCGAACATCTCAAGCAGCCCTGTAACTCTTATATGCTGGTATGTGCAGAGCTAAACAGCTCTTCCGCATCATACCCCACTCACCAATTTAAAAGCTGGGATTGGGGGATAATTTCCCAGTTTGAGGTGTGGTGGCCTGACTCTACTTATAAGGACAAAAATAAGACAATGAAGCAAAGTCATTTTAAACTCTTCAATTTAAAAAATTACATTCAAGTAATATTTCTTCGTCATTAGATTAGCACTGTTAGGCTAACCTATTTTGGCCCTCATAGAAATGTCATGAGGAAGGTATGACCCCCAGGAGAGGCAGGCTTTGGAGTCGGATGCACCACATACTGTTTGTCTGCTTGGGCATCACACTTAACCTCTCTGAGGCCCAGTTTTCCCTTTTGTCACAGGGAGGGTGATGCTACATACCTTGCAGGGTTTCAAGGAGGGTTAAATGAGATAACATGGCACAAACTAGGCATTCATAAACGGAAGTTATTTCTTGCAGACAAGACAGGAGGCTCCGAGAAGTTGGTAACGTGCCTGGACTTAAACTCTAAACAGAGCCTCCGCTCACTGTGCTGACTCAGGAGCACGGGGATATGCTGTTTCGTAGAAATAAAGGGGGACATCCCTCCCCCTCTCCTCGCCTTCCCGTCTGTCCCTGGGTCAGGGTGACCTGTCCACATTTGCTAGGGGGAGGCCATGGAGGAGAATGCCAACGTCCTGGCTGCCCTCTCAGGACCTTGATGACAGCTGACATCATGGACCTTCGTTGACTGAGGATGGCCTGTCCAGGATCTATAGCTGTAGGCCCAATACTTCCCCTCACCACATGTCCTCTAAGGTGTGTTTCTCTCCTCACAGACACCAACGTGATTCGGTATATCCAGCTGACGGAGATGAAGCTCAGCAGATGCTCCCAGAGAGAGAAGGAAGCCATTTAACTACAACACCTCTCTAGACTTGCACTTGCGCCCGACCCTGGACTTGTAGGCATCCCCTGGCAGAGAGCCCCTCCCTGGTTTCTGGTCCTTTCTCCCAACTCCTTCCACCAGCCCCTCCCCCCACCCCCGCGCCCTTCCCATCTCTTCTTCCTGTTGCCCCTCAACTATTGTCTACTCCCAGTGTGAAAAGAAGGAGATGCAAATTTGGAATCTGGTGGGTTGCCCTGACAATGGAGATATCTTCTTCTCTAGCAGGTCATTCACTGAGAGGGACCTGACATCTGTGGGGACAGCCAGGGAGGACTCTCACAGACCAGGAATGCCTGGGTTTCTGACAGAGGCAGATCCTGGCGGTTTACCGTCCCAAAGGCAGCAGGCATGAAACCCATGGCTGGACCCTGCACACCTTTCTGACAGACCAGAGCATCTCAAGGCAATTGTGACAGATCCAGGGTTGAGACAAACACCAGGAGCACTGGTTGAGGCAGGAGAGAGACCGTGAACTTGTACACTGGATTTCCCCACCTCTACCCCCAGTAGCCTCCGCCCCTGCCTCTCTTCCTTGTCTTGGCTTGTGCTTTCTTCTCTTGCCCTTGGGGATCTGAGACTGTGCCAGAATTCACATGCCATTGACACCCACTCTCAGTGCCCTCTGGTGACCACACATACCATCCTCCCATCCCCCAGCAGACAGCTGTGACAGCAGAAGGGTAGGGTCAAGTGGGCCAAGGGTTGACCACTAAGGGGATGTGGGGAAGGAGAGGTGACGTCCAGGGGAGAGAGCATTGTATAGACTGGGCGACTCATTAAGTGTAAATAAAAATAAATTAACAGGCAGAAACTCCTGTCATTTCTGTTGGAAGCAGCCCACTCCCCCACTGTTACTCCCTCCCCCAGCGAACTCACTCAGAGCTACTTCCAGCCAGGCAGGATGGGGCTTCCCCAATGGCCATTTGTTCCCTGGTCTACAGCGCTGGCTGCCTCCTCTGTGTGTGAGAGTAGGCTGGCGTGGGGATTCTGCCCACGGGGTTGGCTTTGTGGGACTTTGTGGGACTTGTACAGCCTCTTTGATGACATTAGCTGGACTCAATATCTAGCACAGAGAATGTGTTCAACAAATATTTGTTGAGTGAATAAATTATGACTGCAGACTGGCTCTCCTGCCTTAAACTAATTTTATCCCAGCCTAGTCTCCTGATATCTATGCTCTTCATGCCATGTTGCTTCAGTCAAATAAGAAACATTTCCTGAGGGCTTCTTGTTTGCCTGCCATTGTGCAATATGCTGTGGGACATAGGACATGGTCCTATGGAAGAGTCCAGAAATGCTCGTGTGAGATTATTACCAATGACACCTTTCATTTATACGATGCTTTAAATTTTTCAAAGCACTTTCATGTATCTTCCGTGTGATTAGTGAAAGAAACAGTATTGTACAAATTAAAATATATACAGATGCAATAATGTTCATAGTTAGCATTTATTAAATGCACTATCCTCAGCTCTTTACATGTATAAGCTCATTTCTTTCATGCAATTACCCTATGAGATGGCATTTCTATTTGAAGGATAAGAAAACTGAAAACCAGAAAAACTAACTATCCCAGCCCAGCAAGTGGTTGAGCATCAGCCTATGAACCAAGAGGTTACGGTTCGATTCCTAGTTAGGGCACATGCCTGGGTTGCGGGCTCGATCCCCAGTGTGGGGCATTCAGGAGGGCAGCCAATCAATGATTCTTTCTCATTGATGTTTCTATCTCTCTCCTTCTCCCTTCCTGTCTGAAATCAATGGAAAAAAAACTTATAAAAGAAAAATGAACTGTTGCAAGGTGGCATGGCCTTAAGTGGAATAGCTAGGATTCGAGCCAGGTGTGTCTGACCCCAGAGCTCTAGCTAAAACTACTCTATAATTAGTTTCTGCTCTACCAAGTATATTGAGCAGTTACAACCACTCAAGAGCAGGACCGTGTGTGTTACATTAAAAAGTTTTGACTGTAGTACCTGAGCTGCCTCTTGTGTTTAAAATGCCCAAAGGAAAAGAAAAAAAAAGGTCCCTAACACTAAACTCGCCAGTCGCCAGGGTGGTAATAGGCCAGGAAAAGAGCGCTGAGCCCCACAGGTATTTCTGCGTATTGTTCATCCTACTTGCTGATGGGCCAGCATGTGTCCAGACAACCCGCCTAGCTTTCCTCACCTCATCCCAGCTTTGGGGAAGAGTCACAATTACAGGCCGAGGATGAAAGGGAGTACCAAGTTGATGATGGGTTATTTGTTTAATCCGGGGCTCCGCCACTGCAGGGTCTCATGGCTGCTGAGGGGCCCAGGAGCCAGCAGCCCAGGGGTACTCACGTGGCTTCTCAAAGGCTTCTCACCGGGACCGGAAGAAAGTTCCAGGAATATCCAAGGGCCCACAGTTGCTTGCCTGTAGCTCAGCCTCTGGAGAAGGGGAAAGGAAAAGGCTGTAACAGCTGCCCCATTCTACCCCACCCCTAACCACAGCCCTCTCCCTGCCCTCTTCCTCCAAAATGGTTTCACGTGACCCCAATTCAAAGCCACCCTGCAGTGTACATAGCACAGGCAACCGTGCAAAACCCCCTGCCCCCAAGCCTCCAGTCCAGAAAAGCTCACGAGTTGGCGAACTGCTTGTTAGAATCCGAAGGATAAGATGAGGTCAGAGGTGGCCTGTAGAACGAGTTCAAACTGGCAGGGTCTTCCTTTGGTCTTGCATTCAGGAAGGACTCAGTAACTATTCCCAACATGGGTCACAAGAGAGGTCAAAAAGTGAGTTGCGGTGAGACCGGACAGATGGGACTAAGGTTGTTATCATCCTTCCAAAGAAAAAGGTTGGAAACCAGAACTAAATGAGCACAACCTCATGGGACATCCTAGTACAAGGGTACAGGCTGTCTGCTTGTCTGGTGACTTAGATACACATGCTTATTGGAACTCCATTCACTGTGACCCAACGTTAAATGATCCCAAAGGAAAAAGCTGCCCGGGGTATTAGCTGATGTCCGGGCTGAGTGGTGAATCTTCTGTTCACTTGTCCAGCAGAGGCGTCAGGGAGCTGCTAAGCAAAATCAGGGGTGTTCGCCTTCCCGCCCGCTTCCTTCTCCCCGCCCCTCGCGCACACAGGGCTTGCCATGTAACTGCACGCTGTGTTTGCAGATGTCACTGCTGAACTCTACCTGGAGCACGAAACCTGGATCTGACCTGCTTTGTCATCTCCTGCTTGGACTTTTGGGATAGACTCTTTGGGAAGAAAAATTATACCTTTCTTGTAATGATTATAAATGTCTCACATGTGTATTGTGAATTTTAAGGCGGGGGGGGGGGGGGGGGGAGACAAACTCCAACCCACAATCCTAGTACCCAAGACAAGCATTATCTCCCTTTGGGATATATCTTTTGGTTCTCTTTGAGATAAATGCACACATGCACATACACAGTTTGTTGTGGGGTGTTGTTGTTTTTTTAACAAAAACTAGAGCACATTGTATATATATATTTACTCTTTAATAACTTACTTTTCAAAATGTGCATATTTTAGAATATGAAATACCTACACAGACACAAAATTCAAAAATTACAAAAATCTCTATAGTCAGAAGTAAATCTCCTTCCCACCTCTCTGCCAGCATCTAATCTCGCTCGTATATCCTGTATGTCCTTCCGGAGACATTTAAGCATTTTCAAACATATGTCCATGGTAGCATATGGACGCACGTTTTTGCACCGTGTGCCACTTCACTTATTATGTCAGGAGCATAACATCTTGACATCTTTTTTGCGTGTCTCTCGAACTTTTCAACATCATTCCCATTCTACAGATGGGCCCTTATTTGATAACCAATCTCCTAATAGTGGTTATTTCATTTGTTCCCAGTCTTCGTTGTAAATAAGGTTGCAACAGACATTCTTGTAGCTAAACTGCGCACAAGGAAAAAATTGCTTGGCTATCTTTAAGAATTTTGATAGAAGTTGCCAACTGTCCTCCAGAGTTTGTACCAAAGCGCTCTCTTATCTGCCGCTTGAGAATGCCCTGTTCCCTGCACCCTCACTCGTGGTGGGTATTAGGCCTTATCACATCTTCACCAATTTGTTTAAACTTGCATTTCTTTGGTTATTATTGATGAACATCTTCATATGCTTATTGATCAGTTGTACTTCTTTCTTTGTGAAATTTCTATTCATTTGATATTGGTATGTTTACCTTTAATATCAACATGTAATTTTATTACAAATATTATTTTTGTCAAGAAACACTGCAAATGGGCTTTCCAAGTGCTTTGCTTTCTAATTTTGCTGATGGTGCTTTTTGACATACATAAATTCTTAATTCTGCAATCAATTTGTTCCTCTGTTGCCAGCTTCTTCTGCCTGTGGCTCACTCTCCCGTTTCTGCCAGGTGGCCCCTCTAAAGCACACGGATGGTGTCGCTCTGTAGCTTGAACATCTGTAGTGGCTCCTCATTCACTTTAAAAGCCAAACTCCTTAGCATAACACACAAGGGCTGTCATGTGATTTCCCCCACTGGCTCTTCTGGGCTCACCTGCTGGTCTTCTCAGGTGCCCTGCATTCCATTGCCACACAGCTGCTTGGCAGTCCCTGAACCCATGTTCGGGGTCTCTGGGCCTCTCCATGCTGTTCCCTCTGCCTAGCTGCCCATGCCTTACCCCTCCAGCTCCCTCTTTGCCTTGCTAACCCTGTTCGGACCCTAAGCATCACTCATTGAAAGCAGTCCCTGACCCCTTAGTCTGCGCTCCTAAAGCAACGTGGGCCTACCTCTGGCCAGCATTTGCTACAGCGAATTGGAATTTCCTGTTTATGTCTCCCCCGCTACCTGGATATTCAAGGCAGGCTCTGTGGTTTGTTCATTTTTGCAGCCAGAACGTCTAGCACGACGCCTTCACATAGCAAGTGCTCACTAAATGTTGAGCATGGAGCTTGGCACGGATGAATAATGGATTCAGTGGCAGATGTTACTTGAGGTAAATGCAGGGCCGGGCTGGGTCTGTGCTTCTGAGAAGTGAAGAAATCCTAGGAGACTTGGGTTATAAGAGAAGCCAGGTGCTCCACTGCTGTGCTTTCCAAAACATCAGAATCACTTGAAGTAGCTTTTTAAAAATGCATCATCTCAGGCTCTGCCTTAGATCCATTGAATCAGACTCATGGGGATAATGCTCAGCATACGATTGTGTGTGTGTGTGTGTGTGTGTGTGTGTGTGTGTGTGTGAGAGAGAGAGAGAGAGAGAGAGAGAGAGAGAGAGAGAGAGAGAGTCCTAAAGTGTTTCTGATGACCAGCCAGGTTAAAAAGCTGCTGCTGAAGTAGTCCAGCAGATAAATCAAAGCCCCTGGCTCCACTATTTCAAATCATGTGACCTTTGCAGTGGATCGATGGAGCTTTATTCAAACACCAGCTTTGACATCTACTGGCCGTGTGACCTCAGGGCAGTTGCATGACTTTTCAGGCCCTCATTAGCCTCACTTAAACATGAGGACAATATTATATGCCCTTACAAGGGTGTTGGGAGGATTAAGAACTACCTGTCTCCTAGCTCCGTGCCTAGCACAGAATAAGCATGAAATAGAACATTCATTTCCTTCCCCCCACCCTCAGCCTCAGTTTCTTCATCTATAGTTTGGCTGCTAATACCTGTATGTTTGCCTTCCACATTCCCACACCGAACTCCAGAAGGTACAGGACCAGGACTTGGGCGATGCAGGGGGCAGAGGAAGCCCCTTCTCCCACCGCATGCTCTCTCCCAGCATAGCAGAGAATGCATAGCAACCACCTGGAATGATTCTGATGCTTTTCAGACCCAGTTGTCTTTTAGTCGCATCCAAAGATCAACACAGTTTTCTTCCTGTGGCTCCACCCAAAGGCCAGTGGCTTTTCACCTCCAAAGTGAAGGCGATTGATTGTCAGAAAAGGGAGTAGTCATTGCCTGCTCCCCTTCCCGCACCCTGGGATCCTCATCCCATGCCTCAGGGTTGGAAAGACAATACTGAATGTGAGGTCAAACTAGCTCATTAACAGCCACCTCAATTAAGATGCCCCTGGTTCCCATTCCCGGGCAGCCGAGGCAGGGAAAATGCCTTCAGTCCCTCAGGCCTGACAGAGTTCAAATTACCAAGTCAGCATGAAAAGTCCCACTCTAAATGGACTGAAATTGGATTCTATTAAAAACCGCACTCACTGAGGCCCTTGGCTATTAATATTTGCTCCAACATGGAGGAGCGGGAGGAGGCAGAGGCTCCTGCAAAAGGTTGGAGATTGCAGCTGTTCCGTGGAATTGCTTTTCTGGAAGCGAGCCTACATTTGAAAGCTAGATGTGCCCTGTTTTCAACCGTTCACAGAATATTAGGGCTGGAAGGAGTCCTGAAGCTCTCCTGTCTTATAGATGAGGAATCAAGTCCAGAGAAGGCAAGTGACTGATTCAAGGTCACACGGCTAGTCAGTAACAAAACCAGAACTGGAATGCATCTCAGTTTTCTGACAACGAACTTAATACTCTTTCCACTGAACCTCCAGCCGATACACTTACAAAGCATCTCTCTCTCTCTCTCTCTCTTTAAAATATCTTGCTGTAAAATTATTCTCTTTTAAAGAAATGTAACCTAAAAATAAAAGGCCAAAGTAAGAGGCAAAAAAGTATTTATTTGAGATAAAAAAAAAGAAAATAGCTACTCAAAAAGCACTGATTCAGGAAGAAACCCTAACTCAGATTTGGGCGGAAACCCAAATCCAAACTCCTCAGCTTAGGAGACAAAAGCAAGAGGTATTTATGAAAAAGGGGACAATTCTATCACTTGAAGGAAGGCATTTCTACTGGTGCAGATAAGCTAACAGAGTGACGCTAATTCAAAACAATGTTTTAATTTTCAGTCCAGTAGTCATCAGCCCAGTAGTCATATCTGCTTCTTGTTACCCTTGCAAACAGTTCTTTGGGACACAATGTTGTCTTAGGCCCAGTGCAAAGGTTCCTTTGCTGCTTTAACATCCAAAGATTTGAGGCATAAGACGTGCAAGAAGGGTCCTCTGGGATGGCAGCTCCAACTCCATTTTAAAGTGGCTCCGTGTATATGATAGAAAGAAGGAACATAGTACTCATTCATTCACTCCTTCACTCGATCTTTACCATTCCAGTCCCTTCGGTATGGGCGGTTCAGTGGTTAACAAGGTATTTTCTCTGCTTGACAAGCTTACAGTCTACATCAAGCATGTCAAACTCAAATGCTAACACGGGCCAAATAAACAAGGTTTAAGTTTCTGTGGGCCGCAAAAAAACACACAAAAGCTTCAATTTTCATAGAAACGTAGCTTTATTTCAATAGAGACATGCTGAATACAAAGGGCTGAAATAAATGAGTAATCGTTAACATAAAATAATAGAACATTTTAAGAAAAATTAATATTTTTTCTTGAACATTAACTTACCAGACACTGAATAACTGCACAAATTAATAAGCGTAAGGCAAATAAACCTATTTTTCTTGTTTTCCAAAAGCAAAATATTCCCTGTTGCGCACACCAAACTAGTCAGCCCAAGACTAATGATGTGGCCATCGGCTGCTAAAATATTCGCTGCTAGTATTAGCGTAGAGAAATGGTGCGCCTGTGCATAAGGCGCGTAAGGGAAATGAATGCAACACGATTATAGTAATTAGTCATTAGCAAATGTTGTAGTTTGTTATTAATAATTACGTAGAACAGGATATTGTAAAAATTAAGTTATGAAATTTTTATTAAAATATTTCTTACATACCGTTATAATGGCTGGGCCGCAAAAATACTCGTTGCAGGCCGCATGCTGCCCGCGGGCCGTGAGTTTGACATGCTTGCTCTACAGGGAAGAAAGAAAAGAAAATAGGCAACTTCAAATCTGTCTAATAAAAACACCAAGGGCACCATAGAAGTAGCATCTGCGGCCGTTCTGGAGGATCGGGGAAGATTTTCCCGGGAGAGTGCTGACTGGCGGAACAGAAGTGTGAGAGATAAGTCAGCTTCAGTCCAGGGCCCATGGCTGGGGCCTGCCTCTCCTTTTCCAGGTTATAATGTGAAAAGATTTGACAGCTTGAGATCAAGTGCTGTCTTTTCTTATCTTTTCCCTGGTTGTTCATGCCTGAGCTCAGCCGATGTCATTTGTACTACCCTGTGGACCCAAAGGCTGAGAAGTCACAGAAGACTCTGGAGGTTTATATCTGATTAAATCCCCTCGGAATAGAACAGGGACAGTGGCTACATGCATTATCTCTGAGTGCGATCAGACGCTCTCCAAGACCTGTGATTTCCTTTATAAGCAAAAATTCCAGGCCAGGTTTTACAAATATAGTCACAATGCCATAAGCAGCCTGAATATCTCCTATTGTTTTATGTTCCTTTGTTTGCTCTAATTTCAGCTTTTTTATTCTAAAACTAGTGCCCCAGTGTACAGGTTTGTGCACATTGAAAGGAAATTAATTAGAAGGAGGCCTGCGGGGCGGGACTAGGCCAGAAGGGCCAGACACACCCTGGAGCCAACCTCCCATGGTCCCAACCCAGCCAGCCACACCTGGGGCAGCGCCATGGCTCAAAGGGTGTCTGCGGAGTGAGCAGGGTCCCTCTGGCAGGTGGGGTCCCTCGGCCTGACCTGCAGGGATCAGGCCGAAACTGGCTCTCCAATATCCCCTGAGGGGTCCCGGATTGCGAGAGGGTGGTTCTTAGGTGACGCACGCACCCTGGAATTGGTCTCCCTCCTCTCTGGTTCTGGGGTGCATCACCCAAGAACCGCTGCTGCCAAGTCACCGCAGCTCGGCAGCTCCTGCATTGAGTGTCTGCCCCCTAATAGTCAGTGTGCATCATACCTACCAGATGGTTAGACGGTTGGATGGTCCGATGCAGGGGTTGTCTTGTCAACAAACTGTGCTGGGACAACTGGATAGCCAGATGAGAAAAAATGAAGTTGAACCACTACTTCACACCATATACAAAAGTTTACTCAAAACGGATTAAAGACCTAAATGTAAGAGCTAGAACTATAAGACTCCGTAGAGTGTAGGTGTAAACCTTTGTGATCTTGGTAAGTGATGGTTACCTGGATATACCAAAAGCATAAGCAACAACAACAAAAAAATAGATAATCTGGACTTCTTCTCTATTAAAATGAAAAACTTTTGTATTTCAAACAAGACCAACAAGCAAAAAAGCAAATGATAGCCCACAGAATGGGAGAAAATTTTGCAATCACATATCTGATAAGATATTTATATCTAGAATACATAAAGAACTATCATAACTCACTAATAAAAGACGTATAAATTGACCACAAAATAAGACCCAAAGCATGGAGGCATTGAACAGACTGACATACCTCAATGTGGGATTGGAGGGACGAGAAGAGATAAACCAAAGAACTCATATACTTATATGCATGGCCCATGGACACAGGCAATAGGATAATGAAGACTTTGGGTGGCGGGGCGGGGGGTGGGGTGTAAAGGACTGGGAGGGGGCCGATATGGGAGACATATGTGATACTATCAACAATAACAATATAAATATTAAAAATAAAATTTAAAAAGGCAAATGACCCACTTTAAAAATGGACAGACTCTGAATAGACATTTTTCCAAAGAAGATATGCAAATGTTCACTAAACACATTAACAGATGCCCAACATCATTAGCCACTAAAGAAATGCAAATCAAAACCACAATGAGATGCTACTTCACACCCACTAGGATGGCTGTCATCAAAAACACAAAAAACGCCTGATGGTTTTCATGGCTCAGTGGTTGAACAATGACATATGAACCAGGAGGTCACAGTTCCATTCCTGGTCATGCCCAGGTTGCAGGCTCGATCCCCAGTGTGTATGTGGCGGGTGTGTGTGTGTCTGTGTGTGTGTGTGTGTGTGCAGGAGGCAGCTGATCAGTGATTCTCTCTCATCATTGATGCTTCTGTTTCTCTCTCCCTCTCCCTTCCTCTCTATCAACACTAATAAAAGAGAAAAATGGTAATTGGCGTACAACGATACCCTTTTCATTGGCTAATCAGGGCTATATGCAAATTAACTGCCAACTAAGAGTGGCACTTAACTGTCAACAAGATGGCGGTTAATTTGCATATGTAGGCACAATGCAGGGAGGCGAAAGGGAAAGCAGGAAGAAGCCCCCTGCCACTGACAGTGATCTGAAACCCAGGGGGGAGCTAAGAGCTGGGGGGCAGGGCAAAGGCGGCCCTGGGGCCACCTTTGCCCTGCCCCCCAGCCATGATCGGAGAATCAGGCACCTTTTCCACCCTGGCCAGTGATAGCAGGAAGTAGGGGTGGAGCCAGCGATGGGAGCTGGGCACGGTCGAAGCTGGCAGTCCCAGGAGCTAGGGGTCCCTTGCCTGGGCCTAAAGCGGAGCCCACAATCGCGGGGCCGCTGCAGCTGTGGGTCCCCGCTGCCCGGGCCGAACGCCTCAGCCAGAGGCATCCTGCAGGGGCAGGGGCGGAGCCTGCGCAATCATGGCGCCCCCCGCTGCCACTGCAGGTCCCCGCTGCCCGGGCCGGACGCCTAGGCCAGAGGCTTCAGGCCTGGGCAAGGGGCCGATCCTGTGATTGGAGGGTGATGGGGGTCAACGCCTGAGGGCTCCCAGTATGTTTTGAGGGGGCAGGCTGGGCTGAGGGACACTCCCCCCCACACACACACCCAGTGCACGAATTTCGTGCACCGGGCCCCTAGTAATCAATAAAAATATATTTTAAAAACAAAACACAAGGGGAGCTATGGGGGGGGGGGAGAGGAACAGCTGCAATAATCTGAACAATAAAGATTTAATTTAAAAAACACAAATAACAAGTTTTGGTGATGATATAGAGAAATTGGACCCTCATACACTCCTGGTGGTAATGCAATATGGTGATGCGGCTGTGGAGAACAGCCTGGCAGTTCCTCAAATGGTTAAACATGCAGTGATCTTATGGCCCATCTGACCAAGAATGACACACTATAAAATGCACAGATCTCCAGTGTCCATTGGTAAGTCCTAAAAATGAATACATTCCTGCAACCAACATAACAATCATAACATAGAGCATCGCCCTCACCATATAAAGTTCTCTCATACCCTTTCCAGCAATCTCCTCTGTGAAACCCTAGAGGTAACTATTATTCTGATTTCTAGCTCCATGGAATAGTATTGCAAAAACAAAATTGTTTTTGAAATTCATATAAATGGGATAATCTAGCATTGTGACATTGTATTTTTCTCTTAATGCACAATTGTATCCCTATTAAATTTACTCCTACTGATTTCATTCTTTCCATACAGCTTGTTGTGGGCATTTTCATCTTGATTCCATCATCCATATCCGCTAATTCCCCCAACTTCATGCCGTCTATACATTTGATAACTCTTTGTGTCCTTAATCCAACATAACACAAGAGCAAAAATGGAGTCCAGCAGCGCTTAAGTAGAAACCTCCCTTCCAGGCTTAGGAATGAGAAACATGGTGGAGGCGCAGGTCAAAAGGAGGTGGGTGTGGGCATGGGGAGAAAACCCCTGTTGCTGGAGAGGCCTGAGTTCTGCCAGGAGTGGTTGGAAGAGGGAGCTGGTGACAGGCTGTCCAGTGGGGATGTGTGCTGGGGAGAGGGCAGGGCGGCAGGGGAAAGGCTGAGAGTCACATGCATAGGAATGAGCACGAGGTAGAGGGAGGGGAAGAGCTTCCCTGGGAAGAACCAAGGGCCACTCAGTCACCGGCGGTGGGTAACATGAGGTAGGTAATATTATTCCCATTTTCACATGGGCAAACTGAAGCCCAGAGACTGTGTTGAACACCCAATTGGATGATTCTCTACTTTTTCTTCTTCTCTGAGACCCCTCTACCCACCCACCAAGGTGTGCGGTGGCTGGCATAGTGCTACCCAACATACACCACCACTCCTCGGGCCAGGGTGCAGACCTGACCCTGTGCGCAAGGTTGGTGTCTGTTTCTCAGGAAAGTAGATTTGGGTCTAGAGACACTTGTCCTCACTGGTAGGCCCTTCCCCAAGGTGGGACTGTAGTACGGAGTGCAGCCATGGGTGCCGGGAAGGCCAGCCGAGAAAAGGGAAAGGACAGATGTGCTGAGTGAAGCAGGAGCAGAGAACTTCGCAACTTCTGAGGAGAAGAGGAAGAGGCCACACACACCTCGGTCCACCGAGGCTCCTGGGTCTTCTGAGAATCTCTCCTAGTCCTCCACTTACGTACTCCATTTTGATTAAGATAAATCGAGTGGCTTTCAATGATTGGTAACCAAAGGGGCTTGACTCAGAGACGTTAAGTAACTTCCCTGATGCCACGTAGTCCAGAGGGCGGAGTTGGAGCGGCAAAGCCCACACATTACTTAACTGCCAACCGCTCAGACTGTGTCTTCCCCCCCGGGCCCGCAGGCAGATGTAAGGCATGGCCTACCAGATCACTCCGCCTCCGTGTCCCTTCTTTCACACCCAATACACGTTCCCAAGGAAGCCCCAGGGCAGCCTCCATTGAGAAAATAAGTCACTTAATGATGAGAATGTCTAGGAGAGGCAGCACCATTTCCGTGGGTGGGAGGGGGCACCAGGGGGCAAGTTCTAGTCTTTACCAAGTCCTGGGTCTTTGCAGGAGCAGGTGGAACCATCTCCTTTCCTCCATGAGACCCGGTTAAGCAGATGGCTCGTGTGAGGAGGGGAGAGGCCAGGAAGGAATGGGGACATCGTTTGGAGAGGGGACTTTGTCCATGTCCCTCAGGAGAACGGAATTTAGATTTGCCCCAAATGTGCAGTCAAGCCAGGTGAAGCCCGAAGAAAAGTGGGTCAAGCCTTCTCCGGGCAGATCCATTAGAGGTAGCTGCTCCCTCGGAGCCACTTGAAGTCTGCAGCTCCTGGAGCTCCGTTTATTGACTCTGTTTATTTCTCTAATTTGTCAAGTACTGTCTGCGAGCAGCGAGCTTGCCTCCTCAGTGCTCGGCTCCTACCCGGCCTTGCAGGCGTCGCCAATTTGATCAGCACACTCTGCACTCCATCTTTTGAGTCATTAATGAAAACCCTGATGAATACTGGGCATAGTCAGATCCCTGGGAGGCTTCTCCTCCGCTGCTACCTCTTCTTGCCAAGCCAACAACCTAGCAGGGATGACCCTTCTGTTCAGGCCATTTTGGCCCATTGTTCAAGAATGTCTGCCCCCTCTTTTCATCCATTTATTTATTCAATCACTCATTCACTCATTGTGCTAGGGCTAGAGGTTTACCACAATTCCTGGCAAATGCAAATTCACGGAAAATGCTTTATGAATGCAAGTTATTATAACCGTGAGGTGTTGTGGGGAAGCAAAGATGCAGAGGACAGACCCCAGCCCTCAACAGTAAGTATAGGGACAAGAATAATAGCTTCGCCCAGCTGTTGTGGCTCAGTGGTTGAGCATCGACCTATGAATCAGGTCACAGTTCAATTCCCTGTCAGGGCACATGCCCAGGTTGTAGGCTCTATCCCCAGTATATGTTTCTATATCTCTCTCCCTTTCCCTTCCTCTCTGAAATCAATAAAGAAATATTTTTTTAAAAAAGATAATAGCTTCCATTTGCCAGGGCTGGACTAAGTATTCCGCAGATATTGTTCAGCCTGTGGTGGAGATTAGCCACCCGAGGGAGGCAGCTCTTGCTAATGATTACGAGTAAGAATTCTTAAGTTTTTAGATTTGCCTTCTTGCAAACTGCTGGTGGGGATAAACTTGCCTCCTAGGATTGTTATAAGGGTTTACATTATTAAATAAGTTGATATAGAAAAGGCACTTGGAGCATTTCTTGGCACATAATGAGCATTCAGTAAATGCTAGCTATTACTATTATTTCATGCAATAAATGCAACTACCCAGTATGAGGTATTATTATCCATGTTTTTCAAGCAAGAAAGCAGAGGGTTAGGAGGGTAAGTAATTTGCCCAAAGTATGTCAGCCAATAATGGAACCAGGGTCCAAGACCAAGTCTGTTTGATGCCAAATCCCATTTGCTTTATTATCATAACCTCAAAAGGAAGAAAACATGCATAAATACCATTTTATAAGATAGAAGAGCAAATGAGACTGTAAAGTGCAGTATATTTTCACCTCACAGAGTAGATTCTCAACAAATTCTACCAAATGATGATGATGATGACAAAATTATAAGCACCATACTGAAGTTTTAGAAAAAAAAACAAAAACTGTTTTAGGGTACCAGAGGAAGGAGAGATCATGTCTGAGCAGGGGACTAGTTGGAGACTTTCAAGGAGAAGGTACCATTGGAGTAGGCCTTAGCAGATGAGTGTGAGCTGGACTAAGGGAGAAAAGAACGTGAACCCCAAGAAGCAATCTGTCGAAATGGGCTTCCTGTGGCTAACTGGGCCCAAGTTCACAACCAGAGTCTAGTGGCCATGGCTGCTAGAGGCTCTCACACACTCTGCATTTCAGGAAAAGCCATACACTGAGCTCTCAACCTCCTGTAGTTTGCTCCTGCTATCTGAGTCCATTATAAGGGAGTTCCTGGTTTTGTCATTTCACCAGTGGACTGACACCTGCCCTGTCCAATCAGAATTCACAATTACATCCTCATTTGCATCTAAATTGACCAGTCAGAACTGCTGTATAAAGACCAATTAGAACACACAATACTGAAATCCCAGCTGTCAGACTGGCTATCATCAACAAATCAACAAACGACAAGTGCTGGAGAGGATGTGGAGAAAAAGGAACACTTGTGCACTGCTGGTGGGAATGCAGACTGGTGCAGCCACTATGGAAGACAGTACGGAGTTTCCTTAAAAAACTGAAAATGGAACTCTCATTTGACCCTGTGATCCCACTTCTAGGAATATATCCCAAGAAACCAGAAACACCAATCAGAAAGGATATATGCACCCCTATGTTCATAGCAGCACAATTCACCATAGCTAA
Organism: Myotis daubentonii; assembly: GCF_963259705.1. Classification (NCBI taxonomy): domain Eukaryota; kingdom Metazoa; phylum Chordata; class Mammalia; order Chiroptera; family Vespertilionidae; genus Myotis; species Myotis daubentonii. The sequence continues at coordinate 25,248,633 of NC_081840.1, read as the reverse complement.
GATCTGGAAACAGCCTAAGTGCCCATCAGTAGATGAATGGATTAGAAAACTGTGGTACATCTACACGATGGAATACTATGCTGCTCTAAAAAGGAAGGAACTCTTACCATTTGCAACGTCATGGATGGAACTGGAGAGCATTATGCTAAGTGAAATAAGCCAGTCAATGAAGGAAAAATACCACATGATCTCACTCATTCATGGATAATAGAGACCATTATAAACTTTTGAACAATAATAGATACAGAGGCAGAGCTGCCTCAAACAGATTGTCAAACTGCAGCGGGAAGGCCGGGGAGGGTTGGGGGGCAGGAGGTAGGGGGGTAAGAGATCAACTAAAGGACTTGTATGCATGCATATAAGCATAACCAATGGACATAAGACACTGGGGGATAGGGGAGGCTAGGGGACTGTCTAGGGTGGGGGGATAAAATGGACACATATGTAATACCCTTTGTAATACTTTAAGCAATAATAAAAAAAAAAAGAACACACAATACTGACTAATCAGAACTGCACAATTCGAGTCAATCAGAACAGTACAAACATGGAAACCACATTTGCATAAAATTGAACCAATCAGGAACCTGAGTGGGAAATTTCTCTATAAAAGGTGGCCTCCCCTTTGTCTGCGTGGAAGGCACTTTTTGTTTCCACTAAGGTTGCATTTCCCTGGTTTGCACACTGCTGGTGGGGATGAAGTTTCTCCTTTTTCTGCATCTCTGGGAATTTTTGTCAACAAAAGAAAAAGACTCTCTTTACACAGGAAACTGCATGAGCAAAGGCATGAAGATGGGAATGTTTAGGGTGTGTTTGAAATAAAAAGGCAACAAGAAGTTCCATTTAGATAGTATGTGATATATTTAAGGAAATAGTTGGGAATGAATTAGAAAGTATTGGTAAATGAAGTCTTGCCCAAAGCACTGGCTGACGTAGAGAGATTTCTCATACTCCAAGAGTCTCCTAAAAACACCAGGAAAGCACCATCGTCGGGCTTTGGGGCTGAGGACGGGGATTTCTCTTTAATATTCAGGCGAGAGTAATTGCCAGAACTGTGCAATGGGGCTTAAGTTTGAGGTAGGGGCAAAGCAGGGCTGACATTCAGCCGATACATGGGTGCAAAATGAGTCGTTAAAATACTAAAGTGTTTGAACCTTGAGGACATTATGCTAAGCTAAATAAGCCAGTCACAAAAGGACAAATGCTGTATGCTTCCATTCATATGAAGTATCTAAAGTAGTCAACATTATAGCAACAGAAAGTAGAAAGGTTGTTGCCAAAGGCTGAAGGGAGAAAGAAGGGGGAATTATTGCTTAGTGGGTATAGAGTTTCAGTTTTGCAAGATGGAAAAGTCTGAGATCAATTGCACAACAATGCAAATATATTTCACACTACTGAACTAAGCTCCTAGAAATTGTTAAGATGGTGAATTTAACATTGTGTGTTTTTTACAATAAAGAAAAAGTGACCACCAATCCCCCCCCCACCCCCCCCAAAAAAAGAAACACATTAAAGTGCTTTCCATCCGCTGGCAAATGGCACTGCCCTGGGCCACCCCAGGCCCCTTCTCCTGGACCCTGGATCCTTGACATCCTGCTATAAAGGGATTAAAGTCTGGCACTATTTTGAAAATCACCCCTGGGGCTTGGGGACTTGGCTGGAAGAAGCCTTTGCACAGCATTTTTCTTAAGATGGAAAAACACAACAATTGTATCAATGAAGGGGGGAGGCGGGCAGAGCGGGGGCTGAAGAGTGTTGGAAAAGCAAACAGACCCAACCACTGCATCTGGCCTCATATTCCTCAGGCGGGATCCCTGCGAGAGAGGAAGCATTGCGGGAACTCTTTCTGCTGAGTCACTGGGCGCCGCCCTGCCCCCCATGAGACTGCTATGTGGAGTCTGGAGGTACCGACCCTGGGAGTCCCTTTCTGGCCCCCGGGGACCACAAGAGTCCATCCACATCAGGGCATCGGGCACTGCCACCACCTAGGCACACACCGGGCTGCCCACTGTGTGGACACCGGGTTTTCCTGCTGCCCTCAGCACCGGATTGCCCTAATCTCTCCACTAGCTTGGCAATGCTGTGGAAAGTGCCAGAAAAAAACAACCCTAAAGAGTTGGTTCTTGGCAGCTTTGGCTCAGTCATTTCTCTTCCTACTGAGCCAGTGGAGTGGATCGCTCCTTGCCCAGCGCCTGATTTCCCGTCTGTGAGGCGGTCCGGCTCCCTCCAAGTGACAGGAGGGAAGGAGAGGCGGAGGCTTGGGGCCTGCTGTCCCTTCTGCTGCCACTTTCCTCCTCCTGCCCCAGCAGTGGCCCCGCTCACCCCTGCATTTCTGCCTGATGACTCCACTCCCCATAGTCACCTCCCTCCTACCCCTGCCCTTAAGGAAAAAGTGACCCCCCCCCCAATATATTAAAGTGCTTTCCATCCAGCTGGTAATTGGCATGGCCCTGGGCCACCCAAGGCCCCTTCTCCTGGACCCTGGACTCCTTGAAGTCAGGGCCTCCCTTCCCTCCCACGTAGAGAAAACATGGAAGACACCCGAAGCCTTTTCCAAGGGGTCTCCCCGGGCAGGGGAGAGGAGAGCCCAAGGAGGGCAGGGAGGGCCTGAACAAGGGAGGGCGGGGAGGAGAATGTAGGGGACCGGTTGTGACAATTAAAATGGTCTTTATTGGCATGTCAGCCCTCCACATGCAGCGAGCGGCCACCCGTCCCTAGCAGGTTCCTGAAGAAACATATGTGTCCATCTTGGCCATTTGAACGCCCCCCGCAACAGCACGTGCTCTCTGTTCTGCCCTCGCTAGCCCGGTGCTCACCCCAGAGTCAGCCGAGGGCTGGAATGACGCCACACCTGTCTGTGTGGAGCCCACCTTCCCTCCCCTACCTTGGCGCCTCTCTCCACAGTGCTCCCAGGTCTCAGGTGGCCTGTGTTCACTTGGGAATTTGTTTCAGCCTCTCTTGGGCATCACCAACGTTGGCCTGGCCACCCTGTAGCCTGGTGATGCTGTGATGACCCTTTAGTCAGCTTGCCATGGCTGAAAGGGGCCTCCCCTCCATGCAGAGAACTCTTAGCCACACTTCATCAGTTCATATTTACATGGATAACAACACCTAAGTTTTATAAAACGTCTCAAGTGCCATGCAGGTGTTTGTATGCTTTACTTAACCCTCACAATTCCACGAAGTCTAGGCTACCGCTCACCCTGATTGACAGGCCCAGGAAACGAGCATAAACATCTGGTAACATACCCAAAGCCGCATGTAAGGACCAGAGCCCAGATTCCCACCCAAGCCATGAAACGCCAGAGCGCAGGCATTTCCCAAAACATCATGCCAGGAGGCCACCAGAGTACACAGGACTGGCACCCAGTCCTTTCCTGGAGCAGGCGGTGATGGGATGGATGGAGAAGCTCATGAGGAGGGAGATACATGAAAGAGGGAGGGGAAAGAACGCAGAAGGGGGACTGGAGCCAACGGCCACGGAGGGACTGGGACTCTCTCTCCGTGTTCTCCAGGAGCCGGCTCTGACAAGTGGCAGGGTGTGGGTGCGAGTGAGGAGAAGAGGAATCGAAGCAAGTGGAAAGAGAGTAAGTGAGCAGAGGCACCTAGAGGCAAGGATGGGAGACATACAGAAGGTCAAGGAAGCACAATGGGCCCTGGCCGGGTAGCTCGGTTGGTCAGAGCATCATCCTGATAAGTCAAGGTCGTGGGTTCGATCCCTGGTCAGGGTAGATACAGTAAACCACCAATGAGTGCACAAATGAGCGGAACAACCAATCAATCTTCCTCTCTCCTTCGCTGAAAAACAATTTTAGAATTAAAGAAGCACAGTGGGTGGTGGAAGCAGAGAGCCGGCATCACCCTGGAGGTGCTGAGCCCGTGTCTGGATCCCTGACTCGGTGCCGGCCAGGCAGTCGCCAACTTTGGCTCTAAGACCTGAGTGCAATCAGTTCATCATGGCCGGCTTCTTCTTGACCAAGGTTCCCCAAGGCATGAGATGCCAGTGGCTTCTCAACAGGGTGCCCCAGGTTCTGGGGAAGAGAGGGCTGGAGGCCAGGAGGGAAACCAGACACTAGCTTCACCAGCAGGACCAGAGTATGCCTGGCAATGCCATCCTCTGGCCCAGCAGGCTGCCAGGACAGGCCCAGGCCGGGCAAGGAAAGGGAGGGAGGCCACCCCAAGGCCCTGGGGACACCTTGTCAACAGGCCAGTGTTCTTTGGCAACACTCCAGACCCAACAGCAACAGTGAGACAAAGGATTTCCTTCCTCCTCTGGCCAGTCACCAATTCCCTCGGGCTCTTGCAGGAGCCACGGGTCTGTCATCATAAAGATCCTCCTCAAACTTTTTCATCCACCCTGCGAGCAGGAAAGGGGGAAGGAAGCAAGATGGAAAAGACGTGTCAGCGTCTGTCCTGTGGCTGTGGTCTTCCCAGCAGGCTAGACTTCGTTACTGAGCAGAGTGGGGTCAGGGCCACAGCCTGGGGCACGCCCGTCCAAGACCCTTCCTGCCCTGTGGTGTTCTCCCACATCTGAGGGCTGGTAGAGCGGGGAGAGATGTTGCTCATCGTACCTGTAGAACCTGGGGCCCAGGGAGGGGAAGTGATTGCTGGAGATCACACAGTAAGTTACTGGCAACAGAGGTGCCAGAGACTTCGGTCTCCAGTGAGCAAACCTACCATCTCATTGCTACATGCACCGCGCTGACTCCTGAGGACGGGGCACGGGGGATGCTTCCAGAATGGCAGGTTTCAGTGGGAGGGGCAGGTTCACAAGAGAGAAGGGGCAGACAGACCACAAGGGTCTTGCGCTGTGTGACTTAGTAGAGCTGTGGCTGTAGGGCCCTGTGCCCTGTGCATGTTGTCGGGGTTCAGAGTGCCGGCTCTGGGCTCAAACAAATATGGACCTGGATTTTGTGTGACCCTGGATAGGTGACTAAATTCTCTAAGCCTCAGGCTCTTCTTGTGAAAAATGAAGATGAAAAGAATCCCTCCCGGGATTTGGGAGAGGATTAAGTAAAACAATCCACGTAAAGCACTTAGAACATTTGAAAACTGGCCCTGAGCGGGTCTGCCTAGGGCCAGCCGGGAGTGTGTGGGTTCTTGACCTCGTGCAGGAAAAATTTCACAACACCAGTCCAGGTGACTCTGAGGGAACGTTTATTAAAGCTGGGGACAGTGAAACAAGGAAGCGCTTAGCACAGAAGCAACAGCAGGGAGCCTAGGCTGAGCTGCCTTAGCTCCCTGGGAAGTCAGAGAAAAGGGGGCCTTGGAGACGGGTTAGCCCAGGTGAGCGGCTGCTGCCCATTGCTCCCTGGGATCCCTTAGAGTTAGGGGGGGAAGTTGGGGAAGACAAAGGGAATGTGCAGGCTGCTCCCCAGAGGGAGAGCATGAGCTGGACTCTGGCTGGAGGCTTTTCTCTCTTGCAGGCGGGAATCTTCGGGGCGGCCGCAGGAGGGCTTCAGCAGAATGTTCATCAGTTTTCCAGGTGTGCTCTTTCATGGTTGTGGCCTCTACTGATTGGTCAGTGCCTGGGCAGGGGGTCATCAGTCACTGCAGCTGGTCCTGGCCTTGCCCACCTGGTTTTGCTGCTTTTCTGGGCCTGGAGCTGAAATACAACTGAGGCCTAGATGTCATCTCCATGGAGGTGACCTCTGCATCTGCGGTAAATGCCAGCGTGCAGAGCTGCCTGTCTCAGTTCCCCTGTTCCCCTTGTCCTGGCTGGCTGGCCTGTCTATGCAGGCTCTGGGCTCAAACACGTGTGGACTGGAATTTTGCGTGACCCTGGATAGGTGAGTCAACTTCTCTAAGCCTCAGGCTCCTCTTCTGTAACATGAAGATAAAAAGGATACCTCCTAGGGTTTGGGAGAGGATTAAGTAAAATAATCCACATAAAGCACTTACACATTTGAAAATTGGCACTGAATAAGCACTTGATCTATGTTGGCTCTGGTTTTTATCTACAGCAGTTATCTGATTTAATTCTCACACCTTTCTTTTAAAAAAGGGAGGATGTAGGCTCAGAAAGGCAAGTTACTTGCTCAAATTTATCTATCCATTCAGATTCCTTAAGCTCATGCCAAGAGCCAAACACTGTTCTAGACGTGGGATACAGCAGTGAGCAACGCCGGCAAAAGTCCCTGCCTTCATGGCGCAAAATGTGGCCCACAGCCACCGTTTCCGGGCTGGGCAGGGCTGTGGTCTCATTTTGCGCCATGGGGTCTTGGCAGTGTTGGCTGCTATTTGGTGGGGTGTCGCTCCAGGACACTAGTGTCCTGGTGCATGGAAATTAATTAGAAGAAATATTTTAATATCGCTATTCGCCCTTTCTCTATAATAGAAGTGTCAACCAAATTCACGATCAACAATGACAGATAGAAACACACACGTGCAATTGGCACCAGCAAGAGCTTTATATGTATCGTGCATGCACGAGTCAACTTAGCCTTTTATATATATAGATAAACTTGCTTAATTAGACCTGCTTTCTGATTTAGATAAACTTTTTCCAGCCCAGTGAAGCACCCCAACTTCTCTTTCAGGTAATTGTCAGCAACACTGCAGTAAATATCAACACGTTGCCGAAACCGGTTTGGCTCAGTGGATAGAGCATCGGCCTGCAGACTGAAGGGTCCCAGGTTCGATTCCGGTCAAGGGCATGTACCTGGGTTGTGGGCATATCCCCAGTAGGAGATGTGCAGGAGGCAGCTGATCGATGTTTCTCTCTCATCGATGTTTCTAACTCTCTATCTCTCTCCCTTCCTCTCTGTAAAAAATCAATAAAATATATTTTAAAAAAATATATCAACACGAAGCACATTATTGTAGATCATGCAGGGAGAACAAAGGGTAAAATATTTAACTGCAGCAGTGTTTGACTATATTCTGTGCAGTGAGAAAACCTGTAGTCATTTTCAAGGTCCACCATTTCTTACTTCTTTTCAGTTGGGTCAAGTTTCCAAGCTTTCTAAATCTCTGTTTTCCAGCTAATGAAAAGAAAATAGGATTCCACCGAGTCTCCTATCTACCTACTCCAGGACTTCTGCGAGGATCCAATGAGATGAGGCATGGGGAAGTGCTTCACAAACATTTGGTTGAACTATAAAATGTTTGCACCTGGCTATATAGCAAGTTGGGTTCCTGGGCTGAAGAAATTCCAAGGAAGCTAGTCGCTAGGGAGAGGAAGCTGAGCATTGCTACATGACGTCATTACCCGGCACCCACAGCAACTATTTCCAGGCTGGGCTGGGCTGTGGGCCGCATTTTGTGCCATGGGGTCTTGGCAGCATTGGCTGTGATTTGGTGGGGTGTCGCTCCGGGGTATTGGTGGGGCCTGTGTCCCACTTGGTGGAAGCCAAGTGTTGGTTTGTTGGCGTCAGGTTCCTGGTGCCGTTTATTTTTAAATAGCCAGTGCACATCATGGCAGCTCCTGCATTGAGCGTCTGCCCCCTGGTGGTCAGTGCTCGTCATAGCTACTGGTGGGAGGGAAGGATGGACACTTAGCCTTTTATATATGTAGATAGCACAAAGACCCGCAGCTGTTTTACCTTTATCCACCTCTTCTAAGGAGCACCTGAGAAGCTCCTTCATTCCTGGCGAGGGGGAAACTGGGCCTCTTTAAAATCCTCCATCTGCTGCAGTAGCAGCGAGGTCCAAATGGGCGGTGCAGGAGGGGTGGGCCCAGAGGCCTGGAGATCTGGTCCTGACTTTGGGTCATTCTCGGGAACCTCCGAGGAGCCTCATGGGCTTCCACCCCAGCTCCCCACCTCTGAGGACATTGCTGGGAGGATCAAAGAGAACCGCTTGGAAGGGCTGGCTCCCATTGCAGGTAATTGCCAGGTAAACACACAGGCCCTCGGCCTTCGGCCTCTGTGATGTAATGGGCCTGCGCTGGCAGAGCGAGGAGATGGCTCACTGTGGGGGGGGCAGGCACTCTTCCAGGCCATGACGGTCGGCGAAGTGAGTTGCCTTTGCCAAAGTGAAATGGTTCCCTCGTGACTTGAAAAGAGAACTGTCTTCTACTATTTCATAAAGCATTTCAGTTACCTGGGCTGACACTCCCCTTCTCTTTCCACGAAACCTCTGCGGCAGAGTTACCATACTTCTGGGAAAGCAGCGCGTATTTCAAAGAGGGTGGGAACTCATATGGAAGGTGCGGTGGGTACAGAAGAGGCTGCTGCATAGCTACGTGGGGACTCAGGATTTTACCCGAGAGCACCCTGTGCCCAGGTTCTAGTCATGGTCATTTCCTGATCTCACCCATCAGCTGAGTGACCTTGAGCGAGTCAGTGATGACTCTGGCCCTCACATTTAAAAAACTATTTTTTAATTGATTTTGAGAAAGAGGAAAGGAAAAGGGGAGAGAGGGAGAGAGAGAGAGAGACAGAGAGAGAGAGAGAGAGAGAGAGAGAGAGAGAGAGAGAGAGAGAAACATCAACGTGAGAGCAGAAACATCGATCACCTGATGCTTGCATGTCCCCTACCAGGGATCGAGCCTGCAACCTGGGCACGTGCCCTGGGCGGGAATCAAACCAGCAACCTTTTGGTGCCAGCCACACCGACCAGGGCTGGCCCTCAGGTTTCTCACATATAAAATGGGGAGGTAATTGTAAAGTTCACTTTCAGCTCCAAAATTCTGTGACTCTAAGAGGAAGAGCTTGTAAATGATACAGCCAGAGCCTCAGAAAGACTGGGGGGATGCATTTGTTGTGTCTGGGATGGCTCACAATTGGGCTCAATGATCCATCTTTGTTTTAGGCCCAGAAAACCCTTCTGAACATGATTGCTGCAGGCCAGACTGAGGCCTAGACAGGAATTTCACATAGAAAGCAAAATAACAACAACAACAAAAACAACCCCAACCCCCCACCCCCAACACACACACACACACACATTAAGGGGGTGGGGGTGGGGGGGCTAGGGGTTGTTGTTTTCGCTTGGAGCTTGGAGGCCCAGAAGAAAAGCACACAAGGTTAAGGCTAAGGACACACACATACTCAGCCCCTGACTTTTAATATCAGAAGATCACTCTCATAAGCTCCATCAACAGTTTAGTAACCCACTTGGTGCCAACTAAGCCTTCTCCCTTAATGACATGCCTAGAGCACTGCAATTTAAAACCCTGGCAACCATGTCCTATGCCATTAAAAACACACCAACACACAGGCCTTCCTTGAGCCCCTAATATTTTGTTAGCATTTGCCCCTGCTGTTCTCCCACCCCTCCCGCCCCCCAACACAAGGCTCTTCACCAAACAGCTCTGTCCCCTGTTCCTGAATGCCTGCTCATCACTCTCCAGCCTCCGTCAGAGGCCCAAGGTCAGGTTCCATTCACATCCACAGTCTTGCTGACTCCCACCCGAGTTTCCAGCTCACTGTGCTTCCACTGTTCCCCGTCGAACCGCAGTGTGTGAACGTGTTTTTGTTCTTGACTGCATACTCTTATGCTCCACCAGCTTAGAGACCAAGTATGTCTTGTTCTGCTTCATTGCCACTTCTCACTTAGTGGGTGAATATTTATTAATAAATATTCGTGGCAATAAGTAGGGAAGGAGGGAAGGAGAAAGGGCAGGCAGGAGGAAACAGCATCTCCACCCACTCTTTCTGAGCCTCTGGCTGTATCATTCCCGCCTTCATCTTCATCTGGAAAACCTGTCGTTCCACTTGGCCAATTGCACGAATAGTTTTACTAGAGAATAAGGTCGGTGAACTTTGAAACATTTAATAAAGTCTGTGGTGAAGGGGCGGCATGAAGATGTCTAGATTTCTTCAGTATTGACTTTGCGTGTTTCAGACAAGTCCCTCTGAGGGTAGGAAGCAGGTCTGTTCCAGCCTCTACTGCAGACCCAGCCCCCAGGATAGTGCCCGGCACACAGATACAGGTTCCAGTGTTTGAGTGAGTGAATGACTAAATATCAGAGGGAGACACGTAAACCCCAGCCTCATTACACCCACTTCTCTAGCACCTCCTAAATCCATTCAGAGACCCAGCCCTCACAACCGCCCCCCGCCCCCCGCACGCACCCCCCTCCCCCCACACACACCTTTTAGGGGCTAGCTCCTTTGATTGCTGGCCCAGTAAAGACTTCACTTCTGGAAAAAGACTCCTCTCCTTTGTCAGCTGTTTCAGACGGCCCTTGAAGGAAAAATAAGTCTGGCTTCAAGTTTTCCCAACGCCCACTTATAGTTCCTCACACATGTATACTATTTTGTCTTCCAATGGCCAGCTAATTCTCTCAAAGGCAACCGTCTCTCCACCCCCACCCCGACGACTCCACCCCAACGACCTCCTCCCCCACTCAGCTTCAGGGGCCGATGGGAGCAAGCTGCTGACTGTGAGGTTTCCACAATGCACTCCGTAATGGAATAAATCTGCCTAAATTTCACTCTTAAACCCCAGAGATTAATGTTATCTTATTAGCAACACAAAATGGAAAAGACTGAGCGCTTTCAGCTTAATCTGCTTAGTTGCCGAGGCTGCAGGGAGCTTCTCCAAGGAATGTGCTTGGCTTTTGTTAGAGGAAGGGGGGAAAGTCCAACATATTATTTGGCATAAATCTGCCGATCTAATTTAGATGGTGAAAACCCAACTGATTAAGCCCTGGGCCTGTCTTTTTTTTTTTTTCCCCCCTATGGAGTCTACAAATATCATTGTTATTAGGAAATCTCATACCATAAAACTCACTATTGCAAATTTTATTCTCTCTCTCTCTCTCTCTCTCTCTCTCTCTCTCTCTCTCTCTCACACACACACACACACACACACACACACACAGAGCTGCTCTTTATTCTCATCAGTGCCATCTGGTGGTGATTCAAATCCTCTACTTTTAAAAATATTGATACCAGAGTGCCTGTGTATGTATGCATACAAGTTGTATCTATCTTATTTATCTATTGTATTCAAAAATAAAACCCAGAAATCAAAAAAAAGATTCATTAAAAAATTACCATAATAAAACCATTAAATGTTGAATATTTTAATGAAAAATAACTGTATGTTCCAAAACTAAAAATATATATGAAAAAAGTGTCGTTATTTTACGGTTTTGCACATCCCTTTAGTGTCTGGCTTAACAAAAGACAGCCAAATCCTCATATCTGTTTCTGCACTCAGTCTGTTTCAATATCTTGTTTTTGGTTGAAACATATGAAGAATATCTGACCTCGAGGGGTCCCTCGAGCTATAAAAGAAGCTGCGTGGCCACCTCCTCTCCCAGTGCCCCCGGACCTGTCTCTTGCTTCTCTAGTGTTTGGACAAAACAGACCCAGGGACGCCTCCTACCACCCTCCAACCTCTTTTCCAGTCACCACATTGGGAACCACCTCAGTCATGCTCAGCGTCCGAGACCAGCCAACACCATTTTTTGAACCTAACTCCTTATTGTTGAACAACCGTGAGCTCCCAGATTCATCAGGATTATTCCTCTGACGTGGAGGCTGCTGCCAAGCGCCCGGTGAACCTGCCTCTGTGGGCCTCCAATGGCGCCCTCTCGCTGGGCTTCTGTTTCAACCGCCCGGATGTGGCACTGGAGGACCTGGGCCACCTCTTCCTCGAGTTGACAGAGAAGAGGCATGAGGGAGCCCAGGGTCTCTTAAAGATGCAAGCATCTCCCCTGTGCCACCCCGGCTTCGACTGCACATGTGCCTATATCTCCCCTTTCTCCGCCCAACATTCCATACCGGATTGGGGAGGGAGGGTGTTAACCCCCTAGAGAGACAACGCTGTGTGACCCTCTAGCTTCCTGGGGACGCTTCCCGGGTGACCGTGCTTACAGTGTCTGACTTTCTTTTGCTCTTTCCTTTATTCATATTAACTAGCCAATCATGACAGTAACAATATCATTTGCTCTGAGATGGGGGTCAAAAAAAGATCCCCACACCCAGAACCCATCCCCTAAACCTTCACCCCACCTGTTATTTTCCATGGCTCAGTGTCCTCTCCTAGAAAGGCTCCCGAGAGGCACTGGTTTTGTCACCACAGAGCACACTGGGCTATCATTTATCTTTTCTCTTTCTCTCCCAGTCATCACCTAACCCTAACACTTATGAAAAAGAAAAGACTTCAAGAAAAGAGCATCCTATGAGGCGAGAAATGCAAGATAAGCAAACTGGCAGAGGGTAAAAGTCCCCTTGCATGGGCTGCTTGCAATACTTGGAATTCCCATAACCATGACCACCAGTGACTGTTCCCATCTTAGTCATCTTTCAGGTCTCAACATAGACACCTTCCTTCCTTCCTTCTTTCTTTCTTTCTTTCTTTCTTTCTTTCTTTCTTTCTTTCTTTCTTTCTTTCTTTCTTTCTCTTCTTTCTTCTTTCTTTCAATTTATCTTCATCTAGATAGATAGATAGAGATAGAGATGGTGCTAGAATGGAGTCACCAGCAGAATATAGATATAGGTACATAGATACATACACACAGACAGTCTCTGGCGCCTTAGTTGTCTGTTGCCTTACCTGATTTTCCCCCACTAGATGGTCAACTCCAAAAAGGCAGTAATTTTCTATCTCAATCACTCTCGGGAGTTTTAAAACTCAGGGGGGATGGTTTACGGTGTGTGTGTGTGTGTGTGTGTGTGTGTGTGTGTGTGTGTGTGCATTCTTCTTTAAGCGGGTGCCTCTAAATGGGGCATGCCTCTCCATTCGCCACAGTCCCCCCCACCCCCGCCCCCTCCTGTTGTTATAAGAATGCATCACCCATTGACCTGCCTGGCCCTGAATGAATTGGAATTTGTCAGCCACACTGCATCCCCAACCGGAGTAGGCCCTCCATAGGTATTTATCAGGGGAATGGTTCTGTTCCTTCAGGCTGGGTAAAGCTTCTTGAGCTGGATGGGAGTCCATGCTTCTTGAACTGGCCCCCCTTCACTAACCAGGGCCCCAGGAATCCCTTTGTGCTTGGTCAACTGCTCCAGTGCATCCCAGCACAGGAGGTCTCACCAGGGAGTCTGTGACCTCGAGGGCAGAATCCAAGTCTCTCTTCCTTTCTTCTTTTTCCCTCTTTCTCTTGCCTAATTCTCTCTTGCCTTCTCCTACCTTAATTCAACCACTTAATTCTCAACCACTTAATTAGGTTACACTCAGCGTAGACACCTGGGTAAGTAGCAGAGTGTCTGCTCATAACGAGGTTGTCTGGCCGGTGTGCTCAGGAGGTCACGGTTGATTCCCAGTCAGGACACATGCCTGGGTTTCGGGCTCGATCCCCAGGAGGGGGCGTGCAGGAGGCAGCTGGTGGATGTTTCTCTCTCCCTCACCCTCTCCCTCTCCCTTCCTCTCTCTGAAATCAATTTTAAGAAGAGAGAGAAGATCAGCTCTCTCCAGCCGGGGGCCTCTGCCCCTGGAAGATCAATCAGGTCTCATGGGAAATAGGAAAGTGTGCAGCCTAATGGGAGGGGAAGGGCAAGGGGGCGGGGACACTGCGGTAGGAGTTTGGGAAGGGAGGCTGGGATCTGACCAGGTTGGGCCCTCCAGGCCAGGCTAAAGAATGTGTATCTTTTCTACAGAAACTGGAGTGGCATGATCCGACCTGTGTTCCATGGGCCCATTTTCTAGGGCTAATTTTCTATCCCAACCCTTCCCTTTCCCCTCTTATCACAGAGATGTCTCCAGTGCCTGCCACTGAGACTGCGTAAGGACCCCTCCTGATTGGGTGGCTGCAGTGTGACCCTGTGTGTGTGTGTGTGTGTGTGTGTGTGTGTGTGTGTGTGTGTAGAGGGGGGCGGGGGAGACAGGGCAGAGCCACAGAGGCCCACCCTCACCACCACCCCACTTTCCTACGCCAAAACACCTCCAACTTGAGCTGGTCGGACTAGATTGGGTGGGGACCCGAGAGGATTAGCACATCAGTCCCAGTCTTAAAGAGGCACATTCCATAGTCAAGTAAACAGGGTGTGGGCACGTAGGCCCCGCCCCGCTCGGAGGAGAGTGAGCCTGTGTTGCCCTCTAGGAGACCTCCCTGGTACTTCCTCTCTTAGAACGTCCTCTGCCTGTGCCCTCACTAGATTCTGCTTGCATTCTGCAGGAGACTGCCCAGCACTGGGGAGGAAGAGATGAGGAAAGGGGGAAGGGGGAGAGCCCATTAGGACTGGAAGCTGGACTGGCCCGGGCCCCAGTTCTACCTTCTAAGAGCGGGGGCTTCTGAAGTCACTGTATTACTCAGGGCCCCTGCCTCGAAGCCAGTGGCCTGGGCTTCTGGGACATCTGCAGAGGAACCTGGCATCATTGGAGAGTATCCAAACTACTGTATTCATCATTGTTTGGCTCAATGTAACAGTAACATGCATTCATTCTTTAAAAAAAAGTCTTAAAAATTCCAAAAGCAAAAAAGCATTTTTTAGATCATCCATCATACCTTTCCATAAAGACAGCAATGATTGGCTTTCTTCCTTTTTCTTATGCCTATCAAGTGTATATTTTTTTAAAGGTGGAAAGAAAAGGAAATATGTTTTCTGCATATAATTAGGATAAAATTGTTTTTGAATCCTGCCTTTTAACCTATGAACATTTCCTTATTTCCTTAATTATTCTTGAACAATCTAATTCTAATGGCTACATAACACCATAGATGGTTGTATCACAAAACCAGAAATAGGAACCCAGCATGAATCATCACAGGCCATCCCCTTCAAAATAAGACAGACGAGCGGCTGAGTATGAGAGGGTGTCATCTCCTGTGTGCGTGCCTTTGCGCCCCTCCATCCCTTAGGACTCAGCTCAGGTGTTGTAGCCTCCAGGCAGCCTGTGGGTCCCCGGCTCAGGCTGATGCCAGTCCATGACGCACCCTCTAGTTCCCCCATGGCACCAACCACATTATATGAAACAGATTTCTGTATATTTCAATCTCTCCCATCAAACTGTGGGGAACTGTGAGGCCTGGGCCCCATCTGAACAAGCTATGACTCTCCAGTGTCCAGCGGGTGTGTGGCACACAGAAGACAATAAATGCCTTGCAGAGAAGTGAAGCGCAAACCTCCTGTGGGTAGGCATTTAGAAGGTTCCTGATTTGTGAAGAGCTTCCATGCTCTCACTTTCTCAGATCCTATGTTGACTGAGGGGAGAGGGTGGAAGAAGACCCCAAAAATCTCCTTTGGGTCCTTGGTAGTCACTTGAACCCTCCTGTCAGTAATGTTGGGATGGCCTGTAAATGAATCTTTGTGTGTACCCGACTCATCCTCATGATACAAGTGCAAATCCCAGCCCTGCTATTGGATAGTGTGGCCTTGGGCACGTTCCTTGACTCTGATCCTCGTTTTCCTCATATAACATGGAGATAATAATGAGATCTACTCTTAAGGATGCTGAGATGTTGTAAGTGAGATGATGTAGATCAAGTCCTAGTACATCATAGCTAGTTTTTATTACTGAATGGCATTTCTGGGCCCATGTTATAAAATGAATGCTGCATGGCCATACTGCTTTCCAGAAACATGGGACAATTTATACACAGGCTTATGGCATGTGGCACTCTCCACGGCATCTTCTTCAGCAAGGAGTTTGGTCAATTTTTCATCTCTGCCCAATCTGCTTTACAAAGGTTATGTGGGCCCTGGACCTACCTTGAAATTCAGCAAAAGGTCCTCTTTCTCCTCATAGTCTAAGCATCCGGCACTGTCACCCCTCCCCGGGTGCAGAGGAAAGGTATGGAGTGAAATGAAAGGTCACGGCATGAGGGTGTCAATATTGAAGTTCAGAAGCCATTTTTCCACGTGCAGCTAAATGATGAAAAGGGGGACTAAAGAGGCGAAGAATGGCCCCAAACAAAATTCTTCCTGTCTGTTTTCACCCACATCCTACCCAACCCTCAGTCAAAGTTAGAGCACAACGGCTGTGCTATGATCAGCTTGCTGCAGAAGTGGCTCAGAGAGGTTAAGCATCTTGCCCAAGGTCACACAGCTCATAAGGGCCATTAAGACTATCAAGACCACAAGGAATCCATGACTCAGAGCCCACAAATCTTGTCTATAAGTGTCAAACCCCATCTGTGTTTGTCCTCTTAACCCCATTCACAACTTCACCAGCAATATTAGGGTAGAGGATGAGAGACAACACACACTTGCTAAGAGCTCTGAAAGCCAAAACCCATGACCTGTGCCAAAGTCAGTTACGAGAAGAGACTCAATCACCTGGACAGACGTCACTCAGGGCCATGCTTCAGAAAGGCCCCTGTGGTCCAGCTGGGGGTGCTAGGACCTTCGGGGGGGGGGGGGGGGCTCCTCTCCCACCTCTTCCCTGTGCCATATCCATTTCTCTCTGGTTATTTTTTCCCTACATGTGGAAATTCCCAGAAACAGCCAGTTACTTGGACATCTTATTTAATTACAAAGAAAAGAGGGGCAAGGACAAATGTATAAAGCACCACAGTAAACCAGAAGTCATTGCTATACCAGTTTTATTCAAGTTTGTGTGTGCTCTGGTGGTGAGACCAGGCTGAGACCAGCATTGCACTGTAATACGATAAGAGGTTTAGCCATTGAACCAAGCCTGCTTGGCATCCTTAGTCAACAATTTACAGTACCTGGAAAACAAACAGCCAAAGGAAAGAACCTGAAAAGTTTCCTTCAGGACTTTTCTATTTTAATATTGTTGACGAATTAACAATAACTTAAATCCCAAAGCAAACGGGAACTCAAGGACACAGGGTCAGGACACACGGACAGGACACGGAGCAGAGAAGACCTAGGAATGAAAATTGGTAGCTAGTTACAGAGGAGCAAAAGGAACGCGTGTGCAACCTTTCACCTTACCCAGACTCAAAGGCTCGAACGGGGAGGCGAATCCCAAAGAAAGTGAGATAAAACCCATCTCCAGCTCCTTTCCTTCATCCTCTGAAGACAGACACAGTGTCAACTAAAGGTTCGTGTAGACAAGCGTGCATGTGTGTGTATGTGTACAGAGTGGGTGATGAAAAAAATCAGAGAAAGCTGACAAGTTCATCAACTCCCCTCTTTGCTACAACTGGGTACCAAGGGCACATGGCTCTCAATGCAACAAAAGGCAAAAGCCTGGCTTCAAGTTCCCAGTGAGGAGCTACCACAAGGCTTCCACACTCAAAAGACTAGGAGGGAGGGGGGTGGAAGCTGTGGCTAAGAGCAGTCATGGGGCCACTGGGGCTGACAACACAGGAGCGAGGCCCACAGGCCTTCCGTGGTGCGGGGAGAAGGGCTACGGGATTGACGTGTTCAACCCTTGTGTGGAACAAACCCCCGAAAAATGGTGGAAATGGTGGAGAGAGCAGCCAGGAGCAGAGAGGAAGTCGGCTGAGCTGGGAGGTTGCAGGTCCTGCTGGGTGAGCCCAGGGACGAAGGCAGACGGATTAGCCACAGGATACGCTCCCCCTTGGACACAGAGCCATCTCAAGGCTTGGGGGACCTACACTAGGCCCACCTTATCCCAGGGCTACTCAACAGTGGCACAACTTTGGAGCCAAGCAGTTCAGTAATGTTGCTTCCTAGCTGTGTGTGGGACCTTGGGCACGTTATAGAGTTATCTGAGCCTCAGTTTCCACATCCTCAGATGGGGGTCATACCTTCCCTCCCAGGATTATTGTGAGTCAAAATAATAATAATGGTAATAATAATACCTCTAGGACACCGCCTCCCACATAGAGGAAACGTGTGGTTTCTGATTCCTTGTTAGCCACGCAGAGACCAGGCTAAGTCTATGCTTCACTCTGACAGTGACGGAGAAGAGCCACAGCCAGCATGGCCCTGGCACTGGAGGTAGAGATAAATGATGAGAGTGAAACAAAGATGAGAGAATAATAACGGCAGTGAAAAGGAGATGGCTGACATGAGGAAGGCTTGCGGGGACCCAGGCACAGTGCGCTGAACACGCTCCAGGCATGCAAGGGAGTGAGGACGCCTCCACCCACCTGTCCTTTCTGAAATCTGGGAGAGAGAATGAGTCCGATTTATTCACATCTCTGGGAGTTCCGGGATGTCGCAGAGATGTTAGGTGAGAATCAAAACGGCCCTCTCTACTGTAATCGCCTACTTTGCCCCTAAAACACACACATACCTCTAAGTGGCCTCAGGGTTTGGGGGAGGCTGAAAGGAAGCTGGAGAACTTCAAGGAAAAGTCACCCCCAATTGTAGGTCCAAAGATGAAATCTGCCCTAAGATGACAGTCAGCATATTCCTATTTAAACGCAAATACTACCAGAAAACTCCTCCTCACACGGGATGTAGAGCAAGGGCAACCAGGAAAAACAGAACAAATCCTATCACCAACTTCACAATTCTGCCCCAGCGGCTCCGCAGACCCAGTGAGGTACTCCCGTTGGATGGAAATTTTAAGGGGGCACCCACGACTCAGTTCTATCAAGATAAATCGTATTTCAGTGCAGTATTTTAAAAAATTAAAATTAATGGGAAAAACAATCCACGTTGAGCACAATATCAGAATTTTAAATAAAGCCAGGACCTGTCCATGCAGGAGCTTAGGGATGTGGGCAGCATATTCCCTCTGAAACGGAAACTTGGTCTCACCCTCCAGCAAGTGCAGGCAAGTGACAATATCCCCCCCCCCCCCCACACCCACACACCGGACTCTCCTTCATCAATCACAGCTGACCTCTGGGCTTAGAATTCCTGGATGTGAGCCTCATGCGCGATCGTAGAAAAGGGCTGGAATGTACTCCAGTGTCTTGTCCTCAAACACCCATCTAGTTGTCAGGTCCACGCCTGCCAATTGGTCTCGTAAAACTAGGTTGTGGGTGTTTGCAGGGAGGGTGAGACCAGTCAGGAGGGAAGATGGGTCAGGAGAAAGGTGGGTGTTTCCAAGAGAAACAAAGATGTGGAAAAGCTCCTGGCTCTGAGAACCCACTGGACCCTTCTCTATTCATTCTCTCTCTCTCTCTCTCTCTCTCTCTCTCTCGAAGAAACATTGATTGGTTGCCTCCTATAACGCACCCCATCCGGAGACTGAACCCACAACCTAGGTATGTGCCCTGACCGGGAATCAAACCCTGCCACCTTTCGGTGTATGCAGCAATGCTCCAACCAACTGAACCACACCAGCCAGGGCTCATTCTAGCTGTAGTTGTGACCTAAAGCAAGGCTCCGGGCAGGGGATGCAGGGAAGCAGGGACCAGACCGTGAGAATCAGGACTGACCAGTCCCACTGGCTCCAGATTAAGGAGGGAGCCCAGCCTTTGGAAGAGCACATGCCAGGGCTCCCTCAGAAGCCCAGAGGCCAGGCTGCTTCCAGGGCCCAAGCCTGGAAATGGACAAAGGCGGGGCGGCCTGTCACATCCCCTCAGGACAAATGGAAAACACTCAGTCAACAGTCTGAGCAGTCTAGGCTAGGAGGGGCTCACCTGGCCGCACAGCCAACCCGAGGCCCAGGGCTGGGTCAGGTTAATTGGGCACCTGAGCCCTGTTAATTAGCCTTCATCAGCCAGGACTCCAATTTCTGCCGCCCACCTTCCAACACAGGTGCCTGAGTTGGTGAGCTCCCAGGCAGCCAGGCCAGGAACAAGCCGGGGACTGAGGAAGCAGCAGTGGGTTGTTCTTTCGGACGTGGATTTTTATTCATTTGAATTGCTGACCTAAGAAAACAATGATTCGTCTGAAGGAAGAGCAGGGCATTTGGGAACGTGTGACTACAACTGTAGCTTCACAGGACATCATCCTCAGGCCTGCAGCCATGGAGCAAGGCCGGTGGTCTAGCAGGTGGAAGCATACGAAATTGCTTATTTCCATATATATATATATATATATATTTTTACCTACAACCACTTCCCCCCTCCCCCAACACGTATATAATTTTCTCCAAAGAGAAGCCATCCAGCAAGGTGAGACTTATCAGCGCTGGACCGGGGGCTCCAGGACCACACAGTTTAAAGTTAGAAGGGCTTCGTGCTTCGGTAGGGGCAGCACTGTCCTCAGCTCACGGCTGGGCTGAGGCCCACGGACAGGAAGAGACATCTGCAACCTCACGCACCTAGTGTATGGGCAGCTCAGATCTCCGCAATCCTGCAGCTCCCGTGGCCTCCCTCACTTCCCATCACAACCACCATGAGCTGCAGGCTGTTCTCACCTCTGACCCAGGGGTGCAGTCTCTGACAAAGGCCTCAGGAAAAGCCCGGCCTCCCTGGCCTCCCCCGCCCCCCGAAAACTTGGCACCTGCTTCTTCCCCCAATCCTTCAAGAGGCAATAATGCATAAGCCATGGACACGGCCTGGGGCGGGGGGGGGGGCAGGGGCGGGTACAGGGTGAAGGGAGTCAATGGGGAATAAAGGGGACATCTGCATACTTTCAACAATAAAGATAAATTTAAAAAAAAATGGCAATGGAGTGTTTCTGACCTGCCTGATGCTACACACCTGAGTCAAAGGCTCAATGAAAGGAAA
Source organism: Myotis daubentonii (assembly GCF_963259705.1). NCBI lineage: Eukaryota > Metazoa > Chordata > Mammalia > Chiroptera > Vespertilionidae > Myotis > Myotis daubentonii. The sequence continues at coordinate 25,228,286 of NC_081840.1, read as the reverse complement.
AGGTCCATTCTGCACTGAGGGGCCTGCCAGAAGTGAGCCATTCACAGCCATCCAGTCTTCAGTACCCACTGCCCTGTGCGCTGTTAACAGCAAGCTTGAAGAGTTAGGGGTGCTCAGGAGGTGTTTCCCTCCTTGCAGGGGAGGGAGGGAGGCCCAATGTGGGGGCTGTGGAACAAGAGTGTTGACAAGAAGTCAGGCCTTGCCCAGCTGGCCGGCCTAGCTCAGTGGTTGAGCATCAACTTATGAACCAGGAGGTCACGGTTCGATTCCCGGTTGGAGCACGTGCCCGGATTTTGAGCTCAATCCCCAGTGTGTGGTGTGCAGGGGCAGCCGATCAATGATTCTCTCTCATCACTGATGTTTCTATCTCTTTCCCTCTCCCTTCCTCTCTGAAATCAATAAAAAAAATCAGGCCTCGCTGTCCTCGGGTGCCCCACCACGTCCCTGAGCAATCGTGGTCTGAGGGAAAAGGGCTGTGTGAGGAAGCCCACACCATGACACATGCCCCACAGGCCAGCTGACCCTGTCCCGAAGGTTCCTCCAGGATGTGGCCTGATTCCAGTCTCTGAACAAATAAGACTCCGGGAGGGCCTCCAAGAAATCAGAGACCCCACGCTGTCATTCCGATGCTGCCCCCAGCCACTTCCTCCTCTGGAGACACTAGTGGTGGAGACGATCAGCCGGGCACGGTAAGTGGGGGAATTTGGAAGGAGGCTTGTAAACATCAGGTGCTACATAAATGCAGGAGAAGAGCACGGGCCTGACCATGGGCCCTGTTAGTCACGCAAAGCCAACCTCCAATCACTCCTCTTCCAGAAGACAAAGGAGGAGATGGCAGGCAAGTCCCTAGAAGGAAAAGGTGAGAACCACACTGCCACCCTCAGCAGTCCGTCCTCACTGACCTGCTGATCCTGTGCTCACTGCCCTTGGGAGGGAAGCGGGGACGGCGGCCTTTGCAGGAAGGAAATCCGAGAGTGAAGAGACAAGCCCGAGGTCAGACGGCAGAAGCAGAGTGAGGAACAGAGCCAACGTGTTCAGGGCTCAGAGCCTGGTGCCCGACTCAGAAATCCACCCAAGCAGCTTTTTCATTTCTCTTCACCTGAACCTTTGTCTTCAAGCATTTTCCCTTCTCTACCAGCAAGGGCATCAAATGTAGAAGAAAGAGATGTAATTTTGTACTAGGTCAGGAGGAGAGGTTAGCATTATTCCGAGTCGTGCAAATATAAGGTAGCACCATCATCATCATCATCATCATCATCAACCACCACCACCAAACCCTCAGGATACTAAAGGATGGGAAGTTAAGAGCACACACCAACGTCTCTTAGAAATAACATATGAGGGTATCTAGGACATCCACTCAGCCCCAGCAGTGGCCTGGAGGCCCCAGGCGGTAAATGAAGGATCATCTGTTTAGCATCAGTGGAAGGAGCCAACAGCTCTCAGGATAAGGGGCAGAGAACAGGGTCTGTTTCCTATCAGCATCGTCCATGTAGTGAGCACCGGCCAAGAGTAAGGGGAAGTCTCTGAGGAGAGAGAAAAGGGGAAAGGGAGGCTATTGCTGTCGCAGAGGAAGCCTGGTCCCCAGGTTCAAGGCGTGAGCCTGACCATGACCACAGAGGCCACGGAACCTGAATAGACAGAAAGTACCTCAAACCTGCTACCCTATAGGATCCTTATCCCAGGGGCCCAGCAGAGAGAGACGGTAACGCCTTCATCATCATGGAAACTCACGGAAGCATTTTCAGAAGAACCCCGCTGCTGCCTCTGGCAGTTGTAGTGCTTCCCTCAGCAGAGACGCAGCCTCTGGCTCCCTCCTGGATGGAGGAGTAAGAGCGGGGTTCAACTGTCACTCAGTGGCAAATGGCCGTCACTCGGTTTATGCTGTGTCGGTTACACTTCCAAGAAAGATGGCTACCACCTAACAAAATGGCAAAAGGTAGAACATGAGCAAAGGAAGCATCCCTGCCTCACACCACAGAGCACCATCCAGAGTCAGCATGGTTTGGATCACGCTGCAGGCTGCACCCACCTCCCCCCGAGAGCCGCTTTGTGGCTTACAGGTGTGTTGGTGGCTTACAGATGTGTTAGTGGCTGGGACTGGAGCTATGCGGAGTCCAGGGAGGGGCACAGACCAGACCACCTGTGTCCCTCTCCCACCAGGAATGAAGAGGAGTCCTGGCTGGACTCACAGTTTATCCCTCCTAGCTAAGGAGTGGGGAATGGGGCAAAAACAATCTCCTACATGTGGGCTTCACTGAACAAAGACAGAGAGGATGAGATGCAACAACAGACCCTGAGCCACAAAACCAATAGTGCCTCCCCAGCCAAGACCAGGTGGGGCCCTTGAACCAAAGTGCCAGTGGGCTCATAAAACAAGGAACGATTTGAAAGCCATCCCCTCGGCAGGATGTCTGTCACAGGTGCAGAGAGCAGTGACCATGTCTATCACTTGGACCTGCTTCACCGCTCTCCCCGTTCTGACATTCAGGCAGCAAGAGCAAGGAGCCTGCAGGCTGGCCACCAACATCTCCAGAGGAACGTTCCACGATAAAAGGCGGTGGAGCAACACACAGAGTCTTGAGGGGGGCGGAGCAGGACCTAAGGACTCTACTCCCAATCACGCTGTTTCCCCCACTCAGAGACAACTGTTCCCACGGACGCAGGAGGCCTCACTGATGCAGGAGGCCTCAGAGTGAGTGGAGTAGTGAAGATGCGTAAGAGAAAGCTCCAGAAGAAGCTCAACATTCAAGTCAAGGAATCAAATTCCAGAAAAGTCAGGGTTGGCCACTGTTGTCCTTCCTACCTGGCTCCACAGTCCAGCATTGGGGCCATCTGTGCACAGAGACAAGAGCCTTGGCCAGTGGCCAGTGCCGGGACTTGGAGGTTACTGTCCATCGGCAGCTCACGGAGCACCTTACAATCATCGCCGCCGCACTCATCCATTCACGGAAGGTACTACCAAGGGCTCTGTTTTGCTTCACGGGCATTTCAGAATGGATGGCCTGGCTGAGAAGGAACACCGTTGCCCAGTTCCAACCCCCAGTGTCGAGGATCCCACACTCCCACCCCATATGCTATTCTGGTGCAATGCAGAGATATCTACCAACCAAATACGGAACCCAAAGTCCACTATTTCCAGGGACTGGAGGAAAGCTCGCGGGAAGGGAATGACACATAAAGATCAGACAACAAAAGGGACAAACGGAGGAACTTGGTCTCTGGCATCCCAAGCAACTGGTCGTGGGATGAGCTTATGTTTGTATCGGAACCTGGCCTGACCGTATGTGGGCCCCGGGGAGAAGATGGGTGCCAAAAGGAACAAGGATGGACAGGCTCCGTTACCCTCTTTACTGCAGCTAACTGTATTTTCCCTAACACCCTTCCCGCCCCCAGCTCTCACTGAGGCAGCTCCCCTACCACGGGCAGGCTCAAATAAATAGGTGGGCACCTGGAAGTGCAGGGAGGTAGTGCCGGGTCCATCCGTCCCCCAGCTGGCATGGAAGGGCTTAGGACACAGAAAAGCTCACATCAAACAAGATTCTGATTCATGGGTGTCGGGGAAGAATGTGGAAGAGAAATAAAATCAATCACAGAACGTCCAATACTGATGCTTGGGAAGGCTGAACTCAGGGCTAACAGGGCCCCCAGGACAGGCCCTGGGCATACCCAGGGGCTGAGGAGAGGGAGCAGCAGACAGATTTGGCTGAGTGACACCGCAGGGTCACCCTAAAGGCGAGGAAGACTGTGGAGGGTGGGGGACATGCACGTACCCCTCTCCCCTACAGCCAGAGCTGATAGCCACAGCCCCTCCAGTGGACACAGGTAAAAGGCCCTACAGGGCTAGCGACCCTCTGAAGTGGCTCTGCTTCCATCCCTTCCGTCTTCAAAGTGCATTATCAGTGCAAGAAGTGGGACTGGATCTCAGGGGTCCAACTCTGAGAAAGGGCTGTGCCAGCCAGCTCCCCCATCTCCTCCTGCGTCCCCCTTGCCCACCCTGAGCCTTTCCGTGCTAAGACCAGAACTCTTGCTGGATCTCATAAGAGGCAGGCCTGTGTGCGCTCAGTTCAGCTCTACACAGTGGCACAGTGCTGTCCTGACTCTGGCCCTCGGCGTCCAGGTCCAACAGCGTCCGCTCGGTGGGGGGCAGCGGCCCCGCCTGGAACGGGAGCAGGGCAGGGAGCCCAGGCCGCTCCTCCAAAGTGCTGCTGCTGCTAGCAAGGCAGGAGTCCAGGTTGCTGGGTGTCTCTGTGCTGGAGCTGTTGGCCGGGGAGGCGCTACGGGCGTGGCTGGGGGACACAAACCACCAGGGGTCCAGCCGTTGCCGGTTGGCGGAAGGACGAGGCCGAGGCAGGAACTCCAGGGTCTTGGGTCTCTCCAAGGCGGAGTCCTGCTGTGCGTTCCAGCGCCTCGGGGTTGGGGGGAAAACTACATTGGGGTCAGGGAGACGGGGGAATTCACCTGGGTCTCGGCTGGGGCTGGGGGTTTTCAACATTCCTGGTCAAAAAGACAAAGGGAGTGGCATCAGATGAGGGTCCCTTGTTTCTGGGCCAGGTATACTCTGCTCCATCCCCACCTTGCCAAGGCCCTACTCACTTGGGATAACACAAACAACAAGTATTTAATGAGCACCTACTATGTGCCATGCAGTGTGTTGGGAGGCCCTGGAAAATACAACAGTGAACTAGAAGACCATGGTCACTATATCTGACAACAATAATGGGACACATGGGGGTTATAGCTATAATAAAATGACTTAAGGCAGATGCTGGCAAACTACAACTCGCAGGCCAGCCACCTGTGTTTGTAAATAAAGTTTTATTGGAACAGAGCCACACCTACTGCCTGCTCTCCCACTGCAGCAGCGGAGGTGAGCAGTTACAACAGAAACTGTATGTCCCACCAAGCCTAAAATACTGACCATCTGGCCCTTTACCAAAAACGTTTGCTGACCCATGACTTAAGGAAATGTCTGTTTATTCCCAGTTCATCCATTTAATAAACATGTGATGAGGACAAAGCTAGGTATCAGAAACCTAAAAAAAGGGAGTAATATAGGGAGAGGTCACATATTTATGTTTAACAAAAAAATCTTGCCCTAACCGGTTTGGCTCAGTGGATAGAGCGTCAGCCTGTGGACTCAAGGGTCCCAGGTTTGATTCCCGGTCAAGGGCATGTACCTTAGTTGCGGGCACATCCCCAGTGGGGGTTGTGCAGGAGGCAGCTGATCAATGTTTCTCTCTCATCGATGTTTCTAACTCTCTATCCCTCTCCCTTCCTTTCTGTAAATAATCAATAAAATATATTTTTAAAAAAATAAAGGATGAGTTCCTTTATAAAAAAAAAATCTAAAGAGGGGAGAGACAGCTGAATGGGCGAATACAATGATCATTTATAGGCAATCCCCTTGAAAAGTACTGGATTAGAGGCGGCTTCCAAGTCAGACTCAGGTCTTCTGGGAGGAAGGGCTAGTGATGGGACAGACCCAGGAAGGGTGCAGGCGTGCCCAGGTGTCACCAGTGTCAGATGGAGAAGGCAGGCCCCTGCGCAAGCACAGCAATTTACCTGGACACACCTCCACTTCCGAAGAGTCAGGCATGAGTCAGGGGTGAGTGGTGAAGGGCGGGAGGCCTGGGTGGAGGCTTGCCTTATGAGTGTGCCTGTACTAATGCTATAATGAGGCGAGAGCACAGCTATGCGGCAAAAAACACCCGTCCGAGTTCAGGGCAGGCTCCTTCCGGGAACTGCAATCTCTTCTGCAGGGAACAAGCAGAGCTAGGCTCCCGCCCTCCTGTACCCTGACACTGGCCCTCTGCATCCAGGCCCAGAGCACTGCCCTGTGCTCTCCCAGGCCCAGGGCCCCAGCGTCCACAGGAGCCCAAACCCCGGCTCTGGTCCTTCCTAGAACCTGCCTCTCTTGCTCCTCAGGGAAGACCCCCTGAGGCACAGGACAGACCAGCCATCTGGATTGGCTGAGTCAGAGGAGGAATGGAGTTCACTCTAACATCCCTACCCTTGGGGAAGGCACAAAGGCAGGAAAGAGAAGAGAGGAGGGGGCAGGACTCACCTGCTCCGGGGCTGGGGCCCAGCCCGTTGCTGGAGGGGCTCCTGCTGGCCAGGAGAGCCGCTGGCTTGAGGGCCCCGTCAGAAGGGGTCCGCCGGTGACCACTGGGCTGCGTGGGGGCTGTGAGGGTGACGTGGGTGGGAGTCAGAGATTGGTGAGGGTCCCGTTTGAAGCGCTCCACTCGGATGTTGACCAAGGGGTTGTGGGTGCAAGGGGTCGGGGGTGGGGCCTCCACCGGGCTGACAGGCATCTCATACACCACGATCTCATCGCTGTCCGAACGCAGCAGGGAGCGTGTGGAGTTGCACTCGGAGATGGAGGAGAGAGACAGCAGTGTCAGGGAGGCAGAGGGGTCTCCTAGCAACAGCATGGGCTCCTCCTTCTTGAAGAGCTTCCGGGACGGGGGGCTGGTGCTCCGTCGAGGACGACTGGCCCTCTGAAAAAGTCCCTCGCGCCTCTTCTTCTCCTCCCGGGCTGGTGGCTCAGGCTCCTCTGGGAGAGGCAGCTGGCACTTGCCAGCTTCCAGCAGGTCAAACCCTAGGCCTGTGGCTGCGAGAACAGCCCCACAGCCAAGCAGAGCCACCTCACAGCGGCGGTGGTGGGCGCCACCCCGCTTGAGGCTGTTGGTTGGCGTCAGCTGAGGGGTACTGGTGGCTGAGTTGACTGGGGTGGGCTCCTCGTGGGCTGTGTCACTGGGGGGGCCATCCCCATCCTCTCCACGAGGGAATGGGATACAGAGGTAGGACTGGTTGGGTGAATGCTGTAGACGACTTTCCCCACTCCCTGGGCCTTCGCTGTCCTCATCGTCTGTGAAGTTGAGAGTAGACGGGAAATAGAAAATGGGAATGCAGCAGCAACAGTAAGATTCTGGTCCTTCTCCCCCACCCAGGCCTCCTGGCTCAGTGTCAGGGATGCAGAGGTCAAATACTCAGATGGGCGAGATGGGGGACTGGGCATTGAACCAAGAGGGCTTTACCCCTCCACACTCAACTGTGACCAGCGAGAAATCACTCTCCATTCCAGAGCTTGTTTCCCTACTTGCAGAAGCAGATCTGCCAATTTCCTACTTCTTTCCTAGGGACCCTCAACACAAGAAGAGCAGCGAGTTTCCTAGAACAATGGATAGACAGAAACATCCCTAATTTTTTTGCACTTTGGAATTGCAAGGGACCTTGGGTTTCTAGAATGACAGCCTAGAATTTGTCTTAAGACTGGACTCTTGCAAAGGAGTAGAATCCCCTCCATGGGTGAAGGCCAGCCTTCTCTATAGACTGACCTATGACCTTGGGAATCTACAGAGATAAATAAGAGGATGACTCTCTGAGAGAGAGCCTGGAGAAGACCTTACCCATTCAGTGATCTCCCTTAAGAGGAAGACTGCGGCAGCCTCTACCACCATCTCTTGTTTTATGGACATCCTGCACTGAAATATGATGAAACAGACCCAGAAAAGGGAAATGCCTGATTCAAGGCCTCACCCTTCTGCACTGCCCTAAGGAGACCCTGACTGGCCCCTTGGGACAGAAGGCCAAGGGCAGGCTCCATGGCAGCAGTAGTGACTTGGGAAGATTTAATGAAATGGGAATAGGGCAAACGAAGAGGGAAAAAGGTGGGGGGCCAGGATTTGAGTAAAAGAGGGGACGACCCCATGAAATAATACTGAGGACCCTACACAGTCCTAGAAGCTTGGCAAGAATTCCCTGGGGGAACAGGGAGAGAGTCTAGACAAGGGCAATGCTTACCCATCTCTGTAAGGCTGGTGAACCCCGGCAGGGCCGGGCTGCTCCGAGGGCCCTTCCCCAGGTTGGGGGCACTGGACGACCACTGTTTGTATCCATCTACCAGGGACTTGAGGCTACAGAAGGGGAAAGGAGGACACTATTAATACTGGTTACTGCCCTTACTCCACCCTCAGTTCCATGGGCCTGTGGGAATGTGTCTCCCTTCATGACACCAGAGCCCTCTAGAGCCTTGGGGAACAGGCAACAAACCTTACTGAGCCCACCTGCTTCATTGACAAAAGCGCACATGCTGCAGGGAGAGAAAAGCAGCGGCGTGACCCACCCCCTTCACATGCTGCTAAGGGCTGTGGAAGGATCTGATGGGCGGGCCGGGAAGAGGATAGAAGGAATAAGGACTGCCCAGCACCGGCCAGGATCTACCCTGAGTCCATCTTAAGGGAGAGGCCATCCATCCACAGACACTGAATACAACACACGGGTGACATCAGAAACACTGCAATGCCATGCCAGCCAGGCCCTGGGCAGAGGAGTGGGCAGAGACGGCCAGGTGGCTCCACTCACATCATTTCTCAATTCCTCCTTCCAAGCTTATGGCATGCTCAGGCAACTGTCAAAGCCATTCACTTTCCAAAATCAAAAACCAACCAACACAGCTGCACCAACCCAGTGCACTTTGGGACAGACCTATGTGGGGAGGACGTAATGCTGTATGCGAGCCCTCGGTTTGTCTGGGACTGGAGAGCAAAAGGACAGGAGCTCGCTTTCATCCCTGGAATCAGCTCACACTAGCAAGCCAGCAACTCCAGACGCAGACTGGGAAGCCCACCAACCCCCTGATAGGTGTGTGTGTGGTTGGGGGTGGGGTGGGGGGAGTCAGGGGCCCAGAAACACTGGCCTTTCCCTTGAGGACAATGAGAGGAAGGACAGGAATCTGTGCTGTGGTTGCCCTAGAGATACCAGGATTAGAACCTGAGGTGGCTCTCACTTTTGGGCTAGAAAGCCATTCAATGGAAGCCCACTCTTCCCAGTTTCTCTTGAGGGAGAGAGAAGAACCAAGTTTTTCCATGACTTCAGATCTGCTTCAAGTGCCATCACAAATACCAATGAACTAGAATACATTCTAGCCACCAGTGGTGTGAACCAAAATACACCACAAGAGATAAGCAAGCTGCTAGAACCCCTAGCCTGGGACTTCTGCCCGCTAACCTTAGAACAACACTGCCTCCAGCTCTGGGTCCAAGGAAATCCAGGTTAGCATAGTCAGAGCCAGTGCTGCAGACCAAAGAGTACAGACTATGGTCTCCCTAAAACTAAGAGTACCAGGAGAACCCCAATAACCGGAGTGATCAGGGAAGTGAAGAACAAGGTAAAGTCAGACCAACACAGGAATTTTCCCAAGGTGCACGATGGTACTGCTTAAAATAAATAAATAAAAGGTCAGCACAGCTTGGCAATAACGAGGCTGGATTCTATGAGGTGCACTGTGAGAACAAGGAAATGGAAGGAGGGTTATTGCCAATACATTTGAAAGGGTGATGATGAGACTCACCCCAAGTGGAAATGTGGAGATTCTGATGGGGTACTTAACCCGTTAGCTTTCTCACGTCTCTGAGGGGATCTTCAACGAACACAGAGAATCAGTAGTGGGTCGAGCAGGTATATCCAGCTCAGCCTCTCCCAGAGGAGACCCCTCAAGGCTGGACTCGAGCTGCGTCACCAGCCACCCTCCCCTTGCCCAGTCAGCAAAGCCCACGCCATGAAAGGATCTTACGAAGAAGGCCCAGCTTGAGCTGCTACACATCAGGGCCGCCCCGTCCCTGGGACAAAGGTCCCTGGGTGCCACAGCATCACTCCACGGGGCTGCAAACTCCCCTACAAATGTGGACTATTATGTTCTTAAAATATACAGATGCAGATTCACTTAACATTACTAAATTCAATAGAGCTTTATGTCTATATATTTTCTTTAGCTGACAGGGACCAAATTTAGAAATATTGTCATATAGAGGCTCTTAAAATTTACTGACATTAAAGAGGTTTTTTTTATTCAAGACTAAGTAGAATCCATTGTATTTCTTAGATAGGAATTGAGAATCATGAAAAATGAAGTCACATGTTTTGAACTGCTTCAAAAGTCTCAAGGGCAGCCCTGGCCGGGTAGTTCAGCTGGTCAGATCGTGCTCACCACACGCCAAGGGTACAGGTTCAGTCTCCAGTTGGGGCATATATAGGAGTCAACCACTGAATGCATAAATAAGTAGAAAAACAAATCGATGCTTCTCTCTCTTTCTCTCCCCTCCCCCTCCAAAAAAAAAACAACACAAAAAACCCCCAAAAAACTAGCCAGGTGGCTCAATTTGTTGGAGCATCATCTCACCCACCAAAAAAGTTGCAGGTTCGATTCCTGGTCAGGACACATACCTTGGTTGCAGGATCGATTCCCGGTTGGGGCATGTACGGGAGGCAACTGATCAATATTTCTCTCCACATCGATGTAACTCCCCACCCCCCCTTCCTCTCTCTCAAAAATCAATGAAGGCATATCCTCGAATGAGAGTTGGGAAAAAAAATCTTTAAAAATAAAGTTTTGTGAGCAAATGTATATAAGGAGGAAGAAAATCCCAAAGTTAACATTTTATATTGCAAAGTAAACTTAATTTATTAGCAAGACAAAAAAAAAAAAAAAAAAAACAACTTCTTTAAATGAAGCCAAACCACAGAAACAACTGGGATCCTTAGCCAACCTGGTAAGTCCTATCTGTAATCACACTAATGTCAGACATATCATGGGATTCAGAGTGACTGAGTTTCTTCTCTCCAGCCCAGGGCACAGAGGACAGACAAGGGCTCCTGCTCCTGTAGAACTTAGTGCAGCAAAGCAATGTGCCATCCTCAGGGGGTCTTCACAGCTTAGATAGTTTGCCCTAAATTTTCTATCCCAGGGTAGCTAGCAATCTCCAAAGCCTGGCTTCAGATAGTCAATCCTTTACGAACCAAAGTATTTTCACATTCAGCTCAGATCTGACATAGCGAGCTAGATTTTGGACACGAAATCTTCGTGTTTGGAGGAACATGGAGGCCAATTATAGGTTGAGGGCACCTAGAAGTCTGCTATTCAACCTTAGAAGCTCTTCGGAAAGCCACTAGAAAGGGTGAGGCAGGTTGCTGCTTATAGTCACACCAGGAAAAGTAAAAAAAAAAAAAAGCCATGGTTGTAGATTCTCACACCAAGAATAAGAAGTATAAACCATTGTGTTTGTTCTTCAGGTATGAAATAGAATTGCATTAAAGCATGGGAGAAGCATAGCAAATTTTACACCTACTTACGATGAGCCAGCTAATCTTCTCTGCACTTCACAAAGATGAGCTTAATTACTCCTCCATCAACTCCATGAGACGGGTATGGATATAATCCCCATTTTATGGATAAGAAAACATAAGGTTCCACAGCTAGGCATGGTGGAGCCAGGATTCGAACCCAGGGAGCTCAGGGGCAGCATCCAAGCTCTTCACTAGTGTACTACAAATGCCTGGCCTCCGAAGGACAAGGACCGGGAGAATGTGAGTCCTAGGCCACAAGCCCACAGAGCACACACAAGCACATCGAAGGCACCAAGGCGTGCTTTGCGCTTTGCCCAGAGGGGGCGCTCACACCCATCAGAGTGGCTCTGGAGTGGGGCCTAAAAGAAGTTCTAGTGGCCCTGAGTTCTACCTAACTGCTCTACCAGGACTGGATTATTCTACCTGCCCCAGCTTCAGGATGAGTCTCCAGTCAACAGGGCCCCCTAATCCATATTCCTTCTTTCCTCTGAGCAGATGTGTTGGGGAAGAGCCAGGTTTAATTACAATATTCTAGCAGAACTCTGTCCACCTGGCTCAGCCTCAGGGTATGTGCTTCTCTGAGTAGCACTCCTCTGGCGGTCGGTGAACTGTCACTCATGGTCTACCTCCTGCCCACTACCTCTTCTTCACTTCCATCTCGTCCGTGCTCTGTGGCTGCTTCTGCACTGCCACAATAAAACTGAGCCGTTACCATAGACACCACACGGCCCAAAAGCCTAAAATATTTATTATCTGGCCCTTTATGGAAAAAGTATGCCGGCCCCTATCATAGGCGGTTCCAGGGGAAAAGGAAATTGGCAAACTCTGTTGTAAAGATCGAGAAGCTCATAATTTCTGAGGAAGAAGTGAAACGCACAATAGAGAAAAAGGTACTTCCCACCGTAGCTTTAAAAGGTGCCCCGTCTTCAAATGAGAATCTCCCATCATCTGGCTCTTACCCTTCGTCGCCCGAGGCAAGCTCCTTCTGACCCAGCGTCCCCGGCCCCCACGTCCGTCCCTTCTTCTTGGAAGCCCTCTTCTCCTCCTCCTCTCCTTCCTCCTTCGGGATGACTGAGCTCCGGCCCCAGGTTTTGCTGCTTTCACCTGGTGTCACTGTGAATAACAAAGGTTGGATGGGATCTGGAGACAGATGGACAGCGCTCCCCACCAGCCCCCTAAACCAGCCTCTACACACACACACACACACACACACACACACACACACACACACACACACACTTGGAGCTCCCGGGAAGAAGTCACATTTCTTTAAAAACTCCGTGCCCATGTGGAGCCTTCCAGGAAAGTGATGGAGTTCTCAGCCCCCTCTCACTTAGCATTCTCAGAGTACCAGACGTGGGAACCCTTCCTAGGTTCTCATGAGTCCAACGAAAAGCTGGAGCGCAGGCCAGCCAGCCCTCAGCGCTCCAAACAGGTCTGACGGAGGCATTTGTTTGGCTGGGTGGGACTAGAGTGTGTGTGTGTGTGTGGGGGGGGGGGGGGGATAAAGGGCAATGGAGGTGTGAAGTGCAGAAAGTTTTGTAAGGAAAGTGGTGGAAAGGAAGCAAATGAGGGTTTCGAGGCTCTGGAAAAGGGAGTCCGGAGGAGGAGGACAGGGGAAAGGAACGGGCCTAGAGAAATAGAAGAGATAACAGGAAGAACACTCTTCTGGGCGTGGGCTGAAACCCACCTGCTTCAGAGACTTGGCTTATTCCACAAATGAGTGAAGTGAGCCAGTTGCCAACAAATAAGCAGTTGAGGGAACTGAGGCAAAATACGGAGCATGTGGAAGCCTCCGCGGCTGCCAGCCACCTGTGGCCACCGCAAAAGGGAGTCCACTGATGTGGTCTGATTTTTCAAGGAAAGCCAGAAATCCGGGATTTTTTTTAAAAAAATGAAATCCCTTAAATCAGGGAAACTAGTTCATTCCTATACATACACACACACATGCATGTGACATGTATATGCTTTAAAACTACAAGGAGTAGTTTTAAATGGGGATGCTGTCCATCTGTCTCCAGAGCCCATCCAACCTTTTAGAACCACAAGGAGTGTATATATCAATTCTTTTGAATAAGCACCGCCAGAAAAATGAAATCGGTCCAGATTTGGCCTATCATAAAATACTTGGCAAGTTTTCTTAGGACCTACACTTTGAAAACACCCTTCCCTGGGAAGCAAGAACAAAAGAAAAACAACCACGCCTCCAATACGGCAGAGCGCACAAGGTGCCCAGGCCACGGTACCAACCTGTATCTACATCACACACCAAAATGCTCTGTACCCACAGAACCCACAGAACCCTTGCTGGTATCTGACTACGAGGAAGGGGAAGAGGAGGCAGCGGTAAAGCTAATGGAGGGAGACCAGGGGGAGGCTGAGGTTCGCGTACATATGTGCATGTATGTACACACTGTCGAGGAGAAGTGGCAGGAGCTATGGATGGTGCAAGCCTGGACCAGTCGGTGGCTGGACAGAGTCGGGGACAGGTGCCCCCGAGGTTCTGGCCCCAACTAATCTGGGAAGCAGTCTCACACTGGATGGCTCGAAGGCGAGGGATGATGGTCGGGCTTGCAGGAGGGCTGGAGCGGCTGCTGCTGAGGCTCTTCCTTTTATCCATGGTGGGGGAGGCCTGGACCGTGAACTTGTGCTGGAAATCTGCTTGGAGAAAGATAAACACATTAGAATGCATTAGAATAATAAAGATAAACACATTAGAATGCATTAGAATGTTCCCACAACCCAGTTCCTCCTAGAAAACACACACTTCCTGGCAGGCTTGAGGGACAGGCCCGTTTCTTAAGAAACTCCTTGTTCACCTGGGAAATGTTCTCTTTCAGAATCATCTCTTTTCCCCCCAAAAGATGGCAGGATGGCAGGATGGACATACAAGGAGAAGGAAGACTCCTTATCCCAGTGGAAGTCACGAGACAGTTTTCATAAACGGACACAGGTGTGGCAATTACATATTTAGAATAGTCCTTTTTGGATCCTGAGAGTTGGTGACTATCCTAGGAAGTGTAACTTTAAATTCTCCGTTTCATATAATCTATTAGTGCACACCCGTCTTCTCGGGGACCCCAGCAGGCAGACTAATGCTTCTCACCACGTGCAGGCAGAGCAGGGGAATAAGAACGAACCCTTGGTGGGAGCCTAGGGAAGTGAGGGCCATGGAGCTAATGGTCCGAACTCTGATGCATTTCAAAGGCAGTTCGGCTTAAGCCATGGAAAGCGTACAGCTCTGAATTTCTGAGTGTTACTCTCCTCATCGACCAAAGAGGTACAATAATCACAGCTGCACGCTGACACCTAAGTCTGCCCCCTGGACTGTGACCTCCCTGAGGTGGGAACGATTGCGAGTCTCTGCTTCCCCGGCATGCAGCAGTCTGCGGGCACATGCTGGAGGCTCAGAGATGCTTAGGGACTGTGTTGCCTGAAGAGAAAACAAATGCTCAACAAGGAAACCAGTAGGCAGGCCCCATGAACGCATTCACTGGCTTTCACTGAACGAATTCCCTTGTCTCCGCTTACACCACCATCCTTGTGCTCCAGACCACCCACTCCTGCTCCTACTGGGCCATATTCCCCGCGTTCCCTAACTTCTAATGAGCTTGCTTCCTGGGGCCTTAAGGACTCGGAATACAGTGAACCTTTTCATCTACATAAACACACACTTGAGCGTTCACCTCCCTCCATGGGTACAGCGCCCCCCACAAGATTCTAATGCCTAGTTTCATATTTCTTCACATTTTCCCGAGGTTGTGCACACCACAAAGGTACCTGTACTCAGCCAATGCGTTTCTGAAAGGATATGTGTAAATCAGATTCTTATACATTAGTCCTAATCGCAACTGCACGCAGTGAACTAATTATTTAAAGCAGTGGTTCTCAACCTTCCTAATGCCGCGACCCTTGAATACAGTTTCTCGTGTTGTGGTGACCCCCAACCATAAAATTATTTTCGTTGCGACTTCATAACTGTAATTTTGCTACTGTTATGAATCGTCATGTAAATATCTGATATGCAGGATGTATTTTCACTGTTACAAATTGAACATAATGAAAGCATAGTGATTCATCACAAAAACAATATGTAATTATATATGTGTTTTCCGATGGTCTTAGGCGACCCCTGTGAAAGGGTCGTTCGACCCCCAAAGGGGTCGCAACCCACAGGTTGAGAACCGCTGATTTAACGGAACCCTGAGATGAGACAAGAGTTCTTTTCCTCACACATACATGCTCTGGAATCGCTGTTCCCCACAATGACACGCTTCCCTCGCCAGACGTGCCTAAGGTAGGATGTGCTTACATGAGTGACCATGCTTCTACCAGCCGGACCGGGCTTGCCCGTCAGGACCTCCGCCAGTGTGTCTTCCCTTCATACCCTGTGTTTAGTCACCCTCATGAAGTGCCCTGGGGTGGAGTCCCTTTTCAGCAGGCCAGTCCAACCAGTGAACGGAATGGCCCATTCCAGGCCGGCTCCATGTTGAGACTCAGCTGCCATGCGTCCAGCTCAGCCCCTGGCTCCCGCCCACCCCCGGCCACCCCAGCCCCTCGCCCAGTGCCCAAGTCCCAGTGGGTCCCCGGCCACTAACCCGAAGGGAGGCTGATGCGGTTCCCGTCCTTGAGCTTCAGCCGGCTCTTGCGGAACTTGCCCTTGCGTTTCTTCACCCGCGGCTTCTCCTGGCACAGCTGGTGGATGATGATGTTGAGCTCGCGTCCCAGGATGTCGATCTCCCGCTCGGCCAGCTCCTGCTCGCGGCGTCGCAGCAGCTCCTCCTGGTTCTTCTGCTGCAGCGCAGCCCGCGTCAGCTCCTCCTCCCATGTGCGGAGCTCCTGGGGGCGGCAGGACCCAGAACCATGAGTAGGAGTGGGTGTCAGTGCAGAGAGGTGAGGCCTGAGGGCCCGGAGGCCGGTGCTCAGGGCCACCTGGAGAGCTCCCCTGTAACACCCCCTACATCCACTCCCCAGCAGAGACGGCAGCACCATAGTTAGCTGGTGAATGAACACCTGCCCACCTGGCTGGTGGAGAAAGGCAGGCTCAGAACAGTCACACTGAGGATACAGCTAGAGGAGCCAGAGGCCAAGCCCCGGGCTGAGAGCTCCCAGTGGTTCCTTGATTATTGATTAAAATTGCTTATGAGTCAGGAAAAAAAATGGAGGGTTGGGTAGAAAATATAATATGTACTTATACTTTGCAGATGTGATTCTACTTTAAATTTTCCCATCACGTAAGAATGTTAGTTTTTTTTTAAACCAGAGCCAACTTAATGTGATCTACCTTAAAATGTGCCCACTATAAATGAATCACTCTGCCAGCATCACCTAAAACATTCAAATAAAGAAAACAGCCCTAGCCAGTTTGGCTCAGTGAATAGAGTGTTGGTCTGCAGACTGAAGGGTCCCAGGTTCAATTCTGGTCAGGGGCACATGCCTGGGTTGTGGGCTCAATCTCCAGTGGTAGTGGTGCAGGGGGCGGGGTTTGCAGGAGGCAGCCAATCAATGATTCTCTCTCATCATTGATGTTTCTCTCTCTCCCTTTTTCCTTCCTCTCGGAAATCAATTTTTTTAAAAAATATATATTTTATTGATTTTTTACAGAGAGGAAGGGAGAGAGAGATAGAGAGTTAGAAACACCGATGAGAGAGAAACATCGATCAGCTGCCTCCTGCACATCTCCTACTAGGGGTGTGCCCGCAACCCAGGCACACGCCCTTGACCGGAATCGAACCCGGGACCCCTCAGTCCACAGGCCGACGCTCTATCCACTGAGCCAAACCGGTTTCGGCTCGGAAATCAATTTTTTAAAAAATATTTTTAAAACACACACAGATTTCCAGAGTGGCTGTTGCAGAGGTAGGGGAGGCATGCTTGCTTGGTGAGGGAGTCCGCTGAGGCATGTGGTCGGAACTCTCTTCTTATCTTTCTTTTTTTTTAAATGTATTTTATTGATTTTTTACAGAGAGGAAGGGAGAGGGATACAGAGTTAGAAACATTGATCAGCTGCCTCCTGCACACCCCATACTGGGGATGTGCCCGCAACCAAGGTACAGGCCCTGGACCAGAATCAAACCTGGGACCCTTCAGTCCATAAGCCAACGCTCTATCCACTGAGCCAAACCGGTTAGGGCTCTTCTTATTTTAAAGGACAGCCATTTGCTCTGGAAGGATGGCGACAGTGCAGCCAAGAAAAGAGAGAACATTTCCTGACATCTTTGCCAGGCACTTGCTCTAGAACCGCTGCTACATTAAGTGGGCAGACCCCCTTTTCCTTCTGCATGAATTGATCAATGAACCCAGCACAGAGTCCTGGAAAGAGGTGGGATACATGGAATCAGGAAATAGGAGAGAAAATAGGAAAGAGAACAAAGCATGTGTATAAAATTTTTAAATATGGAACCTAAACTTTTAACACTGGATACTCCAGGCCTAGGACTGAAGGGGGTGGGGATAAGGGGAAATTTAAGAAAGCTCTCATGTCAATAACCTAGGAGAACCATGTTTAAAAAGTGGAATGTTTCTTTAATAAAGAAGCCAGAGCAACACTTCTGTGGTCGAAACTTAAAATTCTCAATGACATGCTCCACTAGAAGGAGTCATTCTGGACAAAAACAAAATACTATAGATAAGAAACTTAGAGCTTTTTTTTTAAAAAACAAGTATGAGAGCATATTGGGGAAGCTGAGCAGCAGGTAGAAAGCAGAAGAGAGAACAGAGATGGGAATAAAATGTTCTGGTGGTAGGAGCTTTTTGTCTGACTAATCTTCCATTCCCAAGAGAATATCAAAATAACCATAAAAGGAATAGAATGAGAAACAAGAAGAGGATTAGCACCTAGGAAATTGTCTGGTATATGGTAGGTGCTCAATAACTGCTGAGTCAATGAATGAATGAGTGAATGAGAAAGAAGGAGGTAGAAGACACTTTTATAAATGCAATCCTCCTTTATGGAACATAGATTCATCATAAGTATCTACGAGATGAGCTTGAACTTTTGAGCTTCTACTTTGATGAAATAAGCTCCAAAGAGATCAATGGTGCACCTTCCAAATCCTTGGCTTCCCTGTCCCATGACTTAGCTTTCACCATCAGGAAAACACAAACACATGGACGAATCAGAAAAATTGTTACTGGTTGGTTGTAATAATTTACCATTTGCTGCTAAGTGGGAGCGCTGAACAGTTCAAGCTAATACCAGCCTTTCTAAGTCCTCTCTCCCGCATACTCTTGTGTAAGGGATGGTTTGAGGCTAAGCTCCTTCCTTTTAGGGAGCCCCAACCCCAGTCCAGAGACCAAGCCAGGTCACAATACCTAGAAGCAGTAGGTTGAGCCAACCTGAAGAATAAGCTGAATCACATAGGAAACCAAGACATTCACAGAGTACTAACTAGCCTAGGGCACTATATACCCGGAAGAACCTCAAACATGGTAAGTCCCCTTCTTGTGAAACACCTATGAGGGGTCAACCTCATAGTGTGCCAATCATATTGTCTACCTTCAATAATGTAAGAGGAATCACTCCAGAGACAAAGCTCATTATTCATCTTTCCCTCACTCGCCCAACTACAAGCCTTATGTGGAGAGGCATCACAGCGTGGTGGTTAAGAGTGAGGACTGGCCCTGACCAGTTTGGCTCAGTGGATAGAGCGTCGGCCTGCTGACTCAAGGGTCCCGGGTTCGATTCCGGTCAAGGGCATGTACCTTGTTTGCAGGCACATCCCCAGTAGGGAGTGTGCAGGCGGCAGCTGATCGATGTTTCTCTCTCATCGATATTTCTAACTCTCTATCCTCTCCCTTCCTCTCTAAAAAACCAATAAAATATATTTAAAAAAAAAAAAAAAAAAGAGCGAGGACTGAACAAACTGCCTGAACTGTGTGGCCTTGGGCAATTTGATAGGGGCCTCATCTGTGATAGGGAGTTAATAGCACCAACATCACAGGGTTGTATAACATAAGATAATTATTATCTCATTACGTATGATTATGTAAGAATTCATATAAATAAATAACAGACCACAGCACATAGTACCTGCTCTGTGAATGTTAGCTATTGTGAGAATGGGTTTGACTTTTCCTAGTAACTACTTATTGACAAAATCCAACTTTCATTTTTTTATTGGCTGGTACCCTTATAATTTCATTAATCAAAGAAATAACTGAGAGTCAGTGATTAGCAATCTAGCAAAAGGCCAGCAACTCTGCAGTTTTTCTAGTTGGAACAGTTTTTTAATCATTCTGCTCAGTGGTCAGTGCAGGTCTCTCCCCCTACCCCCTGAGATCCTTAAAGATTCGTCATCAGCTCACTCCATTCCCCTGCAGAATGCTTGCTTACTCGACAAACAGTACCAAGTTTAGGATTGCTCTGTTGAATAAAAAGAATTTAATCTTGTTACATCAGCTCCAGAAATGATGTTGAAGTCATTTGTTTAGGGAACAATAATGATACCACGAAGAGGATGATTTGGGAATCCGAAGACCCAGGTTGAAGTTTCTGGTTCCCTGCTTACCTACACAAGTTACTGACCCTCAGTTCTGAGAAGAAAAAGATAATGTCACCTGCCCTACATGCTGGTGGCAGGGGCATAAGACTCCAGGATCAAAAGGATGAGAAGGTCTTAGCAGACCTTTCAAGTGGAAGAACTGGGAAGTCATAAAGATACGTGTAATTTTAGCTGCTATTATTATCATGTTGCTTCCCAAATTCCCATGGTGGGGAGTGCGAAGGGAAAGAGAAATTAACCAAGTCTATATATAGACCTCCCTCCGGGCCCTCGCTGTAGCCCTTAGATTTAGTTCTGTCCCTGCAGTATAAAGCAACCCAGCTGCTTTGATTAACTTTACCTGTGGGGACACTGACTGCACCAAGGGCATAGAGAGGGGACATTTACAGAACGGCCACAAAACAGGAAGATGGATCTCTACCTGGCTAAGTCTCTGAACTCCCTGGTTGGTTTGGACTGTCAGCCCTTTTCACAAAAACATGAAAAATGCCCAACAATTTCAGATTCATAGTATTTTTAGCCCACATGCTATTTCTGTTTCTGATACCAAAAGACACTGGCAAGGTGTTCCGATAACTGTTCTCCATGTTGAAGTATCCTTGGAATCAAGCTAGCCCTCGAAAAGTCCATTGCAGAGCCAAGAAACCTTTGGAGAACTCTTTTGCACTTTCAGCTGGCAGGTGAGACACCATGTTGGTACTTGCCCAATGGTGTGCTCCCTCAGTTTGGACAATGAAGTAGATAGGCTCAAGGAGAGCTTTGGCTCCGACTCCCCCTGCTTATTCCCGCCATATTTCCAAAAGAAGAAAAAGTCTATACCATTTCAGGTCATATCTTAGGCCTGGAGCATTCTTTCCATGCAAAGCAGAGAAGGAAAGAGCTGCCCCGTTATTGCAAACCAAGCAGGAAGGTGGTCGTGTCAGGATCTGCCCAGAGGCTCCAGCAGGGAAGGCTCACTGATCCAATACACGACTTTATCTTTTTCCTCTTACCTTTTCTTTGGCCCTGAGTTGGTCAAACATCTCCTGAATCTCATGTTTCCAGTCATCCTGCAGGCAGTGGAAGGAGTCCTTGGGCATTTCAAAGAAACCAGACTCCTCTATGGTAGTTAGCTGGTCCAGGATATTTGTGAAGGGTGGTCGTGAATGGGGGTCGGGATTCCAGCAATCTTCACGGAGCACATGAGCAGACAAAAAGCATGAATGGATAGAGGCAAATGTTAGACTTAGGATATGATGACCTCATTTACCAGACAACTACCTCTCATTTCTCCTTTCAGAAACAGAGACTGGGATTTAGGTCCACAAACAGGGCTTAGGAAGTAAAGCCAGGTGCCCAGCATCACAATCAAAGAGGGTGAACTCGGAAAGAAAATGCTGCACTTGTGCACCCATCCAATGGTGACTATTGATTCAGCACAAGAAAGGCAAGTCCAAAGAGTTCCCTTGTGTGAAGTGTACTACCACACTTGATCCAGTTACTCACGATTCCAGTCCTACAGTGGGTAACTACACCTTGGGCCTCAATTTTCCAAAAACCAATGAGCTACCCTCCCCGACCTCAATGGGCAATTGAGAAGGCAAGGATCAACAACACTGGAGTGGGAGTCAGGAAAAATGAATTCTTTCTACTTGCAACTCAGCTCTTACTAATGGAGCGGCCACCCATCCACTTAGCTTTTCTCAGCTTTGGATTTCTCACAAAATTGTAGGATTTGACTAGATGACTTTGGGAGTTCCTTTCTTCTCAGGTGCTCTTTATTTCTACATGTAAGACACGCAGAGGTCCTAAAATAAAAGCGGCTATACCTTCTTCATTTGAGTTAATAATATAATGAAAAACTGGATAGCAGGCTTTAGTTACTAAGTTAAGATCTACAGTCACTGAAGAAGGGCAGAAGGGACAGCTGTGACATCTACTATCAGGGTGCTAATATCATCTTGAAGTAGCTCTTCCAACCACCCATAGGATTCCTCCTTGAGTGACTAACACTTCATCTCCTCTTTCAGTAACTGATCCTGCAGAATTGGCCAAAATCTATCAAGTGCTGATAGGAAGGTGAACCGTCTCCAGTTTTGTCCTGGCCAGGGATCACTTACCTTCCATGAGTTTGGCAAAAGGTTCTGGGCATGTAGAAGGGATGGGGAGGGCGAGTTTGTTCATGGCCACTCCATAAGCGACTGCCAGGCCATCGATCCCTCGGAAGGGCACCTCACCAGTCAGTAGCTCCCAAAGCAGCACCCCGTAGCTAGGGAGGAGGAGAAGACGTGATAACCACGGGTGCAACTGCACTGAAGTAGCTCATTCATGCGTGCTTGCTGAGCATGCCGCGTTCTCTCCAGCACGTAGGGAGACGAACAAAATGGACGTAGTAACGTAATATGAAAGGGGGACCATAAGGCCTTCTGGCGGGAAGCAAAAACTCTGGAGTCAAGCACCCTCGGTTTCAAAGTCTGCTCCTCAAATTCCTCACCTGTAAAGGGCAAATAACACTAGCACTCTCTCAAGACTCACGATATTAAATGAGCTCCTCTAGTGTTTAAATCAGTGCTCAAGGGCCATAGCTATTTTGTTGTTGTTATTGTTAGTGTAATAAACTGGGAGAAGGGGCAGCCTCCCCAAAATACCTGTTTTTCTGTTTTAAAAAAATTTCGGCTTTAGTCACAAATATAAATATATATATAATATATATATTTTTAGCTTTGGAAACACAGAAAGCTGACCACTCCAAACAAACAGATTTATTTTTCCCCTTAAAATCTTTAAAAAGGTTTCTTTAATGCCCACTAGGTTGAATAGATTCCTGCCCCCATCAGTGTGAGCCCTTAATGGACACCGCTAATTCCAAGGGGACGTTTCGCCAGGGTAGCCTGCACCAGCCGAGCACAGCAGATCACCAGCTGTGAGGACATCAGAGCTCCCTCCCTACCTTGCAAGTCTACATGAAGAATTTCTTTTCACAGGTCCTGGAAGCCAGAGAATGAGGAGCACAGAGCTTAGTGGAATAACTATTCTACGAGTTCACAATCAAAACTAGACAAAATACAGCGTGTTTAATCCTTCCAGGAATGAGTCAGGACAAGAAAACGTAAGACCATGAACGGTTGGAACAGTGGCTCTTTTTATATTTTCAACACAAACCTCGAATTTTTTAATATTCATCAGTAGTTTACAAACAACAAAAAGTCGTATTAATTTAAAAGAAAGAAAGAACCCAGTATCTATTTTATCGTGGTACCTTGCATGTGCAGGGTGCTATGACATTTACAAACACCATCTTGAATCCCTACAACAAACCTGCAAGGTAAGTTTCATCATCATTTTGCAGATGAGGAAAGCAAGCTCTAGAAAGGTTCAGCAGCATATATTAAGGGCATATAGGTACATGAAGTAAGTCATGGTTGACCCTGCACCACCTTTCCATTCTTTCTCTCTAGAATGTCCTTCTACCATGTCTCTGCCTGGGAAACTCTAACAGTCTTTCAAGATCCGATTCAAATGCACCACCATTTATTAATTCATTTTTTTAAATATATTTTATTGATTTTTTACAGAGAGGAAGGGAGAGAAATAGAGAGTTAGAAACATCGATGAGAGAGAAACATCAATCAGCTGCCTCCTGCACATCTCCCACTGGGGATATGCCCGCAACCCAGGCACATGCCCCTGACTGGTATCGAACCTGGGACCCTTCAGTCCGCAGGCCAACACTCTATCCACTGAGCCAAACCGGTTTCGGCTATTAATTCATTTTAAACATCTGTTAAATCTTTATTATGCATCAAGTTCAATGCCACACACTAGGATACAGGATAAAAGATACAGATCTTGCCCTGGCTGGTGTGGCTCAGTTGGTTAAGCTGAAAGGTCTTGGGTTTGATTCCCGGTCAGGGCACATACTCAGGTTGCAGGTTCAGATCCCCAGATAGGGTGAGTATGGGAGGCAACCGGTCAATGTTTCTTCTCTCTCACATCAACTTTTTTCTCTCTCTCCCTCTCCCTTCAATAAAAACATATCCTCGGGTAAGGATTAAAAAAAAAAAAAAAGATACAGATCTTATCCACGAAGAGATTAATGAGAGGAACAGAAAGGCCTTCAATTAGAATATGGAGACATGAGTCACCACAGAGATACTATGAGAGCACAAAGGAGGGTCGCCCAAACCAGACCAGGATGGGATGGGAGATTGCTAAACCTTGAGCTAGACCTCGAATGCTGAGTGAAGGAAGAGTTAGTGCTCCAGAGACAGGGATCAGCACGTACAAGCACATGAACTTGTCTTTAAAGAAGCCCAAGTGGCCTGACATGGCCCCAAAGAGCAACAAGGTGCCAACCCGTGAGCCAGGGCAGCCAGGGGATCCCTACACATGGACTCTCAGAGTGGCCTGGCCAGTCTCCTAAGACAATGGCTTTACCCCAGTGATCCCTCTAAACACTTGATATATCTTGACAGGAAAAAGCCTGGTAGACAGTTTCAAAGTCTTGTCTGGACAAGGTGCTGGATTTTAGACTGAGGCTGATGGGAACAATGGACACGTTAGGAAGCCTTGCCTAACACCTCCAGGTGTTACGCAGCCTTTGTTTGGGCTGCCACATACTGTAGTTGATTGTTCACCAGCCTATGGGCTCCTATAGGGCAGGGATAGTAGTGTTTAATCTGCGTTCTCAGGGCCTGGCTCAGGCTCTGGTACATAGTAGGCACTCACTTAGTGAGTGAGTTGGTGGAGAGGTGTGGGAGTGAGTGCCTGGTGAGATGGTCCTGCAGGGTGCACAGGGTAACCCTGAGTAAGGCCTGAAAACCACCAAGAACTGCACTGTTACACTTCCTACCAGACCTTTAATGTGGCCCCCAGACAGAGCCCATGCTGGGCAGCTTTTACCACATAAACTCTCAGCACTGCTGGCTAGGTTAGAGCGACTTTCCTCTTGCCTGCCCTTGGCATTACTGCCCACCTCCACCCCGAGGAAGGAACACCCACGGTCCCAAAGAACTTCTTTCTCGCATCCAGGCAAAGACAAATGGTGTCTGAACCCTAACCACCTGGAAAGACAGTAGAGTTTCAAAGACCCAAACATGCATCCTCTTTGTGTCCTAGCATCCTCCGTGTGACGGTTCTCCCGCGGAGCCCTAGGTGACCCATGGAGAAGTCTCAGGCCACCTGGAAAAGGGAGGAGCCAGGCACCTCTCGGCTGCAACAAGAGCAGCTCTGCTCATACCTGGCTGGCTTCTTTGGGCATCAGCATTCCATTCCATTTGAAGGGCTCTACAACTAAGTGAAATGGGAGGACTACTCCCCAAGAAAGATCGAGACAGACTTCAGTCAAATGCCTGCTTTACCACTTACCAGCCATATGACCTTGGGAAAGCAAGTTCACGGCTCCAGACCTGTTCCCTCATCTGTACAAAGACGGCCTCCCCTACACCTCGCAGAGCAGAGAATAACAACTGCTCCTCATCCAGAAGTCACCACCCGTGGCCAGCAAACATCGGCGCTGCCCTTGGAGAGGGCCTGACGTGAGAGTGGCTGGTGGGAGCTGGGGAGAGCCCTCCGTGTGTGGGGAGGGCCTTGTTGAAGGACACCTGCCTTCTGGAAGAAGCCTTTCCAGGATGACTCAACCAGTCCGAGTTTCCCTCTGCCAATGTTCCTGTTTATTTTTGTAACAGAAGGTGGGTGATATAAAGGAAGTCTTGGTGTTCCTTTCACAGCAATAGAGTCCAGGAAAGAAACCGGAGAAATACACGTTAGTTGGGTCTGAGCCCCAGGGAGAGGCGGGCAGAAGCCCACTGATTTACCTCAAGTTTAGTTTAATTTGTTGCCCTCCTGGGATTGACAGGGAAGGTCAAGAGATCCTTCCAGCCGAAACCGGTTTGGCTCAGTGGATAGAGCGTCGGCTTGCGCACTGAAAGGTCCCAGGTTCGATTCCGGTCAAGGGCATGTACCTGGGTTGCGGGCACATCCCCAGTAGGAGATGTGCAGGAGGCAGCTGATCGATGTTTCTCTCTCATCGATGTTTCTAACTCTCTATCTCTCTCCCTTCCTCTCTGTAAAAAATCAATAAAATATATTTTAAAAAAAAAAAAAAAAAAGAGAGATCCTTCCAAGACCATTTACAAGCAGCCTGGAAGCACCCACCTAAACACTGCCTGGGACTCCCTCCCCCATAGAGAACCGCCAGCTCCCACAGTGCTGCCCTCCGGGAACTCACCCCCCCCCCCCCCGCCATGTCATTAATTAGCCACCTCCAGAGGTGTGGTAACCTTCCCCCGTTGGGTACGGTCAAAGGTGGGGGAGGGGTGTTTTATTTTTTTTCAACTTGAAGAAAAGCATCGGAGTGGATAGCAATCCTTCCTGACCAAAGGCATAGCAATTCCACACCTGAATTGGACCAGGACTGTTTTTCTTTTTAACCTGTGTTCTCTAAGTTAGAGCTAACCTGTTTATTAGGGATAACTGTCAACTCAGGGGTCCATGCCCTAAAGGGAGAGGTGCCCCCTGAATGGGCTCTTGCACTTGGTAATCAGCTGTGACCCCACATTCAGGAACCTCACTGACTGTTCACTAATCTTTGGCAAAAACAACTGAACTTAAAATATGTGAAAACACTTTGTAAATTGTAAAGTAGCATACAATTCTTCTTGTTGTTAGCTGGATCCTCATTCAAAATGATGACATATTTACTAACATATTTATGTAACATATACATTGATTTTTTATTGGCAATACATACTTCTTGATATGCTCATGCAATATTATATTTAAAAAGTAGCTTAAAAAACAGAATGACCCTATTTTAAGGGATGGGTGGATGAGCATGTTAACAGGAATGAGTACACCAAAATATTAATATAGGTTATCTTTGGAAGTAAGTTGTGGGTGATTTTCTTTTTCTTTTTTCTTTGTTTATTCATATTTTCTATTTTTTTCTATAGTGAACATGTTTTACTACTGTAACTTTAGAAACTTACAATGATCAATAAAATACCTCCATTTCATCCCACACATGAGATAAACAATGTACGGCATTCAGTATAGAGCCTGGCCTGTAAGCATTTGTAGGTGGTAAATACTGCTACCAGTGTATGTGTGCTGTATGAATAGCAATGGGCACATGTTTTCTTCTGGTAAAGATGCAAGATCATTTGGAGCCACTTAGATGAGCAGGCTTGAAGAGAAAGAGATAAAAGGCTCATTTAATGGGTTCAATAGATGGTGTCCTAGAAAGAAATACTGAAGCATGGAAGCTAAGGAAGCTAGAAAGAAATAGGGTGAATTACGTTTTCAAACCACATTCATCAACCACGCTGAGTCAGGAGGCTTGAGCCCCGGGAACAGTCCTAATCCAGAGAGCCACTGGCAGAGCAGACCATGAGACAAATTCCAAGACACCTCATCCAAAGTGCAGTTGATTTGAAGTTTACCTCCCAGCTACTCCCTTCAGGTAGTAGAACAACATCATCAGATGCCTCTCACCAGAGGCTCCTCAAGCCTGCTTTCAGGATGTGTGCTTTCAGGGCAAATCCTGGAGCTTAGTCTTGGGTAAAAGCTGAAAGGTTCTGCCTTGTTACGTCCCTGATGGACAGAGCCCTGCAATGGCCTTGCCCTTCCTTGCTTGGATTTCTATCACTATGAGAAGATCTGACATTAGGCACCTGGGTTTGCTCTTCCCGCTGAGAATGTACCTGATACCCAGAGGCATCTCTGCCGAAATCATTGCAGCAACAGAAATCTTGGGAATGTGACAATTAATCCTGAGTGATTTGGGGGCCAGGCTGGGAGAAGAGGCTAGCAGGAATGTAGAAAGTAGAAAACTATCATGCTACTGAGAAGTCCTGTTGTCCCATGAAGAACATTAAGATGAGGTTGAGTGTGGCAAGTGGTTGATTGTCCCCCGGAATCCATTCTCTCCTTCTTCCATAATAAGAGTTTTAGCTGGGCACATGGTTGTCCAGCCTACAGCTGTCTGCCTCCCTTGGAGCCAGGTGTGCATACATAACCTAGAGCAGGCAATGAGGTGTGCACAGAGGAGATGTGCACTATTTCTGGGTCATCTCCAAATGAAAGACAAACTGCTTGCCATGGATAAGCTCTCGTTCCCCTTCTCTGCAGACTGTAATGCAGAAGCAGCAGTCAACTCAGATGTAACCATTCAGGCAAGAACAATGCAATGAGAGGCCTGAAAGAACCTGGGTTCCTGAACGATCTCATAGGACTAACTGGACTACTCCTTAAAAGAAATACACTTCTAGCAGCACAATTTACAACAGCTAAGATTTGGAAACAGCCTAAGTGCCCATCAGCAGATGAGTGGATTAAAAACGGTGGTACATCTACACAATGGAATACTACATTGCTGTATAAAAGAAAGAACTTTTACCATTTGCAACAGCATGGAGAGCATTATGCTAAGTGAAATAAGCCAGTCAGAGAAAGATAAATATCTTGGCGGTTCCTCAAAAAGTTAAACATAGAATTACCACATGACTCAGCAATTTTGCTCCTCAGTATATACCCAAGAGAACTGATAACATATATGTTCACACAAAAGCTTGTACACAGATATCCATAGCAGCACTGAGCCAAAAAGTGGAAACAACCCAAATGTCCCTCAACTGATGAACAATGGATAAACAAACTGTGGTATATCCATAAATGGAATATTATTCAGCTATTAGAGGAATGAAGTTCTGACGCATGCTAACACATGGATACACCTTGAAAACATTATGCTAAATGAAAGACACCAGTCACAAAAGACCATATATGATATTTGTATGAAATGTCTGGAATAGCCCCCTAAAGACAGAAAGTAAGTTTGTGGTTGCCAGGGCAGATTAGGAAATGACTGCTAAGGGGTATCAGGTTTCTTTTTTGGGTAATAAAAATATTCTGAAAATAGATAGTGGTTATAGTAGGTTGAATGGTGGCCCTAAAAAGTTATGTCCATGTCTTCATACCCAAAAGCCTTATTTGGAACAGAATCTCCCCTAGAGTCTCTGGAGGGGCTGTGGCCCTAGGGCCACTAACTGTAGACTTTTGGTCCCCAAACTATAAATTTCTATGGTTTTACAACACCAGGTTTGTGGTAATTTGTTATAGCAGCCCTAGGAAACTAATAACAATGGTGACTGATATAACACTTTGTAAATTTACTAAAAACCACTGTCATACTTTTTAAAGGGTAAATGTGACTATCTCAATAATGCTGTTATTAAAAATACACACACATACATACAAACACATAAGCTCACTTTACAACACATCAGGAAGCAACGACTTCATGGACTGAGGTGCAACGATAACCTATAGTCCTTTCTTTTGCGTACCAAGGTGATGCCCAGTCTCACAGCCACGGGCTGCATGCTCTGTAGATGCTCCTCCTCTTTTCCTCCCATCAGTGGGGACAGGAGTTTTAGATCCATATGTTCACACAAAAACTTGTGTTCCTCTTAAAAGGAACACAAAAGTGACCTCGTGGGCTGATATTTATTAGGCAGATGGCTGGTCCAATCTGTGACTATGCATTTCTGGGCACGTGCTTGGACTTCTTTTCCTGCTCCTTATCCGCATGCAACAGATAGACTAAAAAGGTTAACCGGATAACTGGAAAGGATAATTTCCAGCCACCAGAAAAAAGAGACAGCACAGTGAATACTTATCGTCCCAGGAGCTTATAGCGGGGACAAGTCCAGCAGTAAGAGCACTGTCGCTAAGCAAGCCAGGGTGACCCTGGGGAAGGTCTCCAGGAGTGACAGAGTGCCCTCACCCCCTACAGTCAGCGATGGGAGTACACACTGCCCCTGACCTTCCCTAGGGAGCAATCACCGACTGAGAGGGGCCTGCATAGATGTGCACTCGCCACAGCACTGGAGGGACTTCTGGCAGATGAAGGCACTGGAAACTGTCCCTGGCAACTCGGGAATTGGTGTAGATTTCTCTGAAGGGGTCACTTAGACCTACTTGGGGTTCCTGGGCATCTCTGCAACCTCAGTTCTCCAAGTCTCGAAGTGTGTGTGCAGCCAACACAGACCCGGGGGACACTGACCTTGCACCCTTGAGCCTTACCTCCACACATCGCTGCCTTTGGAAAACATGGAGGCACGAATGACTTCGGGGGCCATCCAAGCGTATGTCCCTGCCGCGCTCATCTTGGTGGTTCGGTGCCATTCCCGAGCCAGGCCGAAGTCAGTGATCTTCAGGATCTTGTTGCTCAGGTCTCCATTCTCCACCTTCTGGAGGATCAATACTGGGCCAGGAAAGGAATACACAGAAACCAGAGAGTCTGCATTAGTCACAGGGCAACCACCAAATGCAGAGCCCTCGGGGCCCCACTGTCCTCTCCTGTGCAGGCTCCATCATGCAGCTACCAAGGACTGACTGATGGTCGGAGCCGTCACTCCTTCGAGGCACCATTTTTATGCCATGTCTTTTATCAGCATTATCTCCAAACCACACACAGCCTTATGAGGTGGGTACTACTGCCATCTCTGTTTCACAGAGGAAACTGAGGTGAGGAAACTGAACTATGGCACCATTACATTTTCCAAGGCCACCCACCAAATAAGCTAGGACTGAAACTCAGGCAGCCTGACTCAAGAGCCTTCTCTCTTAATCTTATAACACACGGCCCATTCACCCCCTAAGGAAGGCGCTGAGGTCACAGCTGACCCCTCTGAGGAGGGGATACTTGGGCTTTCTGTCGGCCAGGGCACTGCTGGGCTACAGCCTAAACTTCATGGTACATGAAGAATATCTAAATAACACTATCATTGAAAATACACACACATACTAGCACATACAAACGCATAAGCTCACTTTACAACACATCAGGAAGCAACGGCTTCACAGACTGAGGTACAAGGATAACCCAGAGTCCTTTCTCAGCCCACAAGGAATGGACGTGCATGTTGGATTCCCAAGGTTTCGTGTCTGGACAGTCTCCATGAACCAATTCAAGGTACTTTACTTAAGCTCATAAGGAAACACATTTGGGGACACAGAGATTTCCCCTTATTCCAGGAACTCACCCCCTCCCCATTGGGAAGTGGCTGACAGGGTCAGAGGGTACACACGCGTTCACACCCATGATGTTCTCTATGAACATGGCCAGGAAGGAAGAACTGGTGGCTGAACTGGTTATACTGGGCCGTCTCCCAGGTTTAACGCCAAAGCATCGCGGTCTGGGAGCCATCCTGGCATTCCTCGGACAGCAGCCGAGGCAGCCACCTCACGCACAGGACGATTCAGCGATAAGTGTGCCCTGTGGGAGCCAATCTCCCCCAAAAGAGCAACAACGCTAATTGACTGCAGTGCTGTAAGCTGAGCCAAGGAACTCTGCCGGAGGGGGCAGCGAGTGAACGCCCTGGATCTGTGAAGGACAAGCCTCCATTTTCCAAGTGGGATGGTTCCGCAGGCCCGGAGCAAACACAACCGCTCGGGGGCCAGACACTGGCCACGTGGAATTCAGAGTTCTGAACACAGGATTCCAGGGAAGGAGGAAGGCTTCCCTGCCACTCGGAGTGGGGAGGTGTTAGGGCAAGGGCCTTAGGCAGGTCCTGCAGGCATACAGCTGTACTTTTCCTGCTGCCCTCCACCCCCAGCCAATGTCCAACTGTTACCACATGGAAAGGATGGGGACCAACAATCTCCAAGCCCTATGTGGTTCTCAGAAAATCATCAGTAAAGAGGGTTTACAAGCAGCCACGGAGCTGGAGGCACAAAAGAAAACCGTGCCAGCCACTCCCTGAACCTAATGGACTAAGTCTCCTTCCTCCACACCCTCTCCCCTGACACGGCCCTCCCCACTCCCTGCTTCCAGCAGCCTGAAAGGGCCCAGGCCTCTGAGTGCTGGGCAGATAAAAAACAGAAAACAAAAAAAACCTTTCTTCATGTCATCTACTAAAAATCTTTCCAGGCCCTAGCCGGTTTGGCTCAGTGGATAGAGCGTCGGCCTGCGGACAGAAGGGCCCCAGGTTCGATTCCGGTCAAGGGCATGTACTTTGGTTGCGGGCACATCCCCGGTGGGGGGTATGCAGGAGGCAGCTGATCAATGTTTCTAACTCTCTCATCGATGTTTCTAACTCTCTATCCCTCTCCCTTCCTCTCTGTAAAAAATCAATAAAATATATTTTTTAAAAATCTTTCCAGGTTCTTCTATGCCTCTCTCTCTCTCTCTCTCTCTCTCTCTCTCTCTCTCTCTCTCTCTCTCTCCTTGGACAGAGATAGCGGACGAATGTGCACTCAGGGTGCGGGCACTAAAGGAAGTGACAGTACAGAAGCCCACTGAACCTCCAAAGAGGGGCCACCAGCTGCTGGCCGTTTCTCTGGAGTCAGCCTTAAATCAAAGGTTCAGAGAGATCCCCCCTTTTCATAGGCAATGGGGCTTAGTCCTGTTACCTCAAATCTCCAGGTGGCTGGCCCAAGGCACAGTGGGGAGGAGGGTAAGAGTTTCATGGTACATGCCCAGCCAGTGTTGCTCAGTGGTTGAACATCAACCTATGAAGCAGGAGGTCAAGGTTGGATTCCTGGTCAGGGCACATGCCCAGGTTGCAGGCTGGATTCCCAACTGGGGGTGTGCAGGAGGCAGCTGATCAATGATTCTCTATCATGATTGATCTTTCTCTCTCTCTGCCCCTCTCCCTTCCTCTCTGAAATCAATAAAAATATTTTTTTAAAAAAGAGTTTCACGGTACATACGCACATGGAACCAGCTAAACTTCCTCATACTCTCTGCTGGAAGGGGAAGCAGAGAAGTTTGGGTTCTGTTACAGGAAAAGGGTTTTTAGCCACTGAATGGCATACTGAAGACGATGTTTAAAACAGCCTAGTCTGTCAGTTGGTTTAGGAGGGATGGCAATGACGGAGATGGGGCAAGAATCAGCCCGGAGAGAGACGGTCTGCATCTGAATGCCTACAGGTAGTGCAGGTCCAGCCCCATCTCACCCAATCCCCACTGCTCCCTGCTGCCTCACACCCAGCTGACCTCAAATATTTATCCCAACAGGTTGGGCCCTGAAGGCATCTGAGTTAGAAATCCCTGGTGTTCTGCCCTCAGCCACAAGGAGAAGTGTAATTAGAAGCCAGTTAATAAACCTGGCAGATGGTTACAGGCAAGGATTCTCACCGTGTCCTGACATACTGATATCAACAAGTCTCTATTACTAGTAATAATTATGGTTACAAAGTTTGTAAAAGCTTTACCTTTTTCTGGAGTTTTGAAAAAATTGAAATGAAATTCACATAACATAAAATTAAAACTTTTAACGTGAACAATGCAATGGTACTTAGTACATTCACAATGTTGTACAACCACCACGTCTATCTAGTTCCAAAATATTTTCATCACTCTTCCAAGGAAACCCCATACTTATTAAGAAATTGTTTCCCATTCTCCCCTCCTCCTAGCCCAGTGATGGCGAACTTATGACACGGGTGTCAAAAGTGACACGCGAACTCATTTTTTTGGTTGATTTTTCTTTGTTAAATGGTATTTAAATATATAAAATAAATATCAAAAATATATCTTTGTTTTACTATGGTTGCAAATATCAAAAAATTTCTAGATGTGGCACGGCACCAGAGTTAAGTTAGGGTTTTTCAAAATGCTGACACGCCGAGCTCAAAAGGTTCGCCATCACTGTCCATAAATAGGCATTGGGGTTGTTTCCATCTTTTGTTGATTGTGAATAGTGCTATGAACATGTGTGTACATATATTTTTTGAGTGCCTGTTTTTAATACTTTGGGGTATATATCTAGGGGTAGAATTACTAGATTATATATAACTACAGGCCCGGTGCACAAAATTCTGCCTGGATTGTGAGAGGGCACAGGCCAGGCTGAGGGACCCTGCCAGTTCACCATCGGGGCTGAGGAGGGACACAGGAGGTTAGCCACCAGGGAGGGATTGCAGGAGGGGTCCAGGGTGTATCCGGCCCATCTTGCTCAGTCCCAATCGGCCAGACCCCAGCAGCAAGCTAACCTACCAGTCGGATCGTCTGCCCCCTGGTGGTCGGTGCACGTCATAGTGACTGGTCGACCTGTTGACTGTCTGCCCCCTGGTGGTCAGTGCACATCATAGCGAGCAGTTGAGCGGCCTTAGCATATCATTAGTATATTACGCTTTGACTGGTTGAATGGCCAACCAGATGACTGGACACTTAGCATATTAGGCTTTTATTATATAGGGTTCTATGTTAAACTTTTTGAGGAGTACCTGTGCATCATTCACAGACTCCCCACTGCCCCATCCTATTGTAGCTGGGTGCTGGGGGCGTCTTCCCAATGTTACCTATCCCTGGGGAACTAGGGAGAGCCAAGTGTACAGCAGGGAGGATATCGACACTGGGGAATGAGGAACCCCTCAGCCAGGTTCACTAGTGACTAACACATCCAGCTGGTGCTGGTGCTGGTGCTGGTGGGGGACACAGGAAAGATAAGCCAGTCTTCCTTATCTGTCAAGGGCCTCCCAAAAGCTGCACGGAGAGATACATGAAAAAACTGAACATCAGGTCAGGACAAAGCGTACACCAATAAGGGCTCAGGTTTTGCTGCAGTCTCTAAGATAATCATAGTTTTCCAAACCTCAGTAACTCAAGAACATTACCTATATACCATTGACCTAATATTTTTATTTTATCTTATTTTTTAAAATTGATTTCGGAGAGGAAGTGAGAGGGAGAGAGAGATAGAAACATCAATGATGAAAGAGAATCATTGATTGGTTGCCTTCTGCACGCCCCCTACTGGGGATCAAGCCTGCAATCCGGGCATGTGCCCTTGACCAGAATCAAACCTGGGACCCTTCAGACCACAGACCGAGGCTCTGTCCACTGAGCCAAACCAGCTAGAGCTTAATGTTTTTCTTTAATTACTTAAAGAAGAAATTTTGTTTCATAACAAATGGAAAAAATATTCTAAATATTAGGTACAAATAAATAAAATTAAAATAACTGATTAGTTTCAGCAGATCCTGCTACTGGTCAAAGTTCTGAGCCTAAGGCCTGTTTCTTGGTTAGAAAGAAAAGATTAGACATGTTAGAGAGGATTAAAGGCCAACTAGCACTAGAATGAATGAATATTGAGTGGTTGAATGACTTTCTATGGGAGCCAACAGTATTTAATACAAACCATCTAAAAGGGCCTCAAGGCCATCCTCAGCCAGGATAGCAGGGGGAGAAATGAGCCAAAGAGCCGGGTAGGATGGGGACAAAGGCTTTGTGCAATGATCTCCTATCATTTAGCTGGAGGCCAGGCCCTCAAAACTCAGCAAAATTGAGGAGACTTCCCCATATGTCTGAATGGCAAATGATGGCTTATCATTTTGAGATTTCTTATTTATTATTCACCTTCATTAGCACAAGGGGCTCAGATTTGCTAAATGCTCAGCTTGGCACCAAGGCTCCCATCCCCATTTGGTTCAAATGATTCCCCATCACCTCTCCCAGATTAAGCAATTGGTCTAACTCTGTTTAGAGTTAGGTTTTGCTTGGTTTAGTCTTTTTTATCTTAAGTTTATTGTCAAATATGCATACATATAGAAGAATATATATAAAACATGTACTAGTATTATGGTTTAAAAAAATAAGATGAAACCCATCCATTCTCTTAGAAACTCCATGTGTCACAACCCCTTCCCTCTCCCCAGATGTCACACAATCCTCTGTTATTCATTCTTTTACTTCTCTTTGTAATATTACATCCTATGTCTATATCCCTAAATAAGATATTGTTTAGTTTTGAAAAAAGTGAGACAAGCACAAATGTAGCTTTGTGTACTAGTTTCCTAGGGCCACCAGAAGAAATTAACACAAAATTGGTGGCTTAAACAAAGAAACTTATTCTCTCTCAGTCTGGAGGCTAGCCTTCTAGTCCAAAATCAAGGTGTGGACAGGGCCATGCTCCCTCCAAGACTCCAGGGAAGATCCCTCCTTGCCTCTTCTAGCTTGTGGTAGCTGCCAGCAAGTCTTGGCATTCCTTGGCTTAGGGTGGCATGATTCCAATCTCCTCATATGGTCCTCTGCCCTCTGTGTGTCTGACTGTGTCTTCACATGGCATTCTCATCTCTGTGTGTCCATGTCCATGTCCCTCTTCTTATAAAGACACCAGTCATTGGAGTGAGGCCATCCTCACCCAGCATGACCTCATCTTCACTTGATTGCGACTACAAAGACCCTGTGTCCTGTAAAGGTCACACTCACAGGACAGGCCACCAACATATCTCGTTTAGGGGGACA
This sequence comes from Myotis daubentonii, assembly GCF_963259705.1. Taxonomy (NCBI): domain Eukaryota; kingdom Metazoa; phylum Chordata; class Mammalia; order Chiroptera; family Vespertilionidae; genus Myotis; species Myotis daubentonii. Next base: position 25,192,421 of record NC_081840.1, on the reverse strand, counting down.
CAATTCTACCCACAATACTGTACAACAGGAAGAATACTGCCTGTGCTAGAGGAAGCCTCCCAGAAGGTAATTAGCTAAACAGAGAGTTTGGTTGTGGTCCCAGAGAATTGCCAAGAGCCCTTCCAGGGAAAGCTGATGAGCAAGATCGTGAGTCCCAACAATGTTGGGTAGGTGGCCACAGCGGGGACATCTGGCAGTGCGGTCATGGGGGAAGGTGCAGATACTGGACATCCCTCGGGACTATGGTTGCAGGAGTGAGCTCTTCTGATGTTCTGTTTCTAAATTCACTGGGGCCTGCCTCTGGTTCTCGGGATCAGGGAAAGAATACACTCTGTCTCTCTGGTCAGCAGAGCAAGGAGAGGTGAGCTGGAGCTTACTCGGCACATGAGCAAGACAGCCAAGTGCAGACAGGAATCCGGACCAGGCTCCCCCAGGGAGTCAGCCTCAGGCTAAAGAGATGGAACATGGGCAGTAGGGCAGTAGGTAAGTAGGTAACGACAGCCCCTTGCCCCACTGTCCATCCTCTTTGTCAAATGCACAACCGTTCTCCTGGGATCACCCTTCCCAGTCCTCAGGGATTTCCCTGCGCCTCTCCTGTGTTATTTCCTGTGCCCTACACCCCACTTTCTCCTTTGGCTGGTTTCTCCTCTTGCTTTGGTGGTGTGTGTTCTCCTTAGAAAGAGGAAAGTACTTTTTTTGTTAGAAAATTATCTATTCCATCCCCATACTTGGTATAACAAGGACTGGAGACTTTCCTTCATAAATCTGAAGGCATCATGCATTATATTCTTGCTTCTAGCACTGCTGTGAAGAAGCCCGCAGCCATGTTGCTTCCTGATGCTCTCTGTATGCGATGTGTCTTTTTCTTCCCGGAAATTGTTAGTCTCTTCTGATTCCCGCCCCACCCCCCATTCTGAAATCTCAGAGGGTGGGAATTTAGTGAATACTTTCAAATCTGAACACTCGTGTCCTTCAGCTACAGGGAATTTTCTTGAAGTATTTTACTGTTAATTTCCTCCCCTACTTATTTCCTCTTTCTCTACAACCTCTAACCAGATAGTGGGCTTTTTAAGCTGCTCCTCCAATTTTCTTATCTTTCTCTTCTACTTTTTCCAGTTTTCTTTCTTTTTCCTCTTTTTTCTGAGGCATCGTCACTTTATCCTCTAACCCTTCCATTGGGTTTGTCCTATCATGGTTCTAATTTCTAAGAGAGAGCTTTTTGGTTCACTGAATTTTTTTTTTTAATATATTTTATTGATTTTTTTACAGAGAGGAAGGGAGAGAGATAGAGAGTTAGAAACATCGATGAGAGAGAAACATCGATCAGCTGCCTCCTGCACATCTCCCACCGGGGATGTGCCCGCAACCCAGGTACATGCCCTTGACCGGAATCGAACCTGGGACCTTTCAGTCCGCAGGCCGACGCTCTATTCACTGAGCCAAAGCGGTTTCGGCAATTTTTTAAAAATTGAGTGGCAAGCACAAATGTAGCTGTGTGACAGCTGTTTAGTATGGGCACAATATCTTTTCTTTTACCTGCGTGTATTACTGATGGTTCTTTTTTTCTTTTTTTTTTAATATTTTATTAGTTTTTTACAGAGAGGAAGGGAGAGAGATAGAGAGTTAGAAACATCGATGAGAGAGAAACATGGATCAGCTGCTTTCTGCACACCTCCCACTGGGGATGTGCCCGCAACCAAGGTACATGCCCTTGACCGGAATCGAACCTGGGACCTTTTCAGTCCGCAGGCCAACGCTCTATCCACTGAGCCAAACCAGTTTTGGCCTGATGGTTCTTTTTAATTTCTCTGTTTTCTCCCAATGTTGTTTGTTCCAGTTACTTTTTCTCCTTGGGCTTTGGTCTCTAATGTACTTTTGTTCAGAGCTGTAGTAATCTTTAGTTGTCTGTTCATGATTAAGAACCAAATTGTGCTTAGATTTTAAAGGTATATACTGAAATATTTACCAAATTTTTTTTTTTCAGGATTTCCCTCAAAATAATCAAGGGTGGGGAATGAGTGGAGTGACAGAAGATATAAGATTACTCACGAGTTGATCATTGCTAAAACTGTTTGAGTACAGGGGAGTTCATTATGTCATTCCCCTTACTTGTGTATATGTTGTCCATAATAATAAGGGAGGGGGGGAGTTTCAAAAGCTGGGTAGAACCTCTAAGCACACAGGAGGAATCTGTCAGCTTTGAACTTCACTGTAGGGAGGTCCAGATGAGCTTAGACAAGAATATCTGAGGTAATTTCTCTTGAGCTGGTCAGCTCCCAGAGGGTAGTACTATTCCAAACTGCTAGGAAAACAAAGGTCTGGCTGCCAGTGAGCTGGGAATCAAGTCATGAGGAGGGCGAGGTGGTCTCAGAAGACAGGCTTCTGTACAGAAACCGTGACTTCATCTTCATCCCCTTTTTTATTTTTTTTAAAAAATATATATTTATGGATTTCAGAGAGGAAGGGAGAGGGAGAGAGGGAGAAACATCAATGATGAGAGCGAATCATTGATCGGCTGCCTCCTGCACACCCCTTACTGGGGATCGAGTCAGCAACCCGGGCATGTGCCATGACCTCCTGGTACCTAGGTCTACACTCAACCACTTAGCCACATTGGCCGGCTCCTCTTTCCATTTTTTAGAATAAAGTATTCACACTCTCCATATACTTAGTGCCCCCCAGTCCAGAAACTGCTTCAACCCTACCACAAGGAAAGGCAGTCAGGTGGCTGAATGGGGTGCAAAAGGAAGCGGTCCACAGACCCAAATGCATTTCTTACAATGGATACCCAATCCTTTTTATTTTAGCAACCTCTCCTCCCCCAGTTCACCCCAGTTCCTGGGGTACCTGGTCCTCGTAGCTCCTAGATCAGGGGTCCTCAAACTTTTTAAACAGGGAGCCAGTTCACTGTCCCTCAGACTGTTGGAGGGCCGGACTATAGTTTAAAAAAAAAAAACTATGAACAAATTCCTATGCACACAGCGGCGGCAAAAACACCCGGCGGGCCGGATAAATGTTTTCGGTGGGCGGCATGTGGCCCGCGGGCCGCAGTTTGAGGACCCCTGTCCTAGACTTTAAGGAATCTGTGATATAAACAGATTGGTCCTTTGCTTTCCTCACTGTCAGCTTCAAATTATCTCTCTCAAATGTGTTAAGTCAATTACCACTCATCCACCTGTTTCCCAGCTTCCGAAAGTTTACTGCTGTTATCTCCTCTCCTGTTCGCCTTGTGAGTTCCTGGAGTTTCAGCTGGGTTTCAAGAGAGCACAAACAGCTGTAGTATTTGTATGTATTCAACCTGCCTCCTTAGCCTGGAACCACCCTTGGTTTGTTTGTTTTCTTGGGTAGGGAGCAGGACCAAGTACAGTCTGTATCCAGAGGTGCCCTGCAAGGGCTTCCCACTTTCCTTGGCTGGGTTCTTCCATCCCCCAATATGCAAATTCTGTATTCCTGCTTGTTCCCGCCAAAGCTCAGATCAGCCTCCGTGTCACAACATCCCCTCCCACCTCAATAAGAACAATTTCTGAGCTCCAGCAAAGAGGGAAGAAAAGAGCAACAGATGAAGACCCAGAATGTCTGGTTCTGGCTCCGCCACTGTGTGTTCTCCACCAGAACCCGTCCCCCCACCTCTGACCTTCTCTGTAATTCCCAGAAAGTAGTGCAGTCTTTCCTGGGCCCAGCCAAGCTCCACCACCCATTCGAGTTGCACAACAGCTCAACTCAAGGGCAAAGAGAAGTTAGGTAGAGGATTCTACCAGAGAAAAGCTCCGTAGACACAGCCAGGCCGTAGGAGCCTGAGTCAGCACTGGAGACTTTAGCCTCCTGCAGCTCGTCCTCACCAGTGGAAGAAGAAAGACCTCGGGCTCCAGCCCCACAGGTCGGACTCCCCATTGTGCTGACTCAGCAAGAGCCACATGGAAGAGCCTGTCTCATGGACCACTACCACGCAGTGAAGACATGGCCAGCAGGCATCCCCCAGCCTCTCTTGGCCCCTGGCCCTCAGCTCACTCTGTCCCTCCCTGCAAAGCCAAGAGAGGCCAGACTTGCTTACAGAGGCAAATGATTCACCACCTAGACTCCCCGGCTCTCTGCCTCAGCAAAGGTGTGGTGCTGCCTGGAGACAGCAGGGAGATGCCAGCAGCCACTAAGGCCCCAGCTGGGTTCAGCAATGTCAGCAGAGCTGCACCAAGTCCACTGGCACAGCCAGCGAGGCTGTGCTTCCCAACAAACACTTGAGCCCAGGCGGCTAGCAGGCCCTGTGGGAAGATCTACAGACGAGTAGAGAAAACTGGGTCTTTGAGGACTTTGGATCTACCTCCTCTTCTATAGAAGAAGAAACTATTGTATGTGTGCTGTGCAGACCTGGAAAAGCCAAAGGACACTCAGCACAGTGATCTTGTCCTGTGACCAGAGCTAGAACAAAGCTGAATTACAATGGCCTCCCTTCCTATACCTGTTACCTGAAGAGGCATATAGGTGCTCAATAAAGATGTCTTGAATGAATGAATGAATGAATGAATGAGTGAGTGAATGAATACATATCATCCCAAAGGTTTCTGATTGAATCAGCTAAGGCAGTGGTCCCCAAATACCTATCTGAGGGCTGGCTACATCAGAATCACCCGAGAAACTATAGCAATGATGCCTAACCTTTTAAAATATGTCCTTTCATCCTTAAACAATGCTATTATGAGGGCAAATGTACTTTAGTGTGTGTCAATTAAGAAGAAAACAATAACCAGGGCTAATGTTTATGAGGGCCTTAATGTGTGCTGTGCACTGGACTAAGTGATTCACCCCTAATCTTACTTCTCCCAGCAATTCTGGAAAGCACTTTCAGATGTGGAAACTGCAGTCCAGAGAGGCTGGTCCACAAGTGGGAGGAGGCAGTGCCAGGACATAACCCAGGTCTGAATGAAATCACAGTTGGGGCCACAGGTCACCAACCAAATTAAACCCCAATAAGGAAAGCACTTTTAAATGTATTTGTATTTATGAACACAGCAGCACCTACACACATGTGAAAAACAGAAATATGAATACTTGCACTTTCTATGAACATGTTTAGATTTAAAGACACCTTGCAGTAATCCCCTCCTCAGAGGTCGATAGCCCATCTCTGGGAACCACTGAGCTCAGTGCCTAGAAGCCCATTATGCAGAACGCAGCAGGATACTGCCTCCAGGAGAGGATCTACCTGTCTACCCTCACCTCACATCCAAGCAGGTGTCACCAAGCCTCCAACTCCAGAGGAGTGATGGGAGAGAATCTCCAAGGAAGGGTTAAAACAGAAGGACAGAGTCAGCAAGTTCATGAGAAAGACAAAACAAGTTGAAAACACAGCAGAAATGAACTGCTACATTAGCAATCCTGGCAACATATTGTGGAAGGACTAACGGGGATTAATGATAGGAAGAGAGGCTGAAATCTGTGACCCAGACTGTTAGTCGCCCTTCAATGGTTATTCTCCCCTCCTCCCATAGTAACAGAACCCGCAATTTCAAGATGGGCATCTGGCCACCTCTAACACCCATTAAATTTCCCTTGTCCCTAGTATATCCAGGTGACTAAGTGGTATCCTGTGGCTGCTTTCTGTAACATTGTCTTAAAAATGCCAGCTCCGGGCCTTTGGTCCTGCTTCTTCATCCCTTCCTACCTTGTGCTGCCTGAAACACGAATGTGATAGATGGAGGACTAGCTACCAGCTGGGACCATGAGGGTAAGATCATGCCCAAAAGTTGGCATAGCTGTGAACGAGAAGTTTAGGGCTTGTAGAACAGAGATGCCATGCCAACCACGGACTGTTCTTGCCAGACTTTTATGTACCAAAGAACCAGACTTCTTATTTCAGCCACTAGAGACTGTGAGTGTCCACTCCTGACAGCTAACTTATACAAAGTCAAATTCCACTCCTACAAAATCTCTATAGCCCTGGCTGGTGTCGCTCAGTTGGTTAAGCATCATCCCATGCAGCAAAGGCTGCCAGTTCAATTCCAGGTCTGGGCTCGTGCCCAGGTTGGGGGCTTGATCCCAGGAGGGAGTGTGCAGGAGGCAAGTGATTGATGTTTCTATCTCATTGATCTCTCTCTCTCTCTCTCTCTCTCTCTCTCTCTCTCTCTCTCCCCCCCTCTCTCTCCCTCTCCCTTCCTCTCTCTCTAAAATCAATAAAAACATATTTTCTTAAAAAAATCTCTTTACAGCAAAACAGCAATCCAAAATTGAAAATATAAACCAAAAGCAACATTCCAGCCAATAAAATCTCCAAGCAATAGAGCCAAAGATTTGGATGGCCTCTCCAAGCTGTTATAAAATGAATCAACTTGAAACATGTTTCAACTGCATATTTTTAAAGTAGTATGTCATGTTTTATAATAAGTGTTGGCTTAAATATTTCAAAAACAAAAGGCCGCATGTATGGAGGGCCTACAGGCAGTGCGCTAAGCACAGGGTGTTCAAATATAAATTAAACCAGTACCGCCCCTCAAGAAGATCACTAGCCAGGAGGAAGGCTCAGGGAGTAAGAAAGGATAGAGCAGGAGACCTTTGATTTTTGTTATAAACCCTGTGATATAACTTGGCTTCTAGACTAAACATTATACACGTGTGACTTTAAAAATACACATCAAAAAGATGTAGCAGGCAATTTAATAATATAGGACTATATTAAAATAAAACATTAGTATAAAAAAAGACATAACTTGATCGCATTTCTTTTTGTTGAGAATATGCTGTCCATCTATCTATCTGTCATATAGGAAACACCTGAGAGGTATATACCTACACCTAACTGCTAACAGCAGTTATCTCTGGCTACCAGGATTTGAGGTGACAAATTTTTTATACTCATCTACATTGGTGAAATCATCTAAAATAAACGTGTATTTTTGTTAATATAAATAATAGGTCCCTTTTTCCCCCTGTTGACCTCTTCTAGCCCAAGCTCCTTCCACTATCCCACACTGTCCCCTCTACTTGGGGTTCAAATGTTTAGCAATTACATCTCCACAAGACCTTGCACATCTCTACACTACATCTCTCCTAAGCCACAGTCCACATCTTCATGTTTTTTGTTGTCTTGGGATGGGTTCATACCATAAGTTAACTGGGCAGGCACCTCACTTAATCCTACACCCTGTATGGACAGAGCCGCCGCTGAGAATGGTTTCCTCAGAGCACTGTCAAGTTGGTGATGGCTACTTCTCACTGGCCAGGACGAGCAGGGATGGCTGTCTAGAACAGCCGTGGGCAAACTACGGCCCGCGGGCCGGATCCAGCCCGTTTGAAATGAATAAAACTAAAAAAAAAAAAGACCATACCCTTTTATGTAATGATGTTTACTTTGAATTTATATTAGTTCACACAAACACTCCATCCATGCTTTTGTTCCGGCCCTCCGGTCCAGTTTAAGAACCCATTGTGGCCCTCAAGTCAAAAAGTTTGCCCACCCCTGGTCTAGAACAAAAGGGAACTGAAGAGAAGCCACCAAAGCTCAGAGTAAAACCTAATTCTACCTGAGCCCACTGTCCTTCCCACTAGAACTCTGGGGGCCTCTGAAACCAAACTACTAGAGGATTGCTCTGTATCTTTCTAGGTAAGAAAACCAACCATTTATAACTAAACTAGAGGCCCAATGCACAAAATTCGTGCAAGAGTAGGCCTTCCTTCCCCCGGCTGCTGGCACCAGCTTCTCTCCGGCACCCAGGACCCCGGCTTCCCTCGCAGAGGGAGGCCCCACCCACCTGCAGCAGCCCGCTCGCTGGTCAGTGGCCTGGGCCTCCCTCTTTGAGGCAATCATGGAGTCCCCTGATTGATCGCCCCGCTGGCCTATGGCCTGGGCCTCCCTCTGCGGGTGATCATGGGATGATGGCCGGGCCCTCAACCAATCACATCGTACCCGCCTTGGCTGGCCTGGCACCAGTGGGTGTCATAGCATGGTCCCGGATGGTCATCCAAGTGGTCATTCCACTGTTCAGCTATTCAGTCGATTTGCACATTACGCTTTTAGTATATAGGATAGGAGTGCTTTAGAAGTGAAGATTGTAAATATCTGGGAAGATCAGACACTGAAACTAGGGCATCTCTGGCAAGGTGTGATGGGCAAGAGCTTGCTGGTAGGCAGTGTCTCACTGGGTGTAATTTAGAGCAAATGTGTACCATAAGCACCATGGCTGAGATAGTACATTAGCTTGGGGGTTGGGGAAAGAAAGTGTTTATGGACAGGCATGTAACCCTGCTACAATCTAGTCTGACACCATTGTAGGAGTTTTGATTCATACATGCTAGACCCTATAAACTCAATACCACCAATCGTCTTTAAGTTACACCCCTCCAGATGGTATATCATTCTAGACCATCAGTAAGGTCAGTGGAGAGCTGAGAAGAGAAAACTTACACGTTCAAAAGTTCGAGGATAAAAGCTAAGAAAGCAGAGGAATCCTGGGATCTTGAAGTTCTGATATCACCATTAGACCACCATCCTTAAGATAAGTATGAATTTGGTGCTGAGCAGTAGCAGGTAGGCCCAATACAGATGCTTAGCAAAACCCAAAACAAAATGTTCTCAATCCAGGATCTCTACTTGGATTTAGGGAATCCTCTTCCATCATCCCTTCAGTCACCAGGCTGTAAGAACTATGAACAGTCTTTGACTGGCTGATCTCTAACTTTCCACCCATCTCTAGGACCCTGTTGCTTGGTCCAATGCCTAGCTGACTATCCTCTTCACCGGGAATCTTCATTCCTGTCCCACCCCTACCAAGTCACCATCCATGTCTCTTTGTTCTTTCCTATAATGTGTGCCCTACCCAGAGATTCATCCCCAGACCAGCAGAAAGGGCCTTCAGAGAGTGACGAGAAAGGCAAAGAATAAGTGTAAATTCCGAAACAGCCACAGTCGACCATGGGAGAAACATTACATACTGTTCATTCACCTAAGAAAGAATCATTGTCCAGCCCTAGCCAGTTTGGTTCAGTGGACAGAGCGTTGGCCTGGGAACCGAAGGGTCCTGGGTTCAATTCTAGTTAAGGGCACGTACCCTGGTTGCAGGCTCCTCCCCAGCCCGGGCCCTGGTCAAGGTGCGTGCAGGAGGCAACCAATCGATGTGTTTCTTTCACATCGATATTTCTCTCTGTCTTTTCCTATCTCTTCCACTCTCTAAAAATCAATGGGAAAATATCCTTGGGTGAAGAATAAAAAAAAAAGAAGAAAAAAAAAGAATCATTGTCCATATTCAAAAATGGAGGGGAAAGTTATTTTAGAAAGGAGCCTTCTCCTTGCTCCATCAGTAAGTCTCTGGGGTCAGTAAGTCTCCCCTACAAGACCAGGCTGGTGCTACTAAAAGTGGTCAGGGCACACTGGGTGGAGTTCTGAAACACAAGGGTCAGGACCTCACCAGAGAGTCACATGCCCCAGCAAGTCAACTCTTGAGATGCCAGTTTTGTCCTCGAACCACGAGGCCACACTCTGACAAACTGCAGCAAACACTCTCCTCTCTGGGAAAGAGGCATCACTACCATGGTGATGGAAAGGGAGCTGGAGTCAATAAGTTTTTTAGTTTTGTTATTTTTAAATCCTAAGTCAAGGACATGCTTATTGATTTTAGAGAGTAGGGAAGAGAGAGAGTGAGAGGGAGGGAGAGAGAGAGAGAGAGAGAGAGAGAGAGAGAGAGAGAGACATATCAATCAGTTGCCTCCCAACACTCCAACCAAAGCTTCTAAAATACAACCGACATCCAGGATCAGACCTATAGCCAGGAGAGAATCCAGGTTGTTACTCCAAGAGATCAAGAGTCCTCCTTGCTAATATTCCTGCCTGAGAATCTACTGACTTTGGCCAATAAGAGATATCAACTGCTTTGGTTATTGGACAAGGTCAGTGATCACCTACATTCGCGAAAGGAAGAGAAAGAGAGAGAAATAAAGAGTTGATTCTATGAAGAAAAATAGGATGGAACTTGCCTCATTCTCACATCTCTACTCCCATTCATTCTGGCCATAAGTCAGCACCTATAACCATTACCATCACCATTGCAAGTACTTACGGAGCACTTACTATATGCCAGGCACTGAGCTAAGCATTTTACATGAGCTATCTCACTTTAAAACTTCATGAGATAGCTCATCTCTGTTTACAGATGAAGATGCTGTGGCTGAGTGAAGGGAGAATACTCCTCAAAGTTACATAGCCAGTCAGTGGTGCAGCTGGGACTGGCTTCAAGCTCCCATGCTCTTAATGATGACCTTATTCTACCGCATCTAACTCCAACACCTACTGCGGAGCACTCTGAAAGTAACAGATGTAGAGAGAAGGGAACGTCTCAGACGGGGTCACAGAATAAACAGCTGCTCTTAGAGTTGTAAAGAAGGGACAGGGCTCAGTCCAGGGACAGGCTCAGGAGGAGGCCACTCTTTGTAGGGGGAATAAGGTTATTTCAGGCCAAAGGGAATAAAAACCCCGACACACCTTAGCAAACTAGTCCCTGGTAGCTGGAGCAGAACCTTCGTGAAGGGAAAGGGGAGAAGGTGGAGCTGGAGCAAAGGGTTGGGGCAGGACTGAAAGACTACAGGCCACTCGGAGGAGCTGGGAATCCACCCTGGAGTCAATAAGTTTTTTAGTTTTGTTATTTTTAAATCCTACGTCAAGGACATGCTTATTGATTTGAGAGAGAGACAGAGACAGAGAGAGAAAGAGATCAGTTGCCTCCCATACGCGCCCCAACCAGGGATCAAACCTGCTGCCTAGGTATGTGCCCTGGCCCTGACCGGAATCAAGCCCACAACCTTTCAGTGCACGGGACAACACTCCAACCGACTGAGTGACTGGGTCAGGGCTCACAAGCAGTTTTTAAGCAAGGAAGTGGTATGATCAGATTTGTGTTTTAGCAAAACATCGTGGTTGCAGTGAGATTGACAGCAAGAACAAACGGACGACAAGGACACAATCACCTATTACCATTATCCAGGGGAAGGTGGTACAGAACAAACTAAGGTACCGGAGATGGGGACACATGATCAAGAGATGAAGTAATTGCCAAAACCGGTTTGGCTCAGTGGATAGAGCGTCGGTCTGCGGACTGAGGGGTCCCAGGTTCGATTCCAGTCAAGGGCATGTACCTTGGTTGCAGGCATATCCCCAGTAGGAGATGTGCAGGAGGCAGCTGATCGATGTTTCTCTCTCATCGATGTTTCTAACTCTCTATCTCTCTCCCTTCCTCTCTGTAAAAAATCAATAAAATATATTTTTAAAAAAAGAGATGAAGTAATTAATTACATGTACAGGGAGCAGGAGCGGCCAATGAGCCCTAGGAAATCTTCTGGCTTCACATCACTCATTTTCTCCGGCTGGTACCTGTATGTCACCAATCTTAGGGGAAGGTATGAGGGTTCAGTGAGTACAGGGGCTTTTAGAGGGCCCATCCTCACCCTCCCACCCCTGACTCTGCACCAACATCCACCCACCCACTCTTCCTTTCCAACAGGGACTGAAGCTTCCCATCCCCCCTCTACATGCTCACAACCACCTAGGCACACGGTTCCTCTGTTCCAGTTGTAACCACCAACTCTCCCGTTACTAACTGCTGCCCTCTGGACCATGTGCGGTCCCATAGTCCTGCCGCGCTGACACTATTTGCCAAAGCAGCTCAGTCCTGCGTTCATCAGGAACAATGGACTGAGCTTCACAATGTCAGCCAAGGGCATGCAATAGAGAGCTCAGGGAACAGCACAACCGAGCATGAGGCCAGAGGGGACGGAACTGAAACATGAGCCAGTGCTCAGACTGGCACCTGGGCCCTAAGCACAGCGTTCAGACATGGCGGTTAGTTAACAGGACTGTGCAACTGTTCAAAACCAGAGCATGGCCAGGGTTTCAGGCCACTCCCAACTCTGGCTGGCCACGGGAGGGTCAGATGCATTTAAATGGAGCAGCCTTCCTTATGTGCCCACATCTGTGTCTGCAACACGATTCGGCAGCATGAGGGTGGATTTCTGCTGCTTGTTGGGCTGGAGCCTAGAAGGGGGCACGGTAGGGAAATACAGTGTTGACAGAATAACAGCGGCTGGTCTCACGCTGGCACAGCACAAGTTACCAGACTTTTTCAAGCTATTTCCAATGACCCTTTTAACCAGCCCCAGCTTTCCATGGGGCCTTCACTTTCATCTCTACCCTGGATGCTATAACCCCTTTCCCATCTCTCTCATGCTGTGCATAACGGTTTTCTTACAGACAAGCGTATTGTGATTAAAACAGAAATCTCAGTGCCATCTCCCCGGCCAAGCCTCCCAGCATGCATCTGCAGGACGCCTTGCTCTCTCCAACATCCTAAAATATGACTATTTCAAAAGGTGTCAACGTGGGTACCCACGGCTACCGCCATCTTGTGCAAATTAAGCCCAGATAACACAGCGGGCACCCTCCCCTGTGCTGGCCCAGACACAGATGTCACCGGCGGGCAACAGAAAGGCAGGGCAGAGCTTTTGTGCAGCCAGTTTCCTCACGAGAGAACATCCCCTCAAACACCTGTTTGCCCTGAATATCCCCACCGTCCCGGCTCAGACGGGCTGAGCAGAGATGCCAGGTCCCTGTTGTGCCTTGGAAGCACACAGCTACCAGCTGGATAGAAATAATAAAAACAGGGGTGGCACAGCAGACCTTTGACAATGCTGTCAACAAAAAGGCATGCTTCTTTCTTGGCATGTGGGCATGGGGTGCTGCTGGAGCACAGGCTCTCAGGGCCTCTAGCCCAAGCCTGCCCACTAGAGCTCCCTTAGCAGGCATGGCAGGTGGCCTTTTCCTAAGGGCACAGCATCTCCTGTCTTCTAGGCTTTTCTCCAATGTGACTGGACACTCCTCCCGCTGAGAGGCGGGTCTCTGTCCCCTCTGCTTGAGTCTGCATGGGCCGGGACTCACTTTGACGACTACTGCCTGACCTCTAAGCCAGGTCAGAAAACAAGTTGCAGTGTCTGCCCTGTTCGCTTGTGCTCGAAGCCTTGAGCTGCCACGTGAGAAGGCCAAGAGCCCTGAGACAGCGGCGCCCGTGGAGGGGTTAGGGGTGGGCACCCCCATCGGCAGTCCCAGCCTTCCAGTCCTCCCAGCCCAGCCAGCAGAGGTGTGTGTGAACGAGCCTTTCCGATGATTCCTCCCTCCATCTCTGGCCTCATCCTGAGCCTTCAGATCTTCCCAGCTGAGGCCCTGGAAACTGAGGAGCAAGAACAGCCACTCCTGCGAAGCCCTTTCCAAATGCCTGACCCAAAGTCTCCATGAGATAACAGAACGGTTCTCGTTCCGAAGCAACAGTAATGGAAACAGTTGGTGACTCATTTGTCGGTCGAGTCTCACATCTGCTGCTACCAGAGAAGCAAACAGTATTTTTTTTTTTAGAAGCTCCCTTTTATTGAGCACTTACTTTGTGCAAGGATTTATGCTAAGGGCTTACACACATAATTGCACTCAATGCTCATTACAATGCTGTACGTAAATAGGAAGATTACCCCCATTTTACAAAATGGAGATGGACTCGGAGGTTGAGGACCTTGCCCAGATGTGCCTGACTGACAGCCCATAACCCTGACCCACATTCTGCTCTCCAGCCACTCGGACACGAGCTGCTTCTGTATGGAAGACCCAGCTACTTGGGAGCACGGGCTTCCTGTCCAACAGCCCAGGTCTGGGAATCTGCTAAAGAACCCAGGAGACAGGGGCACAGCAGCGACAAACACTTGGCCTAGACCAGTGGTCGGCAAACTGCGGCTCGCGAGCCACATGCGGCTCTTTGGCCCCTTGAGTGCGGCTCTTCCACAAAATACCAACTTCTGCGCATGGGCCACGAAGTTTCAATCGCACTGTACATGTGCGCCCGCACGTGGTATTTTGTAGAAGAGCCACACTCAAGGGGCCAAAGAGCCGCATGTGACTCGCAAGCCGCAGTTTGCCGACCACTGGCCTAGTCTAAGCTGGGGCAGACCCCCTGCCTAGAAAATCCCTGCTATGGCCCATCACTCTATTTTCAATTCCCCCTGAATCCCACTCCTTCTTTAAGGTCTAACCCTTCCACCCAGGCCCAGAGAATTCTGCCTTCTCTGGACACCCTCTCACATATGTTGGGCACACCATTCCATACTGCCTCCTGTTGCTCCGGTTGCCTGGCTCCCGAGGATGGAAGGAATGTGGTGGAAGTGACGTCTAAGGTATGCATGTGACAGTGACCTAACCTGCAGCACCCATACAACAGCAGGCACGTCAGCTTCTCACAAGGAGCTGGCAGGCTGCGAGCCACAACCCACACACAACACAAACATCCCAGGCTCTGTGGCCTGCACTTCACCACGGGCATCACAGAGGAGAAAGGACTTGAGGGCGGCGGAGGAAGCAGCTTGACCCACCACAGACACCCATCACCATCACCTGGCAGCCAAGGAAACCCCGACCACGAAGGCTCGACACCAAGGTTCAGGAGTTGCCATTTTGAACCTCAAGTCCTTAATAGTCCTGGAAAGCTGAGAAACACTGACTGAAGTTTCCTGTGAGTCACCCCTCTACCTCCCCACTGAGAGCAAGGAGGGACCAGCCCCGAGGACCTCCTCAGGCTACGACTAACTTTGCTCTGACTCACTGTCCTCCTGTCTGTGCTGTGGACGCCTTTCCTACTACCTTCCTTCCACCTCCACACCCACTGGGATGGGCGAGACAAGGTTTGTGCCTATACCTTCCCGGTCTGCCTCCAAAAATTACTCCACATAGCCCATCCCCATGGGGTGGAGCTGAGGATCTTACTATGCTTGGGCAACTAAAACCACACGGACTCTCAAGGTGGTACATCTCAGTTTCCAGGGCGAAGCCAATCTGTTCCTTCCCTGCTACCTGGGAATGTAGGCGTAATGAGCACACCCAGAAACTGCCGGGAAAATATTCCAATGCCTGATTTCCTCCCTCGGGGAACTTCCCTGTGAGGAAAGATCTTACAATATCCCCTTTTTCCTCAACAGGGACTTTTTTTTTTTTTTAAATATATTTTTATTGATTTCAGAGAGGAAGGGAGAGGGAGAGAGAGATAGAAATATCAATGATGAGAATCATTGATTGTTTGCCTCTTGCATGCCCCCCACTGGGGATCGAGCCCACAACCCAGGCATGTGCCCTTGACTGGAATCAAATCTGGGACCCTTCAGTCCACAGGCCAACGCTCTATCCACTGAACCAAACCAGCCAGGGCAACAGGGATGTTCTTATTCTTTCCAGTGACCTTGCCATTCCTATGCCTTCTCTGGCATATACTACATATGTAATATACTACACATCAAATCAGGCACCAAAAAGCTTAGAGGAGCCTGAAATTGACCAGATTCATGGTCCATGCCACCCAGAGCAATACATGTAAAGCCAGGCTCATAGGTTATAATCACAGGGCAAGATGTACCCGGAGTGGGGAGGGGGCAGCATCCTAAAGGAAATTAGAAGTTAGTTGGACCATTTCATTATTTTGCCAGGTATCAGGGGATTCATATGGTCCACAGAAATGCTCTTCAAATCCCCCCCTTTCCTCCCTCTCATTGCCCTGACACAAAGAAGCTCACAAATTTCCTGCTTAAAATTCCTTTTTAAGTAATGTTTCTGTCCTGCTGAATTGAAGGATTCTAGTCCTCGTCCCCTTTGCCTCCCTCACATCACACCAGCTCAAAAGTAGTAGTAGCAACAAAGTCAAATTCTCTACAGTGAGGTGGGAGAAGGAACAGTGGGGAAGGTTCACTCATAACAGTTTGGGGCTCTTCCACCAGCAACTGATCCAAAGCATTAAAGAATGAATGGTGGAAAATCAACTTTCTCATTCACGATATTAGTCTGAAACTGTAAGTGGCACCACAAAGCCTGCCTCGTTCTCCTCCATGGGGTGCAGAATCGCCATGCTGGTCCAACATGGTTCTTCTGGTTGCAAGCTCAACTGCAAAGGCAATACCTGGGGGAGGGGGCCGGCTCACCGTCAAGAAGACCCAGAGCTAAAAACCACGGCATCTGAATAGCCACATGGGGCTCTGCCATCCACAGATGTGTCCATACGTTTTTGAATGTTTACGTTACTTTTCTGGTTAAAAATGTTTAAATGCCATAAAGGAGCACCAGTGAATTTATCTGAAATTTATACATACTTCCCTGGTTTATACAAAAACAAAACCACAACATGAACATAAACAAAAACAAGAGTCCCACAGAGGGGAAACTTCGGTTATGGCCCAACTTTTGGGCAGCTGTATGCAAGCATCACTGTGGTTCAGGACCAACACTAACAAAAAGCAAAGCGGAGGCCACGGAATGAAAGCTGAGGTGCATATTGTGCTTTTGGAGGGGCCCTGGGGAAGGAGAAAATGAGAAACTAACTTGCAGCAACTTGCATTTTAGGACCATCAGGTCCAGAGGTGTCAGAGGCCCCTGGGCTGGAGTGAAGGATCTGCTCCCTGAAATTCCAGATGTGGGATGATCTGCTCCGCAAGACCAGGTTTAAAGTCGGGGACTAGCCTCATCACACCCAGACTCTGGTGGGTCACACGGGCCATCCCACAGAACAAGGTGCTACAAGAGGGTCTCCTAAGGCAGTCTGTTTCCAAAGAACAGAGCAGAAGGAACAGCACACGAGCACTCAAGAGCCTGGGGTTCAAGCTCAGGCTCCATCATTCTCTAGTTATGTGTTTTAGGCAAGACATTAAATCTCTCTGAGCCTCAGTTTTCTCTACTGTAAAATGGGGCTAGCATCACCTCCGCCTGGAATACATTAGTTAGATATTCTTTCAAATGAAATTCTACAGCACCAAATACAAATATGATAATTCTTCATCCCATCTCTAGAAATATGAGGTGGGGGTAAGGGGAATGAAGGTTCATTTATTGCTGTCACCATGAATAACAGGCTAAGGAAAAAAAATCAGTTAAGGTCACGTTGACACTAATAATCTTAAATCATCTGAAAAAAGCTTGTGGGGAAAATTTTTAGAAGGTTTTTCCATTGCCATCCATGGAACTTGATGGTACATCTTTCCTTATCACCAGCTGCCACACACTAGGGATAGACAAGCTAATTTTATTATTAATTTGATCCAAATAATTAGAGTGAGTAGCTCTCCTATGGAAGGAGAAGGGAGAACTACCAATGGCAGAGAGATTGCTACTGACCCACCCCAGAATTCCTATCCCTAAGCACAGGTACCAGGACTCAACTGCTTAAGAAATAAAAATGTTTTCGATTCGAATGAAAAATGGGCAGAAGACCAGAACAGACATTTTTCTAAAGAAGACTTACATAAAAAGATACTCAACATCCCTAATCATGAGGGAAATGCAAATGAAAACCACAATGAGCTATCACCTGATACCTGTCAGAATGGCTACTGTCAACAAGACAAGTGGTAACAAAGTTGGTGAGGATATGGAGAAAAAGACAACCCTTGAATACCATTGGCGGGAATGTAAATTGGTGTAGTCACTCTGGAAACAAGTAGAACTACCACATGATCCAGCAATCCCACTTCTGGGTACATAGCCAAAGGAAATAAAATCACTATCTAAAAGTGGTATCTGCACTCCAGTCCTCATTGCAGCATTACTCACATAGTTAAGATAAAGAAATAATCTAAATGTCATCTACAGATGAGTGGCTAAGGAAGATGTGGTATATGTATACAATGCAATATCCTGCCACTTGTGACAACATGGATGAACCTTGAGGGCATTATGCTAACAAGAGATAAGTCAGACAGAGAAAGACAAATACCCTGTGATATCACTTATATGTGGAATCTAAAAAAGCCCAATTTGCAGAAATAGAGTAGAATGGTGGTTGCCAAGGGCTGGGGGGGGTGGGAGAAATGGAGAGATATTGGTCAAAGGTTACAACTTTCCAGTTATAAGATGAATAAGTTCTGAGGATCTGATGTACAACAGGATGACTATAGTTAACGAAACTGTACTGTATACTTGAAAGTTCCTAAGAGAAGAGACGTTAAATGGTCTCACCACAAAGAAGGTAACAGTGTGAGTTGATGGCGGTGTTAGTCCTACTGTGGTGATCATTTTGCAATACATATGTGTATCAAATCATCATCTGTATACCTTAAATTTATACTGTGTTATGTGTCAATTACATCTCAACAAAGCTGGGGGGGGGGGGGAATAAACATGTTTTTACTGTTTTTTTCTTCCTGAAAATTAAACCAACTAGAAGAGCCGTGAACATTCTTATCCTTCTACCTAACAGAGAAGAAAATTATTGAGCTCGTGTTGGTGAGCAGCTTTGACCCAGTGTCTTATCAGCAAGTCATCCCCATTCCTCAGATGATGTATAGAGCCTCATTCCACCACTGTCCACAGCGCTCTGACCTGGCTGGAAAGCCTGGCAGAAGAACAGGCCCTGCTGTCAGGGGCTGGGGGAGGCTGGGAGAAAGAATACTGTCTTGAGTCTCAAGAATGTCAACAGCACGACTTTCGGCAAGTCACCCAGCTTCTCAGAGTCAGAACCCTAAGGTTCCTTTAAGCTCTGACCTTATGGATAGACACAAAAGAAAGTTAAGCCCTGGCCGGTGTGGCTCAGTTGGTCAGGTACCATCCCGTGCATCGAAAGGTTGCCGGTTGGATTCCTAGTCAGGGCACATGCCCAGGTTGTGGGTTCGATCCCCCAGTAGAGGGCGTGCAGGAGGCAGCTGATCCATGTTTCCCTCTCACATTGATGTTTTTTTCTCTTTCTCCTTCTGCTTTCTCTAAAAATCAATAAAAAATCTTTAAAAAAAAAAGAATGTTAAGGATGACTGGAAACTGCAACGACCACTGCTTTCCCCAACCACAGTGCTTTTTTCCTTCCTCTTGTGTTTTGAAGGTTAACAGAATGCAGAAACCAAATCCTATATAATAAAAGGCTAATATGCAAATTGTCCCCTCGACCAGGAGTTCAACAAGGAGTTCGACCAGGGGGCGGGGCCGGCCAGAGGGAGGTCCATGGGCGGTTGAGGGTGCAAGGCTGGCCGGCCAACTGCCCATGGACCTCCCCCCAGCCAGCGCCCCCCCCCAACGAGCCCCCCCCCCTCAATCGGCCAACCACCCATGGCCCCTCCCCCTAGCTGCCCGGCCTGATCAGCAGGATTGGGGCGGGCCGGCTGGACCCCACCTGTGCATAAATTTGTGCACCAGGCCTCTAGTAATATAATAAGTATCTGGACAGTAGGTACACTATGACTAAAATGGCAGAAGAGGAGCTAAGTAGACAAAAATAGGCAAATCATATATAATAATAAAAACCGTCACATTTTACACAGTGAAATCTGGGATAATTTTTCCTTTTTCAATGATACTTTTTTCCTGTTACACTGCCTTATCAGGTACACCAAGCTGCAAACAGTCACACGAATTTGCAGGGAAAGGTCTTAGTTACAATACCCATCATGGCCAGGACCCTGTAGCTGCACTGGTATGGCCACAGCCCCCACCTCTACCCACCCCCAACCCACAGGGATGCGAAGAAAGAGCCGTTCCAGGTGGGAAACTCCAGAGGCAAACATTAGGCTTCTGACTCTGCTTAACTCCAGGGAACACCTTCCCTGAGGATTCCAAGCTCCTAAAGTTTATGAAATGGATACATAAAAGCAAGGGCTTGACGGAAGCAAACAGCAAACGCAGTTCACTCAGTAAAGGAGTTTGAGTCCATCCGGAGAGGAACTAGGCACAGGAAAGGCAAGACTTGGTAGCAAAATTGGAACTGCTGCTCAGCATCTGGGCTGCCATATGCAAAATCCTATGTTGGCATCATTCGAGGGAGGGGGGCAGGGAGGAGAGGAAGATGGAAGAAGGAGCACAACACCTCTGCTGTCAGGAATCCTATTGGGGTTCCTGTTTTCATAGGAAAAAATTATCAAAGAAAACCCAAAGAACCTTAATTCCATTTGTTTCTAAGAAGTAAACTTTAGGGTAGGAAGGAGACTCACTGTTCTTTGTATTTCAATTGTGCACTATTTTGACATTTTGAATTTTAAAAACCCATTGTGCAATTGGAGCGAATATGACTAAAATACTGAAAATGCAGGTACAAGACAAATTGTACTCCAAAGTACAAGATCACAAATTGTGGACCTAAATACTGAGGGAATAAATGTAGTTGCTGGACTTACAACAATAATGTCAGCATATGGAGTTCTTACCGCCTGCCAGGCACTGCTACAAGCGCCACTTAGATTATTTGAGGTGCACGTCTACCCTGTAAAATGAGATTGGTGGGGTTATAATTATCCCCATTTCACATTTATAGAAGCTACGACACAGAGATTCTTAAGGTCCCAGCTCACAAGCAATAGAGCCAGGGCTCACACCCAGTCTCACCCAGAGCTCACACCGGCTCATCTCCAATGGAAAGGGGGTTACATCCTAAATGTGGGCTCTATAGGAGGGGGTTCTGGCATTGTTTGGAGGATGTCTTGAGGCGGGTAGTTAGTACATGGAAAAAGGCACAGCACCGGAACCTGTGATGATCAAAAGCACAAACATTTCTTGAGGACCTCCTACGTGCTACAGTCCTCTTACCCAGATGCTCAGTTAAAGCAGTTCTCTGTAACAGTGTTGATTCATACCGTTATCTGAGTCTTGGACCGGTAAAAGCTATAACCCTTTCCCCCCAAATGCAGATTCCCCACCAGGAGCTTGGCACAACCGGATCTGGAAAAGCAGTAGGAAGTCAGAGCTGCTATACAGAGATGGAAAAGGAGTAATCACGCTCCATTCTCCTTCCGAAAGAAGACCACAATACTCAAAATAAAATCTCTCCCGCCCACCCTGAACATTCCAGTCTTAAAGGAGACGATGCGACAAGAATGCTACAGTTGATTTGGGAAGGCTGGGAGGACGGTTTGAAAAAAGGCATCTATTCCCTCTGACCTCAGCCGCAGAGTGGGGCAGCAGAGTAGGGAGAGGGAGAGAAATATATGGCCTTCCTCCGAGGGCAAAAGCATTTTAATGATCAGCCGAGAGGCCAGCCGAGCCATAAAACTGGCCGGCTGTCCCTTTCAATCAGGCCAAAGGCCATAATGAGGCGAGGCAGCATTTCTCAGGGGGCCTAGCACTGCGAGTTAAGCTGGGTCCACAGAGGCTCCGGCCGTTGGAAGCGGCTGGCAGGGACCAATCTCTGCAGCTTCAGCGGAAATAAATCTGCCCATTTCAGTGGAAGCGGTAAAACGACACCTGGCTGGCTTGAGAGACGGCAGCTTAGGGCTGCTGAAAGTCCTCATAATAAAAAGAAAAACCCGATTCTATCCTGTGCACACCAAACAGCAAGGAACAGGAAGAAGGTTCTCCTACTCCTTGGGAAGAGGGGAGAAAGTGCAGGGCCACTGCTGGCTGTGGTTTGTGCATGACACACCGTCTTGGGACAACCCTGCTCCTTTCTGTACTGTCCACATCAGGGGTCCTCAAACTACGGCCCGCGGGCCACATGCGGCCCGCCGAAAACATTTATCCGGCCCGCCGGGTGTTTTTGCCACCACTGTGTGCATAGGAATTTGTTCATAGTTTTTTTTTAAACTACAGTCCGGCCCTCCAACGGTCTGAGGGACAGTGAACTGGCCCCCTGTTTAAAAAGTTTGAGGACCCCTGGCCATTGTACAGACGAAAATCCTAGCCACAGGCCCAGGGTCAGGGGCTTAAGAAATAGCTTGAATCCAGGTCGCTCTGACGCCCAAGCCAGTGCCCCTTCCATTAGAGCACAGTGGTTCCAAAAAGCAAGCTTAAGGGGGAAATACTTTCTTTTTATATGAAAACCTTCAAATTTCCTACAGAGAATAAAAACCCCAGGGAAGACCGGAAGGGAAGGGCTGTGTAATCCACAGCTTTCATACGTCTCATTTCTGTAGCTCACTGTCACGGCCTAATGGCCTGCAGAGCAAAGTGTTCCTGCAGTTGTATTGGTGAGTGGAGCACAGAAACACAATTAAAACCATCTAAATGATCTTGAGCCCCATCTGAAAAAGCCTTATGTCTGTTCAGAAAAGTGGATGGGAAGCCAGTAAGCAAAGCCCCGAGACACTAGGATGCCCGTCACCCAGCTCCAAGGACAGGAGAGTGGACTGTGTCCTGATTGTGGATGCAGGCTGCCCTTGGTTTATTGTAAATCCCAATTATGATTCATGTGACCAGAGCATCTTCTCTCTGCAAGGCCATCTGTCATGCCCTGGGCAACAAAGGGGGAAGGGAGCACCTGTGGGCTCCTGTCAGCTGTCTTCTCGCTTGGCGAAGATTCCCCATCAGCAGCCTGGCCTCTGCAACAAGAAGCTGGAAAGAGGGGGAACCTGGGCATGCAGGAGCCTCACAGAGATTCAGACAGACCATGTAGTCCTCACCTACTCCCAAAACACACACGTTCACACTTACGTCACATGCCAGTCCTGGGAGGGCCCGCAGAGACCATCTCATCCAAACCTCTCATTTCACAAACGAGGACCCTGAGGCCCAGAGAAAGCACAAGATGTACCCAGGGCCACCCAGCCAGTCAGCGCCACTGGGCAGGTGTCCCTTCCACTGCACCAGTCCTCTTCCCCAGATGCTCACAGAAATTCTCTATAACAGAGCTGATTCATAACTTTCCCCAAATGAACCCGCACACATTTTGCATAGATCCAGGGGTTCAAGGTTAACAGCCCTTCCTAGTTAAGAACAAGTGTGGTTCTACAAGAAGCCGACAGGGCACTGACAGAGACTCCAAGGGCGACCTGGGGGAGAAGCTACATTTTTCTCTTGACTCAGACCACTGACGTCACCACTTTATGTCTCAGTGCCCATATCCATACCGATCCTGAGCTACCTCATGGGAATGAGGCGAAGCACCAAGTCAGGAATGGAAAACTTCCCACCACGGAGGAAAGGAGAGACCGGCTATGAAGCACAAATCTTGACCCTGAGCGATGGCAGCGCCACAGGCCACCTGTGAAAGCGGGGGGGGGGGGGGGGGGGGGGGGGGGGTGTCACTATTTAGCTGTTACCAGGTTCGCTTGAGGTTGAGAACTAAGGAAGAGAAGACATGATTGTTTATTTGACTTTCAAGGCAACAGTGGCTCAAACCAGCAGAAACAGAAACAGGGGTAAAGGAGATGAGACAAAAGAAATACAGGGTGAGGCAAAAGTAGGTTTACTGTTGTTTATAAGTACGTGAAACAGAGTTTATTTTTGCATTATTATTTATCAATTATTGCGTTATTTTCCATATGAACACTGGTGCCCCACCCTATATTTAGAAACCAGAGCCCATACACCTTTCAAAACCCTTCTTGCTCTGAGCCCACCCAACCCTTCCTTCAACCGAGGCCATTTCCCCCACGATCACAGCTCAATCATAGTCCAGAAATATCTACCAAAACCCTGCACACAACACAATTTTCTGCTCCAACTCCAGTGCAGGCTTTGTTAGTGCCTAAATATTGCCCAGGACCCCAAGCCGCTCCAGCCCCACTGAGTAAGCTACAGAGAAGCCCTCAGGGTCAGCAAAGAGGAAGGGAAAGAGGGTGACTTCCAGAGCAAACTTGGGGGGAAAAGGGGAAACAATCCACAAAGAAGCCCCTCCAGCCACAGGAAAAGACTGAGGCTAGAAAATCCACAGGGAATGTCAAGGGCACCATTTGCTACCCTCCTCCCCACAGGAGGCCATGCTCTCACTGGGCGTTTGTGTCTGCTGGTCTCCCAGCCTGGAACCTCCCAGCCCCACCTACCCTCTACACTTTGTCCATTAACTCCTCTTCTCTCTTCAGACCACATCCTCGGCAAACCCTCGGGTATGTCCCCGTGTTAGTCACTCTCATGTCACCTGCACCTTCCCTCTACTGTGCTCACCAGTCATGATAGCATCTGTTTCTGCTTACTGATACATTCCCAGCACCACACGCTCAAACTCACACACCACCAGAACCACCTTTGTGCGGAAGCAGCGAGGTTCCCAGACAAAGTTAAAGAAGTGAAGACACAATGCGACCCGCAGGTCAGACCTCTTGGCCTCGCTAGGGTCTTCTGCGGAGACGTGTCACCTGGCTGGTGGCTTGCTTCATTTTAGCTCTATTCACTTATGTATTCATTTTAACTTGCAGAACAGGTCTCTGTATTCATGGAAAATGCAGCCCATTAACTGACCACAACGCTCTGGGACATGCCTGAGGGCTGCTAGCTGACTGCAGGTACAGTCTCCTGCACTCAAAGGAGAAATCCAATTCGTTAAGCGCTTGTACACTTTTGCCTGGAAAAGTCCTCAAGACACATCTGTCATCCTCCAACTCTCTGTAAAAGGGAACTTGTAGCAAAGCACCCCGAAGACTAGAAATGGGGAGAATAACAGGGAAAAAGATTCAGAAATACCAGAGCCAGGTACTGCTGGAGATGCATTCATGAGTCATAGAAAAAGTCATTTATGAACCTCTCAAAAAGACTAAGAATTGGGTTCTCTATAGCTGGTATTTGACTGCCTCCCAGATCCACCCTGAGAATGTTCTCGTTTATTCTCCTATAGCGGGGGTGGGGAACATTTTTTTCTGACAAGGGCCATTTGGATATTTGTAATATCATTCGCAGGCCCTACAAAATTATCAACTTAAAAATTAGCTTGCTCTATTTGGTTAAACATTTAATTAACTCACCCCTAATGCCTTGGCAGGGCCAGACCAAATTATTTCACAGGCCTTCTGGAAAGCTACGTTTATGGCTACTCCTCATCCTTTTCTAGGCAGGTCCTTTCTGCCGCATTGCTGCTGGCCAGGAGGCCACTGCCTCAATGGCTTCATCCCTAAGGCAGGAATGTGCTCCACCTCAGGGGGAATGTGTGCAGGAACAAGGACACTAGAGAGTGGAATCCAGTGGGTCACGGGGTTCCACAAGCCTGGAGGCCAGCAAGCTCGCAGCCTGGGGAAAGCCTACATGGGGAGCGCAGTCAGGGGCTGAGGCCAGAGTCCAGTCCAGGTGCGCGCCAGGGCTTAGACCAGTGATGGCGAACCTATGGCACGCGTGTCAGAGGTGACATGCGAACTCATTTTTTTGGCTGATTGTTCTTTGTTAAATGGCATTTAAATATATAAAATAAATATCAAAAATATAAGTCTTTGTTTTACTATGGTTGCAAATATCAAAAAATTTCTATATGTGACACAGCACCAGAGTTAAGTTAGGGTTTTTCAAAATGCTGACACGCCGAGCTCAAAAGGTTCGCCATCACTGGCTTAGACTTAGAGTCAGCCTGAGGCGAAGGGCAAGATGGAAGCTCCTCCCACTGTAGAAAAGCAGGTGTTCCTCTCTCTTGCCTTGTGAACTCCGAGAGAAGGCTGGAGACAGGCACAAAGCACTGTGAGCACAGAACTGGGAGGGAGGGCCTCCGGTTGCAAAGGAGCAGCCAATCAAACAACTCGACAAAACTGGACCGGGCACCCCGAGGAGCACGACAGGGCTTCACAAGCTGGGACTAAAGGAACGCCGAGGGTGGATGAGACAGGCTGGCAGTGGACCCAGCAGCACCTGGCAGCTGCAACTGGCTGCTGTGGAGGCACTGGCCAGTGAGTCACTGGGAGCGAGCGCCTGGGAAGAGTGCAGAGAAAGAAGAGGTCAAAGCGCTAGAGGTTACTAATGAATATGTTGTAAAAATGCCACACGCGGCACCCAGAACAGGTCGATGAACTCAGATGTTAGCAAGGATCAAGGGCCTGGAGACTACAATGAGAACACAATGCAACTTCCATGCAAATAAGGCATGAGGGACCTCCAACAAGAAAACGGGAATTTTTACATTTTGAGATCCTGCAAGTAGACCAGTTCAAGTGCTACTTTATTCACTCATTCATTCATTCATTCATTCATTCATTCATTCATTCAAGTGCCTGAAAACTAAAGACAAAATCTATTTAGAGACATAGGGGATGCTCCTGAGATCAGAGCCAACGAAAACAGGAGGCCAGGGATGCAGTTTCGCAGCCAGCTGCAGGCCGGCACAGTGTTTTTGCTTTGTTTTCTAATGGCCTGCGTTGGGTGGAGCAGACATGCCCTTCGCCATCATTCCCACCAAGCCCTACACCATCACATCAGCCGACTGAAAAGCATCTGAGTTTGCAACCACTGGCCTAGCAGATCTAGTCCCTTGTTCTTTCATAGTCTTCTACATGCCATCAGGTTAACATGTTTCGCATCAAACAACTATTCAGCATTAACTACAGTGATGGGCTGTGGGGCAGGAGAAGCAGCCAGCTTTGAGCTGAGCACAGGAAACTGGGTGGGGTTTGGCTAGGCAGAGAAATGAGGCGAGAGCACCCTGAAAGCAAGATTATTCCCACACCAAGGGTCAGTGTGATGAGGGTGCAGTGGTTGAAAAGTACAGGATGTGTCCCAGGGGAAAGAGGAAACCAGCTTGGCTTAAGGGGCAAGTACCTTTGAGGAAAAGAGGGAAATAAAGCAGCAAAAAAGCCTCATGAGAAGAATAAGTTGACATCCAAAAACAGGAAGGCAGGTGTGGCTAGTCCCAAACCAAATACCGTTCACCACTCACCTGTTCTTTCAACTAGGAAATCAAGAATAAGGTGATGGACCGTACATTAATGAAATATGGATGCCATGGTTCTGTGAGCAGAGTAACATCACTTCTAGTTACACAAAACCGAAGTACTAGAGGGCCACAGAAATAATGCAGTGAAACACCCCCGCTGCCCAACAGCAGTGTGCCAATGATGGCAGATGATTAGGAACACAAGCTCAGGAGTCAGGCCTGAGCTCAAAGCCTAGTCTAAGGACTGGCAGTGAGAGTCTAGAGAAGTGGCTGGCCTCTTCCGAGCCTCAGTTTGCTCATCTGTAAAGACACTCATAGCCTTTACCCGGTAGGGTCCTGAGAGAATTAAGAGAGAATCTACATAAAATGCTTAGACAGTGCCTGACTTAAAGGGAGCACTCAATAAGCATTAGTCATTGTTATTAATATTATTATTAGATAGGGGTTTGACTGTTAATACAGGATGGTATATCTAAATAGTAAAATACTGCGTAACCTTTAAATATCTAGTAGTAAAAGAATATTTACTTATATGAGAAAGTGGCTACAATACACTGACAAGTGTGTGTGTGTGGGGGGGGAATGCATGCTACAAGCAATGTTTATTAAGATTTTCTGTGCATGACTTGGGAGTGAGAACAAATATACACAAATGCAAAATTTGATAAAATACATATAGCTTTTGCCTGTATGGTTCTTCCATGTGTCCTAAGAGAAGGAAATAAGTTATCCTATATAATAAAAGGCTAATATGCAAATGGTCATGATGCCCTCACACCGTAACGACCGATCAGCAGGAGGCAGCATGCGCAGCAGACGCGGGTGGGCAGGGCTGTGTGCGCGGCAAGGCAGGGGGACATGAGGTTGTGTCCCCCGCCCAGTGCCAGCCGGGAGACATGACACTGTTATTGTTTAATAAATTGATATATTATTTTCATATACATTTTACTAATTTTCTTTCATCTCTGACACTTCTATTATAGAGAAAGGGCAAAAAGCAATATAAAATATTTCCTCTAATTACTTCCCTTTTAATGTGCATGAATTTTGTGCACCGGGCCACTTGTTTAATAATAAAAGAACACTGGGGTAGGGGAGGCCAGGGGACTGTCAAGGGCAGGGGGGGGAAAAAGGACACATATGTAATACCCTTTGTAATACTTTAAGCAATAAAAAAATAAAAATAAAATAAAATAAATAAATAAAAGAACACTGTCTTTACTTTGGGTGAGGCTTTCCCTTTTCCAAAGCTTTTTCATATGGTCTCATTTTTACACTAATTTAATTTTTATGGCTACTGTTAAACTGCAATTCTGCCAAATGCCTGTAAGTCAAAACCCTGAAATCCATCTACCTACCCTCAAAAGGACAATCTTTCCTCTGAAAGACCACTGATCACTAACACTGTTGCTAACAATCAGGTTTTTCCCTGTCTGATGGAGCAGAGCCACATAAATCCATTTTTATAGCCAGCACTTTTACAAGCAGTTTCAAGAAGTGATGTTTAAGTTAACGATGCAATGTGGTAAAGTAATAGAAACCATTAGCTAAATCAGGGGTCTGAGCTACACAGCCCAGGGCCTGTCTAGCCTTGTTTGGCTGTATGATGCTAAGTATCTGAGATAACGGTTCCTCCCAATGTATGTCCCACATTGAGATTCCATGGTAAGACTGCCAGCTGCTTTCCACCAGCATGCTCTCCCTGTTCCTTGGTGATACATCCGGATTATTAGCTGCACCCACTGCACCCAAAACAAAATCCTCCATCTCCCAGCCTCTCCTGTACTAGCCATGGCTATGTGATTTCATTCTGACCAAATAATGCAAGCAGATGTGTTATGCTGGACTTCTGAGAGATTCATGGGAGACAACTTCTGTGCTTCTGCTTTCCTCCTCCTCCAGGCTTGTGACTTAGACCAAATAATAGCATCCTGAACTATAAGGCGACCCCTGAGGATACTAGCCATGTGCTGGGATAATGGAGTGAAAAATAGGAGCCTGGGTCCCTGAGGACACTGTGCAGATGCCCTAAAACCCCCCAGATTTCCTTTCAAAGACAAATGAAGGCATACCTTGTTTTGGCTAATGTTACCTTGTTTTGTTCTTTTTAGGTTATGTACAGTCAAGCCTAAGCTTACTGAAGATTATCAACATAGGATGCTGCCCTGACCAGTTTGGCTCAGTGGATAGAGTGTCGGTCTGCGGACTCAAGGGTCCCAGGTTTGATTCCAGTCAAAGGCATGTACCTTGGTTGTGGGCACATCCCCAGTGGGGAGTGTGCAGGAGGCAGCTGATCGATGTTTCTCTCTCATCGATGTTTCTAACTCTCTATCCCTCTCCCTTCCTCTCTGTAAAAAATCAATAAAATATATTTTTTAAAAAAATAGGATGCTATATGCTATTCACATTTCACCGCCACTAAACAGCTTATACTTTTTAAAGTAGGTGATCAGGAATGATATAACATTTTAATAAATCACTTTTTTGCCCAGCTGGTGTGGTTCAGTGGTTGAGAGTTGACCCATGAGCCAGGAGGTCACTGTTTGATTCCTGGTCGGGGCACGTGCCCCTGTTGCAGGCTTGATCTCCAGTTGGGAGTATTCAGGGAGCAGCCCATCGATCATTCTCTCTGACCACTGAAGTTTCTATCTTTCTCCATTTCCCTTCCTCTCTCTGAAATCAATAAAAATATATTTTAAAAAAAATCACTTTTTTGCTGAACCTTTTGTAATGGATGTTTATCATCAATTACTTTTTTTTTCCCCAACAAGGACATTCTCAATATATACATATTCTTTTCTCTGGAGGTTCAAAGTCAACTAATACATATAATTTGCAGAATTCTGCCCTCACATGCAGTGACCCAAACCTAACTCTCTGGAACCCCTAATGAAAACCAAGGAAGACAGGCCAACATCCCCAGGTCTGCAAAGTACAAAGAAGTTGTGACTCTCTAACTGAAGACAAAGAAGTGGCATAACATTTTTAAAACGATTTCCAAGTCATGTACACACAGCAATGAAATGAGAACAGTGTCCTGAAGCCTCCTGTTGGATATGCTGTATACGATCCCAGGCAAACAGCCAAGGAGGTAAATGCCAAGGAGGTGCCCCACCTCACCTGTGAGATTTATGGGGGCATCAACATCAACACCAACCATGCAGAACAATGAACCTTACTCACTTCTGGACATTAATTATCTCCTGCCACAATACACTGCCCCGAGGGCCCCCGCTGGCAATCCTTGTGGCAAGCCGGCACAGCCATGGCATACTCAGCCCCACACTGGGCACCTTATGTGCCGTGCCAGATCAGCCAGGTTCGGTGACCCTGAGAGGGGGCGGTGAAGGATGGAGAAAAGACAGACAAGAGGATGAAGCTGAGTATGGGTGGGACGCTCTCCTCTCTGATGGAGAGCTAGCGACAGTGCCACGGACTACAAGCCGTGTCTTTATTTCATAGCCAGATTCCACGAGGCAAAGTAAGGGCGTGGTCAAGATGCTTACAACATTCTTGTGGGTTTTGATCCTACTCAATTACATGCACCTGAACTCTATCAAGCCCACATCACTCAGACACGTGGGGCCATGTGTTCGAACCATAGGTTCAAGCTTACAACTTTAGCTGCTGGCTATGATTGTGCTGGGAGGGCTCTGCCCTCCAAGCTGGGACTTGCACGTGGCCATGAGAGGACTGTGCCCTCTCATTAGGCCAAGGCTTGAACCTGTCCAAACACTGTAGCTGCTCTCCACAAATCCTAAAATTCACTTAAGGACAAAGAAAGGACCAGGGCTTTGTCTCCTGGATGATAGAATGACATTCAGGTCTCTTGCCATCTCCTGCAAACACAGCAAAACCTTGACAATTTAGCTTTTCCTTCACAAGAACCTAGACTTACAAACACAAATCTCATAAGGTAAAACCTTGTATTTACAGCTTGAAATTATACCCAAATTTAAAACTTCATAGAAAAAATTATTAACTTTCACAATTCCATCATCTTAGCCCAAATTTTTAAATGGGCTCAATTATGTAAGGTTAAAGCACTTTGCTTAATTCTCCCAGCATGATCCTATCTAATATAGCGGGAATATGCTAATTGACCATCACACCATCACAAAGATGGTGGCACTCACAGCCAATAAGGAGGGGGTATGCTAATTAACTGCCCCACCCTCAAAGATGGCGGCACTCACAGCCAATATGGAGAGAATATAATTGACTGCCCCATCCTCAAAGATGGCAGCGCCCACAGCCACAAGATGGCTGGCAGGAGAGGGCAGTTGGGGGCAATCGGGCTGGCAGGAGAGCAGTTAGGTGTTGATCAGGATGGCAGGGGAGTGGTTAGGGGTGATCAGGCTGGCAGGCAGAAGCAGTTAGGGGCAATCAGGCAGGCAGGCAGGCAAGCGGTTGGGAGCCAGCAGTCTTGGATTGTGAGAGGGACGTCCAACTGCTGGTTTAGGCCTAATCCCTGTAGGGGTCCCAGATTGGAGAGGGTGCAGGCTGGGCTGAGGGACAACCCCCCCCCTCCCTGCACAAATTTCATGCACCAGGCCTCTAGTAAGGATATAAGAAAAAATAAAATAAAGAAAATTCAGCTTCTATATCATTTGTTTGTACCAACACATCTGCTTATTCTTATCCCATCATCCCAAGCAATCTCTAGGTAGAAATCACTTTGAAAAAGGGTCACCAAAAGTTTTAATTTCTTTAAGACATTTAAAGAACAGAATTTTGAAAGCCCATATGAGAATAAGCATATGGTAAAGAGACAGAATAATGGCAGAAGGAAAAGAGAAATCAGGTTTTATTTTATGGAACTTAAATCCTTCACATGCATTATATCTAAAATACATACCCAATGTTCATACTCTCACAAGAATGAATTTTCTATTATTAAAGGGGAAGAGGGTGCAGGTGGAAGAGGTAACTAAGGGTAATAAAGGCTATTTACCGGGGGTTAGGGGGGTCAATCGGGGAAAAAGGAAACATGTAATACTTTAAACAAACAAACAAAAAAAACCAGTCGGTTTGGCTCAGTGGATAGAGCACCAACCTGTGGACTGAGGGGTCCCAGGTTCGATTCCGGTCAAGGTCACATGCCCAGGTTGCGGGCTCGATCCCCAGTTGGGTATGTGCAGGAGGCAGCCAAGCAATGATTCTTTCTCTTCATTGATGTTTCTATCTCTCTCTCCCTTTCCCTTTCTCTCTGAAATCAACAAAAATATATTTCAATAAATAAAATAAATAAATAAAGGCTCCTTAGTGTAAATTGGAAAGTATATAAACCATATATGCTCTGGAAATGTCTGCAAGAAATGCCAGATGTAATAGTTATATTCCCTGAAAGAAAACATTATGGGTTTCTTTCAGTACAAGGGCCGACACACTATCCACCCTCTATCCACCAAGTCACACTGGCCCAGGCTAAAATGCATTACCTTAAACAGATTCACAAAAGCATCAACAGAAAAGTAAGCTACCTCCGGAACAGCCCGGAACAAAACAAAGCCTGAAGGCTTTCTGGGCTCAAAGCTGAAGGATACAGAGAGCATGAAGTTCCTGGGCCCACCTCACCCCCAAAGTCCTCCTAAGACCCTCCTCCCTGGACAGGGTGCTCACAGTGACCATTCAGCACCCTGGATCCCCTTTCCCTCACAGTTTAGGCAGCAGAGAATACACATGACCACACAGAAGAAGCATAGTCCCAGTACCTGCGGATTCAGCCAAGGAAAGAGACTCAAGTGTCTACCGACTCACCATTTTATTATGTCTAACACTTGCTTTATGATCCAGTTTATGGATTCTGGGTGGTTAATAAAGTTGCCTCTCAGTTCCCTGCTATTAAACACTAGGAAGTTATAACAATTAATTAACACTGCCCCTAGGCTATCAGGAGGTCTGGAAGCCGACCAGCCAGGTCCTGCTCTCCAAGTTGACACGGAACCTGAATGGGCCTCACAGCTTACACCACATGCCTCCTCTTCCTTGGAGCCCCTTCTCTGGTGGGTGCCTCAACCTGGCTGTCTAGACAGAAATGCAAACAGGTGGTATAGGTTTGCTTTACCTGGTGTTCCACGAAAGAGGAAAAGCCCTTTTGTGGTTACAGACACACTTCCCTCAAGTGGAAAAGTAAACCTATGTCGTTGTTGCTTTTTGCCCGGTACATCAGAATTACACATTGCCAAACTTACCTGCTAATGGGAGCTCAGAAGTGTCCCAACCCCTCAGGCACCTTATTCTTCTCGTCCTAAACCAATTTTCCTGGCACTCATCGCTGCCCTACGTCTCAACTCCAGGATGGAATGGTTTTAAGCAAGCAGTTTTCACTGCCCGCTAGGGTTCTTTTAGGAATCCACGTCAACTGATGCCCTGGACTGAGTCTGAACGTGCTCTCAAGCCCTCCAGCCCCATCCCTTCATACTCACTGTTGCTGGACTTAAGGTCGCGGTGGATGATGGGGACAATCGCCTCATCGTGTAAGTAGTTCATCCCTCTGGCAATCTGCACGGCCCAGTTAACCAGGATGTCGGGAGGAATCCTCTTCCCAGATAGCACTCTGTTCAAAGGTCCTCCACGAGCGAACTCCATGACCAAGCAGAGGTTGGGTTCCTTCAGACACACACCCCTGAGAGCAATGATGTTGGGGTGCTTCAGCATGGCGAAGAGCTTGGCCTCCTGGCGAACATTCTCTATGGTCTGGCTGATGTCCTCATCGGGGTCGTGGCGAGCTGCTTTCACGGCGACCTCATCCCCTATCCAGAAAGCACGATAGACCTTCCCAAAGCCCCCGATGCCAATAATCTCTTCCAGGGTTAGCTCCGCAAAATCAATCTCTAACACTGGGAAAGAGGAGGGAGAGAGAGGCGAATCAAAAACATTCCAGAAACACCATTTAATCACCCATTTACCCGGATGCGTGAACGCAGCAAGTTGTCTCTTCATGCGGCTTTTCTGTCTTCCTATTATAAAGTCAACTGCATAAGGGCAGGAAATGTGATTAACTTACGCTCTGCGGCCTTATGCTTTGTAACTGGCACACAAATCTTGGGCTGGACATGGTGCTGCTATATGAGCAAAGAGCTATTGTATGTGGGGTTTTTTTTCATGAAAACCTGTTCTATCTTCTCAGTCTCATCATCTTTACCTGGCTTACTCATACTCATCTCTCAGCTTAGTAGTTTGGCTAAAAAAAAACAACAACAAAAAAAAACCAACAGACAGACAGACAGACAGACAGACACACACACACACACACACACACACACACACACACACACACAAACTTTGCTAAAAAACTAAGAAAACAAAAATGTATTTCTGAACTTTTGGCAAGGCCAAAAGAGGAACTGCCCACTACTTTCTTCCACAGCCAGCCCCATGATGCCGCCATTCTCCACTCAGATGCTGGTGGTGCTCCAAACTCTGTTCTTGCTTAATTATAGTGTTTCTATTCCATCTGGGGCTGATATTCACTTGTATTTTGTAATGCAAGTGGCAGTCTGCACAAAGGAAACTCTTAGGAAAAGTTAGCTGTTTTTTGGTATACAGAAAGTATGGCCCATCTTGACTCCAAATGCTCCAAGTGTCAGGCTTATCACCTCATCGGGCGCTCTCCCCAAAGAATATACGGTGCGGCACGTCCCGCAGACTAGCAATCAGCATCCATTCTAAATCCCTCCAGCAGGCCTCTCAGTTCTACAAAAGCCAGAAAGCTGAAAACTACATTTCCCAGACCCCCTGACAGCTAGAGTTCTGGATGCAGATCAGGTTCTGCGTTAGATGCAGAAGATTTAGAAGGCAGAAATGAAATGGAGGCCGTCTTCTTGCTGCGTCTCCTGGCAAGCAAGGCTGTGGAGAGGTGGCGTTTTTCTGCAACAGCGAGTCAGTGTCCAATCATTCGCTCTGTGGATGAGGAGAGGCATGTTGCAAGGCCAAGTGGTTGCCTAATCCTGGACTGCAACAACAACCGGGCGTTCTTGAACTCCACCGCTTCAATGACAGCTCCTGATTCTGTGCCTTCCCACTGAGAGAAGTAGCAGCCTACCTGGTGGGCTGGGTCTGCAATGTTCTTGGAGTTTTTCCGACAGGTCCGCCTGAGAGTCCCTTCTCCCTACCCTCCCAATCATTCCGTAAGCACCTAACTTCCTGTGCTAGAGCACTTTCTACTTAAAATAGCTTGAGTGTTTCTAGGTCCTAAAATAAAACCTGACATTACTAATGTTTGCCTTATCTCATCTATATGAATGGGGGGGGGGGGTGCCTATGTTAAAGAGAGATTAGAAACCCTTTTGGAGAAACATATAAGTTATGTTAGGAGTCTCCTGGGTCATGGAGGGAAGGAAAGTTCATTGTTTTCTACCAGTTTTTATGCTGATGAAAAGATATGGGCCTATTTAACAAATTTGTGTTTACACATCTTATTTCTTTAGCGGAGTATCTGAATTCTCCTTAAGGGAATGAACTGTTGTATTTTCTCTTCTACCTGCCTTCTTCCCTGGGACTGAAGCATGGTTGTGAACACACAGGAGGTGTTAAATATTTATTTAAATGGATGAGAGTTTTAAAGATGTAATTCTGAACTAGGGTGCTGAAAGGACAGCTCCACGGGTGGCGTTTTGCAGAAGACAGAAAACCTCTGTGGGGAAGGCCAAGCAATAAATAGTCTTGCTCTGGGTAGGACATAAACTCTCAGGTTCTTGCTATTTAGTTAAGAAAATATTACGACCAAACTTAAAGAAAAGTATAGAACACAGCTTACAAGCAGATAGAAGAAAGAACAGAGGGGGATGGGGGCAAGGGAGGAAGGTACTTCTCTTCCCTTCCCTTGGAAGTAAGAAGTTTCTTGGAGTAAGAACTAGACCAGCGGTTCTCAACCTGTAGGTCGCGACCCCTTTGGGGGGGTCGAACGACCCTTTCACAGGGGTCACCTAAGACCATCGGAAAACACATATATAATTACATATTGTTTTTGTGATTAATCACTATGCTTTAATTATGTTCAATTTGTAACAATGAAAATACATCCTGCATATCAGATATTTACATTACGATTCATAACAATAGCAAAATTACAGTTATGAAGTAGCAACAAAAATAATAACATGAGGAACTGTATTAAAGGGTCTCGGCATTAGGAAGGTTGAGAACCACTGAACTAGACCCTCAGTTGCGCTGAGAGAATGTGGGGCTCTCCTTCCGTTTCCTGCTCCAGTCAAGACCTGGTTTTAAGTAAGAATCAGGTCAAGTCGCACCCAACACATTTTTTAGTTTCTTTGGAAGGACATATCCAGGAATATCAGGAACAAAACCTTATTTCTTTCATTTTCAGAGTCAAGATGTTCTTCGCTCTCAATTGTATCCTTGAAAATGAAATGTATAGGCACATTCTGGTGGGTTTTGGCAAGTGAATGGTACGTATCTCACTCGTTTAAAAATCTTAAGTACATATGAAAATGCCTCCTTATAAGAAAAATAAAGTAAATTAGTCAGACAGAACCTTAATTTATGCCCTACTTGAAAATAGACACAACCTCCTGTAGGAGAAACGTTTTTAAATGCCTACATATCTCCCAAGATAAAACATATGGAACTACATCTTTTCATCTTCTACTAAAATAAGGAAGATGAGAGACCTCCTTGGTGATTTTTATTTCTCAGTTCCATGACGAGCTATACGCTAATATCTACATTGGAGGGGATAGAAGAACTATTACATTTTTCTTTGTCATAAGATTTAGTAATTTCCACCTTTTTTTTTTTTTTTACCTCTTTTGTGTTGAGTAAAGTTTGAAACAGAATTTTCCCTCTGAAGCAATATTTAAAACGAAAACAGATCATTATTAGTGTCTTCTATTCGCAGTCTAACATCACAATTCATGCCCCAGATGGGAAGTTCAAAAGGGTAACAGGGAAGAGTTGTCAGTGGCTCAACTTCATTCCAAATCTTTGGAGAAAGGTTGTCAATCACCTTTTATTTCTGAGTGACGCTACCTGAACTGGTGGACATTAGCCTACAGGTAGGAAGCACACCTGTCAGCAACTTGCCCTGTTTATCTTTACCAAAACGCTGTCGTGAAATTATTTACATCACCAATCTCCCTCATGTGTGACTTACAAGCACCTCTTTATCGTTTCTTTCTCCCTGGATATTTAACACAGTAGCCATTCTCCACGAGGCCCTCTAATTGCTTTGTGACTGGAATTACATTTTCTGAATTATCAAGAATTAATTCCAGGCAAGATCAGAACTCCTGATGACACTAAATAAAATAACTTACCAGGACCTTTCAAATACCATGTTCTTCAAGTCAATTCTTTCAATAAGCACAAGGGACTGCCTACTTTCTCACCATCTGGGTTCTAGATATAAGAATCTAGTCTACGCAAGGTAACTTTTGTTACAATAAGATTAAGTCCTGGGCACCTAACGGAGAAGGAGTTTCTACAGTGGCACAGTGGACATGTCTGGCTCTCTGGGGATGGGCGCTTCCAGCCTAAGTCTCATTCACTCCTGACTGCTCTGACAGCGGGGAGCACAAGACAGTAAAGAAACTGCGTTCCAGCTCATGAGCCTCACACAACCCTTCGGCTCTGACC
This sequence comes from Myotis daubentonii, assembly GCF_963259705.1. Lineage (NCBI taxonomy): Eukaryota > Metazoa > Chordata > Mammalia > Chiroptera > Vespertilionidae > Myotis > Myotis daubentonii. Next base: position 25,155,303 of record NC_081840.1, on the reverse strand, counting down.
AAACTTAAAGAAAAGTATAAAACACAGCTTACATAATTAGCTGTTGCTGAACAAAAAAAAATCACAAACTTCACCCACAAAGAACCTTGAAATGTGACTTACGTTTAAAACCAGTTTTCTAATACACCAGACCATTCTTCCAATATTTCTCCCAATGTGTGACCAAGTTCATCTTCAACACTATTTCAGATACTAGCCTTCATCTTCCCAATACTAGGGCCAAAAAGATATAATGCCTAGAAACAGCATAAAGTACTTTGTTGCCACTAAGTACTATCAGATGCAGAAACAGGAAGTTTTTAATTGAATGAGAGGGAGAGGGAAACAAAGGTAACTAAAGATTTGAACATCAATTGATAGTCAAACCACCGATACAAAAAGAGAAAGGAGAAAAACAGGGTAAGAGATTATGACTTTGATATTAAGTGGTGGTATTTAACAAATATCTTAAGATAATAACACAGTTGTTCAGGCGAAAATAAGTTACAGGGCCAGAAAATAACTTGTCACGAATGACATTTAAAACTGTTTAAAACATTTAAAAATGTTTAAAGTTGGAGATTGGTGATGATTTTTTAAAAATCAGCGCTATGATGCAAAGTGTACAAAATATGGACTGAGGAATGCTCAATATGCATCAACAATATTTTTCTCAACAGGAAGGAAATTATGGAATCCCTCAAATACAAATATAGTGTAACATCTTTCTACTAAAACCACCTAGCATCATTGATTGAGGGATTTTCATGGCAGCTTAAGTCCTTTGAAAAAAACAAAGGAAATTTCATTACAGGGTATGGAACAGGGGACTCCTGGGAAACTGGTAAAAACCAGGACACTGGAAGGAAGGAAGGCCCTGGGAGGGACCTATGGGCATGGTCCCCCTGAGATTTAGCAAATACCAAATATAGGCAAGGATCTAGGATGAGAAGAAAGAAGAAAATGTATTGTCTTAGCATCCTAGGTGTCAAGGGACTGGGATTTAGCCACTGTGCCCTGACCTCCCGATCTCTCATGGGAGAATGACTTTTGCCTCTCTCATCATTTCCCCACCCACCACCTGCCCATCCACACAACACACACCCTTCTCAGCACATTAGTATTCAGTGAGACTCCTGAAGGTACAACTTCTGAGTTACAAGATTAGCATCCAAGAAATCAACCCGACATTTCAAAGACACTTCAGCCCTGAGTGCACACAGGCTTCCGGGACGTGTGAGCCAGCCCAGCCCTGCGGGAGACAACCCCCAACTCCTTCAAAGCAAATGCCTTTAAGGGGCGGGGACAGAGGATACCGGGGGCCGGGAAGTCCTAGACGTGGGGACTAGGGTTACGACAGAAACCACCCGCTAGCTTGCCTGAAATCCTTCCAGATATTTTTTGAGGGGAGGGGGGATTGGAGGAGGCGGGGGGGGGGGGGGGGAGATTGGGGGGAGGGAGGCGGGAGGGGAGTGGGAAATGGGGAGATTCTCATGCCGAGGCTTCAGGAAGTGCAATCAGGGGTTGCTGCTGAGGTGGTCAGAGGAAGGCTGAGAAGCCCAAATGCCGGAGGTTCCAGGCAAGGCCTGCGGCGTCTCTATGGTACACACAGCACCCACCGAAGCCCTGCGGCCCGAGCGCGCGCGCCCACACCCAGCCCCAGGTCAGCCACCCCCCCCACACACACACACTCAACCATCCCCCCACACCTAACCTAACCCTCGAGGGGGGCTCCCGTCTCTCCGCGATCACCCCCAGGCTCCAACGCCCGCCCTCCCCCGCCCTCCCCGCCGGGGTCCCGGGCCCCGCCTTCGCCTTACACTGAATGGGCGGGTAGCAACTGGGGTCCTCGCCGCCGGGCTGGCAGCGGCTGGAGAAGGCGCTGCGCGGGGTCACGTAGTTGCTGGGGAAGATGCCCACCCGCTGGTTCAGCTGCCCGGTCCACCAGCCCTCGTCGCCGGACACCTGCGAGTCCTTGGACAGCACCTCCACCACGTCGCCCAGCCGCAGGGTCAGTTCGTCCTCGCCCGCCGCCTCGTACTCGAACACGGCGGTCCAGTAGGGCAGCGGCGCGTCGGAGCCCAGCTCCCCGGGGGCCGCCGCCGCCTCCTCCTCCTCTTCCTCCTCCTCCTCGGCCCCGGCCCCCGCTCCATCCTCCCCCGGCGGGGCTGCAGCGGCGGCGCTCGCCAGGCAGCCGAGAAGCGCTCTGGAGGGCTCCATGGAGCGGCCGATCCATAGGGTGCGGGGCCGCCGCCACCCGCAGGAGCCGCCGCCGCCTATTGTTCATGCGGCTCCGCAGAGCTGGGGGGACCCCCTCCCCCGACAGTGGCCGCAGGTAGGGCCCGGGTTGGCGGGGCGGAGAGAGCTAGCTGCTGGCTGCTGGCGCGGCGAGTGCCAGGAGCTCGAGTGCTCACCGCAGCCTGGGGGCGCGGCGGGCAGGGGCCCCCGCCTGTGCGCTCGCCCCCTGGGGGCGGCCGGCCACCTCCGCCGCGCTACCTGCTCACTCAGCCGGTGCCCGCCGCCGCCCGCCTGCGGCCGCTCCCCTCCCGGCGCCGCGCCCCGCCCCAGCCCCGCCAGCCCGCCCGGGACCACCTGACGCGGCCTGGCTCCGCCCCAGCCCTGCGGACCCGAGGGGGCGGGCTCCCCGGGCACCCGGCCCGCCCCTGCGCCAACCCGCCTTCCTATTGGATGCTGCCGACCGGCCCGCAGGTTCCCCCCGCCGCGGTTGGAGCACCCCGCCAAGGACCCGGCCCGCCTCCCTCCGCCCCCGGCGCCCCGGTCAAAGGCGCCCTCGTTCCCGCCCTCTTTTGCGGGCTCCCACATTCTCAAACCCCAGGTCACGCCGTTCTCTCTCCCATTGGCCCGCCGCAGCTCCAACCATTGGCCCGAGGTACCTGTCCATTTCCTGGGAGAGTGCCACACCTCCGGGCTGGGGAGGCCGCGGCCTCATTGGGTCTGTGGGGAGGGATGGGTGGATCCTAAAAGGTAAAGCCCGGACTTCATTCAGGGCAAAAAGGCTGGAGGAGGCCCTTCCCTTTGTTTGCGGTGGGTGGGTAGGGGTTCTGTTGGGCAGTCCCGGGGTTTCTCCTCCTACAGGGAGCTTTTGAAAATGAGCAGAGGGGAAGGGAGCTGGGTTGCGCCCCCTGGGAGAGCGTTTTCCCCTCCATCTACCTCTGACATTTCGATTCTCCCCTCTTGGATCTGCCTTTGCCGTGGTCCAACCGGCTGGATTGGCCCCACCCCACCTCCATCACCTCTCATTTCCTATTGAAGGCCTGCAGGCCCATTGAAATGGTCTTTAGAAAAACTCCTACTACGACAGTGCCCGCCTTTACAAGGAGTGCACACAGCTTTCCTTTTCCTGGGTTCCTGTAAGAAGAGATTCCAATACAGTGGTTTTTAGAATTCAGAAAGAGAAACCACGTTACAGGGGCTTCCAACGGAGGCTGGAAAAACTGTGGCGAAGTGGGCTTGGTCTCTCTGAAGAGACAACTTTCTTACAGTCGTGCATTTCTTTCGCCTGGGTGAACTGCACCTCTGGTCACGGTGACATATATAAAAATTAGGTTAAGAACCAAAGCAGAGCCCAGCCGGCGTGGCTCAGTGGTTGAGCCTTGACCTATGAACCAGGAGGACACAGTTCGATTCCTGATCAGGGCACATGCTCAGGTTGCCGGCTGGATTCCCAGTGTGGGGCATGCAGAAGGCAGTTAATCAATGCCTCTCTGTCATCATTGCCACGTGAGGGCCGTATGCACATACGGGGAACGTTGTGGAGTGAAAGAAGATGTAGTGTTGAGGATTGAGAAAGGTATGTTGAGATGGTTTGGACATATAGAGAGGATGAACGAAAGGAGATAGGCGAAACAAGTATACAAGACGAGTGTGGATGGGAGAGGTGGAAGGGGTCGACCTCAGCAAACATACCTCAATCAGATTGAGGACGTTTTTAGCAAAGGCCAGCTTAGGAGTGCCCTAATTAAGTTAATAACAATGTACCTACCTATATAGTTCAAGTTTAAAAAATTTAGCTCTCAAGAGAAATTTCAATCGTTGTCCTGTTGATATTTGGCTCTGTTGACTAATGAGTTTGCCGACCTCTGAGATAGGTGGTCCCTACTATTTCTTCTGTGCTTTAACCTCATCAGAGCAATGAAAATTTCCAATGAGGTTTTCTGGCATTTCAAAACTACCAAATGCTGAAAGATCTAGCCCAGTCTTCACCAAACTGCCTTGCCTTTTCCCCTTTTGTGGTAAGAATAGATACAATTTGCCCTAGCTGGTTTGGCTCAGTGGATAGAGCATGGGCCTGCGGACTGAAAGGTCCTGGGTTCAATTCCGGTCAAGGGCATGTACCTGGGTTGCGGGCACATCCCAGTTGGAGATGTGCAGGAGGCAGCTGATCGATGTTTCTCTCTCATCGATGTTTCTGACTCTCTATCTCTCTCCCTTCCTTTCTGTAAAAAATCAATAAAATATATTTTTAAAAAAAGAATAGATACAACTTATTTAGCAAGAGTTAGTGCTTCACTGGGTATTTCTTGTTTAATGTTAGTTTGGGGTTCATTGTTGGACAAACTGGAGACCGTGGTGTAATTGGGAAAGATAAGCAGCATGATCTTGGGGAAGTACTTCACATTGCAGTGCAGTGTGTTCATCCATAAAGTGAGGGGGTGGACTGGAAGATCTCCTGTGTTCTTGTAGGCCCGGCATCCTGTGGTTTGCACACGAGTATGGCTACACAGTATACCCACACAACCAAGGTCTTGAAGAAGAGATATTTGAGTGCTGTCCTGAAGAGCATCCAGAGGAGGTCTTGAGAAAGGACTTCTGAGTAGATGCCCTAAAACAATGTTCAGATTCTTCTTGTACATGGGATCAGTGAGCTGGAAAAGATATGGAGGAGTCTTAGCGTCAATTCTCTAGGTTTTGTTTAAGATAAACTATCTGACCCCCAAGCAAAAGAGAGCAGGATAATGGAGATAGAGAGGTCCTTTGTGTTTTTAAAAAGACCATAAGGAAAAAAAGGTTTTCTTGAGAAAAATTTATTTTGGAGGAAAATGGCATAGACATACACAGAGAGACACAGAAAAAGAAAACCACTAGAAAGATACAGAGAAAACCATCCGTGGTGGGTCTTTCAAGTAGCAGGATTATGAGTCATTGGACAATTTTTGTCATTTTGCTTCTCAGTAATTTTTTGTATGTGCTACTATATCGCTTTGTGACTCTTCACTTCTCCCCCACCCAGAGGAGAAGGGGAAAATATTCCAGATCCCTCGAACTCCCTATATAATTTAAGTATGTAATACCATAGCATGTGTTTAGCACCTCCTGAAGAGTCATTCATCAAACATTCCAAGAAGTCATTCTGTAAATGTTTGTCGAATGGGTAAGTGACAGGAATTCAAATGAGGGAAGATCCTTCGGGCTAAGTTTGCCTAGCAGGGTGTCATGGGAGAGGCAGAACCAAAGCTGGTCCTGGATGGGTACCGGGTGGAGCCAGGAAGAACCTGTGTTCAGGAAAGGAAGGAGGATATGGGCACAGCCACCGAGGTGGGAAAGCTTGAGTAAGCCCATCTGGATGGGATAAAAGGATGAGAAAGAACTCTGAAAAACAGGTTGAGACCAGATTGTATAGGGCCTTGTAATCACTTGATTCACACTAATAATTAATTATTTGTAATGATTTAATGTCCAGTTTGTTTACCGCACGGGCAGGGACCTGGTTCTTTACAGGTCTCCCAGCACCTAGAGAGCGCATAAATCACTCTCAGTATGTATTTGTGACTGAATGGCTGGTGTGAGCACCCAGCTAAGAAGCATGGGCTTTGTTTAGCAGATAAAAGGTTACCATTGAAGGCTTTAGAGCAGGGCTGTGAGGGGATCAAATGTTACTGTCACTGTGGACTGGAGTAGATGAGAAATGCTTAAGTTGGGCATTGAAGGATGTGCACAACTTGACTAGTAGAGAACAGAAAGGTGGAGCTGGAAATTAATGTAATGGGTAGCAATAATAGGAATACCAGCCTGAGAAGAGGAGAGAGTACAAAATGGGAGTGATGGGGAATAAAATGGATTAAGTAAAAGAAGGGCAGATTGCAAAAGACTTTGAAAGCCAGGTGGAATTACCAAGATTTCACCACTATTAATTTCTTGAGCAGGGCCTGACACATGTCACCCCAAAAAAGGACCATTTTCTCTATCCCACTGAAAAGTATAGCATAAGGCAGGGAGAGTATAATAGCAGTCAGTGATGCAGCTTGGCACTACGAGGCTCACTTCAGAAGATAATGATTTCTTGTGGGTCTGTCCATTAAAAACCATGTGGCTTTGAGCAGGGCACCTGGCTGAACCTGTTTCCTCATTTTTTTTTTTTTAAGAAGTTTTTTTGTTTTGTTTAGTTTTTGTTTTTTTAAAAGAAAGGAAGGGAGAGGGATAGAGAGAAACATCAATGAGAGAGAAACATTGATCAGCTGCCTCCTGCCCACCCCCTACTGGGGATGTGCCCACAACCAAGGTACATGCCCTTTGACCAGAATCGAACCTGGGACCTTTCATTCACCAGGCCAACGCTCTATCCACTGAGCCAAACCAGTTAGGTCTCATTTTTTAAAATTTTAAACTAGAGGCCCAGTGCACAAAATTTATGCACAGGTAGGGTCCCTAGGCCTGGCCAGTGATCAGGGCCGATCGGGCCTTCCGGCTGCCAGCCAGGGCCTTCCTTCATTCTGCGACACCCCCTGGTGGTCAGCGCATGTCATAGTGAGCAATTGAACTCCTGGTCAAACTTCCAAGGGGACACTTTGCATATTAGCCTTTTATATATAAAGACTAGAGGCCCGGTGCACAAAAATTTGTGCACTCGGGGGGGAGGGGGGATCCCTCAGCCCTGCCTGTGCCCTCTTGCAGTCTGGGACCCCTCGGGAGATAACGACCTGCTGGCTTAGGCCTGCTCCCGGGTGGCAGAGGGCAGGCCCAATCCCTAGGTGCAGCCCCTGGTCGGGCTCAGAGCAGGGCCGATTGGGGAGTTGGGGCACCGCCCCCTGTCACACTCAAGGCAGGGTCGATGGGGAGGTTGCGGCGCCACCCCCTGTCATGCACAGAGCAGGGCCAATCAGGGGGTTGGGGCGCTGCCCCCTGTCACGCTGATCCCGGTGCCGGGAGGCCTCTCGACTCCGCTGATCCCGGTGCTGGGAGGCATATTACCCTTTTACTATATAGGATAGAGGCCTGGTGCATGGGTGGGGCTGGCTGGTTTGCCCTGAAGGGTGTCCTGGATCAGGGTGGGGGTCCCCACTGGGGTGCCTGGCCAGCCTGGATGAGGGGATGATTGCTGTTTGCAGCTGGTCACACACCCTTCAGGGTGGGGGTCCCCACTGGGGTGCCTGGCCAGTCTGGGTGAGGGGCTGAGGGCTGTTTTCAGGCCGACTGAAGCTCCCAACTGCTCCTTTTTTTCTTTTTTTTTTTTATTCTGGGCCAGCTTTAGCTCTGAGGCTCCAGCTCCGAGGCCTCTGCTGCTGAAAGAAGGTATCTGGTTTGTTTGCGTTCTATAACCGAAACTCTGTATCATCTCCAGCTCTGAGATCCCAGGCTCGCTGAAAGCAGGTTTCTGGGGTTTTGTTTACAATATTTGTTACAATGTTTCTTAAACTGCAAGCTCAGAGGCCAGCAAGGCAGGCGGGGAACATTGGAGTCCTCCGTCACTGAAGCAAGCAAGCCTCATGTTAGTTTCAAGCTGCCTGGCTGCCAGCCGCCATCTTGGCTGTCAGTTAATTTGCATATCTTGCTGATTAGCCAATGGGAAGGGTAGCGGTTGTACACCAATTACCATGTTTCTCTTTTATTAGATAGGATAGGTATAAAATAGAAACTGCTTCTTCTAGAGGTTTATAGATTAAATCATACAAAATCTCTTAGTGTGCTGCTTAGCATCTACTGACAACTCAACATATTTACTTCCTTCTTTCCTCTGCCCATCACCTTCAGAAACATGCTTTACTTGCACCCAAGAAAACTGCAAAGGCTTCTTGACTGGAAGTTGAACTAGGTTCCCCCCCCCCCTTTTTTTAAAGAAGGGATGGGAAAGGGGGGAAAAAAGAGAGAAAGAAGAAAAAAATGAAGAAAGGGAGGAAGGACAATGGGATTAGGAGTGACTTTTTTTTTTTTTTTATATACTATACTGTTCAGTATTTTCTACCATCAAAATGTACCGATTTTCTAATCAGGAAGTATGTTATGGTTAATGATGATCATGAAAAATTTTATTGAGCCCTAGCAGGTTTGGCTCAGTGGATAGAGCATCGACCTATGGACTAAAGGGGCCTAGGTTGATTCTGGTCAAGGGCATGTGCCTTGGTTGCAGGCTTGACCCTGGCCTTGGTTGGTTGTGTGCAAGAGGTAACCAATCCATGTGTCTCTCTCACATCAAAGTTTCCCTCTCTCTGCCTCTCCCTGTCCCTTCCACTCTCTCTAAAAATCAATGGAAATATATCCTTGGGTATAAGTGCAAACAAACAACAATTTTAATTATATGGAAATGTGCATAATATGATTAATGAAAAAATAGTGAAAAAAAACACCTTTATACAATACTAGAGGCCTGGTGCATGAATTCGTGCACAGGTGGAGTCTGTCTGCCTGGTCAGCGATTGGGTCATCTTGCCCAGTCCTGATCAGGGCTGATCAGGGCCAGCCAACCAGGGGGAGGACCGCGGGAGGTTGGCTATGGGAGCGCACTGACCACCAGGAGGCAGCTCCTGCCTTGAGCATCATAGCGACCTGTTATAACAGTCACTTGGGCTTTTGTATATATAGATGATCAGAAATTGAGGGCTTACTGGATGCCATTATCAGAAATGTGTGAGTGTGTGTTTGTACAGTATCAAAATCTTTTTTTTAACATTTTTATTGATTTTATAGAGAGAGGCAAGGAGAGAGAAAGATAGAAACATCGATGAGAACATCAATTGGCTGCCTCCTGCATGCTCCCTGCTGGGGATTGAGCTCAAAACCTGGGTGTGTGTCCTGACCAGAAATGGAACCAAACTGGCAACCTTTTGGTACATGGGACTACGCCCAATCCACTGAGTCACACTGGCCAGGGCTCAAAATCTTTTTATTTCATTAGTTATTTCTGAGCTGAGTGGTGGAATATGGATAATTTGTATTGCCTTCATTTCATTTTTAAAAAAATTTTCATGTAGCTAAAATAACCATTGTAATTAAAATAAATAGCCACAAATCATTTTTATTTTGTATAATAATAATAAAATAAATTTCAAGCAGAAAGCCTTATTGTTAGCTGGGAAGATGATAGAGGAGGGAAAAAAATTAGAACGGAAGTATGACAATAATAATATTAATAACAATAATGATAATGGCTGCTATGAATTGAAGGCTTCCTGGATGCCATGTACTGTCCACAATATTTTCTCTTTATTAGAGTCTTCAACAGCCTAAAAGCAAATAAAAAGGTCCTGGAATTTAAACAGTTCATTCCGTCCCTATCCTTCCTGCCTCTTAGAGGTAACATTCATGGTTATGTGCAGACAGATATGTGGCTGCATACGTTAGAACTAATGTAATGTAGCTGTGGCCTCACTCACTTAACACTAGCACAAACTCGTCTTATTCTTTAGCTTTCCAAAGCTTGATCTTTAAACCATGTTGTGACAAAGATTTAGTTAAAACTTCAGCTCACTGTTCTGCTTTTGAGATTTATGACTTCTAATAGAAAAAAATACATTTAAAGACTCTTGTTGTCTTACTTAAACAAACCAGTAATATCTGATGAGAGCAACTCAAGTGAAAAACCCTTTCCAAGAGCCAAAGCTGTTTGGGTAAGGGCTTGACACAGCAATGTCCAGAGACAATAGTAGACAACTATGCCACCCTGCGGTATTGAGGGGGTATAGCAACCTTTTTTTATTTTTTTTATTTTTTTAGTTTTTTTATTTTTTATTTTTAGTTTTACCCTTTTAGTGCTGAAAGAAACCATAGTGGTCGCTGGGTGGAGCCCTTTCAATGTGTGGTGGAAACCAAGACCCAGAAAAGTGCTATCTATCACTAGAGCTTGAACCCAAATCTTCAGATGGACCCTCTTCAGACCCTTTCTAGCCACACACCTGCTCCAATTCTTCAACTTAAATCAAGGCTATCTGCCTGTCAGCTGCAGGGAACCTAAGAACTATCTAATGCAAAAAGTCAATTTTACATCCAAGAAAACCAAGTCTTAGAGAAGATACATGATTTGCTAAAGTGTCCACAGCTCATTTTGAATCCCCTTTTCTTGCCTTTATTCATTTACTCACTAAGTATTCATACATGTGTCTACTATGTGTCAGGTGCTGTTCAAGGCAATGAACATACAAAAGTAACAAAATAGACAAAAATTCCTTCATAAATCTCATCTTCTAATGGGGGAGACAGAGCAATAAGATAAGCACGTAAAATACATAATATCATATCATATCATATAATAATATAATATTAAAGAGATAAGTGCTAAAAAGAAAAAAAGGTGGGATGAGGGAGATGAATGCTAGGAGGGGTTATGTTTCAGCGTGGCCAGAGGCCTCCTTAACAAGGTGACTTTTGAAATAAAGATCTGGAAGAACTGAGGAAACTAGCCACACAGAAATGGGGGAAGAGCATGCAGGCAGAGGAGACAGCAGCAGCGCACAGGCCCCGAGGCAAGCAGTGCCTGTGTATTCAAGAAAAGAGCAAGGAGGCCAACCCAGCAGGAATAAGAGTTCCAGGGCAGTAAGAGGTAGGAGAGGTAATGGGGCCCAGATCATGTGGGACTTTCAGGTCAAAGGAGGGCTGTGGCTTTTACTTTGAATGAGATGGGAGTCATTTAGGAGTTTTCTGTCGAGGCGTGGTGTGGTTTGACTGACTTCATAAAACTCAGGCCAGGGTGGCTCCATGCTTGAGTCTTAACCCATGAACCAGGAGGTCACGGTTCGATTCCCCGTCAGGGCACATGCCCAGGTTGTGGACTCAGTAGGGCACCGGCAGGAGGCAGCCTATCAGTGATTCTCATCATTGATGTTTCTATCTCTCCCTCTGCCTGTCTCTCTGGGAGGAGAAAAAAGGTGGTCTTAAGGAATAGGTGAGGTAATACACTAAGAACAGTGCCTGCAACATAGCGAGCCCTCAGTCAGGCAGAAGTGATTATATTACTCTGGGCCCTCGGGCAACTGAGCCTCCCAGAGGCTGTCAGTGGGACAACACAGTGAGAAGTAGCACAAGGGCTGCCTTCAATTCCCAAGCTGTTCCCACGTGGCGTCCTTTTCGGCCAGGAGTGTTGGTTTTGTGTTAAACACACCGAACTTTCTCACCTGGTCTCCTGGTGTCTGCTGGCTTTGTCTTTGTGCGGGACACGCAGGGATTGCGGGGGAATCACCCCCCCCCCCCCCAAAAAAATAAGCGATCCTTCTTGGACACATCGGGGTGTCAGGCCTGGGCCAACGAGGCACCTCTGGCGCTATTCGTCTTCACCGAAACCCTAGGTGCGAGGTCCTTTTAATAAGCCCTTTTCGTAAAAACAGGAGCCCGGAGCCTCGAAGTTATAGGGGTGGTGTGAGTTGGCGCAGAATCACGGGGTCCACTCCATTCCTGCGCCCAGCAGCTATGTATGTGCCAAATGCACTGCGCCCTGGCGGCACCCTTTCTGGGCTGCAATAGGACTGGGGGAGGTAGATTGTCCCTCCCCCCACCCTACTCCCACCTCCTTGACAACCCACCCCGGGCCTAGCCGGCGGCTGCCAACGTGTGACACCTGGGGCAGCCCCGCCCAGCGTTCGACCGCCCTTCCCTTCCTCTTCCTAAACCCAGACGGGCTGCGCGAGCTGGGAGCCCTCCAAACCCCCGCCCCCTTCAGCTCGGAGACTCCCTAGGCCAGAGGCTCTCTCCCAGCGCGGAGAACGGACTGGGGGCGTCTGTTTGGGCCCCAGAGCGCAGAGGAAGTCTGAGGTAGGGACTCAACGCCACACCCATGCGTCACTATTCCTGACCCGGAACTCGCACCCCTCCGCGCCACCCTCTGCAGCAAGGTCGGGAGTCTGCATTCCTTCCTTCCTCCTGGCCTCTTGGTGTTCAGGTCGCCCTGCTCCACTGCTGGGCCTCCAGCATGTCCTAACTGGAACTCCTCTCGGAGTTGAAGGGAACCATTTCCCACTCAGACCTGAGGCTGGATGTGGGAGCTTGCAAAACCTCTGAGGGGCTTGGCCTGAGCTGAGCATCCCACTTTCTCTCTCTCTCTCTCTCTCTCTCTCTCTCTCTCTCTCTCTCTCTCTCTCTCTCTCTCTCATTCTCATTTTTTCCTTCCTTCTTTTCAAAGAGAATGGTGCACCAAAGGGCAAAATTGCAGCATACACCTGAGCAAGCACCAAAGATCTCCCTCGGAAGGCAGCCTGCACACTAACCTGTATTAACTGGGTGGGCTGGGTTCATATCAGCCACTGTGAATGCTTCAGGTGTCTTTGGTATGGGGGTGTGGATTTGGCTAGGTGTGACTGTTCTAATTTAAGCCACTGGTTGTAAATATATGTCCTGGTGCCTATTAATAACCCACAGTCAGCACATTTGTCTCCTGTCACTCCAGTCACTCCAACAGTGACCCCTCTCTCCCCTGCCCTCCTCCCACAGTTCTACGTGCACTACCCAAGCCATCTGTGGACCCTGAGAGCTACAGGATCTGCATATGCATTGCAGTTTCTCCCCCTTCCTCCCCACCCACATTCCCCCTCACTTGGAGGCTCTTTTCTCCAGGCTGTTACTCTCTTTAATGGCCCTGATACTAGGTCATGAATAGGGGTAGGTGAGGAGGAAGGACAGAAGAAAAGAAAACAGTAACAATTTATTCGGATAAACCCTTAACATTACATGTCTGGGTTCCTTCCGGTCCTTGGCTATGAAAATATTGGTTCTGCTTCTCAGAGCTCTCGCGGTCTGTGGTGTGGACAAGGAGCCTTTCCACTGGTTAGATTGCTGCAGATGTTGAGTCCACGAACAGCCAAGGAAGTTTCTCTTCTTGTCGATGAAGCCTTCACCCTCCCTATTCTGTTTGCTTCCTCCCTGTCTCAACTGCTCTCCTTTTATAACCTTCTTCCAAGAAAAGACTTGAAACTTGAAGTATAAGTGAGAAATACCTCAAGTATTACCTGAAATGGGGGTTTCAGACTTAAAAGGGACCAAAGAAGCAGCCTGATAGAGGAGAACAAGAACTCTGGGAATCCCCTGTTAACAATGGGGTTCTCACCCGTAGTTGCCTCTATGAAATGGGGATACCCATCCATAGGTACCTTGGTGCAGAGGATGGCACCAGGTTTCTCAAGATCCCTTCTAGCTTGAAGAAATGGAGCTGAAGAGAGGAATGGATGCTCCCCGCAAGTCAGGAAGAAGGAATCTTAAGATATCAAAGAGCCAGAAACTAAGATGGCGGCATAGATAAACACCGGGAAATTGCCGCCTCCCACAACAATTGAAAAATACCGCAAAGGACAGAGCAGACATCATCCAGAACAACAGGAAGGCTGGCTGAGTGTAAATTCTACAACTAGAAGGAAAGAAAAGCACGCTGAGAGCCAGAGGAGCTGCGGAGGTGAAGTGCAGAGGTACGGAGGTGAAGTGCAGAGGTACGGCGGCTCGCACGCGCCCGGAAAGGGGGTGGCACCTGAGGATGCGGCTGTCTTTTTGAATCACAAGCTCCCGACTGCTCTGAACTCCAGTTCCGGGAAGTCTCTGGGGACCCAGGACTCATACGGGGAGAAGCTGCACTGTCCGGCAGCAGGCGAACTTGAGGGCAGCTTTCCCTCAGAGGTGCTTGCAGTAATTATCGGATCACTGAGATGCGGGACTCCTTAGGGCTAGGCGGAGAATCATCCATAGAGGCTTGCTCCGCCCTTTGATTCCCTGAGACCCCGCCCCACCCAGGCTGCGGCAGAGGCTTTTGCATGTGAATGTACCTAACTGCAGCCTAGCCAGGCAGACCCGGAACTTCCAAGAGAAGGCCCAAGGCCCCGCAGTGGCTTGCATTGCTTCACAGCTGAGCCTCTTCGTGGCTCCTGCTGTGTGGCCTCAGGCAGAGGCTGAATTAGCACCTCCTTAGATCCAGGAGCCACTGCACTCAGTGGTCAGAGGGGGACCATCCAGATTGCAACTCCTCAGATCTATAAGGGACACACTCAGGGCACAGACTCAGTGAGCACCAAAGCCCCACTGAAGCAATTCTTGCCCCAGAAGTGTGTCTTCAGCACAGAAGTTCTCCCACTTCAGACACAGCTGATTCTCACAGCCAATTGGCCTGGAGGTCAATTCCTCCCAGTGATCCTACAACAACCAAGGCACCAAGAGTGCACCAAGAGTGTCCACCTCAGGTAACTGGGGAGGCTGAGCCACTGGGCCCTACAGGACACCTGGCACGCAGGGCCACTCTATCAACACAGGGAAGCAGCCAAAATGCGGAGACAAAGAAACAGGTCACAAATGGCAGAAATGGAGGAAAGCAAACGACTGGATATAGAGTTCAAGGCCACGTTTATAAGGTTTTTCAAGAATTTTATGGAAACCGCCGATAAATTTAATGAATCCCTCAATAAGTATAATGAGACCATGGAGGACATGAAAAAGGACCAACTAGAAATTAAGCATACACTGACTGAAATAAAGAATAATTTACAGAGATCCAACAGCAGACAAGAGGATCCCAAGAATCAAGTCAAAGATTTGAAATACAAAGAAACAAAAAATACCCAACTGAAAAAGAAAAAAGAAAAGAGATTCCAAAAATATGAAGATAGTGTAAGGAACCTCTGGGACAACTTCAAGCGTACCAACATCAGAATTATAGGGGTACCAGAAGGAGAGAGAGGGCAAGATATTGAAAACCTTTTTGAAGAAATAATGACAGAAAACTTCCCCTACCTGGTGAAAGAAATGGACTTACAAGTCCAGGAAGCGCAGAGAACCCCAAACAAAAGGAATCCAAAGAGGACCACACCAAGACACATCATAATTAAAATGCCAAGAGCAAAAGATAAAGAGAGAATCTTAAAAGCAGCAAGAGAAAGACAGTCAGTTACCTACAAGGGAGTACCCATACGACTGTCAGCTGATTTCTCAACAGAAACTATGCAGGCCAGAAGAGAGTGGCAAGAAATATTCAAAGTGATGAATAGCAAGAACCTGCAACCAAGATTACTTTATCCAGCAAAGCTATCATTCAGAATAGAAGGTCAGATAAAGAGCTTCACGGATAAGAAAAAGCTAAAGGAGTTCATCACCACCAAACCAGCATTATATGAAATGCTGAAAGGTATTCTTTAAGAAGAGGAAGAAGAAAAAGGAACTCTTACCATTTGCCACAGCATGGATGGAACTGGAGAGCGGATAAATACCACAGGATCTCACTCATTTGTGGACTATAATGAACAACATAAACTGATGAACAAGGGCTGATCCAGAGACGGAGAGGCATTGATTGGACTGTCGGGCCTTGGAGGGAAGGTAGGGGAGGGTAGGGGTAAGGGGGAAAGATCAACCAAAGGACTTATATGCAAGCATATAGGCTTAACCAATGGACACGGACAATGGGGGGGTGAGGGCATGAGCGGGGGGGGGGGGTTAGAGGGTAACGTGGGGACAAGGACATATGTAATATCTTAATCAATAAAAAATATATATATATATAAAAAAGATATCAAAGAGCCTTCTTGATTGGTCCCCTGAAATCAGATGGCCATGTGTGGCCTATCCAGCATAAATATGAAGGCTCTGCCCTAGCTGGTTTGGCTTAGTGGATAGAACACTGGCCTGCGCGAACTGAAGGGTCCCAGGTTTGATTCCAGTCACGGGCACATGCCCAGGTTTCGGGCTTGATCCCCAGTAGGGGGCATGCAGAAGGCAGCCAATCAATGATTCTCTCTCATCATTGATGTTTCTATCTCCCTCTTCCTTTCTCTCTGAAATCAATAATAAAAAAATTTAAAAATAAATAAATATGAAGGCTCTGACAATAGCTGACAGCAGCAATAGCATCCTCAGGCCCCTTTGTAATTCCATCCCTTCGTCATCACCCTGTTATAACTCTACCATTTCTTACAAATATAACTTCTCTGATCAGTGAATTCTTACCCACCCTGTAAGACTGCACTCTCTGGGACAGTTCTGCACCCTGACTCCTTTCCTGACGATCCTAAAGATTTCTTCTCTGGGTCACACAGGCCTGACCCACACGTAGAGCCCTCCCCACTTTACACAGCCACCTGCTCCCCTCCCTTAGCCATCAGATCTTTGAGGAAAGGGACTTGGCCTTCCTCATCTATACCTGGCACAATTCCTGTTGGTCCTACTTTGAATGAAGTGAGATAACAGTACTTATAGAATGATCCACCATCTATAAAGGTCTCTCCCCTACATTCTCATTTAGCCCTCACATAGCCCTAGGATGATGGGCACAAAGAGGTGAAATGACTTGCCCAGGTCATTGGGTAAGGGGCAGAACTGGAAGATGTAACCCAGTTCTGAGACCACAGACCCCAGCTCACAGGTGTCCCTGACTGCCTTCTGCCGTGTAGTAGAAAGCTTCTCCAAAAGGCAGTGTCCCCCTTCATTCCTTTCTCTCCCACCAAGTTCAAATGTCAGGCAGCCAAGATAAACTGAGTCAACTCTCAAGGAAATGGAAGTCCAGTCTAAGAAAAAGTCTTATAAGATTTTATTTGAGTCAAACTGACAATTGCTAGGAAGCAAAATCTCAACAGGTTGAGAGTATGCTCTGGAGAATGGCAGTTTGGCAGCGTATTGTACACATTAGGATCAAAGGAGGAGATGTAAAGAGGGTTACATGAAATTTATTGGTGGTAGATTAGGGAGCTGGGAGAAAGCAAAATAGGGAAATTTCTGAGATTGGATAAAAAGTAAAACAGAGAGACACATCTTTTACATTGGTGGGTACAGAATGGTTAACATTTACAGCACATACAGATGGTAGGCAGGGAGGCTGTGCCCTGAGGGGTCTGGGAAAGGGGATTACTCTGACATACCAAGGGTATGTTATTTTGGGTGCAAAAAGACAATGGACAGGCTCACTTAAGGCAGAGATTGAGTTTGTCAAGGACTTGACTACCTGCCATGACCCACTTTTAATATATATATATATATTTTTATTTCAGAGAGGAAGGGAGAGGGAGAGATATATAGAAACATCAACGATGAAAGAAAATCATTGATCGACTGCCTCCTGCATGCTCTACACTGAGGATCAAGTTTGCAACCCAGGCATGTGCCCCGACTGGGAATCGAACCGTGACCTCCTGGTTCATAGCTTGAAGCCCAACCACTGAGCCACGCCGGCTGGGCCATGACCCACATTTTTTTTTTAAAACATTGCTTCCTCATTCCATAATGGAAACTGATAGTTATTAGAGTTGTAGTTAATGATGATTTTTTAATTTTCTTAAATATGTTTTATTGATTTTTTTTTACAGAGAGGAAGGGAGAGGGATAGAGAGTTAGAAACATCAATGAGAGAGGAACATCGATCAGCTGCCTCCTGCATACACCCTACTGGGGATGTGCCTGCAACCCAGGTACATGCCCTTGACTGGAATCGAACCTGGGACCCTTGAGTCTGCAGGCTGACGCTCTATCCACTGAGCCAAACCGGTTAGGGCCATGACCCACTTTTAATTGGGAATTTTTTTGTTCAGACCATCCTATGTGGTTACTTTTGGTGTTTGAGTTTGTAAGGCTCACCATGCAGGCCTCCCCGGAGCTTGTCAGGGTCATATGTGGCCCCTTTCGTCCACATCATCTGCGTCCTCTAGCAAAGTCCTTGGACAGCAGAGACTGCCCTCTTGGAGGCCACCAGACTTCAGGCTTCTAACATTCTGTGTGTCCTGGAGCAAGCCGTTCAATACTCTGGACCTCAGTTTTCTCATCTGTAAAATAGAAATCCCGTGTTATAAATAACCATTAGATGCCACCGCATACACAGCCCAGAACTAGGTACTTGGTATATAGATGCAAAAATAAACAGGACCTAATATCTACTCACAATAAATGTAGTCAAACAGGAGAGACAGGAATGAAAATATAAACCTCATGGCAGAATGAAATAATGTAGGTATGGAAGAAAGACTATTAATACCTGATTTGCTTATCTCATGGGGTTGTGCCAAGAATCAAATGGGGTCATAAATATCAAGTATTCGTAAAGCACTATGCACATATTGTTCTTTGGCTTCTGTAGGAGACATCAATTGGGCTGTCTGTTTAAATCTCCCTTCTTTTCCAAGAACTGCTCCTGTAGCCAAATCCACATGGTAAGAGAAGTGTCCCCTCCCAAGCACCCTTTGGCCATTTTGGTTGATTGAGTCAAGCTGGGCCATGGAGAGTCCTGAGAATGGAGGAAACTCAGTCTCATCCACCCTGGGCTCTTGATTGTTTTTTTAAATCCTCACCTGAGGATATTTTTTCATTGATTTTAGAGGGAGTGGAAGAGATAAAGAAAGACAGAAATATCGATGTTAGAGAAACACATCTATTGGTTGCCTCCTCTCCTGCACATGCCCCGGCCAGGGACCTGGGCTCAGAAGGAGCCTGCAACCGAGGTACGTGCCCTTGACCGGAATGGAACCGGGGACCCTTCGGTTCTTGGGCTGACATTCTATCCACTGAGCAAAACTGGCCAGGGCCACCTTGGGCTCTTGAACAGAGGAGATACAAATCCTGGAGGCATGATTTTCTGACAAGGTGGACTGAAAATTAAACAATAGAATAGAACAGACGTTCAAAGAGAAGGGAACACAAGAGGCAGAGGTCTTGGTTGAAGTCTGTCCCTGCCTGCCAGGAATGACACCCCAGCTAGGACCATATTTTGCTAAAGATAGCGTGGGTAAGCTTCAACACTTGCAGCTAAAAGATTCATAATTAAACACTGTCTAAATTAATATAATTGTGGCTAATGTATAAAGGAAATCTTTTCTTGGCCCATATTAGAGCTCTCACTCCATTCATTCAGTCATTCATTTGTTCATTCGTTCATTCATTCAAGCAGTCAGACCACCAGTCAATGAATATTATTGAATGCCAAATATTTACAAGGCTCCTAAGAAGAAAAACGTTGGCTGAACCCTCTATGACAGTGGTCCTCAACCTTGGCTGCACATTAGAATCACTTGGGAATCTTTTTAAAATCCTGATTTCTGGGCCTCATTCCGGAGGATTTTAAAAACATTCCCAGGTGATTCTAATGTGCAGCCAAGGTTGAGAACCACTGCTCTATGACACAAACCAGCCACTGGGTGTCAGCCTTTTAGCCAGCCAGCCCTAAAAGCTCTTGAAATTACTGAGTTATGCAGTGGGAACATCACTTTTAATACAGGAACTTGCTGTCACTTAGAGTTATTCCTGAGAAGTTCTGGAGCCTTAGGCACTATGACATTTATCTGCCTATTCCCTCTCCCCTTTCTGGTAGCATAAACTAGACCCACTCCTACCACACACATACTTTGGGGGGGCTGCCCTATTCCATTCCATGGTCCTCTGGTGAGACTATTAATCACAGGACCCTTCCCCTGACCACAGGGTGGACATGGGGCTTAAGCTGGGCAATCAGAATCTCTTTCTGGAGAACCTGAATTTTGAGCTGAGACAAATACAGAGAGTTATCTCACAGCTGCACCACATACAAAAAAGATCCCCAGGCGCCCTGATGAAGTTGCTTTGTGTACCCTACCCAAGCCTCCAGTCCAAGCCTAGATCCTATTTTTTCTTTCTTTATTGATTAAGGTATAACATATGTGTCCTTATCCCCCCAATGCCCCTTCACCCCCCAGCTCATGCCCTCACCCCCCTGGTGTCTACGTCCATTGGTTATGCTTATATGCATGCATACAAGTCCTTTGGTTGGTCTCTTCCCCTTCCCCTCACCATCCCTAGATCCTATTTTGAAGAACCTTTAATGAATCTATATTTACCATGAGGTTTTTGTGTGTGTTTCTTTCTTTCTTTCTTTCTTTTTTAATGGAAATCCACACGTCATTTGACTGAAGACTGAAGCTTATTTTGGGAAAGCAAATCTGTCATTTTTTCCAAAGTCCCTATTAGCTCCTTCCATACCTAGTCTCCCTTCTGCCAAGCCATCTAGGGCTCATTTTCAAAGACAAAAGTACAAAGACCCAGATTCCAGAGTAGGAAGCCAGTGGTATTTAAAGAAACAGGCCTGTAATTTTTGTCATAAATTTTCTTGATGGACATATTATTCTTTTTAGTCAACACAGATCTCTCATGAAAATGCATTCCTAATCTCTTAAAGCTTGCCTCCCAAATTAACCCTCACAGAATCCCAAGTAATGGACCATGAATCCAGCCCCTCATTTCATAAATAAGGAAACTAAGGTGCAGAGAAATGAAGTGGCATCCTTACTAACACTCAGTAACTCACTAATAATACTCAATGAGCAACAGCAGACCTAGGACCAAAACTCAGGTCTTCTTAAAACTGGGTTAGAGTCCTTCCCAGCGTTTCACGCCTCCTTGGTGTTTTAATGGTCTTACCACACCTGTGAAGGCCTGGGTGCCTAAAGGTTCACCTGTGTGCTTTTCACGTTCACACAGTTGTTTCCTAGCTCACTCCAAGTGCTAGGTGACTAGGTCAGGAAGAGTTTCCAGCCTTAGACCCGTTCTTCCCATACCAGGCTTTCCAATAAAACTATCTCAATGCTGGTGTGGAGTCCAACGGGCCGTTCCAGGCTTCCCTTACTGTCGATTTAAGCTGCCCCTTGGAGAGCCCTGGTGCCCCTTCCTGCCTGCTGATCTTAGCTGGAACCATCTCAGGCATCAGAGGTGTAGAACTGTGTTAAACCCCAAGACAGAAGTAGTCTGAGTGTTAGATCCCTTTCATTCGAGTAGGGTCCTTGGCCCCCAATGCGTATTTTTCTAACCTCTAACCTCTGCCGCACAGTCAACCACCTACCTGGGATTAGACCAAACTTTAGCCATGAAACTCACCCTATTTGCTTCCTTCCTCCAGGACAATGGGCCCCCACTGGCTTTGTTTTGCATAACCAGGGAGCCAGCTCAGACAATTCCTGCAAAACAGAATCTGCCCCAGGTCCTTTGTTGTACCCATCCTAGACCCAGGCTTCAGCGGGTGCCTCCTTTAGGGGTCAGCTTCTCTCTCTACTGAAATAATCGTTTACCTTCCTTGGGTCCTTCTGCCCAAGTATTGGGAGCTTAATAGTATCACCGCTGAACAACTATTGAGCCCCTACTACCTGTAGATCACTCTGCCAGGAGCAAGTGGTAGAAATCAGATACAGGCTTTCCTAAATGAAACAGATCAAAGGTATGCAAGGCTGCAATATCCATATCAGGTCTCCTGCACCAAAGGTGACAGAAAGGGCCCAGGGAGAGGAAAAGAAGGGGAGTGGTAGAAGACAAGAAGGAAGAGGCAGTAATCAGTAGTTTGAAGACTGTTTGCTAGTAAAACCAGAACAGCCTGACATTAAGGCTATTTAAGGACAACCTCAAGAGAGAAACAGTATTAGCCCACACTATCAAAATAAATCCATTTTCTAAATATGTAGCTAAAGTTTCACTCCCCCACAACTGCATATAGAAACATCCTACAAGAATAAATTTTTTCAACACACATGAGGGAATTCATGATGTTTCTGTTTGAAAAGTAAAATAATTGAGGTGGAGGTGGCAAATGATTTGCCCACTATTGTACCACAAGGCAGTGAAAATACTAGAAACTGGTTCTCAGGAGCTTACTGGGAACTGTCTCCGATTTCACAAATGGCTGGCTATTGGGTGAGCATTGCAGGTATCTATTACTGCATGACAAGCCACCCCAAAACGTAGTCACTTACAACAATGACCATCTATTTGTGCATGATTCTGCAGTTGGGACTGGGCTTAGCTGGGTGGTTCTTCAGATCTCACCTGGGATCACTCATGAGCTTGTAATCTTCAGATGGGTTGACTGGAGCAGGATGATCTAATATTAATGACCACACTTACAGGACTGGGGATTTGGTGCTTAGCTGTCAGATTTTCCTCTCCAGCTGATGTCATTCATTTGTCTAGCGCAGGCTTACACAGCTGCAGGAGTGTGCCAAGACTGCCACCAGGGAGATGCAGTACAGTACTTCTTAGGCCTAGGTTCTGGACTTGCATAATGTCACTTGGGCTGCATCCCATTGGTCAGAGCAAGTCACAAGTCCAGCCCAAATTTAAGGAGTGGGGAAATAGACTCCACCTCCTGATGGCAGGAGCTGCAAAGTACTGTGGCCATGTTTTTTCACAGTGAGAGCTAGCTCATTTTCACCAGTCCACACACACTGGCTATTATTGTTATTACTAGCCAGGAACTGGCCAGCATCCGCTAGCCCTGCTGCCTATGGGGATGGTGGCAAAACATCTGCATTGGAGCTTGGGAGCTTGGAGACTTAGCCTAGCTCCTAGATGATACCCAAACTCCTTGGACATTATCCCAAATACATGCTGAAATTATAAATGCAGTTGCAGACCATCAGTCACTGTGTAGACGCCTTAGGTAATTGCTGCCTATGCATTCATACACAAGTGCACAGACCAGACACCATACATTGATGGGCATGTGATTTCTCAGGTGATACTCTGGCATCTCCAGGTGGGCACGTCATTTCTTCCAAGACCATTACTGCAGAAGAATAAGTAAAGCCATAGAAAGTAATGTAATAATTTTCTTCAGATTTTAAAATATGTTTTAGAAGAAAATGCCTTTCTAGCATTTATTGCTGTTTGTCTTTATAGGCCGACCTCTCGATATTTGGTGGAACACAAGAAAATCCTGGCTCAGACAAGGAGGCCAGTAAGTGAGGAAAGAGCCGGAAATGGCTCTATACAAGATACCTAAGGGAAGTCAGTGTTGCTAAAAATGAGTAGAATCTGTCCAGGGGAGGGTTAATTAAATGCAAGTTATTTTTCAGCTTCATTGAGGTATAAGTGACACAATAAGCTGTACATATTTACAGTAGATAATATGATAATGAAGCCATTACCTATGAAACCAATACAATTAAGATAATGAATATATTCACCAACCCCATAAATTTTCCTGTAATCACTTTGTAATCCCTCCCTCCTGACCTTCTCCCCTTTCTCCATCCTCAGGCCATCACTAATCTGCTTTCTTTCTTTTTAAAAAAAATATATATCTTTTATTGTTGATAGTATTATAGATGTCTACCATTCCCCCTCTTCTACCTCTCCCCACAATCCCTTTCCACCCCCTCCCCATGTCTTCACCACCCTATTGCCCATGTTCATGAGCTATGCATATAAGTATATTAGGAGCCCAATGCACGAATTCGTGCACCTTGAAAGGAACGGTGGGCCATGAGGCTGTGGTGGGCACAGGAGCAAGTCTTGGCCCATCCTCTGTGGCCCCACCTGGTCCCTCCTGCCACAGCCCCAGTCCCCTGTCTGCCTGCAGCCCCAGTCCCACTGCCTCTGCTCTCACGTGCTGATGGTGCTGGCCCTGCTCGCACCCACTGACAGCACCGAGCAATTGGGGCCAGCACCAGCAGCAGGTGCGAGCGGGGTCGGTGCCATCAGCGGGTACAATCAGCAGCTGCTGCCCTGATCGCTCCTCAGGAGCAGGGGGAGGTGTAAAAGACCTCAGGGGTGATTGGGGCCCGCAGCCTCCAATTGCACCTGCTGACAGCGTCAATCTGTTCTACATCTCCATGCTTCAGCTCTTATTTTGTTAATCAATTCATTTTGTTCATTACATTCCACAAATAAGTGAGATCATGTGATATTTATCTTTCTCAGATTGGCTTATTTCACTTAGCATAATAGTCTCCAGGTCCATCCATGCTGTCTCAAAGGGTAAGAAGAGAGCCTTCTTTTTACCAATATGCTTTCCTGTTGCTAATGATGGCTTTGCATTTCTAAGATTTTTTATAAGTGGGATCACCTAGTACAGTGGTCGGCAAACTCATTAGTCAACAGAGCCAAATATCAACAGTACAACAATTGAAATTTCTTTTGAGAGCCAAATTTTTTAAACTTAAACTATATAGGTAGGTACATTGTTATTAACTTAATTAGGGTACTCCTGAGGCTTAGGAAGAGCCACACTCAAGGGGCCAAAGAGCCGCGTGTGGCTTGTGAGCCGCAGTTTGCCGACCATGGACCTAGTATGTACTCTCTTTATTGTCTGGCTTCTTTCACTCTCAAGATTGAGTTTTACTCATAGTGTTGAACTCAGCAATAGTTTATTCCTTTTAATTGCTGAGTAGTTTACGCCATATGTCACTCTTGCCTGAAGAAGTTTGCCAAGTGTGTAGGCAAAGACAGAGACACCCGTGAGAAGTGTCTATTAAGATTTGGCCCAGAGTCTAGTCTGGGAGCAGAGTTGAGAAACCCAGGAGAAGTACCTAGATAAGATTTGGCCTGGAGTCTAGTCTGGGGGCAGAGCTGAAAACAAAATAGCATTGAAAACACCTTCCACTAAAACTGAAGACCTTGGGAAGGAGAAATGAAGGGAAAGGACTGAGGGAAGATAGGAGCAAATACATTCAGTAACAGTTGGTGCTTTGATTAAGGACACTGTGTTCAGCAATAGATAACTCCGTGTGGGAAAGAGATAAGTGGGAGAGAATCCAGGAGAGAGCAGAATAAATGATTAAGACACAGAGAAGCTGATTTATGAGGCTGACTTAATAGAGCTCACTGAAGCTAGTTCATTTAACAAAATGTAACTGAAGCTAATTTTCCATCAGAGCCTGAAAGGCAGATAGAAAAGATTAGGAAAATAGCAAATGTCAGAGTTGGCTTGTCTAGCAAACCCATTAAGTAAAATGAAAACAATTTCTGCATTAAGCAGACCAGTTCTTGATCTAAACAAGCCCTCTCTGGGTCCTGACAAGCAGCTCATTGACATTCTCTCATTCTCTTCCACATTTCTTCTTATTCTCTCTCTCTCTTTCTTTCTGTCTGTAAATGTTGTAATTATACAACAAAACCCTAGCTCTGGGAGTTCTTATTTCTTTACCTTTTAGGGGAATCTTCCTGGTTGGCTCCTGTCCATGGGCCCACCCATCCATATCTGTATTCTTTTGGTTCCACTCAATTGTCCTAAACTAAGGTTTATCCTCATCTCTTATTTCCTATCCTAATTCCTGTTTCACTTGGGACTTTCCTCAAGTCAGGAGCCCAGGAAAAGATAATAAGTGATCCTTGCCCAGCTGGCGTGGCTCAGTGGTTGAGCATCGACCTATGAACCAAGAAGTTATGGCTCGATTCCCATCAGGGCATATGCCTGGGTTGCAGGCTCAATCCCTGCTGTAGGATGTGCAGGAGGCAGCTAATCAATGATTCTCTCTCATCATTGATGTTTCTAGCTCTCTCTCCCTCTCTCTTCCTCTCTGAATCAATAAAATTATATTTCAAAAATATAATAAATGATCCTTAATTCCACCATCCTAACACAATCACATAGCATTTTGGAGAACTTCCTTGTAACCATTTTTCTTCTGTACTGCAACCACTCAGGTGGAACCACATTGTCTCAGTGTATAGTATTATATTGGAGACTAGAGGCCCGGTGCACAAATTCATGCACCAGCAGGATCCCTGGGCCTAGCCTGTGGGATTGAGCCAAAACTGGCTTTCCAACATCCCCCAAGGGGTCTCAGGTTGCAAGGGAGCACAGGCCAGGCCAAGGGACCCCACTGGTGCATGATCGGTGCTGGGGAGGGACACAGGAGGTTGGCCAGCTGGGGAGGGACCACGGGAGGGCTTGAGGGCATGTCCGGCCTGTCTTGCTTAGTCCTGATTGGCCAAACCCCAGCAACAAGCTAACCTGGTTGGAGCGTCTGCCCCCTGGTGGTCAGTGCATGTCATAGTGAGCAATTGAGCGGTCTTATCATATCATTGGCACATAATGCTTTGATTAGTTGAACGGCTGACTGGATGACTGGACACTTAGCATATTAGGCTTTTATTACATAGGACTAGAGGCCCAATGCATGAAATTCGTGCACAGGGGGGTTCTCTCAGCCCAGCCTGCACCCTCTCCAATCAGGGACCCCTTGGGGGATGTCCGACTGCCGGTTTAGGCCCATAGGGATCGGGCCTAAACCGGCAGTTGGACATCCCTCACACAATCTGGGACTGCAGGTTCCTAACCGCTCACCTGCCTGCCTGTCTGATAGCCCCTAACCATTCTGCCTACCTTCCTGATTGCCCCTAACCCCTCTGCCTGACTGCCTGATCACCCCTAACCTCTCTGCCTGCCTTCCTGATTGCTCCTAACCACCTCTACCTGACTGCCTGATTACCCCTAACTGCTCCCCTGCCGGCCTGATTGCTCCCAACTGCTCTCCCTTGCCGGCCTGGTCTCCCCTAACTGCCCTCCCTTGCTGGCCTGATTGGCCCCAACTGCTCTTCCCTGCCAGCCTGGTTGCCTCCAACTTCCCCCCCTCCCGCCAGCCTGGTTGCCCCTAACTGCTCTCCCCTGCCAATCTGATCACCCCCAACTGCCCTCCCCTGCTGGACTGATCTCGGCCCCAACTGCTCTCCCCTGCCAGCCTGATCGCCCTTAACTGCCCCTGCCTTGACCCCCACCACCATGGCTTTGTCTGGAAGGAAGTTGGACATCCGGAAGATGGCTGGTTGACCCAGTCAAATTAGCATATTACTCTTTTATTAGTATAGATAGATTATATAGGATAGGATTGCTTAAATAGGAGTCGGGGGCTGGGGGAGAAACCTTTTTCAGCAGGAGGAGATGCTCTTTGCAGACAAAAATACATAATCCCTATATCTGGGCTGAGAGCCAGCCATATGCACTATACTACCAAACCGGTTATTAAAAAATTGAACCCCTTTCTTACACCAAACAGCTGTTGCCCTTAAAACCCCTCCTCAGCCCCCACCTTAGGTTCTGCCTTTGCAGTTCACCCAAATTAGGTTCTGATTGGTGGATTTCTATGCCAGTCAGTGTCAAAAGCTCCACCTCCTAGGCAGCCATTGGCTCCTCGCAGTTCACCCATATTTGGTTCTGATTGGTCAGTTTCTATGCCAGTCAGCGTCAAAAGCTCTGTCTCCTAGGCATCCATTGGCTCTTCTGGGAAATCCAGAACTGCTGCTGACAGCTGACTCCACCCCCCCCCCCCCCCCCCCCCCCACCGCGGCCTTTCTCTCCTGGCCTATCTCTAGGCCTGATCCGCAGCCATGGTGGCAGCGGCAAGGTCGTAACAACCTTGCCACACCCACCTCGCTCTGCCCCCCACACCTCCCTCCCTGCCCCCCCCCCCCCCTGCCGGCCTGCCACCAGCCTTGTGGGCCATGGGGGAGGGACTGAGAGGTGCTCCATACACTTCCTGGTGACCGGTCATCCATCTGGTTGTTTAGGTCGAGAGGGCCCTAGGCCAGTGGTGGTGAACCTTTTGAGCTCGGCGTGTCAGCATTTTGAAAAACCCTAACTTAACTCTGGTGCCATGTCACATATAGAAATTTTTTGATATTTGCAACCATAGTAAAACAAAGACTTATATTTTTGATATTTATTTTATATATTTAAAGGCCATTTAACAAAGAAAAATCAATCAAAAAAATGAGTTCACCTGTCACCTCTGACACGCATGTCATAGGTTCGCCATCACTGCCCTAGGCTATTATTAGTATAGATAATCATTGCCACATCACTATCACTAGTGATGGTGCTAACGCTTAAAATTCTAACCATGGCTTCTTCAATTAAGAATCCAGTCTGGGAGACTTCAAATTCATTGACATTATGATATGCTTAGGTAGGAAATTTTGCAAGCAAATGAGGCAACAATTTTTGCAGGTATCTTCAATGGTACAAAGGCCATTGATAAGAAAGAAAATAGATATATATTTTAATCCTCTTTGAATCATATGAATTAAATTATTTTTATTATTTGTTAATCCTAACCTGAGGATATTTTCCTCATTGATTTTTTTAGAGA
Organism: Myotis daubentonii; assembly: GCF_963259705.1. Lineage (NCBI taxonomy): Eukaryota > Metazoa > Chordata > Mammalia > Chiroptera > Vespertilionidae > Myotis > Myotis daubentonii. The sequence goes on along the minus strand of NC_081840.1, from coordinate 25,127,326 downwards.
GTGTGGAAGGGAGGGAGAGGAAAGAGAGAAAGAGAGATTGCTTGCCTCCTGCAAGCATCTGACCCAGGCCAGGGATCAAACCTGCAACCAAGGTACATGCCCTTGAATGGGAATCAAACCCTCAACCCTCCAGTGTGCAGGCCAACACTCTGACCACTGAGAAACATTGGCCAGGGCTAAAATTAAAATGTATTTTAGTGTCAACATAATCATTAATAAAATTGGCCTTTTTTCCATTTAATACTCTCTCTTCCACAACTAAAAGATTTGCAAGCAGGTCCTTATTTTGCAAAGAGAGGCTAGTACCCATTTGATGTGGGCCTAATAACTTTAATAAAAAGAAATTTTATAAAACAGTAGTAATCCCATCATCATCAAAATGCTTTATAAAGTGTCTTTTTACATGTGGTATTACAGAGATGTTATATAAAGACCTTTTCTTAATAGTTTATAATATAAGCTATCATAATAATAGCTAGTAATTATCATTTGTTGATAATTACCTAGTATATACCACACTGGGTTTTGTTTGGTTTTCGAGGTATTTTTACAGGTTTATTAATTTACCTGACTAGAAAGCACTTAGATTATGATACACATATTCATTATTCTGAAATGTTGTCAATAGTCCTTGATCTAAAGATATAAAAACCTCATTTTAATACTTGCAAACATTTTTCTTAGGCAGTATGTGGTTGTAACCAGGGTAAGATCCCTGTGGGGCCTGGAAAAAACTTATTTGGAGCCCTCATTAGGAAAATCAATAAGAATTTGGAATATGAATATAAGTAGAAATGTAGATATTTTTTAGAATGAGAAACAGTCACAACAAAATATAAATTGTAAAAAGCTAATAAATGTAAGTATCACAAAATTCAGAGACTAAATTATATTCTTCCTTAAATCTTTATTGCTGAGAGTATTATAGATGTCTCCCCTTTCCCCCCATTGCCTCCCTCCACCTGGTTCCTACCCCACCCCCGGCCTTCACCACACTATTGTTTGTGACTGTGGGCAATGCATATCTATATATATAAAACCCTAATATACAAATAGACCACATAGCGGAACAACCGAACAACCGGCCACTATGATGTGCACTGACCACCGGGGGGTGGCGGGGAGGAGGTTCGTGGAACATGGTGAGCGTCAGCAGCAGGCAGCAGAGTGTGGAACATGGCAGGCATTGGCTGTGTTGGGATGGTGGAGCAGGTGAGCAAGGGCACCAGACCAAGGCAGGGCACTGGTCACTGCCATCAGGGTGAGCCTCTGGTGGTTACTGAAAATCCTTTGCTCCGGCTGGGCGCTCGCACCTGCTGCTGGTGCTCACCCTGCTTGCACCTGCTGCCAGCGCCTGGCACTGGCTCCAATTGCCCCTGAGGACTTCTCCACCTCCCCCTACTCCCAAGGGGCAATTGGGGCTGGCAGCTGCCACTCGCACCCGCTGCCAGTGCCCGGTGCTGGTCCCAATTGCTCGGCGCCATCAGCGGGTGCGAGCAGTGGCTGCTGGCCCCAATCGCCCCTGAGGGCTTCTACACCTTCCCCTGCTCCTGAGGGGCAACCGGGGCAGCAGCTGCCACTCGCACCCACTGATGGCGCTGGCCTTGCTCTCACCTGCTGCTGGCACTGGCCCCAATTGCTCCACACCATCAGCAGGTATGAGCAAGGCCAGCGTCATCAGCATGTGGGAGCAGCAGGAGCAGGGCTGCCAGCAGACAGGGGACTGGGGGCCACGGTGGGATGGGCTGGGTGGGGGCCGGGATGTGGATGATAGCTGAGACCCATCTCTATGCCCACCGTAGCCTCATGGCCCACAGTTCATTTCAAGGTACACAAACTCATGCACTGGGCCCCTAGGGTGTATATAAATTCTTTGGTTAATCTCTTCCCAAATTTGTCCATTTCCCCCTTTCCTCTGAGATTCTTCAGTCTATTCCATGTATCCATGCCTCTGGATCTATTTGGTTTGTCATTTTATTTTGTTCATTAGATTCCACATGTAAGTGAGATCATGTGATATTTGTCTTTCTCTGACTGGCTTATTTCTTTTAGTTAATAATCTCCAGGTCCCTCCATGCTGTCTCAAAGGGTAAGAGAGCCTTCTTTTTATAGCTGCATAGTATTCCATTGTGTAAATGTAACACAGCTTTTTTATCCACTCATCTACTGATGAGTACTTTAGCTTCTCCCACATCTTAGGTATTGTAAATAACACTGCTATGAACATAGGGATGCATATATTCTTTCTGACTGGTGTCTTGGAATTCTTAGGATATAACCCTAAAAGTGGGATCACTGGGTCAAAGGCAGTTTCATTTTTAATTTTTTGAGGTAAGTCAATACTGTTTCCCATAGTGGCTGCACCAGCCTGCATCCCACCAGCACTGCACTAGGGTTCCCTTTTCTCCACATCCTCTCCAGCACCTATTGTTTGTTGATTTATTGATAGTAGCCATTCTGGTAGGTGTGAGGTGATACCTCATTGTAGTTTTAATTTACATCTCTTTGATGTTAGTGACATTAAGCATTTTTTCATATGTCTCTTGCCATTTGTATGTCCTCTTTAGAGAAGTATGTATTCAGGTCCTTTGCCCATTTAAAAAATATATTTTTATTGATTTCAGAGAGGAAGGGAGAGGGAGAGAGAGCTAGAAACATCAATGATGAGAGAAAATCATTGATCAGCTGCCTCCTGCATGCCCCACACTGGGGATTGAGCCCGCAACCTGGGCTTGTGCCCCAACCAGGAATGGAACCATGACCTCTTGATTCATAAGTTGATGCTAAACCACTGAGCAATGCCGGTTGGGCCCTTTGCCCATTTTTAAATTGTATTGTTTGTTTTCCTTTTGTTGAGTTATATGAGTTCTTTACATATTTTAGAAATTAACTTCTTATCAGATGTATTACTGGCAAATATATTCTCTCAGATAGTGGGTTCCCTTTTCATTTTGATGCTGGTTTCTTTTGCTGTGCAGAAGCTTTTTAGTTTGATGTAGTCCCATTTATTTATCTTTCCCTTTGTTTCTCTGGACCTAGGAGATGTATTGGCAAAAATTCTGCTATGTCAGTTGTCTGAGATTTGCTGCCTGTGTTTTCTTCTAGGATTTTAATGGTTTCACAAATTACATTTAAGTCTTTATCCATTTTTAATTTATTCCTGTGTATGGTGTATGGACCTGAATAGATACTTCTCTAAAGAGGACATACAAATGGTAAGTTTATGGTCTACTTCTTTCTTTCTTTCTTTTTTTGCATTTACCTGTCTAATTTTCCCAACACTGATCTTAGTCTAATTGCTGATTGTTCTCCTACAGGCTCCCTCCATAGAGATTAGAGGATCTATGGCAGGGATAGTAGCTGGAGAGGAAAACAGAGTTTCAGAAGCTTTTGTAAATACTACCAGTAATACATACATATGAGTGCAAAGGTACATGTGAATTTATTTGTCAATCTGTAGAGCCAGCAATACTCAAGCACGTAAATCAAACCTTTCACCATTGAAGAGAAGCTACAATGAACCTCCTACATCAGGGGTTCTCAAACTTTTTAAACAGGGGGCCAGTTCACTGTCCCTCAGACCGTTGGAGGGCCGGACAATAGTTTAAAAAAACAACTATGAACAAATTCCTATGCACACAGCGGCGGCAAAAACACCCTGCAGGCCGGATAAATGTTTTCCGCGGGCCGTAGTTTGAGGATAAATGTTTTCCGCGGGCCGTAGTTTGAGGACCCCTGTGCTACATAAATATTCATTTGAAAATCTGCCACTGGGCTGTTTTCACTCATTCATTCAACTAGATCCACCTGCCTATGTAATTCCAGTCTTTATTTTGTCTGTTGGGTGAAAATGGCAATCTCATCGACTTACTCGAGGCCTCGGGCTCTTGGAAATAAATGATGAACCATTCAGGAGCTACACATCTGAGACACAGCCCACAGAATGGTTTCTGCCCTGAGAAAGGTCAGTTATTTTTTGCCTTTGTCCTCTTAGCTTCTGTCATATGTTTCTTTCCTATGCTTCTGCCCAACACACACACACCCTCTGTGGAGAGATGCGAAATCTTTGTTGAGTGCACCTCCGTAACAATGGAAAAATTCCTCCCCAGATGACTCGGGACAAATCGGAGCCAAACCATTTCCTTCAACCCCTGAGCACATTGTTTCCCTCCCGTGACTTCTGCAATCCAGAAACAGCTGCAAATTCCAGTAAAACAACATTGGGATCCAATTCCTGAAGCCATCCTTGTCCTTTTGTTTTTCTCTCTGGAGGGAGGAAAGGGAAAAATCCTTGAAAAGCTGCCATGGTGCATTATTTCCAAGCGTCTGTTAATGGAGGTGTGAGCCAAGCAGCCCGTTCTACTGGAGGAAAGGAGAGAGCAAAAATGGAAAAAGGGAAGATATAAAAAAATGGAGAAAAATCTGAGCGAGTGAAAAAAAATTACACAATGGGGGGAAAAGAAGAGCGAAAACATTGCTCATGCAAAGCATTTGAAATGCGCTCTTCAGAAGGCTTCATCTCACCTTGCTTTCCACTTTGGGTGAGCCAGGAACCCAGTCTATTTTAGTATTTAATTTGGACCCTTCATACTTGAAGCTAATCGAATCAGAGGACATCAGGATCTATAAAAATGATGCTGTGAATTGAAGGTGCCTAAAGAAGATACTATTTCACAAAATTAATTACAGTAACACACTGGCAACCTCTACAATACACGTAAGTGGTGTGCCGATTTATTGATTATTTTTTACTTGCCCTTTCACATTCACTCTCTAGCCATTTTTACTCCTTGCAGTGCCTGGGAGATTGGTCTTTCGGGATGACATGAATGCTTGCTGTCTGGCTTCTGGTTCGGGTTAGCTCATGGGAAGCATCACCAGGAGGAGATCGCGGAGTAGAAAGAGTGAGGTTGAGATATTTGTTTTGTGTTTCCCAGCCCATGGGTCACACAGGTGGGATGCTTCTCTCTATTAAAGTTCACAGCTCCTGGGAGAGGGGAGTCTCCCTTCCCCTTTCAGCAGCTATGCTCAGCTGCTTCCCTTTGCCCCTGGCATGTGTGGGGGTTGGGTAACAGAATCTCACTGCTGCTTATCCCTGGGTACTGCATTTTCCTTTTCCAATTCCCTAAACCTCACCCACACCTTTATAAATAGATTAGTCCCTTAAACTCTCTTTAATTATACAGTTTTTAGTGTGCTCTCTGTTTCCAGAAGGTGTCCTGGCATAATTTTTCTCTTCAGCTAGAGCTAGACTGTCTCTTGGGTATACAGTCTTATAGGATGCCTTATGTCTCCTTCAAAACATCTAGCACCGCCCATGCACAGAGCAAACCCTGGTCATTAATGTTATTGATCATCTCAGGGAAGTCCTTCACTTACTTTGGTCTCTCTTTTCAAGGTCACACTAACAGATCCATTTAGTGAATCATACATGATTCCACCTGCTCGCACAATGTCTGCCTATCATTGCCCAATGCCTGCATGTAGTGGAATTTTGCTGCTTATGGTAAGCAGTGTGGTGTAACGGAAATAGTGTTTGGGAGCCTTACAGACCAAGGTTTAACACCAGCTCCGCTCCTTACTAGTCGGGTAACATGGGAAAAGCTACTTAAAGGTCCCAAGAACCACCGTCATCCACACATGTGAGATGCAGAATCGCCACATCTCCTCCCCCTTGCTCCTTCCCCGTCTTTACCATTGCGGCCAAGCAGAGTTCTTTGTCCCCAGTCTGAACACCATGTCTGAGGGTTGGACAGAGCCAGGTTCCTGAAGAAGAGGGGATAGAGAAGAAAAGGAGAGAAAATGATGGAAGGTGTAGATCTATTCGGGAACATTATCATCATTAGTTATGATCTATGTTAAGTATGCTTGGGGGAGATGTGGAAGAAACTGTGATACCTAAAGAAGCTAAGGAAAAGGCGTATGAAGAGGTGTAAAACATAAACGAGAGGGGATATTCCAGTGCTGCTGGTCTGAAGTGATGGTGCTGTATTCATAGTCTTTCAATGGGACCAGAATGAAGCAAAGAATTTGTCCCATGTAGAAGACAAGACACTAAGTAGAGAACATGTTCCAAAGAGAATCATAAGATGTGGCCATAATTCCTTCCACCTCTTAAGTGAGTTGGTTTGTAACTTGTAAGTTCCCCCAAAATGGAATTGCCCAGCCCTACCAATGAAGTGAACACCATAATCCAAACCTCTTCAAACAAGTTGATTTACTTTTAATATTTTTTGAAAGACAGTATCAAATCTAAATCTCTTTTGTAAAGATTTAGAGCTTGTATATACTTTAGATAAAAGGCTTTTTTAACCCCTAGAGTGCCGGGATCGTGATCGCACTCCTCCTGCAGTGTCACTATTAGATGCTAGTAGTTCACTCTTTATTGACAGATGGCACCTAAATGCAGATTACTTATGATGCCGAATGTTTGTAGTTCTAAAATTGACCACTGGCATTTATCTGCCTAATTTTTTACAGGTACTATGATTTTATGAAGTTAACTCAGATTTTGTAGCCCTAAAGCTTCAAAATGGCGTCCAGTTCTAAGTTTGCTTTTATTAGTGATGATGATATTGCTAAATATGTCAATTCTTGCTGTGAAGATGACGATTTTGTGGAAGATATTGGAGAAGGGTGTCCCTCTATTTTAACATTATATGTTTTGTTCAAATTTTTTTTCTACTAGTATTTTATAATACAATCAGCAAACAATATATGTCAAAGATGAAAACAAATGCAGTAAAGGTTTCCTTAAGTTTTTGAATATGTAACTTCATTTACTTGCGATTCATAATTTTTTTCCTAAACTGCTGTAAAATCAGCAAAAAAATGCCTTGGCAATTTTAGCATAGTTCCTAGGATATTGGTTGGCACTCAAAGGGTTAATTTGGAAAATCACTATGATTGACATTCTCCTAGTTGGTTATGCCAGCCATTGCCATGCCCCCAAAGGGTTGTTCTCACCTCCTTTACTCCTGTCTCCAGGATAAACAATAAAGAGCATGTCACAACACCGAGAATCAAATAGTACGATGGAGCTCCATGCACACACATATTTAAGTTGCTTAAAGTCAACTATACGCTCAACAAAAGGAAATAATACAGATGAATATATACATATATGTGTGATTCCCCCACCCCCGACAATATGGCCCTTCAATTCAAGCCAACTTCTTCATCTGGTGCTTCACCAAAGAAACAACCATGGCCATCTGTTCCAACGCTAGGGAAAAACTGGCTGTGGTGAACTTCCTGCGAGATGGCACAGAATGCATGAAACCATCTGATCTGTACTGTATGAGTGATTTAAGATATGTTTGTGGTAATTTTTTCCTATGTATGATTTTTGCCCTATGTGTTGACTTCCGAATCCAAATTCTAAGCATGGTCTAAATGACTACTGCGTGTCATTTCAAGTAGCCAGACCCTCAGCATACATGAAAAGTGACTGCTAACAATACCCAGTATTACTCTGAGGTTAATTTGGAAACTGCTTATGCAGCCTCATAGCTGTGAAGACATCTGCATCATCGTATTCCCTCCAAAAGATTCCTTCTGTCAACACTGGCATTATTTTTTTTTAATTTTATTTTTCAATTACAGTGTAAATTCAATATTATTTTGTATTAATTTCAGGTGTACAGCATAGTGGTTAGACCAGCGGTTCTCAACCTGTAGGTCGCGACCCCTTTGGCGGTCGAATGACCCTTTCACGGGGGTCGCCTAAAACCATCCTGCATATCAGATATTTACATTATGATTCATAACAGTAGCAACATTACAGTTATGAAGTAGCAACGAAAATAATTTTATGGTTGGGTCACAACATGAGGAACTGTATTTAAAGGGCCAGAAGGTTGAGAACCACTGGGTTAGACAATCATATATTTTACAAAGTGATTCCCACCAATATTTCAACTACCCACCTGACACCATACATAGTTATTACAATATTACTGACTACATTCCCTCTACTATACTTTATTTTATTTTTTAAAATATATTTTTATTGATTTCAGAGAGGAAGGGAGAGGGGGAGAGAGAGATAGAAACATCAATGATAAGAGAGAATCTTTGACTGGCTGCCTCCCGCACGCCCTGTACTGGAGATTGAGCCTGCACCAAGGCATGTGCCCTAACCAGGCATCGAACCGTGATCTCCTGGTTCAGAGGTCGATGCTGAACCACTGAGCCATGCCGGCTGGGCCCTATGCTATACTTTACATCCTTGTGACCATTTTATAACTCCCAATTTGTACTTCTTAATCCCTTCACCTTTTTCACCCATCCCCCCAGCCCCAATAATGACATTATTGATATTTTCAATTAGTTATTTAAAATACTTACTGACTTACCTACTATCTGCTAGAAGTTGATTGGCCATGGCTTAAACAGTTGTTTTATTTGGGAAAGCCTAGTTGGCTATGATTAGTTGTTCTTACGTTTCATTTCTCAGATTTGAGTGCACTGATTCTGACTTATATTGACTAGCAACACATTAACGCCACCTCAAATTAATGGCCTCCTGGTAACATCTGGAATGTCCAGGAAACATTCTTCTGTAATCATGAACCAGCCTGGAAGATATAGGAGAGTCTACTTGTGAGGCGGGTCAGGGGGAGGGACAGTTATCCAGAGTCTAGGGGTGTCAAGCCGAGTGTCAGGTGTCTCACTGGTCAGGCCCAGCCAACAACCCGTGAGCACTGAGATGAGGAATCCCCTGGATCAGAACCATGTGGACCAATAAGAAGCAGGCCAGTGCTGTATGTGTCCAGGGGCCAGACAGGTGAGCATCTGAGCAGAGAAGTCAGGACACAGAAGTGGTGCACACCTGGGAAGGGCAGAAGAAAAGCAGTTCAGGAGCTGACTGGAGAGTAGCATCAAAGGCCAAAATAATTCAGGCAGAGTCAAGAGCCTAGACAAGGAGACAGGACCACAGCTATGTGGTAGAGACTAAATGAAGCGAACACAGGCTTCAGAGTGGGGCAGACCCAGATTTGAATCCAAAGGCAACTATTTATCTGCTGTGTAAACCTGGGCAAGCCACTTAACCTCTCTGAGCCGCTGTTTCCTTGACTAAAAAGGAACATAACAATTAGTCTACCTCACAGAATTGTTGTAAAGAGTATAAATAATTCATGAAATGTGCTTGGCGCTCGGAGCACTCAACAAATGAGAGCTATTATTATTGTCAATATCACCCTCATAATTTATATCGAACCACAGAGATTTCTGCGGCTCAGCCGAGAAGGTAAAGCAAGTGAGGGGAGTGCTTGCCGAGAACAGAGAAACTAGGACGGGGAGCCAGGGCAGGCCTCCCCAGAACTGATCACAGATGACGCCTCTCACTTATGTCTGGCCATTTGTAATTGTCAGCATGCTCATTTGTTCTTATTCTTGGTGCTACTATCACCATTGTCATCATTGTCATTATTCCCTCCAACAAAAATAGAAAGAACCTTAGACTTCTGTTAAACCAGCCACACTGCTTGGGCTCTCCCCTGGCAAATCCTTTTATCGTTTCTGTGGGGTGAGCTGTCATTGATATCCACGGACACCACTGCTTGGGGTTTCTGACACTGTCTCTGTGGTTTCTGGCAAGATCTAATTAGCTAAGTGAGGTGGGGCCCAGTGAGGTTAATAGGTTAATGCTGGCAAGGGAGATGGGGGGAGGGGGACACAGGTGGTTATGAGAGATGGTGCTTATGATGGAGAGCATGACCAACACAGCCTGGTGTCACTGGGTACTTACTGGGGTAGAAAACCAAGGTCATGGCCTTCCGTAGCCTCTGAGGAGTCGATGACAACATATTTCATTGGATAATGACATTGACCCCAGTGATCCTGCCTGTTTCCAACTGATGTGACTCGCCCCCTTTACATTGGACTCACCCTGCTCCTAGTGCCCAATCCAATAACAAGCAACATTTTTGAAGCCCTTACTGCATGCCAGGCATACTGTCTCATTTAATCCTCACCACAGCCCTATGAAGTCGGTACTATTGTTTGCTCCATTTTGTAGATTAGTAGAGGTTCAGAGAGGTTAAGCAACTTGTCTAAGACCACACAGCTAGTAACACTGTTGAGCCAGGTTGGGAATTTAGGTTTTGCTGACTGCAGATCTCCAGCTCTGAATTAGAATGCGAACCAGTGCTTCTCACACGTTGAGTCACACCGGGAGATTTGTTAAAGTGAAGATTGTGATTCAGCAGATCTGGATCGGGCCTGAGGTGCAACTCCCAGGCTATGTGGGTACTGTCGCTCCATACTTTCAGCAGCAAGGGGCTTGCCTGATAGATTTGGTTCACATAGTTGGTAGGTTCCCCCCTGCCCCGACCAGAAGCTTGGATTTTGGTCTTGGATAAGAAACTTTTAGACCATTTATATAGTGTGTATTCATTTCCCATGCTGAGTAACAAATTACCACAAAGTTAGCACCTTAAAACAAAATCCATTTACTATCTCACAGCTTCTGTGGGTCATGCCTCTGGGAACAGCATGACTCCTTGCTCCGGTTCTCAGAATGTGAGTCAAGGTGTCCGCCAGGCTGAGCTCTCATAGGGAGCTCAGGGCTCTCATCCAAGCTCATTCAGGCCGACACAGAATTCAGTTTTTTTTACTGGTGAGCTCCTGTCCCTGTTTCCTGGCAGGCTGTGCGCTGGGCCCACTCTCAGTTCCTAGAGACACGTTTCTTGCCACCTGGCCCTTCTATCCTCAGAGCCAGCAATGGAAAATCTCCTTTTGGTTGAATCCTTCTTATACTTCAAATCTCCTGTTTCTGACCTCGAGGTCCAGATTTCAAGGGCTTATGTGATTAGCTCAAGACCACCCAGACAATCCCCTGTCTGATTTAGAACCTAAATCACACCTGCAAAAATTTCTTCACAGCGGGAGGTTGGTTAGTGTTTGAATAACCAGGATGAAGGCTTGAGAATACCAGGGGCCAGAAATCTTGAGGGCCATCTGAGAATTCTGCCGTAACCAAGGGTTTGGTCTTCTTGGGTGAGCTGAGTTGTTGGTTGATCAGTGTTTTTAGAGTCATGGAAATTGAGACTAAATAAACTGCCTCATTTCTGCTTTCATTTCTACTCATTTCTTGTAAGCCTCTCGTTTAGTATTAAAATTTACCAACAATGGCTTCTAAATAAAAATGAACTGTCTTGGGGGAGATTACAGTGAATTGAGCTAAGCCCCTTTTTCCTGTGCATTGTGCAAACTATCCTAAAATAGCAACTGATATGTAGATCATTTGGGTGTTTTGTTTTTTTTTTACTAACTCACAACCAATGTTCAGGAATAAGTCTCCAGATGCAATAGTGTTTACATGAAGGCAGTAACTTCTACTCAAGGAACTCTAAGTGTTCCTTAGGTGACATCCTAATATATAAAAAGCCAGGGGCCATCACAACCGAAACAACCAGACGGATGACCGAACAGCAGGCTGCATGGGGCAACAAGGCCGGCAGGGGGGTTAGTGAGGAACGACCACATGACCGAACAGCAGGCTGCGTGGGGCGACCAGGCCGGCGGGGCAGTTGGGGGCAACTAGGCCGACAGGGGAGGGGGGGCATGCAGTTGGGGGCAACCAGGCCAGCAGGGAGGGGAGTGAGGGGGAAACCAGGCCAGCAGGGGGGACAGTTAGGGGCGACCAGGCCGGCAGAGGGGGGGCAGTTGGGGGCGACCAGGCCAGCGGGGGGGGGCAGTTGGGGGCGGCCAGGTCAGCTGGGGGGGGCACAGTTGGGGGCGATTAGGCCAGCAGGCAGAGGTGGTTAGGGGTGATCAGGCTGGTGGGGGGGGAGGTTAGTGGCAATCAGCAGACAGGCAGGTGAGCAGTTAGGAGCAACAGTCCCAGATTGGGAGAGGGATGTCCGACTGCCGGGATCAGGCCTAAAGTGGCAGTCAGACATCCCCCAAGGGGTCCTGGATTGGAGAGGGTGCAGGCTGGGCTGAGGGGACACCTCCCCCACCCCCCTCCCCCCCTGCACGAATTTCATGCACTGGGCCTCTAGTGAGTTAATAAATATTAGAGCCTGCATTGTGAAGAAGCAGGGTGTGTAATACCTTGCCATCAAAGATTTGTCTGAAGCCCCCTTCTTTTCTCTCTTTTTTTAAAAAAAATATATTTTATTGATTTTTTACAGAGAGGAAGGGAGAGGGGTAGAGAGTTAGAAACATCAATGAGAGAGAAACATCAGCTGCCTCCTGCACACCCCCTACTGGGATGTGCCCGAAACCAAGGTACATGCCCTTGAACGGAATCGAACCTGGGACCCTTCAGTCTGTAGGCCGACGCTCTACCCACTGAGCCAAACTGGTCAGGGCCTTTTCTCTTTTTAAAATTGATTTGTGTGTGTGTGTGTGTGTGTGTGTGTGTGTGTGTGTGTGTGTGTGTGTGAGAGAGAGAGAGAGAGAGAGAGAGAAAGAGAGAATCCACTTATTTATGCATTAATTGGTTGCTTCTTGTATGTGCCTTGACCGGAAATTGTACCCACAACCTTGGTGTATTGGGACGACACTCAAACCAACTGTGCTACCCAGCCAGGGCCTTACCCACCTTCTTTTCTGAGTTCTCTCCTATTTTCCTCCCAATGATACTGTCCTATAGTTACATGGCTCGTACAATGTTGACCCAGCATTGTTTTTCTTCCTTGGGTTTACAAGAAGACAAGTCAGAGTAAGAAATGGGAAACCAGCTGCTAGGAACCTGAAGGGGAGGGAGTTCTCAGGGTGGTTGTTTTTGTATCGCGGGGAGAGTTCCTCTCCAAGCAAAGCAGAGAGAGAAGCAGCACGCACACACCCTGGGGATTCTGGCTTTGAGAGTGTTGCCCAAGACAGCCTGCCATTAAGAGGTGGGGCCAGGCAGAACACAATCCTGGCAATGGTCTCTCCACCACAGTTCTCCTTAGTGTCTCCAAAACAGTAGCAAGATCACCACAGAAGAAATACCACAGTTTTCTTAGCCTGCTCCCAGCATGGCGCACAGCGAGGAAATGGCTGTGGGAAAATCCAACCGTCCACTGCAACCTCAGGGCAAGAAGGCCACGTTGGTGGCGGTGTTTCTTCCTCCAGAGCTTGAAAGACGGGGCTGAGGTGACTGTCCTTAACTCTGTTGTTGCCAACAGAACAAACTCTGCTTGGCATTTTTGGTCTCATGGCATCATTTTTGAAATATGAATCATAGCAGCAGTACATTTCTGCTGCGCCTGCTGAGACTTGCTTTCTCGCTCTCCTATTTCAGCGTCAATAAAGTGATGCTGTCATTCCAGCTGGGAGGCATTTTGGTTGTTCCAGATAGAAAGGGATCACATTGGGAATGGGAGTGTGCGCGAGTGGCGTGTGCTTCTGTCGTGTGTGTGTGTTTCCTTTCTGGGCCAGGGAAGGAAATGATCTCATCTTAGCAATGTGTACACGCATCTTGATGGTAACTGATTACTGAGTTGAGACCTTCCATAAAGTCTGCTGGCACCCTGGCAGTTTACTAATGGACAAAAAGAAGTCCTTGTTAAAGTGATCATTAACAAAAGTCCTATGCCACTCTCTTCTAAATAGAAGCATAAACAGAGGGTAGTAAAATAGAGACTAGGCAGAAGATGAGAGGGTTGGAGTAAATGATCTCTGAGGACCCCTTTGATTTAAAGAAAATTCCAAGGTAGACATTGGAAGACTTAGAAATGATGATAAATGCCTCCAACGGGAGAGTATGAATTTAGGAAGATAGTGGAAATCTTTTCAACCGATAAGTGAATTTGGGAGTATGGGTGTGTGTGTATATCTGTTTGTCTCCAACATTATATATATAATCTCGAAAGTATGGTTCTGTTGACAGCAGACTGGAAAGGACTCAGAGATCAGCCAGAAACCCTGGAGCAAGGCAGGCATTCCCAGAAGGTCTTGGCAGAAACAGTCAGACCAAGAAGCAGACTGGCTGGTCAGTGCCAGCGAGGGTGAGAAATGAACTAACTGAAGGTGGGTGGAGCACAGCCCACATGGTAGAGCGGTCTGGGCAGCCTGAAATTCAATGAGCTGCTCTGGGTAGAGAGTAGCAGGGACTGTGCCTCGTGGAGAATATGGGTCAGAGGTGGGGTTTGGGTCTTTCAGGGGATCAACAGGAGCAAGAGCACAGCACCCAATCCAGGACAAATGAGATACAGCAAGGGTCGCCGAAAAGGGACCCAGATACAGGCTGCTAAGGACTTAATCTCTAGGCATGAGGCTGCCTGTTTAGAACCAGGAGAAATACTGGTACTTGTGTAGCCCCAAGAGCACGGCTGGCTTGCTGCTATTCTCTTGAGAAAGCCAGCTTAGGGCTCCTCAGATTCTCCCATAGCATAGAGATACTCTAGGACCTCCGCTGCGTTACCTGCCAAATCATAGGACCTGGGCATGTGACTTCCAGAAGTTTAAGATGTGGTTCCTGTCCTCAAGGACCGTATAATCTATGTAGGAAGCGAGGATAGCACATGTGAGACAGAGGAAATAGGTCTCTGGTGATTTACTGTGTTAGGTACAAGCTGTAGGTGTTAAGAAAAAAAAGAAAAAATCCTGTGACTGGAGAGGTCACGGAAGGTTTCATGGAAGAGGTGAGCTTTGGAGAATGGTTTGAATTTTTGCGAGCAAAGAAGAGCCAATTCTGGGCATTGGGAGTGGGAGATGTTCATGGGGGTGGTGAGAGGGTAGGATCGCCAGAGATCTCTTCCTCATCCCGTTCCTAGCCAAGCAGGAACAGGAGAGCCTCTCATTCCTGCAGGGGAAGCCACTAGCAACACGGCTGTGAGCACTGAGAAAGCAGAAGATAAAGAAAGGAAGTGGAGTTGGCTTGATAAGAGAACTCGATCAGAATGACTGTGGAGGTAGCTCCCAGCCTCTGTATCCGCAGCTGAGTCTGTCTCAGCTTCCTCACTCGTCTCACCTTGACTGGCAATAGTGCCAATTGCAAGCCTGCCGGGCATTTTCCTATGTGCTTCCTGCCTACGCTCCCCACCCATATCCCTCCAACTCCTCATTTCCCTTCCATTTGTTTCATGATTGCGATTGAATCATATTTTCCTATCAATTTAAACCCTTGGGATCTTGGAGCCTTAGCCAATTTCCCCCCCATAGAGGACATCATGATACACATTGTGTTCCAACCTCTCTGGATCCCCTTGTTGGCAGAATAGGTCACCTGTTTAGCATCATCAGAAGGAGAGTCACCAGCAGGCTGACTACTGTCTATATTGAGGGGTATGAGTCAACCCAGCAGAGTCATCTATCTTCATGACTTTTACTGTAAAAAAAAAAAAGAGAGAGAGAGAGAGTTTTAACGTATTTCTTTCACACTGGTGGTTGCCTTTCTGTCTGCTACCACTGAAGAAATTCCTAATGGTTAGTGTCAGGTCCCAGGATACTGGCCTATAATGCTGAGAAAGGAGCTGGTGTCAGAGAATCTTGGCTCTGAGCTGCCGGTTTACTCTGCAGGAGCAGCAAGAAACAGGAGCTGAGCTAATCTCTTTCCTTTAGCAGCTGCTTAAGCAGACCTGGCATTTGGTTTGCAAAGGTATATCAACTCACCCCAATTTAGAGAAATGATCTTTTCACCTTAAGAGAGTAACGAATGTACCGCACCACTGAGCAGGCTTTCCTGTGGGCTTGTAGTGGGAAAAAGCCAGGCACCCCACAGGGCTGTCGTGTAGACTTGGTGATCTGTGCAAGGTGCTAGTGGTGGTAGGAGGTAATGACAATGATTGACACTAGAGTAGCAATTTCCAGCAGATAGTTTGAAACCTTATTTAATCTTCTCAACAAGCCTGAGAAAAAGGGGGTGATTTTATTGTTATTTTATTATCTACGGATGAGGAAATCGACTCACTTTCTTAAGTAACAGTCCATCAGCTACAATCCAGAAATGAACCCAGTCTGAACCCCAGTCCTGCATCCTTCCCGATAAACCAGAGGTTCTATTCCACTGCATGGCGATCAGTTGTGAGATGTGTCACAGAATAATGTATCATTAACAAAAACATTAGATCTGATGGTGATGTTTTAAAATAATAAATCAGAGTAGGCAACATCTCTCTCATTTTCTTGTATTAAAATGTGCTTTTTTGCCGAAACCGGTTTGGCTCAGTGGATAGAGCGTGGGCCTGCAGACTGAAAGGTCCCAGGTTCGATTCAAGTCAAGGGCATGTATCTGGGTTGCGGGCACATCCCCAGTAGGAGATGTGCAGGAGGCAGCTGATCGATGTTTCTCTCTCATCGATGTTTCTAACTCTCTATCTCTCTCCCTTCCTCTCTGTAAAAAAAATCAATAAAATATATTAAAAAAAAATAAAAAATAAAATAAAATGTGCTTTTTTAAAAAATATTCTCACCTGAGGATATGTTTTTCATTGATTTTAGAGAGAGAGGAAGGAAGAGGAAGAGAGAGAAACATCGACATGAGAAGGAAACATCCTGTTGCCTCACGCATGTGCCCCGACCAGGAATCAAACCCACAATCTGGGCATGTGCCCTGACCTGGAATCGAACCTGAGACCCTTTGGTGCATGGGCTGATGCTCCAGCCACTAAGCCACACTGGCCAGGGCTCGAATGTGCTTTCTGAGCAAGGAGGATGGGTCAGATTGCAGCCAGCTAGTTGGAAATCATACATATCAGTTTTAACTGTGCAATAGCAAAGAAAGACTATGCCTGGGGAGACAATAGTAGCTGACATGATTATAAATTATTGTACCTGCTTTACGTCCCTGCAAAATACTAGGTTTCACCAAAGTTTCATTTTGGGTCCTGCCATGAGAGTGCTTTGCTTGTGTGAATGTCATTCCTCTTGAATTTCTCCCAAAGACAAAAGTGGTGAATTCCGTGGCTCATCATGCAGTCTTCCCGATAGATCTGACCGTGGACAGATACTGCTCAAAGGAACTGAATCCTAACACACTAATCTAATAGACTTGCTTATAGGGAAAACTCCTGTAACCAACTCAATTCTTATTTGTACATAATGTTAGAACTACAGTGTTCTATTAGTAGGAATACATTATTACTATGTCTGTAATATAGGCTACCTGTAAACACTTATTATGCAAATATAATGTAAACAATATTGGAGAAGTGCTGTACCACTTAGTGGGACTTAGTAGAAACACTTGAAGTACCTATAGGAGCCTTTTTTACACAACATAGTGCTGTTGTGATTTTTGTCCTCCTGCTCCCCTAACCTCCCAGGGGACACTTGGTAATGTCTGGAGACATTTATTTTTTCACTGTGGGGGACTGGTATACCACTGCTATTAGCATCTGGGGTGCTGCTGAAGATCTTACAGTGCACAAGCCAGGCCCCCACAACAAAGAATTGTTCACTCCCAAGTGGCAACAGGGCTGAGGTTAAGGACCCCTGAGACTAACATGATAAGCAGATGGGTAGGAATTGATATCTGATGCAGGTGATTCGATCATAGAAGAGGAGAAAACGATTGTTACTATCCCCCCGCCATCCCTCTGTCCTTGAGCTTTGGGAAGTCCGTTTTGCGGAAGTCCCCAGTCCTCGGTGGAAAGTCACTCCCAATATTTCCTGTGGGTTTTCAGGTGTTTTTTTGTTTTAGCAGTGGGCTGTTGATACTATTTGCTTTTTTCACTGCTATTGCCTGTTCCAAACTGTTGCTTACAGCTCGGGCATCTGCCGCCCCCCTCCCAGGGTTATTTGGCTCCAGGTTGGATACCATTCTGTTTTCTCCCTCCCTCGCTGCAAATCCTGGCCAAATACCTCTTACATATGCGTATGGTGGGTTGCAAACTATTAGAACAATTGCGCTGTTGTTCAGGCTTATTTGTGAATGTCTCGTCTTCCTCACTGCAAGAAATTTCTCATTGGCCATGACCTTGCATTAGGTCGAACTGTCCCACCCAGTTGCCAGAGTGCCTCACCCTCTCACGTCTCACCCCTGCTGTCCTTTAGGCTGTCACCTGAAAGGCCAGCTGAAAACTCACAATTCCTATTTCTTTCTTATGTAAAGCAATTTGCCTTCTTTGTTTCACTCTCCTTTTCCTCTGCCCTCGGTGGGGGGAGAGTGGGATGACTCAAATAGGAGCATTGAAATTCCTGATTGTTCCTACACAAACAACGTAATCACCAAAAAAACCCCATATCCCCTGGGTATATTATGACAACTGTTCTAGAAGGCAAAATTGTAAGTTCTTGTTTTACAAAGAATTTTTTTTTCTTCCCAACAGACTGGGGTGAAACAATATGATTGATGTTCCAGTAAAGAGCGGTGGGCACTGGAGTTAGATCATCTGGGATTTGAATCTTGACTCCCCCATCAACTATCTGTGTGACTTTAGGCAAGCCACTTAACCTCTGTTCCTTAGTTTCCTCACTATTACAATGGGAGGGGTAGTGGGGGCGGGGGATACAGTATGTACTTCAGAGAGCTGTTGTGAGAATTGTAAAGAGTAATGCATGTGAAGTGCTTTCTAGTTGAGTGGCTGACCTTGGAAGCTCCTCAAGAAATGATGAGTTTTGAAGAGTGGGGTATATAAGGAACTGCCCACATAGGAGAAAAGCATGCAAGGGGCACATTCCTATAGAGCAGGGTGAGTGTACCAAGCTACCGGGTTCAGAGAGGACAACGAGCTACTGCCTTCAAGAACACCCAGTCTCCTGGGAAAGACGGAGAAGTCATGCGATTAGACCAGCCGTGGGCAAACTACGGCCCGCGGGCCGGATCCGGCCTGTCTGAAATGAATAAAACTATTGAAAAAAAAAAAAAGACCGTACCCTTTTATGTAATGATGTTTACTTTGAATTTATATTAGTTCACACAAACACTCCATCCATGCTTTTGTTCCGGCCCTCCGGTCCAGTTTAAGAACCCATTGTGGCCCTCGAGTTAAAAAGTTTGCCCACCCCTGGATTAGACGGTGCGACAGCCGAAGTCTGTTTGTACTTGTCAAAGGATTTTTACTGAGCTGTGACCATGACACCCTGCTGCTGTGGGCAGGTGTTAGTTTCTACCTCACTGGAGAGTCAGTGCATATGACATTCTCCTGGCAGCGAAAGGAAGTTGGGTAGAGTGTCCCTGGGTATATGGATTTGGCCAGTCCAACCGCCTAAATCTGCAGCTTAAGGAACAAGATATGTCTTTGTTCTGTCTTTGCTGCCGGGCTCTCTTCTCCATGGGCAGCCTTGGAGGGGGCTTCATACCTCATGGTGGGCCACCTCTTGATTATGACTCTGGGGCTCAGCAGCATCTCAGAGTGCACACAGGAGCCAGAATGCTGCAGGAGATTCATCATGCCATGTCTTAAAAAGCCTATGTTAATACTTAGAACATTAAATGCGGCAGTTTTAACTGACTTAAATCACGTAAGCCACACTTTATTGTTTTTAATTGTTTATATTGTGAACGCATGCCCTGAGTACGCACATGATGAAAATGCAACAAACATTATTCTTTGTCTGATTTCAAGGCCTTTTACCTCGTCATCTCCCCAACCTCCCAAATATATCTCATGGCCTAGGGTAAGTTACAAAAACTTTGTGAGTTATTGTTTTGCTAATTAAAGCCAATATATAGAAAACTTGGATTTTTAATCATTTGTAGAGAATGTTGGAAATACCTTGAATGTCACAAAACAAAAAAGGGCATCACCATGAAATAGCATGAAATTAAAATTAATATCAAAGGCGGGGCCGGGGGAGGAATCAAAGTTAAATTATTTCTCACCCCTGACCAGGATAAATTCCGAGTAGATATAATATTAAAATATATAGCCCTGACCGGTTTGGCTCAGTGGATAGAGCATCGGCCTGCGGACTCAAGGGTCCCGGGTTCGATTCCGGTCAAGGGCATATGCCTTGGTTGCGGGCACATCCCCAGTCGGGGGTGTGCAGGAGGCAGCTGATCGATGTTTCTCTCTCATTGATGTTTCTGGCTCTCTATCCCTCTCCCTTCCTCTCTGTAAAAAATCAATAAAATATATTAAAAAAATATTAAAATATATAAAATGCAACCATCTTCTCTTTTAGAGGAAACTAAAACTAAAAGATAGTTATTCACCTTAGAGTGGGGAAGGCATTTCTAGTATGACATTAAATCCAGAACCATAAAAGATTGATGTATTCAATCTCATAACATTAAAATTTTCTGCATAAAAAAGGCCATGAGCAAAGTTGAAAGACAAATAACAAACTGGATGGAAAGACTAATTGCCCTTCACATATGAGCTCTTACAAATCAGAAAGGAAAAGACCAACAGAACAATAGAAACCTGGGCAAAGAATGTGAACAGGCAGGGCCTGGAAGAAGAGTCACAATGGCTCCCAGGCACATAAAAGTAGGCCAGCCTCACTCACAATAGAAAAAAATCCAATTCAAATGACACTAAGATATTAATTTTTGATGATCAAATTAGCAAAAAAAAAAAAAAACCAACAAAAAACCACAAAGTCTGATCACACGCACTGTTGACAAGGGTGTTCTGAAACAGGCACTTTCAGACCCTCCCAGTGGGAGTATAAGTTAGGGCAACAGCTAGAAAAAGCAATTTGACATTAAATCCACTTTTATGAATTTATGCTTCAGATATTCCCCAAATGTACACATAATAAAATATATGCAATATTATTCAGTATAGCAGTGTTTTTTAGAGCAAAACAGTATTAGCCATCTAAATGGCCATCTGTAGGCATTAAATAAATTGTGGCATATCCATACAATATAATACAATGCAATAAAAAAAAAACAGTGATGAAGCTCTTTATGTATTGACATAATAATCATCAATATATATTGTTAAGTGAAAAAGTAAGGTGCACAACAATGTGTATAGCATGCTAGACTTTATGTGCAAAAAGAGAGTGTGTATGTATATGTATATAATTTTTTCCCTTATATGTACATAAACTATCTCTGTTTGGCTGGGGTCACCAGTGAAAAAATGCTTCACTGTATATCCTTTTTATGTTTCTTTATATATTGAACTGTGTGAAGTTATCACCTATTAAAATTTTAAAAAATGCAATAAAAGAAGTAAAAAATTGTAAATTAATTAATTGACTTAATTAAATGACCAATTTTCTTATTTTTTATTTTTTAAAAATTGATTTCAGAGAGGAAGGGAGAGGGAGAAAGAGACAGAAACACAATGATGAGTAAGAATCATTGATTGGCTGCTTCCTGCACATCCTGACCGGGAATCAAACTGTGACCTCCTGGTTCATAGGTCTATGCTCAACCACTGAGCCACACTGGCCTGATTAAAGGACCCAGTTTCTAAACTCATGTATGGTTTTCTGTTTGATCTCTATTCCTCCTCTGTTTCTTAATGTAATTCTGTTTTATTTAGGCATCTGCCCCTCCCTACATACTCTCTGTGTCCCAGTACACATCTGGGACTGCCCAGTTTAAGGATAATTCCACCACCCGGCCAATAATTTGTTCAGGAACCCTGGCCAGAATCAGTGTGTAGCATTGACATGAGACTAGGGGTTGAGTCAAGAATAGGCATGTGACAAGAAATACGTTCGAGGTTCCTAGGAAAGAAGTTGCATTGCTCTTAGGTGAACTTCACCCACATCGATGGCATCTCCATGTGAGACCAGTAACTGCTGCAGTCATTTGCCTCCATGAAGAAAGAAGCTCAAGGTCAAAGCCAACACCTATAGGAGGCCCTCTCAGGGCATTACAAGGAAATAGATCCAGAGCCACTAAATTAAATTGCCCCTGAATCCAGCCCTATTTCCTGGGCTTGCAGTTATATGAAGCAATACTTTTCCTTATTGTTGATGTGAGTTTGAATTGAATTTTCTGTTACTTGAAGCCGGAGGCTAATACCCATATTGCACAGAGGAATATGTTTCCAAGAATCTAAGTGAAACACATGGGTAAGTCAGAAGGAAAAAATGCCTCCTGAAGTTTCTCAGACTTAGCAAACTGCCAAGGCACATGGCATGTGTTGACACAAAAACTTTCCAGATCAGGCTCTGAACTCCAATTAGAATATGGTCCAGAAGTAATTGGGGGAAGGGCTGGAGAGATTGAGAAGATACCAAACATTTATAGTGGTTGTGATTGGGTAGGGGGCCTACTGGGTTCTTTTCTACAATTTTCTCAGATAAAAAAAAAAAAAGTGAATGTAATACTTTTATATAATGAAAAACTAAATACCAGCCAAAAAGGCCACTTGGAAGCAGAATGGTAGAGAGGCTGGGCCAAGCAAACCACCAATAAGTTAATGTCAGGTTTTCAAAATACAAGCCTGAAGGCTAAATAAATAAATGCTTAAAACAATGCTCTTCATAGATTAGAGATTAGGAAGGTTAAGAATTCCCATTAGGCTCGTAGGACTGAGGGACTGAAGACAAACAAAGGGAACCCAAGACGCAACATTAAATTACAGCTGTAATATTTTTTTTTAATATATTTTTTATTGATTTTTTACAGAGAGGAAGGGAGAGAGACAGAGAGCTAGAAACATCGATGAGAGAGAAACATCGATCAGCTGCCTCCCGCACATCTCCCACTGGGGATATGCCCGCAACCCAGGTACATGCCCTTGACCGGAATCGAACCTGGGACCCCTCAGTCCGCAGGCCGACGCTCTATCCACTGAGCCAAACCGGTTTCGGCTACAGCTGTAATGTTTAAAGCAGAGCTTATTTTTCTGTTCTTGAGACAATGATTTTCACAAATATTTTGGAGGCGTCCAACCATGGCATTTGTTTTCACTTTCTGGCTGAGGGGCACTACAGGATTCAGGTTAAGAGGCTTTAGCATCTTCTGGACCAAGGAGAATCCTATCAGTGCTCAGTAGAGTCCCTCCCACCCCCACTTTATTAATCCACCGACAACCTCTATGGAGAAGAAGGAAGAAGAGGACTCCATAAAGGAGACTTGAGTCTAGGATGATCAGGAAAGTAAGAGGAAACCAGGAAGAGGGAACAGTAATTCAAAAGCAAAAAGACTAAGTAAGATAAGGACTGGATGGTGCCTTTGGACTTGGCAACCAGGAAATCATTGGGATTCATGCAAAAGCAGTGATGAGAGTAAGTTCAAGGAACATCCTTTCTCTCTTAAGAAACCTGGCTGTGAAGGAGAGGAGAAAGAGGGTGGAAACTAGAGGAGACAGAAAGCTTAGGAGTAAGAGTGCATGTTTATAGGCCTAAGGAAATTGCCAGTAGAAAAAAAAATGCTTGTGGTGCCTGTGGGACCAAGGTTAATAAATTGAGTATGATTTAGAGATGGCCAGAAATGGGGTCCAGAGAAGAGGTGGAGTGATTTATTTGTCAGAACAACACTAGGAGGAAAAGAAAAGGAAAGGAAAGGAAAGATGGACGTGTGTGTAGATAAATTTAGAAGTAGGAGGGCAGGAAATGGAGGGATTACAGACTGATATCCTCTGTGTACTTTGTGCTATCTGAGAGAGAGTGGTGTAGATGTCTTGAGAACATTGGTGAGATTTTAAGTCATTAAGAGGGGTGTTATAGGCACTGAGTAGGAACCCAAGAACTGTTAGGAAGAATCCAGGCAGCAGCTGAGATTAGAACCTGCAAAGTTAACCTGTGTGCTGGGGCAGAAAAAGCAGATCCGTCTGGAGTTATGGTTTTGGTTGATCGCAAAGGTGAGAGGCAAAGGAGTAAAAGGGCACTAGCTATGGAATGACTGAATTGCAAAACTAAGTGACCTAAACTAGATAAGGAAGTGAGGAGAGGAGAAATGTGTGTGTGTGTGTGTGTGTGTGTGTGTGTGTGTGTGTGTGTGTGTGTATGGGGGTGAGGAGGAAGGAGTTTGGGGGGGTTGGATGGTAGAAGGGTCAAGAGAAAGAAAATATATTAAAGCCTGGCCGGCATGGCTCAGTGGTTGAGCACATAGACCTATGAACCAGGAGATCACGGTTCCATTCCCAGTCAGGGCACATTCCCCGGGTTGCAGGCTCGATCCCCAGTGTGGGGCATGCAGGAGGCAGTCAATCAATGATTCCCTCTCATCATTGATGTTTCTATCCTTCTCTCCCTCTCCCTTCCTCTCTGAAATCAATAGAAATATGTTGTGTGTGTGTTTTTAAGGAAAACACATGAAAGAAAGAAAGAAAGAAAGAAAGAAAGAAAGAAAGAAAGAAAGAAAGAAAGAGAGAGAGAAAGAAAGAAAGAAAGAAAGAGAGAGAGAGAGAAAGAAAGAAAGAAAGAGAGAGAGAGGAAGGAAGGAAAGAAGGAAGGAAGGAAGGAAGGAAGGAAGGAAGGAAGAAAGAAAGAAAGAAAGAAAGAAAGAAAGAAAGAAAGAAAGAAAGAAAGAAAGAAAGAAAGAAAGAGAAAGGTCAGAAACAGTAGTTCTCAAAACTGGTTTGCAGGAAACTAGGGAGCTGATTGAAAATGCAGCTCTCTGGGTGCCATGTGAGAAATTTCAAATGAGTAAGTCTTGAGTAGAACCTAGGTATCTCCATTGTTTTTCCAAGTCATTGACTGCTTTTCAAAAATGGGGTAACATGTGCATGACATAAATTCAGAAAGTACAAAGGATATACAATAAAAAGCAAATCTTTCTCTCACCCTGGTGGCAACCCCTGCTGCCATTTTCTTAGCTGTCCTGTTAGGGGCATTCAGTACATAATCACATAAATATAATCTTTTTAAAAATGCACACAATAGCCTATTGTACATGCTGCCGCACACTTTTCCCCCCACTTAACCATAATTCTTTTTTTTTTTTAATGGAATGATTAACTTTCACTTTTTTCTCTTTTTTTTACAGAAAGGAAGAGAGAGGGAGAGGGAGAAATAAACATCAATGGTGAAAGAGAATCATTGAACAATTGCCTCCTGCTTGCCATCTACTGGGGATTGAGCCAGAAACCTGGGCAGGTGCCCTGACCAGGAATAGAACCATGACCGCCTGGTTCATAAGTCGATGCTCAACCACTGAGCCACACTGGCCAGGCTTAACCATAATTCATAAAGATCAGTTCATTGAAACCTATTTCAATATTTTATTGGCTACTTAAAATCCTATTTTTAATACCAAGGATGGAAAACAACAGGTGTTTATATTAATTCTCCAATTTAGGGATTCTCAACAGAGGAGTTTTTCAATACCTTATGTATAGATGTACCATAACCTGGAGTTCTATGTTTTTAATAGATGACTGGGATTTGGGTGGCTCATGGACTAGACATTGAAAAAAAAACACTTGTCATAGGACTTGAGAGCATAATGAGTTTAAAAGATGGAAAGGGAGTGAGAAAACTGGAATGACAGAGAGGTTTTACTTTGCATCATGGTCTCTACTGATTTTTTGAGAGATTTTATCCTGAGTATATCACTCCACTTGACAAATGCACAAAATATACTATTTGTGCATAATTATAAATCCTTATGTGTATGAATAGCTGCCGAATCCCAGTGACAATAGGCAAAGCAAAAGCAAAAATAAAAACCAAAACCAACAACAACAACAAAAAACTAGCAAGAAAAACATTCCCATGTGCTGTCAAGGTTTCCATAAGAAAGCTGTGAAAAAGTCTCTAAGGGAAAGGTCTTCTTATTACATCATTGGAATGTTCAATTCGCCATGAGAAAAAAGCTCTAGCAATGTAGTCTGTCTACAACACTGAATTTTCCAGGATTCTACACTTTGGCTTGGGTTTCTTGACTTGGGACTAGGACTAATTTAGAAAGTCACAGACTGTCGATGGAAACGTGGGTTTATCTGATTCCACGCACCATGGTCTTTCCATACCAAACACTCCTTTTTACCAAGGATGTTCTTGATGCTCCTTGCTGGAGGAGCCAGACATCCAGCCTCCAGAGGTGACAACGGCCTCATCTCTGCATAACTTCAGGCCGGCCCTCCAAATGACACTGTTAACTACTAACCAGGTGAGCTCTTCTGAGAAACACCCAGCTACCGCCTAATAGGTCCTGCTGGGATTAGGCTACCTTCCCTGACTGAAACAGAGAGGTAAACAAGTTCTTTAATACAGTCTGGCTAAGCACATCAGTTATCTAATTGTCATAGAAGAATCCTTTTAGATCAAAAGATGGGAAATAATGGGTGTGCGTATTGTTTCTAATTTAGGGATTCCCCCAATTTGGGGATTTTTGCAATGTCCTATATAGTTCCTGTTTCCCGTTATTGCCCTACCCCCAAAGTGTTGTGTGTGAGTTTAAGAAAAGTGAATTGAGATGTAACAGAAGATGACACAAAACCATAGTGAGAATGACTGAATTAGTGTTGGTTAAAACAGGTTCTACTAGTAAAGTACTCATCATATGGAATCGACATTTAAAAACCCACACACAGAGCCCTCGCTGGTTTGGCTCAGTGGATGGAGCATCGGCCTGCAGACTAAAGGGTCCCTGGTTCGATTTCAGTCAAGGGCACATACCCGGGTTGTGGGCTCATTCCTTAGTGGGGGGCGTGCAAGAGGCAGCTGATCCATGATTCCCTCTCATCATTGATGTTTCTACCTCTCCCTCTCCATTCTTCTCTGAAATCAATAAAAATATTTATATAAAAAAGAAAGCACCCACAGAGTAGATTAAGTTGAAATTTCCAAGAAGGATGAGCTGCTTCTGTTTTCCTTATTTAGCTCCGTATCCAGATACTGGTATTTTGTAGTTATGTTATGTAAGATTTGGAAAGTCCCCTCCCCCCTTTGACATTCATTTTCCTGATGTGGCCTAAAGTGGCATATAGCAAATGACTAAAAAGAGAGTCAGGGAAGAGTTTTAGGGCCTTTCCCTTCTCTTCCAAATATCTTCACATTTACTCCATATTTTTCTTGAATTGACCTTCTAAGCTGGTGAAATGCTTTAGAATGTTGAGGAGTTACCAAATGAAAGCTAACATAGATTAAAATCTTTAATTAAAAAGCCATTGCTTCCTGTATTGCTTTATTTTTTCAACTTGCGTTGACTGTCAATTAATCGGACCAGCTTTCCCCTAGGCATTGTCTGCCAGGCCAATTGGCCCTCTAGAAATGTAGTTTAGTTGGGGGGCATAAAGGGGTACACATTGAAGTACTAAATAAATGGAACATATGAATGCTCTAGGCCGGTGGTCGGCAAACTGTGGCTCGCGAGCCACATGCGGCTCTTTGGCCCCTTGAGTGTGGCTCTTCCACAAGATACCGACTTCTGTGCATGGGCCATGAAGTTTCAATCGCACTGTACGTGCGCGCCTGCACGTGGTATTTTGTGGAAGAGCCACACTCAAGGGGCCAAAGAGCCACAGTTTGCCGACCACTGCTCTGGGCTATTTTAAAAAATGGATAAATGGGTATGCTGATATTCGCCAGTAAAAAGGGGCTTGTAGTGAGGAGCAGAGTGAGCTAAGCTAGAGAAAACAGTGATTTGCTGGTAGGTTGAGGGGACTGTGAATGCCTGGCTCAGGAGTATGCTTTTAGTACCATTGGCAACAGAGGAGACTTGAAACCTTCTGGGAAATGAAGGGGCAGGGAAAAGTGGCATAGAGAGATTAATTTG
This sequence comes from Myotis daubentonii, assembly GCF_963259705.1. NCBI lineage: Eukaryota > Metazoa > Chordata > Mammalia > Chiroptera > Vespertilionidae > Myotis > Myotis daubentonii. Next base: position 25,099,866 of record NC_081840.1, on the reverse strand, counting down.
TTGGTGGAATGTAGCATGGTTGTGCCCAGAGCTTGGAGGCAGCAGGAGGCTATTTGCTTTGTGTTGATAAGGGCATCCAGGAGGATGGTTGCTCTGGCAACGTAAAGGAAGGACTGAACAGGAAAAGGACAGTAGGAAACCAGACAATGGCGGGGGATATATGAGGTTTCACTGAGAGTAATAAATAAGAAGGACTCGTCTGGGACGGGGTGAGGGAAACATGGCAACCTGCTGCGTTTAGGTTGTTGGCAGGACACGTGGTCTATGATGTCTAAAGTAGCTCATTTCTGCCACATGAACGGACCAGAGCTGCAGCTTGTACACCTCTGCTCCAAGGTGGGCTTGCTTGGGAATTATTAAATGGTTTTACACACTCGACTTTGTCCCTTTTGGTAGGAGAGAGCATCTGCTGTCAGAGCATTCCCAGCCCTCAAGGGGCTTATAAGCTAGTCAGGGAGAATAATTTTAATAGAATTAGCTGAAAGATGAACAAAGGTCAGGGGGTCGTTTGGTAGTATGTCATGGCTGCTAACTTCGACATGCTAAGTGTAACATTATTGATGGCTTTTATGCATGGCTAAGAGGGCTAACACTTAGCAAATTAGATTCCTTAATTTTTGTCCTGTTCTTATAATTTATGGGTACGATAGGGGATGTTACTTTGGGCAAAACATTTAATCCCTCTGTGCCTTGGCTTCCTGTTTATAAGATAGGAAGCTTGTAGTGGCAGCGTTCGTAAACATTTTGAAAGCCACAGATGAAAAGCACTGTCGGATTCTCTCTCCTCCTACTCCCACCCCCAACTACTGAGTCAGTCTTTCCAAAAGGTCATCCATTTCATTGAATTCTTTCAATTGCTAACTCCCTAAGCCGGTTCATTAGCATTTTTCTAAAATGCTTTCACCAGTCCAGAGCTGAAAGATGTAGTCTCTCACCGCTTTTTTTTGACCTTCTGTGCCTGCCCATCTTGCTGACCCCTTTTTATTCAGTGGCTGCTGCCATGTGACTCCCATCTCGAAGTTCTTGGATCAGTTCCAGCCATACCGGAGGGAATTAGAGTCCTATATTAACACTCGGGAACCTCAACCAACATGAGGCAACAATGATCAGTGAGAAATTCCGTCTCAGTTCTATGCAGTAAGCTGCTGCTTTGTTTCCAAGTCTCACTCTGTCTACCAGGTCTGGCCTTAGGATACTTGTTTTACCGCCCAAGTCCTCCCCGCCCCGCCCCGCCCCCCAAATTTGTCCGATACATCATCTCAAGGACCTGAATTCTATTTGTTTTCATCAATTCCTCATAGGGAGAGAAATCCAGACCTGGGATCCAGCACCGAGACTGGGGCCTTGCTATAAGCAACACATTTTCTTAATGCCTGCCATGATTTCCCAATTTTTGTCTGCTCCTGGGTTTCCCAAGGTTGTGTTCTAGCTGCCCATTGGCTTACAACACTCTTCTCTGTTGAACCAGCCTGATGCTGGCTGCCTTCCTGGCTGCTGCCCGTTCTATACCCTTTCGATACTGTCTTCTGCCTGCAAGCTCATCCCACCAGCGGGGTCTGCCTCCAATTCTGTGGATGTATCTACTTCTCCCAGGCCACCTCACTCCTATTACAGTTAATCCTCCCATATTAAGCTACAGCAGATGTTTACTGGCGTGGAAACTGATGTGGCACTGGAATTTTATCCTTGTTTACATCTTTCTTTGTGTTGGAAAGCTTGGGACCAGTTCCAAAATCTGCTCAGCGAGCTTTCCTGTCTCCTTTGGAAGAAACAAGTGAACACTTGACAATACCTTGTGTCCATGACCAAGCCTCAAGGCAGCTGTTTTTTATTGTAAACTTGTATTATTTTATCTTAACTTTGCTTTTAGACACACTAATATATTTAAAAGTATATTTTGGCCAGTGTTAGTTCACCTCTCTCCATTTTGAGGTATCTTATTGGGACTTGATGGCTTTGTGGCTATAAGGAAACAAGTCAAGGCTGGGGATGGTGTTCTATAGAGGTAGTTTCAACCTTTAAGGTACGTTAGAATTTTCCGGAGGGCTTGTTAAAATAAATTGCAGGGTCCCAAGACCAGAGTTCTCTGGAGTAGTGCCTGAGAAATTGCATTTCTAACAAGTTCTCAGATGATGTTGACACAGCTGGTCCTGGGACTACACTTTGAGAACAACTGGTCATACGTTTAAACTGGCCATAGGTAACCAGGAGCAGCTAAGGGTTATTCATTAGTTCAAACTCTTATCTGAATGGATAAGGTAGAGAGGGCTGAGAAACAGACTTCCAAAGTTCAGTCCATGCTGTTAGGATGACTGCTGGTGTGGTGTTAGAGGCCTTCTCAGCAACTTATTACTTAGAGAATGTGGTGAATATTAGTTTCGTTGAGCTTCGGTTTTCTCATCCATAAAATTAGGGTAGCCTCTATGCTACTTGTGAAGGTCAATTAGGGTAGCCTGCTGTCCTCACTCGAGTGTTGTGAAGGTCAACTAAAATGGGTGCGAAAATGTTCAAACTGTAAAGTGGAATGGCACTGGGAGGTATTGCAATGGTCTTTCGATACTCTTCTTAAAACATCACCAGCTTCTTTTGGCTCTCTTGCTTTTCTCATTAATTATAGCAACTTTAATCCTGGAGTATAAAATAGTACTTTTATTGCTATCATAAACTCAAACTTCAAACTCTAAGACAATTTCATTCAGTGAGATCAGGCATGCCTTTTAAACATTACACGGAGCTAAGAATGATTCCGTCTTTACAGCTGTAAAAAGAGAAGCACTAGACCCTATTGTGACTTGGGGTGCAATCACAGTTAATGTTTCCTCCCTGTTTAGATTGCCCCTTTAATAAAAATGGTTACAAGTTACAGCACGTCAAAAAATAAAATCACCGCGCACAATGATCAATCTGCCCACCCCCTACTTTCACATCTCTTGCAATTTCTATTAATTTATTTGTCTTTGGGAGTGGTAAGTCCTCCCAATACTGGATGTGGCTGTTTTTCTCACCCTTAGGGCTCTCAGCTCACTCCATGGGCCAACGCAGTTCTTGCTCAGATTGGGTGCGTCTGTGATTGTTCAAGTGCCATCTGCTGTACCTAATTCCTAGGCCTTCAATGAGTATCTCAGATCTTAGGCTCATGGTTCCTAGGGCTTTAAGAAATAACACAAAACGTCAGCCAGGCGGCTGACAAGGTTCTGAAGAGAAGGTGTCGGAGACCGAAAGATCAGGTTCAGGGGCTGATCCATGAACTTGCCAGGGTCCCTGCCGGGAGAGCCACGGGGTCTCCGGGAGCCCTGCACCTGGTGCCCGCGGCCCCGCCCCCGCCCGCCAGGCCGCGTGCGCGCGCTTCTCCCGGACGCCGGCAGGAGGCGCCCGCGGTTCCCAGGCGCAGCGCGCGCCCGCGCGGAGCCGGCTGGAGGGCGGAGGGCGAGGAGAGGAGGAGCCGGAGGGGGCGCGGCTTGCTGCCCGTCCCTCCCGGGCGCCCGGCCTCCCTCTCCGTCCGGCCCAGGGCAGGCGGGCGGCGGGGGTCGCGGCGGCGGCGGCAGCGGCGCAGGCGGGCGGGGGCGGTGAGCGCCCGGCTCCGGCTCCGGGTGTTAGGAGACAAGATGGCCGCGGCGCCCTGGAGGCCGGTCCCCTCCTCTTCTCCGCGCTCCTCCGCCCCGCCGCTCGCCGCCTCCTCCCCGGTCTCCTCCTCCTCGGTTGCTGCCTCCTCCTCCTGCCGCAGCCCTAGCGAGCGCCGAGGCGCCGGCCCGCTCTCCCGGCGCTCCGGAGGCGGGTAGACGGCGTGCGGGCTCCGGCGGCCGCGCAGCGCTGGGGCCGGGGCGGCGGCGGGCGGGGATGGGGTCGCAGACGCTGCAGATCCTCCGGCAGGGGGTGTGGGCCGCGCTCAGCGGGGGCTGGTACTACGACCCTCACCAGGCCACCTTCGTGAACGCGCTGCACCTCTACCTGTGGCTCTTTCTGCTCGGCCTGCCCTTCACCCTCTACATGGTGAGTGTGGGGCGGGGGGCGGATGCCGGGGCCCGAGCCCCGCGGGCAGTCGCGCCTCCCCGGCCCCGGGCCGTGGTTGCGCCCTCTCCCCGTGCCTGGGGCGCGCACCCCACCCTCCGCCCGCCCGTGGGAGCCGCGGCCCCGTTCGCTGTCGCGCTCCCCTCCCCCTCGCCTTAGGGTTTCCCCGACTTCAGGGACGACAGCAGAAACGAAACAGCGGCAGCCCCCCCACCCTCCCCCCGTGCGCCCGAGCGGTGCCCTGGGGACCGGCGGCTTCCTAGGCCCCTTCTGGGGGGGGGGGCGCCCTGCGCCCGTTGCCTCCCGGCCTTTCTGCCCCGGGTGGGCACAGCCCTGCCTGAGTGTTGTGTGCGAGGCGCTGAGCGTTCTGCTCCCCGGGGCCGCCGCATTCCTCCTTGGCACGCGCGCTGCGCTCCGCGGGCGCCCCTGGCCCGCCCTCCCCCGCGGCGGTGCGCCCTCCTCTCCGGGGAGCACCCGCGCCCCACCGCGTCTCTGCGCCGCGTGCGGAGCCTCCGGAGCGGGGAAGGCTGGCGCCGCGCTGTTAGGAATGCATGTGCGGGCCGGCCGGGCTCTCACTCGCTAATCGGTGGTGGTTGAAAACCTGATTGTTAACCTTCCTGCCTCGAAAAATCATTGTTGTTTTTTTGTTTGTTTTGCTCACCACTGGTTCTTTTCAGTTCAGCCTCGTGGCCCCTGATTGTGGTGTCTCGGGCCAGCTTTGGGGGGAGGGAGCGGGGGAGATGCGGGGAATCTGGCTGGCATTTCAGCGGGTCTGTTTGGGTGGTTCAAGGCCTTTTACAGATTGGCACAGGGAAAGTACTGCCTGTTGCGGAATTCAGTACCATCGGCTTCTGCGAATGATCAAGGTTTTTAAGCTATGTTTTCACTGAAAGTTGTAAGCGCATTTTTTTTTTTTTTAACACTTTAGGTTAGGGTGGGGCTTTGGGAAAAATAATGCGGAAGAGGGATGGTACTTAAGCTTGGATTAAACATTTTTTTAATAACGGGAAGGGAGGAAAAGACAGTCACTTTTTATTTTAGGAAACTTGCTTTGAATATATTTCTGCTAACTTTGTGCTTCTTCATGGAGCTAAAGTAAGGATGCTGGATTAGAAAATCTGGGAATAGGACTCTAAGAACTGCTAAAGGTGAGGACACTCAACTTATCCCTAAGTGAAGCTCATATTTACTAATTGGCCGGGAAAATGCTTGCTTGGGGGAAAAAGTGCTAAATTTCTCTTTCTCAAACAGATTTTAATTTTTCATTGAAATTGTTTTGAAGGGACTTACTGCTTGAGGGAAAATTACCATTTGAAAAATGCTGATGACTGATGGCTTATTTTTTTAGGGAACTTGTACAGTCTTGCCCAATTCTGAAAATGTTTCTCGGAGCATTAGAATTTTCAATTAATTCTGGCCTAGGGAGTTCTAGTTGTACTTGTTCCTTCCAGGAATATGACATCATTAACGAACAGGTTAATTACTTTGGGTGCAAGAATCCTCGGGCTGGCACAGAGCTCTCTTTCATAGCAGATTTCTGTTATATTCAGGAGGGTTGTAAATTTAAAACAGACTGGTCCTTGAGATGCAAGGATGAGTTGCTGTGTCCCAGTCTAACATTTCCATGTTAGTCCATGAACTGTGCTTAGTGGCTAACATTACTAAAGAAAATTTAGAGCAAATAGAAAGCAATACATTGTGTTTAATGCTTCATTTGAGGAGTTTATTCAGGTAAATTCACATATAATATTTGCGTTTCTACTATGTACTGGGCCATTTGCTAGGTTTTTCCTAGGAAAATGAAACTGCTTCTCTGACTTTTTTGTCTCAGTTAATGGCAGTTCTGCTCTTCTTAAATCTTTTAAAAGTTCTCTGATTCTTTTTCTCTCTTCACATCCAGTTCATCAACAAATCTTGTGGATTCTGTCTTCAAAACCTAACTAGAATCCAGCTCATCATCGTCATCACTCCCTTGGTTCAAGCCACCATTATGTCTCCTCTGGATCTTTGCAGGGTTCTAATCAGGCTCCCTGCTTCCATTCTGTATTCTCTGTTCTCCGTGAAGAAGTCTGAGTGATTCTTTAAGACATAGATCAGATCAGGGCACTCTTCTGCTCTCAGAGCCTGCCCTCGCATGTGTCTGTCATCCCCCCACCCCCCAACACATACATTTGCCTTCTTACAATTTTTTCCACACAACCATGTTCCTCCTCATGGGCTTTGCCCTTGCTCTTCCCCCTCTGTCGGGATGACTCCTTTCCTCCAGATAATCTATGTGATTAGCTCCACATATTTCAGCTTTCAGTTGTATGTGAGGCTTTCCCTTGATAACCTATTAAAATACCAACTTCCCAGCTCCTACAATATTCCCTAATCTCCGTATCCTCCTTTATTTGGTAGCATTTATCACTAATTGATATACATTATTTAATGTCTTGCTTACCTCATTAGAATATAAGCTTCAAGAGGGCAGAGACTGATATGTTAAAAAATGCGCTTACAACTTTCAGTGAAAATACAACTTAAAAACTTATGTCATTTGGAGCAGCCGATTGTACTGAATTCAGCAATAGGCAGTACTTTCCCTTTGCCAATCAGTTAAAGGCCTTATCCAGTGGTTCTCAACCTTCTGGCCCTTTCAATACAGTTGTTCATGTTGTGACCCAACCATAACATTATTTTCGTTGCTACTTCATAACTGTAATATTGCTACTGTTATGAATTGTAATGTAAATATCTGATATGCAGGATGGTCTTAGGCGATCCCTGTGAAAGGGTCATTCGACCGCCAAAGGGGTCGCGACCCACAGGTTGAGAACCGCTGCACCAACCCAAACAAATCTGAAAGTTCACTGCTTCAAGACCAATATCAGTGCCAAGCACAGGGTAAGCAAATACTAAATAAATGATTAGAAATGAACAAGACACAGCTTTGCCTTCAAGGAACAATGAACAGTTACAAGCATTAAACTGTTGTGACCTGGAACTTACAGTCGGGGGATGATCTTAGTCTATGGGCAGTTAGCAAGGAGGATTTGTAAACATTTTAGGAAACATACTAGTACTTCAGTATTGAGGTAGATAGTTTGAAGTATACACTTGAAGCAAAATCCAACATTTCATGTTAAAATCTCACAGTATAAATTATTCTTTGCTCTTCCAATAATAATACAGATGATGCTAACTTATGTTTTTTATTCCAAACCCAGTGTCCTCATTTTACCGATGAAGATAACTGATTTTTAGCCATCAGTTACTTGTTTTGTGGCCTTAAGCAGATCATGAGTTGGGAGTTGATGTACACAGAACTTCTAAAGCCCTGTACTGGCAGCCTTTTCTTTCTTTTTTTTTTTTTTTTAAAGATACAAAGTCTGTGAAGAGTAGGAAGAATCTTAGGATGGTTTTTTAAAAAATACCTGTTTTGGTAAATGTAGTCATCACTTTTCTGACTTTGTTTTTAGTTAAAATTTTTTTTTATTGAATAAATTTGACATAATGTGTGCATTTAAGGTGTATAGCTTATTGCTTTGATACATTTATATATTGTAATACGATTTCTGTTGTAGTGATATTTATCACATTACATAATATTGTATACATTCATTATATGTGCACTAGTTCTCTATGGTTTCTTTACTACTGATTGCAAATTTGTACCTTTTAAAAAAAAATGGGTTTGACTATTTTAGGTTCCACATATAAGTGATATTATACAGTACTTTGTATTTCTCTGTTTAACTTATCTCACTTAGCATAATAAGGTCTTAGGACTTGTTATACAGGATTCAAACACTTGTAGCTTTTGTGGATACATTAAAGGTAGAATTTATAGTCAGCAGTTATAATAGTTGTGCAAGTCAAGGAGTCGTTTTTTTCACCTTTCATTGTCCTTTCTGTTTCTCTTAAGACATTCACCCCATTTATCTTGTCATCAAGATTATTTTTGTACCTGACATGTCACAGATGGTGAGCTATGGATGTGAGCTTCGTGGCATTTTTGTGTTCTAGGAAGCAGACTAGAATTGGTGTTGTCTGGATTTGTATGTCTTGGCTCCGTAATTCAATGCGTCCTTTGGACAAGCCTTTCCACCTTACTGAACCTAATTTATTCATTTGTGAGATATTGCATGGGCATTTTTAAAGAAAATATTTATAAAGTAGAAAAATTATTCACCTTCCGAGTGGCCTTCAGTAACGGTCATTTGAAGAATGGCTTATTAAAACTGTTTCCTCTATAATGTTCTATGACTGCAGGAGATGAGATAGTAACTCAAACCATGATCTTAACATACTGCTCAACATACTGTTTACCTCAACGTATACCTCTTCTGTATAGAGGTATACACCTATGTGATGAGCTATAACACTAAATCTCTCTACACAAGTGGTTCTCAGACTCCAGTTGACATCCGAATCACTTGAACATGTTAAAAATGTGCACTTGTGCATGTCCACTCTGATGTAGAAGATCTGGAGTGTGGCCCATTAATTTATATTTATGAGTATCCAGGTCAGTTTAAAGAACTTGATCATTATGCCCATAATTCCCTTAAATCTAGCGGCCTACTCAGGTTCTCCTCTTGACTATCTCAGAGGCATCTCAAAGGTATCATGTCCAAAACCATTCTCAATTCCGCACTCAAGGCACCACCCCAAAACTTGTTTTCTTGCTCTGTCTTTGTCATCTTAGTTTATGGCACCACCTTGTATCTAGGTGCTTATGTCATCCCCCTCAGCTTATGAGCAAATGTTATCAATTCTGCTGTCAGACATAATTTCTGACTAATGCTAAACATAAAGACAGACATTTCTACTGTCTTTCCCCTTTCTGGCCCACCCTAACATTTTGTTTGCCTTAGCTTCTATTCTTGCCCTATTACAACTATTTTTTCCACAAAGTAAATGACATCAATCTGTTTGTGTCATTCCTCCCCACCACCTTTTAATATCATTCACTGCCTTTCTTTTGCATTGAGAATAAAATCTAGCATCCTTACCAAGGCCCCCAAAGCCAGTTCTGCCTTTGTCTGCAGTTTGTGCAGTTTTCCCGCTGTGCTGCAGTCACACTGGCCTCCTTTCTGTTTCTAAAGAGATTCTCTTCCCTTTTGCTCTTTGCAAGGCTGGGTTTACTAGTAAATAAACAGGATCTGTTTCATCATTCCATCCTATAACTTTCTTCCATAGTGCTTATCACAAGCATATTTACAACTTTGTTTATTTGTTTGCTGTCTCTAACATTCCCTCCCCCCAATACTTTGTAAGTTTCATGAGGGCAGTGTATATCCAGTGTCAACTCCTGTGCTTGGCTTGTATTAGGTTCTGAATAAATATTTGTTGAGTAAATTTGGTATTATATATATGTGAATCTTCAGATTTATCAACTGAACTGATACAGAATAGTTGGTGGTAGAAGGAGTGCTATGATAAGCCTGTATTACCTGGTGGAGTCACATCTTACGTGGGGGTTAGGTTAAATATCAGTGTGCAAGACATAAATGAGATACAGAATTATTTAAAAATCAATTACAGAATGACTCTTGAAAAACAAGTCAAAGTGCAGCATATATAGCTTTTTGTATCTACCACTTTGTGCAGTTTGTATATACATATACTTACATACACATGATATATATAGTAATATAGGCAATGTAAATTTTTGGAGAGATTGTATTTAGAAACTAAATCACTCATATAAAATTTATGAAGGTTTCAACTTTTTCTTCCTGGTTATCTTATTATTATTTTCTGTAGCTGATCTATAGAATGATAAATCCTTTATTAGTGAGGATTTCTCTGAGGCCCTCAAGTCATTTTCTTTCCCAAAGATTTAAAAAACATTTTAAAAGCCCTGCTGGCATGGCTCAGTGGTTGAGTGTCGACCTATGAACCAGGAAGTTACGGTTGGATTCCTGGTGTGGGCACATGCCCCAGGTTGCAGGCTCGGTCCCCAGTAGGGGTTGTGGAGGAGGCAGCTGATCAATGATTCTCTTCATTGATGTTTCTCTCCCTCTCCTTTCCTCTGAAATCAATAAAAATATTCAAAATATTTTAAATACCCATGTAAACAAGATTAAGTTACAATGACTAAAACTGAAATCTTCATATTTTCTAAGAAGTTTTAATTAAGGAAACATAAATTAGTAATTAAAAACATGATTATTTAGTATTAGAATATTTTCTGTATCCTTTAGGAAAAGTTTAATGAATAGTAGATGGTATGTTTTGACCTATGTTTTTTGCTTTTTCTTACCATTATTCTCAGTATTTAGCATTGAGATGAATGTAATTATTCCCATTTGAGTATGGTACAGGTATAGCTCTTATCTCTCTTGTTATGTCACCTATAATAAATTTAAAGATACATTGTCTAATGATGGTTTACAAACGAAGTTTCCAAGGAAGTAGGCATATTTGTTAGCTTGTAGAAAAACTTGTGAATTTACAAAATGTTTTAGTATCTTTTGTTAAAGATGTTTTCTGATATTTGAAAAATTACTCCAAGTTGTAAAATTATTTGGCTGTTGAAAAACTAGGAAAGTTTATATTTCTTTTTCAGGTTTTGAATACGCAGGTAGTTTGCTTTCAGGAGCTGATTGTACTGCAAGTTAAATAATGTTTTTCCAACATTTTACTGTGAGAATTTTCAGACTTACAGAAAAGTTGAAAGAATTGTTCCCACTACCTGGACTCTGCAGTTTTTGTTTATTACATGTCTGCGTCTATTCACCTCTTTATCGAGGCCCTTTCTTTTTCTTTTAAAATTCATTTTTATTGATTTCAGAGAGGAAGAAGTGAGGGGGAGAGTTGTGGTTGAACGTTGGCCTATGAACCAGGAGATCACAGTTTGATTCCTCTGACCTCCTGGTTCATAGGCCAGCGCTCAACCACTGGGCCATACCTGCTGGGTGGCCCTTTCTTTTTTTAGAGAGAGAGATGCGTGTGAAGTTACAGGCACCAGTACAGAGCGTCCCTAAACACTTCAGTATGCATATTGTTAGACTTCTAAAAGGCATAAATCCTAGGTGAATCATTGGATAAATTTTTGAGTTTTGATAGTTGAATACACCTGTGTAGTGCAAACGTATCATGTTGTAGGACATTTAGCATCATTGGAGGAAGTTCTTGCTTGTCCTTCCCAGTCAGTCCTCTCCCTCTGGGCTTTGGCCTGATTCCCCCCCCCATCATTGATTAGTTTATCCTGTTGTAGAACTTCATATAAATAGAATCATGTAGTTACACTTTGTGTAAGTCTTTTTCACTCAGCATAATGTTTTTGAAGTCATCCATGTTGTGTATATCTGTACCTTGTTCCTTTTTATTGCTAAGCAGTATTCCTTTGTGCAAGTATACTACAGTTTGTTTATCTATGCTCCTATAGATGAGGACCTCTTTCCAGTTTTAGACTATTTTGTAAAAGGTGTCACCCCAACATGAGGATAGTTTTTTTCAGAACTCAAAGAAATTAGAAACCCAATTGAATATAAAAAATGTTTTTTCTTCCCAAATAAGACCATGTTTTATTTATTTATTTATTTTTATTTTTAAAAAATATATTTTATTGATTTTTTACAGAGAAGAAGGGAGAGGGATAGAAAGTTAGAAACATTGATGAGAGAGAAACATCGATCAGCTGCCTCCTGCACACTCCCTACTGGGTATGTGCCCGCAACCAAGGTACATGCCCTTGACTGGAATCGAACCTGGGACCCTTCAGTCCGCAGGCCGACGCTCTCTCCACTGAGCAAACCAGTTAGGGCAAGAGCATGTTTTAATTTAAAATAAATTAATGATAATGGCATACCTTATCCTCTCATTTAAATTTTAGAAAACTGTAATACTGTACTTTTATTTATTCAGTATTTAGATTTTTCTCTTTTTGTCAACACAGTAGAACCTTTTTGTTAAAATATATATATGCTAAATCAAAAATTATAGATAAATCAGTTGAACATTTTAGTAATCAAATCATTTGGAGCTTACAAATACATATTATGCTTTTTCCTTACAAAAATGGGCTCATAAAATTTGTACTGTTTGAAGCCTCCTATTTTGCTTGACTGTAGATTGTGAATGTTACCTTGTGGGGGGAAAAAAGCAGTTTGAATAGCTGTCTAGTAGACCATAGTATGGATGTGTTACAGTATATTTAATCATTTGGTTATTGGCTCTGTAGGTTGTAGTTCTTAGCTATTTTGAAAACAGTAGTGTGAATATTCTTGTTAGTTAAATCTTTGTACCAGCCTTTTGTATAAATTTCTGGAAGTAAAGTTGGTGGATTATAGGATATGCATATTTTTATTTGATAAATAATCATTTTTAAAACTGAGTGCATTTTTACAATGAGAGAGAATATATATTGAAGTTGATAATATGAGGTTCCTGAGAAGGCACAGTAGGTTTGTGGTCCAGGAAGCATAGTTAGCAAGGGATCAATCTCTGGAGGAAGGAAGGAGGTAAGGATGAATGCTGATGGAAGAAGGGATAAGCATTTGGTGGTGAAAGGTGAGGTAGGTCTTTTATGATTTCTGTTGAAGTGCACAGTTAGTGTTTTCTGTTGAGTGAAGGGGGAGGTGAGGAGGATATTCAAGGTTTGCAGTGGATTCTTATTTTTGGAGAGTGGCAGTGACCTGACTAGCAAGAGGATGGTAGGATTGCTAGGCCGTTTTGAGGGTGCCTTTGAGGTTGGAGAACATGAGTTCAGAGTGTTGAAGAGAAATGTTAAGGAGAGAAATTTGGGGTTATAAAATTTATTTGGATGTTATCAGCATTATAGAGGATAATCTAAGCTACAGAGTAGAGAAAATCTGGGAAGAAAGTATAATTCATTAAAAAGAAAATGGCTCAGCGGAGAAGACCAGAAAGGTAAGAGTTTGAAAAGGAAGAAAGTAACCTGTTCCAGAAGCCAAGGCAAGAGAGTATTTTGAAGAAAACAAAATGGTTGAAAATGCCAAATCACCTAATTTAAATTTTCATCAACAATATTAAAAGTACTTGTCTTCCCACCTTTACTCAACATTTTCCAAAACAGGGTGTTAGTGTGTTAAATTTCTTATTCAATGGAATGTTGAATGAAATCATTTCAGTAATAGTTTAAAATATATATATATATTTGATTTTAGAAAGGAAGGGAGAAGGAGAGAGAGAGAGAGAACATCACCTATGAGAGAGAATCACTGATTGGCTGTCTCTTGCACGTCCACTCTTAGGAATTGAGCCTGCAACCCAGGCATGTGCCCTGACTGGGAATTGAACTGTGACCTCCTGGTTCATAAGTCAGTGCTCAGCCACCAAGCCATGCTGACCTGGCAGTAATAGTTTGTTTTTGATAATAGGCAGAATTTCTCTTAAAGTACTTGTCTAATTCAGACTTTCTTTTTTTAAATTTAATTTTGTTTAAAGTATTACAAATAGCCCCCCCCCCCATATGTCTCCTTTTTTTCCCCATTGACTTCCCTCCTAATTCAGACTTTCTTAGTCCAAATTAAGGATGTTATTGCACTAACATATGTCACATAACTTTTATCTGATTTTTCCTATATTCTGTACTCAGATAATTTTCAGAGCAGGCAGGTAAACAAGCAGAAATGTTTCTTTGAGAGATTGATTGCTTCTTTCTATTATTTAATCTGAATTAAGTCAAATGGTTTTCCTGTCTCTCTGCACAGCAGGAGAAGGCAGAGAATTAGTTTGTGCTCAGGACATCTAGGAATAGTAATGCTAAAATAGTATAGACAGGTGTGGAAAAGAACAGATTACAACAAACATTCTGTAGATTTTACTACTGTTGACTTCTTTACCATATAGATAAATTTTACCAAATCCCAGTGAAATGAGTAGTTAATGATTCCTTGGTTCCTCTGCCTGTCCCCCAAGAAGTTGGTTAAATGCTTTCTTTGGTAGAATTGTAAAAAAGTTCAGACTTTCCTTCTTGTCCTTTATCTTTAGAATCTGAGGGAGTTTGCATCTTTTATAACTTACACTGTTGGTGCTAGTCTCTGTTGCTTTGTGTTATAAGAAAGAAAAGAAAACCTAGGGCAAAGCAAGCCATTTCCTTTTGAGGTTTTAAGGAAAAAAAAAAGTGCTATTCTGTACTGCTTTGTGTAAACCACATAGAACCCTGAGTGCCAACTGCCCTAAGAATAGACAGGAAGATTAGTCACAAATTTGAGAAGCTTGAATCACATATCTGGCTGTTTACTTCTACTAGCCCTCCTAACTCCCTGAATGTTGTCTAGACATAAACTCAACAGATTCATCCTCCATAGTTAACATCTTTAAAACTTTGTTTTGTAATAATTTTAGATTTACAGAAAAGTTACAAAAGTAGTATAGAATTCTTTTATACCCTTTGCCCAGCTTCCTCTAATATTAAAACTTTACATAACCTAGGTGTATTTATTAAAATTAAGAAATCAACATGGTAGAGTATTATTAACAAACTATAGACTTTATTTGGATTTTACCACTAATGTTCCTTTTCTGTTTCAGGATCCAACCAGGATAATAAATTGCATTTAGTATCATCATTTTAAAAAATAAATATATTTTATTGATTTTTTTTACAGAGAGGAAGGGAGAGGAATAGAGAGCTAGAAACATCAATCAATGAGAGAGAAACATTGATCAGCTGCCTCCTGCACACCCCCGACTGGGGATGTGCCCACAACCAAGGTACATGCCCTTGACTGGAATCGAACCTGGGACCCTTCAGTCTGCAGGCCGATGTTCTATCCACTGAGCCAAACCAGTCAGGGCTAGTATCATCATTTTTAATATGATTTTCTTATTGTTTCCCTTATCATGCTGAGATTCTGTGTTTTTAAAGAATTTTACAATTTATAACAATTTATTAAATTGTCATGAAAAAAATTAGTAAAAGGTTTTATGTTTGTGATACATTTTAGATGTAGAGAAGAGAGTATTCTTTATTAAAAATACTTTATTGATTTTTTTACAGAGAAGAAGGGAGAGGGATAGAGAGTTAGAAACTCCTATTGATCAAGCCTGCAACTGAGGTACATGCCCTTGACCAGAATCGAATCTGGAACCCTTCAGTCCATAGGCCGATGCTATATCCACTGAGCAAAACTGGCTAGGACAAGAAGAGAGTATTCTGAATGAGTTTTTTAAAAAATATATTTTTTATTGAGTTCAGACACGAATGGAGAGGGAGAGATAGAAACATCAGTGATGAGAGAGAATCATTGATCGGCTGCCTCCTGCACACTCCCTCCTGGGGATCAAGGCTGCAACCCAGGCATGTGCCCTAACTGGGAAGCGTACCTGGAACCCTTGAGTCCCCAGTCTGATGCTCTGTCTACTGAGCCAGCTGGCTAGGGCTGAATGATTTTTAAATCATGCATCGACTATTAACCTATGTTAGGCTATTTGAAAATGGATATATTTTACATAAGAAGAATTACATTAAATGAAATAATTCTAAAGATGAAAAAGTATACCTCAATCATACAGAATGGACATGAGTGTCTTAGCTTCCTGTATAATGCTGCTTTTTCCTAATTTATAAATTGGAGGCACTGAGACAAATAAACAATCATATTACACGGTAGAATACGACTAATCTCTTATGTGTCATAAAGTACTCAGGAATTGGAAGAAACATCCAGTTATTTCCTAGAAGGATTTATGCAGAGGATAATTCATACATTCAAACATTATTGTATATTGGGTAGTGTGGTGAGCCTTATGGTGGGGACCTTCATGGGATTTATTAGTCCTGGAAGAGCATTTCCCATAATCTTCCCATCAGGCAAAGGAATCTTTGTTCTGGGGAAAAGGTTGTTTATTAAATGAATATGTGTTTTTGGGTATAGTGGTTTGCTCTACGACCAAGTATTATAATACTAGAGGCCTGGTGCATGAAATTCATGCACTCAGTGGTGGTGGAGGGGGTCCCTCAGCCCGGCCTGTGCCCTCTTATAGTCTGAGAGCCTTCAGGGAGTGGGCCTAAACTGGCAGTTGGACATCTTTAGTGCTGCTGCAGAGACAGGAGAGGCTCCCGCCACCACCACTGCGCTCGCCAGCCATGAGCCCAGCTTCTGGCTGAGCGGCGCACCCCCTGTGGGAGTGTACTGACCACTAGGGGGCAATTCCTGCATTGAGCGTATGCCCTCTGGTGCTCAGTGTGCATCATAGTGACTGGTCTTTCTGCTGTTGGGTTGATTTGCATATTTGCCCTTTATTATATAGGACTAGAGGCCCGGTGCACAAAAATTTGTGCACTCGGGGGGAAGGGGGTGGTCCCTCAGCCCGGCCTGTGCCCTCTCGCAGTCTGGGACCCCTCGAGAGATAATGACCTGCTGGCTTAGGCCTGCTCCCCGGTGGCAGAGGGCAGGCCCAATCCCTAGGTGCAGCCCCTGGTCAGGCTCAGAGCAGGACCGATTGGGGGTTGGGGCACCGCCGCCTGTCACACTCAAGGCAGGGTCGATGGGCAGGTTGCGGCGCCACCCCCTGTCATGCACAGAGCAGGGCCAATCGGGGTTGGGGCGCTGCCCCCTGTCACGCACAGAGCAGGGCCCATCAGGGGGGTTGGGGCTCCGTACCCTGTCATGCACAGAGCAGGGTCTATCAGGGGGCTGGGGAGCTACCCCCTGTCACGCACAGAGCAAGGTCGATCAGGGGGTTGGGGAGCTCCCCCCTGTCATGCACAGAGCAGGGCCCATCAGGGGGTTGAAGAGTTCCCCCCTGTCACTCACAGAGTAGGGCCGGTAGGGGGGTTGGGGCATCACCCCTTGTCACACACAGAGCAGGGCCGATCAGGGAGTTGGGGAGCTCTCCCCATCACTCACAGAGTAGGGCCGATAGGGGAGTTGGGGCACCGCCCCCTGTCACACACAGAGCAGGGCGGATCAGGGGGTTGGGGCGCCGCACCCTGTCACACTCAGGTCAGGGCCGATGGGGAGGTTATGGCCCTATCCCGTCACACACAGAGCAGGGCCCGTGGGGGTGGGGTGGTTGGGGCGCCGCACCCTGTCACACACAGAGCAGGGCCGATCAGGGGGTTGGGGCACCGCAGCCTGTCACACACAGAGCCGCAGGGCAATCAGGGGGTTGGGGAGCTCCCCCCTATCAGGCACAGAGCAGGGCTGATCAGGGGGTTGGGGCGCCTTCCCCTATCACGAACAGAGCAGGGCAGATAGGGAGGTTGTGGCCCCGCCCCCTGTCACACACAGAGCCACAGGGCCATCAGGGGGTTTGGGCGCTGCCCCCTGTCACGCTGATCCCGGTGCTGGGAGGCATATTACCCTTTTACTATATAGGATAGAGGCCTGGTGCATGGGTAGGGGCTGGCCGGTTTGCCCTGAATGGTGTCCTGGATCAGGGTGTGGGTCACCACTGGGGTGCCTGGCCAGCCTGGGTGAGGGGATGATGGCTGTTTGCAGCTGGTCACACATGCTTCAGGGTGGGGGTCCCCACTGGGGTGCCTGGCCAGTCTGGCTGAGGGGCTGAGGGCTGTTTTCAGGCTGGCGGGTGACTGAAGCTCCCAACTGCTCCTTTTTTTTCTTTCTTTTTTTTTTTTTTTATTCTGGGCCAGCTTAGCTCTGAGGCTCCAGCTCTTAGGCCTCCGCTGCTGAAAGCAGGTTTCTGGCCTTCGTTTACCTTCTGTATTTGAAACAATGTTGCGATCCTGCTGGCTGAAGCCCTGCGACTGAAGCAGGTTTCTGGGGTTTTGTTTAGCTTCTATATTTGTAACGTAGTTGCTTAGAGTTGCAGCTCAGAGGCCGGCAGCGTCGGGCAGGGAACGTTGGAGTCCTCCGTCACTAAAGCAAGCAAGCCTCATGTTCGCTTCCAGCTGCCTGGCTGCCGGCCGCCATCTTGGCTAGCAGTTAATTTGCATATTACTCTGATTAGCCAATGAGAAGGGTAGCGGTCGTATGCTAATTACCATGTTTCTCTTTTATTAGATAGGACTAGAGGCCTATATAGTGCACAAAGTTTTGCATGGGTTGGGTCCCTCGGCTGGCAGTTGGGGCCAGTTGGGTAGGTCAGTGGCTGGGAGGCGGTACCGCAGGAGGTTGGCCCCAGCAGCAAGCTAACGGCCAATTCCACCAGGAATCGGGCTCTCTCTGCCCTCCTATCTGGGTCCGTGGTGTGGGTGAACCAGACTCAGGGCTATCAGGGCCCCAGCAGCAAGCTAATCAATGGCTGATTCCTCAAGGAATCAGGCTCCCTCCTCCCTCCTGTCTGGGCCCAGGGTGTGGGTGAACCAGATTCGGGGCTGTCAGGGCCCCAGCAGCAAGGTCTGGGTCAGTGTGCATCATTACTACTGACTGGTTGTCTGGTTGTTGGGTCGTAATGGTTGCTTAGGCTTTTATATATACTAGTTGTACCGGTTAATGCGGATTTTGTAATCAAAGAGAACACGATAATTTCAAGAGAAACATCAAAAGTGCTTTATTCAAAGTAATGTCCATCACTAGCTACACATTTCCCCCATCTTTCAGGTAATTTGTGGATACCGTCCCAATAGAACTTTTCTTGTTTTGAGGCAAACCATTCAGAGACCCAATTTTCCACTTCTTCGTACATTTTGAAGTGCTGCTCAGAAAGTGCGTGTGCCATTGATCGGAACAAGTGGTTAATCTGAAGGAGCAAGGTCTGGTGAATACGGCGGGTGGGTTAATACTTCCCAGGCAAGATCTTTTAACGTAACTTTAACTGGTTTTCAAGTGTGTGATGGTGCGTTATCATGAAGCAAAATTACTTTGCCGTGTCTTCTGGCACATTCTGGTCGTTTTACAATCAAAGCATGGTTCAAATTGACCTGGATGTTCTTTGTCTTTCACATCGAAATCATCACTTTTAAAGCATTTAAACCAGCGTTCACAAGCATCTTGAGATGGAGCATGTTCACCATAAGCTTCCCAAAGTATATGATAACTTTCAGCAGCACTTTTCTTTAAAATAATGAATTAAAACTTCCTGCAAATGCTCTTTTTTTGGCACAAAATTTTATATTTTTAAGTGTAAAAATATCTATGATGTTAACACCTTCAGAAAATTTGACATAGGAAGTTTTGAAGCTTGTTGTCAATACAACAAAATAGCATACATATCAAATTGCATATACAGTGGGGCCTTGACTTACGAGTTTAATTCGTTCCGTGACGAAGCTCTAACTCAAATTACTCGTATGTCAAATCAATTTTCACCATTACAATGAATTGAATGCTGGGCTGATGTTGTGGCGTTCACTGTGATGTTCTCTGCGCCAACTAACGGTGGGGTATCTGAAGCTGGCTCGTAACCCGAATTTTAGCTCGCAACTCAAAGCAAAAAATTGGCCGAGAGAGGGCTCGTATCTCGAAAAACTCGTTAGTCGGAACACTCGTAAGTCAAGGCCCCACTGTATATCAACATATGTGTAACTCCATTTATTGAAAAAAAACCTGCATTATTAACCGGTACACCTAGTAAAGATATCTAGCATGTTAAGGCTTTCTAAGTGAATTACTTTTTTAACTTTTCAGTATATTATTTATGTTCATAATATTACTATTCCTGGTCAATATCTGGAATGGTTAAAAGAAAGGATGTAAAAATAAAGTAATGAAAACTCCAGTAAAGCAATTATTATTTGCACTAAGTAGTATTCTGTTTTAGTTATACCATAATATATATTACAGATGATTTTCATAAGTATTGTGAACCTTAAGACAGAACCCAAGTGAACTTTCAAGGGAGTAAAGATTTTTGGGGAAGCATTTAAATAGTGAAATCCTCAATTTAAAGATTTTTTTAAGTGAAAGTAAATACAGCTAATTAAAAAAATTGAACTGTATTATCAAAGTGTCTTTTTTTCAGTATTGCATATGCAGTATGTGCTGTTGAAGAATAAGCTTAAAATAATCTTATTTTTCCAATTGCTTTAAATGAAGATTTTCAAATGAACAAGAACGTTGAAAGAATAATACACGATCACCCATCTATCTACGTAAATTTAACATTTAGAACCTTTTAAAAAAAAATCACATTTGGCCGAACCGGTTTGGCTCAGTGGATAGAGCGTCGGCCTGCGGACTGAGGGGTCCCGGGTTCGATTCCGGTCAAGGGCATGTACCTTGGTTGCGGGCACATCCCCAGTAGGGGGCGTGCAGGAGGCAGCTGATCGATCTCTCTCATCGATGTTTCTAACTCTCTATCCCTCTCCCTTCTTCTCTGTAAAAAATCAATAAAATATATTTTTAAAAAAATCACATTTGCTTCTCCTGTATATCGATATATGATATATACCTACATACTCATTTTCTCTCATAGACACGTGTTTATACCTGATGCATTATGACATGTCATCCCTCAATTATCACATTGAAAATAATGAACATTAATTCTCTAGCATCTAGTTCATACTTTGAATTTCCCAAATATTCCAAAAATGTCATATATAGCCAGTTTTTCCAAATCCAGGATTCAGTTAGGGTTTAATAATTTCTCTCTCATCCAAATTGACTTTTTAAAAAATTGGATAATTATCTTATGGAATGGTCTACATTATGGATTTGTCTAATTGTGATGTCATGTCTTTCCTCTCTATTCTCTGTAGTTACTGTAAACTTAAACCTTATTTATTGTCCAAAGTTATGGTTTCTAGAATCTGTACATTATAGCATGATATTAAACATGGTTAGTGTTCTTTTACTAATTTTCCTTTCATTTTGCTTTGCCTTTGATTTGGTAATCTTAAGCAATTACTGACATGTTTATAGCATTTTTTTTATAGCATTTTTTTCTTCACATGATCATGCAGTGTTACTCAAGTTCTCATTGTGTTATCTATTTTGGTTTTCTACCTTTAAAAAATGTTTTTATTGATTTCAGAAAGGGAGTGGGGGGAGGGAGAGAAATGATGAGAGAGAATTATTGATTGATTGCCTCCTGCACACCCCCTACTGGAGATTGAGCCAGGAACCCAGGCATGTGCCCTGACCAGGAATTGAACCATGATCTCTGGGTTCATAGGTGGAAGCTCAACCACTGAGCCACACTGGGCAGTTTTCTTTCTTTGTAAAGATATCTGTAGGTAAAACAAGGAAAGTCGAAGCAAAATCACAGAGTGCACTATATAGTTCTTCATGCTATTCTAGGCATTGACATGCAGCTTTCAGCTAATTAGAGCTTTATTTAGTTTTGCTTACTAATGGGGGTGAGGAGAATTAGAATTCTCCATGAGATGGTTTCAAACTACATGCTCTCTATTCCTCTGCTCATTCTGAGTCACTGCTCATCTCTTTTCCTTCCTGTAGCAAGATGCATATCACAACACAGGCTATAGTGAGGCGGATGTAGGGATAATCCGAAATTTATCTATTTTTTAAAAGGAGTTATTCAGCAGCTTTGAAAGATTGTTAGTAATTCTTTGTATAGTCCTTATTACTTCACTTGAGAATTGCTTGCCTATTGCACATGTCACTTGAGAATAGCTGGCCTATTACACAGGTGATAAATGAAACAGAACCGACATTACTTTCCTTCTTAAAAAAACAAACGAGCAAAAACCCACCATCTAATAACTGGGAATTAACTTGCCTGAGGTCCTGTATTTGCTTCACTCTAAGAAATGGTTGTCTGGGGGAGATTCTACTCATGTGAATTTTGAAAACAACTCCCCTAAATGCACCAACAGAAAAGCCCATAAGTGATTTGATGGGTACCTCAAATTAACCGCTACCCTGTGCAAGGTCTAGTTTGTTATTCTTCAATGTCTGAAAACATATTTTTGATTCTGGCTGAAGTTGCTGGTTTAGCTCATCTTTTATTTTATTTATTTATTAATTTTTTTTAACAGTGAATAAATTACTGAATAACTTTGATTCTGGCTACATTGGAGGCTTTTATGGTACTGATAATAGTAACAATTATATAGTGCTTTTTATCTCTTATAATATATTCCTTGAGCATTTCACCTTCCAGTTAAAAACCATTATTAGGTTGTTATCAGGAAAACATTAGCTGTAGAAAATGTTCCAGACTGTACTCAAGTATATATAGCCCAAAGTAAAAGTCCAAAATAAAATCAAACAATGTTATGGCAATACTGTGGTGCACATTTGTGTATATAAGATTGTACTGTGAGAATTTATAGTATAAGTTTCTAGAAAAGAAATTGCTAGGTCAAAGATTATGCACATTTAAATTAAACGATGTTGCCACATTACACCTCAAATAAAGTTTCACCAATTTATATTCTCACCATTGTATGTAAGGACCTGTTTTCCTTTGTTCTCACCAACATTGTTTATTATGAATCTTTTTCACTGTGGTAGTGAAAAATGGCATATTGTTTTAATTTCTTTTTTTAAAAAATAAATTCTTTGAGTATCTTTTCATACACTTAGTAGACACATAACATTTATACCTTTTTTCTTTTAACTGCCTTTGCCTTTTTTTTGAAAGTGGTGTTTAAGTGAATTTTGAGAGTCCTTTATATGTATGAATATTAGCTGTTTGTCAGATATTAAAAATGTCCTCTAATTTGTCTTTTAACTTTCTGATTGGGTATTTTGAACATATAAATTTAACATTTTTAGTAGTTTTCTTCATGCTACTATTAAATGTTTGTTTGAAAACTTCATGTTTTTGTTTAATGACTTTTAAATTTGGAAATAAATTTGCAAGGTTAAATAAAAAATATAGAAGAACTATAAAGTGTGATGAAAAATTTCCCTTTTATATCTGCCCACCATCCTGGTTTTTCACCAGCACCAACTTTTTTTCATAAGAAACCACTGTGAATAGTTTCTTATGAATCCCACCACAGTATATAGATGCCAACTCAAATATGTCTGTCACTTTCCCCCACCACACTATTCTATATATTGTATTTTCCCCAGTTACTATATCTTGAACATGTGTGCAAAAGCGTTTCTTCAGCTTTTTAAAACATTGAGGTATACTTGGCATCTAACATATTAGTTTCAGGTATACTTGATGACTTAATATTTCTACATATTGTGACATGACCACCACAATACATTTATTTAACATCTACAGTGGGGCCTTGACTTACGAGTGTCCCGACTAACGAGTTTTTCGAGATACCAGCCGTCTCTCGGCCGATTTTTTACTTTGAGTTGCGAGCTAAAATTCGGGCTACGAGCCAGCTTCAGATACCCCACTGCTAGTTGGCACAGCGAACGTCACAGTGAACGCCACAACATCAGCCCAGCATTCAATTCATTGTAATGGTGAAAATTGATTTGACATACGAGTAATTTGAGTTAGAGCTTCGTCACGGAACGAATTAAACTCGTAAGTCAAGGCCCCACTGTATCATCATACAATTTTTTTTCTTGTGACGATAACTTGTAAGATTTACTCTCTTAGCAACTTTCAGATAATGTAGTACTGTATTATTAACTGTAGTTACCATGCTGTAATGTACATCACATCCCCATGATATTAATTTATAACTGGAACTTCGTGCCCTTTGACCCCCTGCATCCATTTTACACACCCCTGCCCTCTGGCCTCTGGCAACCACTAGTCTGTTCTTTATGAGCTCTGTTATTTGTTTTTGTTTTGTTTTTAGATTCTACATATAAGTGAGATCATATGGTATTGGTCTTATCTCTGACTTATTTCACTTATCCTAATGCCCTTAAGGTCCATCCATGTTGCCACAGATGGCAAGATTTCCTTTTTTTTTTTTTTTTTTTTTAATGGCTGAATATTATTCCTGTGTGTGTGTGTGTGTGTGTTTGTATACACATTTTCTTTATCCATTTATTCATTGATGGACACTTAAGTTGCTTCCATGTCTTGGCTATTGTAAATAATGCTGCAGCGAACATCCAGGTACATATGTATTTTTGAATCAGTGGTCTAGATTTCTTGGGGTAAATACCCAGAAATGGAATTGCTGGGCCATATGGTGGTTCTATTTTTAATTTTTTTAGAACTTCCGTACTATTTTCCTTAATGGCTGCATCAAGTTACATTCCCACCAGCAATGCATAAGGGTTCCCTTTTCTCCACATCCTTGCCAACACTTATTTCTTGTCTTTTTGATATAGCCGTTGTAACAGGTGTGAGGTGATAACTCGTGGTTTTGATTTGCATTTCCTTGATGATTAGTGATGTTGGCTATCTGTATATCTTTGGAAAACGTCTATTCAGGTCCTCTGCCCATTTTTGAATCAGATTTTTTTTTTCTGTTGAGTTGTAGGAGTTCTTTATATAGTTTGTATATTAACCCCATATCAGACATACGATTTGCAAGTATTTTCTCCCATTCCTTAGGTTTGCCTTTACATTTTATTAGTAGTTTTCTTGGCTGTGCAGCTTTTTACTTTGATGTATTCCCACTTGTGTATATTTGCTTTTGCTGCCTTTCCTTTTGGTGCCAAGTCCAAAAAATCATATCCAAGACCAATGTTAGGAGCTTATCTCCTATTCTTTTTTCTAGGAATTTTATGGTTTCAGGTTTTATGTTCAAGTCTTCAATCCATTGAATTTTGTGTATAGTGTGTGATAGTGGTCCAGTTTTTCTTTTTCATGTGGCTGTCCTAATTTTCCCAGTACCATTTATTGAAGAGATTGCCCTTTACCCATTGTATATTCTTGGCTCTTATGTTGTAAGTTAATTGGATATGAGTTTATTTCTAGGCCCTCTATTCTGTTCCATTGATCGATGTGTTTCTTTTTATGTCAATACCATACTCTTTTGATTACTATAGCTTTGTTATATAGTTTGAAATCAGGGAGAGTGATGCCCCTGGCTTTGTTCTTCTTTCTCAAGATTGCTTTGGCTATTCAGGATCTTTTGTAGTTTCATACAATTTTAGAATTGTTTTTCTATTTGTGAAAAATGCCATTAGTATTTTTATAGGGATTGTGCTGAATTTGTAGATTGGTTTGATTTAGTATGGACATTTTAACAATATTGACTCTTCTAATTCATGGGTACCAAATATCTTTAGTTTCTTTTTCAAGTTTTATGGTTTTTCACCTCCTTGATCAGATTTCTTTCTTTCTTTCTTTCTTTCTTTCTTTCTTTCTTTCTTTCTTTCTTTTTTTTTTTTTTAGTGCAATTGTAAATGGGATCATTTTCTTAATTTCTCTGCTAGAAACTCAAAATTTTGTATATTGATTTTGAATCCTGCATCTTTACTGAACTAGTGTATTAGTTCTGACAGTGTTTTGGTGTAGTCTCTGAGGTTTTCTATGTATAATGTTATATCATCTACAAAGAGTGACAGTTATGCTTCTTGTTTTCTGATTTGGATGCCTTTTATTTTGTTCTTGCCTAATTGCTCTGCTTAAGGACTTCTAGTACTATCCTATATAATAAAAGACTAATAAGCAAATCGACCAAATGGTAGACCAGTTGCTATGACACACACTGACCATCAGGGGGCAGATGCTCAATGCAGGAGCTGCCCCCCCTGGTGGTCAGTTCACTCCCACAGGGGGAGCACTGCTCAGCCAGAAGCTGGGCTCACAGCTGGCAAGCACAGCGGTGGTGGCAGGAGCCTCTCCCACCTCCACAGCAGTCGGACATTCCCCGAGGGCTCCCGGACTGCGAGAGGGCACGGGCTTGGCTGAGGGACCCCCCTCCTTCCCCGAATTTCATGCACTGGGCCTCTAGTAAACACACACACACGGACACATACACACACACACGTGTACATACACACACATACATCTATCTATCTATATAAAAGCCCAATATGCAAAGTGTCCCCTTGGGAGTTGGACCAACTGGGAGTTTGATCACTCACTATGACATGTGCTGACCACCAGGGGATGGCACGGAACGAAGGAAGGCCCCAGCCGGAGCCGGGGAAGGGAGGCCCTGGCCTGCAGCTGGCAGCCGCTGGTGACCCTACCCGTTCACGAATTTCATGCCCTGGGCCTCTAGTGTTGAACAAAAGTAGTGAGAATGGGCATCCTTGTCTTGTTCTTGATCTTAAAGGAAAAGCCTTCAGTTTTTCATTGTTGATTATGATGTTAACTGTGGGCTTTTGGTAGTTATATCGAGGTACATTCCTTCTATATCCACTTTGTTGAGAGTTTTTATCAGAAAGCGATGTTGGATTTTGTCAAATGCTTTTTTTTGCATTTATTGAGATGACTAGTGGCCTGGTGCACGAAATTCGTGCATATTAAAAGGGTATTAATTAGAGGAAATATTTTAATATTGCTATTTGTCCTTTATAATAGAAGTGTCAGAGATGAAAGAAAATTAGTAAAAATGTATATGAAAATCTTCCTCCTGTCAGAGTCTGGGGTGCACCATGGGACCCAGAGTCAAGTCCCCGCCCATCCATGTGTGCCTCAAAATCACGTGAGACCCAGACCCTGCCGGGTCCCCCCCACCCAGCTGGTCCCACCCTTGTCAAGCCCCGCCGGGTGGGGGCACAGCCTCAGGTACCCTGGCCTGGCACCGGGGTTGGGGGGTGCGGCCTGAGGTCGCCCAGCTCAGGCTGGGGTGCGCGCCTTAAGGTCCCCTGTCAAGCCCTGCTGGGTGGGGGATGCAGTCTCAGGTCCCCCATCAAGCCCCGCTGAGCAGGGGGCATGGCCTGAGGTCCCCCGGCCCCGGGGCGAGGGGAGCAGCCTGAGGTCCCCTGGCCCAGTACTGGGGCTGGGGCACACCTTGAGGTCCCCCGTCAAGCCCCGCCAAGCGGGGGGTGTGGCCTCAGGTCCCCCGGCCCGGCACCAGGGTGGGGGGGTGCAGCCTCAGGTCCCCAGGCCCAGTGCTGGGATGGGGGGCGCGGCCTGAGGTCCCCTGTCAAGTCCGCCGGGTGGGGGGCAGGGGGCGTGGCCTGAGGTCGCTGCTGATTGCTCGTTTAGGCTTGTTACGGGCACTTGGCCTCTGCTCTGGGTGCAGCCATCTTGTGTTACGGGACCCCCACCCCCCCACCTCTGCTGTGGGAGTTGCCATCTTTGTGGTGGCATGACGGTCCATTTGCATATTCCCTCTTTATTTGCCGGGGTCCAGCCCCAGCGGGTCCAGGGGTCCCCAAAGGCGTGGACGGAGTCGGTGAAGAAGGAATGACACGGAGACAGCGTTCAGTTGATCATCAGCCTAGCCAGGATCTCTAGCCAGGAACTCCAGCCAAGTTCTGGTCTGGATCTCCAGAGAGGTTCTGCTTAGGATCTCCAGCCAGGTTCTGTCCAGGTTCTCCAGCCAGGTCCAGTCACCAGGTTCTAGTCAGGTTCTCTTGCCAATTTCTGTAGTCAGGTTCAGTCCAGGATCTTTTGCCATGTTCTCTCCAGTGAAGTTCTTCTGTCTCCAGGCTCCGTGTAGGTTCTGTCTTCTGAATTCTGTGTTCTAAGTTCTGTCTCTTTCTGTCTTGTTACAACTGTATTTATACCAGTTGATTCAATCCTATCAATTCCTATTACAAAGGTTAGGGCGTTTCTTATCTCCATTCCAGGGAGTAAAGATTATGTAGCTTAAGCATGATTGTTCATAGTTAAAGTGATTAATTACCCACCTGGCACTTAGTTGAGGGGTTTTATTCCCTCCCTAACTTCAGGGGAAAATCCCTACCTGGGGATTCAACCTTTCTCAGAGAGGAGACCTTGGTTAAAACACATAGTGCCAAGAAGGTGAGCAAACATCTTAAGAACAGTATGCCATATATGCCAGGTCCCTTGAAACAGCAAGCGTGGACCGGCTCCCGGCAAATTCCCCCTTTTTTATTTTTTAAAAGCGGGCATTAAAAAGAAAAACCTGAAATGCTCTCTTGTATCCATTTTAAGAGTAGGATTGGCGCTTTCCGCTATTACCTGAGTCCTGATCTATCACCCCAGGGAGAGCTTGCCAATCCTGCACTTTCCCGGGGTGGAAAGGCTGCAGTGGGGTTAAGGATAAGGCTCCTTGGGCCTACCTTCTCCCATGCCATTACATTTACCTTTCCTTCCTCAGAAAAGCATGGACATACTTCTTGTATAAAACGTTCTGTCTGACTGGGAGTAACCTTAATTCCTCTGCTAGCAAGCATATGTGTTAAAAGATCAATACAGAGTCTTATTTCTTTAGACTCAGTATGGCACATCTTCTTAATCTAAAGATCAATACAGAGTCTTCTTTCTTTGGACTCAGAATGGCACATCTTCTCAATCTAAGGATCAATACAGAGTCTTTCTTTGGACTCAGTATGGCACATCTTCTCAATCTAAGTTCTGTACTATCCACCTTCTTGCCCTACTTATCTTCTATAAGGAGGTCTGCAGTACCCTGGTGGAGTCCTATCCGTCCCGAGCGTGGGGGTTCTCAATGGGGGTGGGGGCTTACCTATGGGAATCCTGTTCCAGGGGTTCCCAAAGGTGTGGACGGAGTAGGCGAAGACTATCCACCCTCTTCCTATGGTGGAGTCCTATCCATCCCGAGTGTGGGGGGCACTTACCTAAGGGGTCCCTGTTCGGGCGCCAGATGCCGGGGTCCAGCCCCAGCGGGTCCAGGGGTCCCCAAAGGCGTGGACGGAGTCGGTGAAGAAGGAATGACACGGAGACAGCGTT
The DNA here is from genome assembly GCF_963259705.1 of Myotis daubentonii. Taxonomy (NCBI): domain Eukaryota; kingdom Metazoa; phylum Chordata; class Mammalia; order Chiroptera; family Vespertilionidae; genus Myotis; species Myotis daubentonii. The sequence continues at coordinate 25,071,372 of NC_081840.1, read as the reverse complement.
CAGTTGATCATCAGCCTAGCCAGGATCTCTAGCCAGGAACTCCAGCCAAGTTCTGGTCTGGATCTCCAGAGAGGTTCTGCTTAGGATCTCCAGCCAGGTTCTGTCCAGGTTCTCCAGCCAGGTCCAATCACCAGGTTCTAGTCAGGTTCTCTTGCCAATTTCTGTAGTCAGGTTCAGTCCAGGATCTTTTGCCATGTTCTCTCCAGTGAAGTTCTTCTGTCTCCAGGCTCCGTGTAGGTTCTGTCTTCTGAATTCTGTGTTCTAAGTTCTGTCTCTTTCTGTCTTGTTACAACTGTATTTATACCAGTTGATTCAATCCTATCAATCTCTATTACAAAGGTTAGGGCGTTTCTTATCTCCATTCCAGGGAGTAAAGATTATGTAGCTTAAGCATGATTGTTCATAGTTAAAGTGATTAATTACCCACCTGGCACTTAGTTGAGGGGTTTTATTCCCTCCCTAACTTCAGGGGAAAATCCCTACCTGGGGATTCAACCTTTCTCAGAGAGGAGACCTTGGTTAAAACACATAGTGTCAAGAAGGTGAGCAAACATCTTAAGAACAGTATGCCATATATGCCAGGTCCCTTGAAACAGCAAGCGTGGACCGGCTCCCGGCATTTATTATATAATTTTTGTTCTTCGTTTTGTTAATGTGGTGTATCACATTGATTGGTTTGTGGATGTTGAACCATATTTGATCCCTAGAATAAATTCCACTTCATCATAGCATATGATCCTTTTAATGTATTATTAATTTGGTTTAATAATACAAAATTAAACCAATTTAATTTTGTTGAGGATTTTTACATGTATGTTCATTAGGGATATTGGTTTGTAATTTTACTTTCTGTGGCATCCTTGTCTGGCATTGGTATCAGGGTAATGCTGGCCTTGTAAAATGAATTTGGAAGTGTTACTGTCTGTTATATATTTTGTAAGAGTTGAGAGTGGTATGAATTTTTACTTAAATATTTGGTAGAATTCACCAGTGAAGCTGTCAGGTCCAGAATATTCATTTGTTGGATTCAGTTTTGTTTTGTTTTTAATAGTTGCATAGTATCCCATCGTCTGAATGTATATTTAACATGTTTTCTGCTGATAGGCAGCCATTTAATTTGTTTGCAGCCTTTTGATAACATAAAACATGCTGTAATTTTTACAAATGTCATCTCACATGTATCCATATGTAGTATTAAGACAAAGTCTTAGTGACATTGAGCATCTTTTCATGTACACAAACAAGTGTGGTGATTGGGGGGAAGTAGGTGGAGGAGGGCATAGAGGAGATAAAAGGTGATGTGCTGGAAGGAGACTTGACTTGGGGTGGTGAACACATACAGTGTATAGATAAAGATACGTTGTGGAATTGTGCACCTGTATAATTTTGTTAACCAGCATCACCTCAATAAATTCAATAAAAACGAACATAAAGATAAATTCTCAGAAATAATGTTGCTTATTTAAAGGGTAAATGCTTTTGTAATTTTTAAAGATACTACCAAGTTGCCTTCCATAGGGGTTGTATCACTCACTTTGCATGCCTTCAAGCCATGTATGAGGTTGTGTGCCACAACCTCACATAGTTTTGCTATTCATAGGTAAGAAATAGTATTTTAGAGTGCTTTAATTTGCATCTCTCCTATTTTGAGTGGGGTTGAGCATCTTTTCATAAGCTTTGGGTCTTTTTTGGGGATAGGGAGCCAGTTCATGAGCTTCATCCATTTTTTAAAATACATTTTCTACTTGGTCATTTCTTATTGCTGAGAGCTTTTATAGATTAAGGAGATTAGTCCTTTGTAAATTTGCAAATACTGGTGTCTAATAGTTTTATAGTTTAGCCCATTTGGAATTTATTTTGCTGTAAGCAATGTGTGAGCTCATAGTTAATTTTTTTTTTTTTTGGATAGGCAGTTGTCTCAATCAACCTAATTTATTAATCCCATCTTTTTCTCAGTGGTTTAAATGTCACCTTTTTCATAATATGAGTTCCAATGGGTATTTGCATTTTCTGTTTCATCAACTTGTTTGTTCTTACATGAATGTCATATTTTTTAAATAACCCTAGTTTTAATATATTTATATCTTTTTCTTTCATAGTAGTAGTCTTTGTTATTCTTTCTTGTCATCATTTCCTTGTGATGTATGTATATTTTTCCATTTTCTTAAGTCACCAGGGATTTCATTGAAATTTTGATTGAAATATGTTGAATTTGTGGATTATTTTATAGAGGGAAGTTTGACACCTTTATATTGGGCTAAGGTAGTCTCTTTATTTATGTTCCTCAGTAGATTTTACCTTTAAAAAAGTTTTCTTTGTTTACCTTGTACATTTTTTTCCTTAGGATTATTATTTTTGGACTAGAGGCCTGATGCACGAAGATTTGTGCAAGAATAGGCCTTTCTTCCCCTGGCTGCCGGCACTGCCTTCGCTCCGGCCCAGAGCCGCCTTCTGCGTTCACGCATTGCCCAGAGGCCTGGAGCGGCTGGGGCGGGGCGGAACGCCTGCGTTGTCAACATGGTCAACATGGCGATGACACAAGCATCCCGGCCAGCGGTCATCTTTGTCATGTCAATTTGCATATTCCCTCCTTATTGGCTGTGGGCGCCGCATGGTTTTTTTGCGATGCAATGGTCAATTTGCATGTTTCGTCTTTATTAGATAGGATAATAAGGCTTTAGTTTCTAACTTGAGGGTAAATAGAGGGTAAATAACCCTTCAGTCTATCACTATGTTTCTAACGGGTTGTTGCTTGTAGGTAAGAAAATTATTGACTTTTAAAAAATAAACTTATTAGAATAGTTTTAGATATGTAGAAAAGTTGATCTTACAGAGACCTCCCATATATCCTGCACCCAGTTTCTCCTGTTATTAACTTTTCAGATTACTGTGGCACATTTGTTAATGAACCAGTGTTGATTGATACATCATTATTAACTTACAGTCCATACTTTATTCAGATTTCTTTAGTTTTTACCTAATGTCCTTTTTCTTTCCCAGGATCCAAAACTATTGATTTTAATTTATTAATTTTGTAACCAGACACTTTATGGAATTAGCTTATACTTTCTAGTACTTTTTCTGCTTATTTTTAAAGGATTTTCAGATATGCAATTATATTTATAAATAATAAAATTTTGTTGTTGTTGTTAATCTTCACCCGAGGATATTTTTCCATTGATTTTTAGAGATATTGGAAAGGAGGGAAGGGGTTGGGGACGGGGGAGAGGGAGAGAGAGAGAGAAAGAGAGAGAGAAACATCAGTATGGGAGAGAGACATTGATTGGTTGCCTCCCACACTCGCCCTGACTCTGTGGGGGATTGAACCTGCAACCCAGCTCTTGATTGGGAATTGAGCCTGTGACCCTTCAGTCTGCAGGCTGATGTTCTACCACTGAGCTACACTGGTCAGGGCTGTAACAATTTTAACTTTTTAAAAATATTTATACTTTTTTTCTTGTGTACTTGCTTTGCATGGTAATTTACATATCTATAATAAATAATGCTGACAATATGGGCAGCCTTGCCTTATTCCCTACTTTAATGGGAATTTTAGTGTTTTACTGTTAAGTATATTATTTTTGTTTGAAATATAGATTGTTGTTTTTTTCTTTATCCTTTTATGGAAGTATTTATTTGTTTTCTGGTGACTTCTTGTCACTCATTATCTGAATAGTATTTACCCTGACGTTTTACAAGTCATATCTACCTTATCTTTTTCGTAGCTCATTTCTGGTTCCTCTGAACTACAGGGTATTCCCAAAAATGTAAATACATTTGAATAATTATAAAGGCACAATAAGTTAAATTTGAAAAGAAATATCAGTTGAGCTATCAGCTGTTCAAGTATGAATGTATATTTTGGGGACATCCTGTATTTCTACTTAGAGGTCTTTTTGTTTACTTAGCTTTGATGTCACTACATTGTTTAAATATTATTAAAACCATTACATAGCCCTGGTTGGTGTGGCTCAGTTGGTTGGAGCATTGCCTTGTACTCCAAAAGGTGGCGGATTAGATTTCTGGTCAGGACACATACCAAGGTTGGGGGTTCGATCCCTGGTCAGGATGTGTGCATGTGGCAACATATCGATGTTTCTCCTGCACATAGATGTTTCTCCTCTCTCTCTTCTCTTCTCCCCTCTCTTTCTTTCTCTTCTCCTGTCCCTCCCCTCCCCTCCCCTCCCCTCCCCTCCCCTCCCCTCCCCTCCCCTCCCCTCCCCTCCCCTCCTCTCTTTAAATTCAATTTAAAAATAAATGAATGAAGAAACCCACATAGTCATTGTGCTGTATATGCCCATGGATGATCTACTTTAGTTTTCTGATTTAATCTTCATCACATAGGCACGGGTCAATTATTAACTCCATTTCCAGCCCTTCTCCCCTCTCTGGAGAATGGAGAATGAGGCTGAAAATTCCAAGCTTCTAATATTTCTTGGTCTTTCAGATGATAGCAGCCCCTCCAGGAGCCCACCAGGAGTCACTTCATTAGAATAGGAGACATTCCTATCCCCTAGGAAATTCCAAGGGATTTAGATGTCAGGAACTGGAGTCAAAGACCAAATATTAGAACAAAAGATTCTCCTTGTTTTCTTATCACTTAGGAAATTCCAAGGGTTTTAGGAGCTCTGCCAGGAACCAGGGGGTAGAAAACAATATATATATATATATATATATATTTTTTTTTTTCTTTCTTTTTTTTTTTTCTATTATTTCTCAGGGAGTGATCAGGGAAAAAAATATCTAAAAAGGAACATTAGGAGGACAATAATGAGAGAAAGTTGAAAAACACTGCTTTGGAGGGAGACTGTCTAGTATAGTGATTGAAAAGTCAAATTCTACACCATTGGAGTCAGACTGGATATAAATCCTGTTTCTACCACTTAACTGCTGCCAGCAAATGACTTCATAGTCTCAATATTCTTATCTGTAAAATGGGGATAATAATATTTTCTTCAAAGGACTGTTGTGAGATATTCATTTGAAGCACCTGGTGCTTGGTAAAACACGAAATCAGTCATTTTTAAGAAGAAAAGGGTTTTTTTTAATGCAGTATTACCATTCCTCAGAAGAGTATCTGGGACTTAATAGGTTCACTAAGTATATGCTGAATGAATGAATGAGTGAATGAATGAATAAAGCTTTTATCCATTAAGTGTGTCAGAGTTGTTACAGAAAATGAGGAAATGACAGCTTTCATATTTACCTCACCTTAAATCTTGAGTGTGATACATTACCTAACTTTAGCATTTACCTTTAAAGGTAGGAATTCTATATAATAAAAGCCCAGCAATCGAATGGCGGAACGACCAGAACAACTGGTTGCCCAGTTGCTATTACGCACACTGACCACCAGGGGGCAGACACTCAGCGCAGAGCCACTTGGCTGACCAGGATGAGCGGCTGCTCCCACTGCGAACCCTGGGCCGACAGGCAGGAACCTGGGCTGCAGGAACCCGGGCTGCGATTGTTGCCTCTTTGCCCTAGGCTCCTCCTCCTCGCTCCCTGTCACCTCCTCTGGATGCCAGCAGACTGCGCAGCATCACCGCAGAGCTGACCCCAGAGGCTGGGAGGTGGGTTCGAGGCCGCTGCAGGACTGAGGCCTACTCCGCTACCTCTCAGTGCTGTTGTCCTTGGACCTGGCCCTGACCAGGTCCCCTGGAGAGGCGAGTGCTCTGGTTCCATGGAAGATGCCGGACCAGGGAGCAGCTGCTCAGAGGATGGATTCACAGCTGCTTCGCTGACCAGGATGAGCGGAGCTCCCACAGCAGGCCGATCCCCGCAGGCCATGCCCTGCACCAGTGCATGAATCCCGTGCACCAGGCCTCTAGTGGATTATATAAGCATGCAATACCATCACTCTGTTTCAAGCAAATTGAGTGAGCTCAGGGCAAAATGATATGTGGGTTCTATTAATACTCCAAATAGAGCTAATTTACTTTTAATTTATAAGTTTTACTGATTTACATTCTTATGTTGGGATCTCAGCTTACAGTTTATTCTTCTGAATTTTAGTGAAACATAAAAAACTACAATCAAATAACTTTAGGGAAAACTTTTTGTGTGTGTGTGTCATTTTATTTCAAAATATTTATTTTTACTTGATCCTCATAGTTTGACTTATCCTTTGCTTTATACTTTTGTTACTGAATTAAATTATTTTGATTTTTAAGTGTTACATTTGAGCTGTTTTGTGTTTGTGTAATATATTACATCAATAGCAGCATAGTTAATAAGTGCAAGAAGAATCCCATTATTTTATATATATTAGCCTATAAAATAATCCCATTGAATATCTGAACTGGTATTTTGTGAGATATAGTAAAAAGATAACCTGGCTCCTATCCTTCAGAATTGCAAAGTGATGTTGATAGTGCTTGTTAATGAATTCTTATTTTCACTTACTATGAATCCTGAAAAATTGTTTTCATAGGCTATTCAGAAACAAATGGAATAAAGAAATAGGCCACGTTATTTAATTTGGACTTTATGAGAACTTCTGGTCCTCATATTTACCATTTAGATGAATTGTTTTTATAAATTTATCAAATTGTTTTTTCCCCCCAAATTACTTGGATTTACGTAGACTGATTAAACTAATAAAACAGTGATTTAGACACCAAATTGTCAATTTACTGATTTACAAAAGGAGATATGAATCAAGGTAGTTCTTTGTATTGGATATTGGTGCCTCAGGTTATATTCTTATGATTTCATTTTGGGAGTCTTTTGGTAAAGAAGGAAGTCCAGCCTCTAGATACACATTTGTATAATACTGAAAGATAACTCTGTGCTATCTCTTTATTTTATTAGATGCGTAAATATCTAGACCTTTCTGTTTTTGCTTGCTGTTCTTGCATATTGTAGTAACCAGTTATAATTTTCAGCTATTGTTTATTACACCATAGGTTGGCTGCTGCTTGATGGTTTGGGAATATACCTATGTTAATCTCATCAGGAAACCACTGCAGCACATAGGATAGGATGGACCAGTTTTGGAAAGGATTTTTCTGAATCACTAATTCTATCGAAATAGTTTAGATTATTGGGTACTTGTTACTTTCATTTGTGAAAAATTTCTAGACTTTCAATGTGCTATCTTAATTGACAAATTCTTTTAGACAGGAATTGTTTGGAGACCCTTTTGGAATTATGTGACAATTGTGTTTTTTGTGTGTGTGTTTTTTTACCTCCCTTTTGTTCTCTGTAGTAATCTAAAGATGATTATGGAAACTGAGGGAAAGCTCTGCTATAAAGTACATTGTAGTCTTTTTCCTTTCTATCATTTTGTTCTTGTTTTGTAACATTCCATATCTAGTTCATTATATTTTACTATAAGGCTGGATCCCTTCCTCCAACTATTCCTCAACAACAACAACAAAAAAATTAAACCATAGTATCTGAATCATTAAAGTGTCTCTTATATTCCCTCCAATTCCCTTACTCTCCCTCCAATTGCCTTTTTTGGATTTTCAACAACACTACCTGGTTTTCTAGAAAAGTCCTAAAAAATTAACATAGATATAGTAACTATTACTAGTGGATAACTTAACCATTTCTTTGATGATTAGTGAGATTGAGCATCTTTTCATATGTCTATTGGCCATCTGTATGTCCTCTTTGGAGAAATATCTATTTAGGTCCTTTGCCCATTTTTAAATTGGATTGTTTGTTTTTTGGGTGTTGAGTTGTATTCTTTATAAATTTTGTATATTAACCCCTTATTGGATGTATCATTGGCAAATATCTTCTTCCATTCATTCAGTAGGTTGTCTTTTCATTTTGTTGATGGTTTCCTTTGCAGTGCAAAAACTTTTTAGTTTGATGTAGTCCCATTTGTTTCCCTTGCCCGAGAAGATATAGCAGTAAAAATATTGCTAAGAGAAATGTCAGATTTTACTGGCCATGTTCTCTTCTAGGAGTTTTATGGTTTTGAGTCTTACATTTAAGTTTTTAATCTATTTTGAGTGTAAGAAGTGGTCCAGTTTCATTTTTTTTACATGTATCCATCCAATTTTCCCAACACCATCTATTGAATACACTGTCTTTATTCATTGTATGTCTTGTCACATATTAATTGACCATATAGGTGTGGGTTTATTTCTGTGCTCTCTATTCTGTTCCATTTGCAGATCATTGATTTCTGACTGAACTGGTACAAATGCCTGAGTATGACTACATGATGAGCAAATCTCAGAAATCAAGAAGTTAACTAATCATGGCATAATAGGACTAAAAAAAAACAGCTTGTCTTTTTTAATGTTATAACTTTTTGCTATATGAGATCTATGAGATAGGTGTTTAAGATGTATAAGAAGAATACTTGAAGTCTGCGATGATTGCTTGCAGAGCTGTGACCTTTCCTAGTTATGTAATGAGGGCCTTGTTTGTCCATCAGTATTACACCACCTGCTAAACCACCTTCATTCTCTGCTGTCCACTGTTTGTGGTATCCTGGCAAGAAGTAAAACCAGCCTTATTATACAAGTAATTTATAATAATAGACAGACTTCTACATGAAGATAAGATAGATTAGCTTTTATCACCAGAGGACAACTTATGTGCTTGGTTGCACCAGCATTACTGGTAACTTAAAGATGACATCTCTCTATATAAAACCCTAATATGCAAATAGACTGAACAGTTGAACAATCAAACAACCAAACAACTGAACAACTGGTCGCTATGACGTGCACTGACCACCAGGGGGTGTGCATGGAACATGGTGGGTGTTGACAGGTGGCAGAGCATGAAACATGGGGGGTGTCGGCCACGGTGGGATGGTGGAGCATGTGAGCAGTGGTGCTAGACCAAGGTGGGGTGCCGGTCGCTGTCATCGGGGCGAGCCTCTGGTTGTTACTGAAAATTCTTTGCTCCCGTGTGCTGCGGTCCCGCCCAGCGCTTGCACCTGCTGCCAGCACTGTCCCTGTTCGCACCCGCTACCGATGCTGGAGCCACCACTTGCACCTGCAGGCACCAGTCCTGATCGCTCGGTGCCGTCAGCAGGTGTGAGCAGCAGCTGCCGGCCCCGATTGTCCCTGAGGGCTTCTCCACCTCCCCTTGCTCCTGAGGGCTGATCGGGGCAGCAGCTGCCACTCGCACCTGCTAATGGCGCTGGCCCCGCTTGCACCCTCTGCTGGCACCAGACCAAATTGCTCTGCGCTGGCAGACAGGACGGGGGGGGGGGGGGGCTGTGACGGGAGGGGGCACAGAGGATGGGCCAAGAACCACTCCTGTGCCCATCACAGCCTCGCGGCCCACAGTTCCTTTCAAGGTGCGTGAATTCGTGCACTGGGCCCCTAGTCTACAATAAAAAATTGTAACCTAGAAAGGTAAAATGCGTCCTTTTGGAAATACTAGTACTTTTGGTTGTTATAGAACACAGTTAACCTTAAGTCAATAAGTACTTGCCAAAAAAATTTTGAAATAGATGTTGTAATTTAGAACTGGGTTGTTGAATGGGATACAAAAATTGTATTTTTAACAGAAACGTAAGCAGTTTTATCTTGTAAAAGTTTTTTTCTTCAGGGAAAAAAACCCCCTGCTTTTCCATGAGAAGCTGCTTGTTGGTAAATGGAATTCTGATGTCTCTGAAAATCTTTCTTTGAAAACACAGTATTGATATATCTAATTTAATCTATACTAATAAAAGGGTGGGGGATCAGCCTGGCAGGCAGGTGAGTGGTTACGAGCCAGCGGTCCTGGATTGCGAGAGGGATGTTTGACTGCCAACCCCTGTGGGATCGGGCTTAAACTGGCTGTTGGACATCCCCTGAGGGGTCCTGGATTGGAGAGGGTGCAGGCCGGGCTGAGGGACCCCCCCCACCACACACACACGAATTTTGTGCACTGGACCTCTAGTAAAATATAATAGTGAATAGTAAATACTACTAGGTTTGCTCTTTGATATATAATTTATAAAACTAAAAAATAGATGACCTGACTAGTTTCTCTTTTTTTGGTGTTTGATTTTAGGGGACCAGTGAAACCCATGTAAATGCAGACATCTTTTAAAATTTTCTTGTAATATTAGTGAAGCACAGTACAGGGAGGGTTTATGATCCATTTATGATTTGATACTAATATTATCACTTGTGCGGAAATCAGCTGAGAGGCCCTTGAAGTAATGCGGGTAGAGCAGACAACAAAGTTACACAACAGCCCAGTGTGTACCTATGCACTTTATCTCTGTGCGAAAAGTGAAACTGTTGCAGCACAGCTCAGCTGTCACCTGGAAACCTCAGGGGTAAACTCTGACAGGGCTTAAAAAAACCTTTATAAAAAAACATAGTATAAAATAAAGGGTTCCATTTGTAGTTTGAGTAGGAAATACAAGCGTTCATCATCTGATACTAGTTTTCAGTATGAAATGGTCACATACTTTTTGTTTTGTTTTCAGTCTTTTCAATAATCAGTGTTTAAAAGGAATTCTGTACTTACTATATATATAGATCCTACACATTTTAGTGTGTTTCTTGGCACTCAATTATCTACTGCTTTTGGCAGTATGATAGTAGGGAAGGTAGAGTTTATTTAGATCTGTTTTAGGCATTCATCTTTGACTCATTTGTAGAGGCAAATACGATAGAATATTCAATATTAAGTAGTTTCTTTTATCTTTTCCCACGTGAAGAGGCCATTAACATTTCCATTGTCTGCCACTCTGAGTAATAATGGAGAGATTGCTCTCTTTCCATCCATTTGATTAATGTAATCAATCATTTTTATCTTAGTATGGACTACGGTGAACAATGATGGAACTCTGACTCGTTTTTCATTGACAAAATGGAATTGGTATTGTGGTATATAGTCAAACATGCCGTGGCATAGGTATAAGAAACCTTGTTTACTTTCGTTGCTTTGATATTATTAAGATGGTAATTTTGACTAAGTCATTCAGAGTCTGTAGGTCTAAATTTCCTGTCTGGAAATGAGTGTGTTGAACTAATGATCTCCAGGAATTCTAGTTCTTATGTGAACATAACACCTGTAAACCAGCATCATGCAGAATTTTTGTAAATACTCTGAGTAGTATATGGGTTCATATTTGTGTTTACTTTGAATTTTTTATTAATTTGAATGTGTGTGTATGTCTGTGTATTTTCTGCTTAACTTATTCAGAGCTTCTTTTTTTACACAATGAATGCTAAGTTTATTAACACTATAAATTAAACAACTTAGAATTTTAAACTTAACTCTACCAGTTGAAACATTTTAGTCATTTTTAAGAGATTTGGTTTTTAAAATATGGCTTAAGATCCTTTTAGCTTAAATTGCATTTTTAAATTTAGTATTCATTTTTAAGTACTTAAGCTATCTTACAAATATTTCAAAGTACTTAACTCTTTTAAACCTGATATTTATGGATTTTGTAAAATTTTAAATATATTTTTCAGCTTAAAATTGTAAGTCTAAATCAGTTATTCAATGATCTTTTTAATTGGAATCAGTTTTATTATTTTTTATTTTTTTAATTTAAATTTATTATTGTTTAAATTATTACATAATTCTCCTTTCCCCCCATTTTCCTCTTCCCTGCTGCCCCACAGTTTTATTTCTTATATACCCTAATATGAATGACTTCTTAATCTAAATATTTAAAAATACCAAATATATACCTATTGTGCCCATATCTAATCCAAAAATATTACTCTCCCTCCCAAATAATTAAAAAGAAAATAAAAAGCACACATTTTAATTACATCCGTATTCTACACCTGCCTGTTTCACCAGGATCTTTTCAATTTTACCATCTCAAAAATGTGAGGTTATCTTTCCAAGCAAATGTAGTTATGTTCTCAGATAAATGAAAACATTTGGAATCTAGAGCTATAGACATCCAGTGTGATTTTTTTTTTTCTTATGAATGTGGACATAAGTTGAGTCTAGTTTTATAGTCTCTACCAATAGTGAATCTGAGGCCATCCTATCTAATAAAAGAGAAACATGGTATGGGAGTACGACCAATACCCTTCCCATTGGCTAATCAGGGCAATATGCAAATTAACTGTCAGCCAAGATGGCGGCGGGTAGCCAGGCAGCTTGAAACTAACATGAGGCTTGCTTGCTTCAGTGACGGAGGAAACCAACGTTTCCCGCCTGCCTTGCAGGCCTCTGAGCCTGCAGTTTGAAATATTTTAACAAATAAAGAAGCTAAAAAAACCCCCAGAAACCAGCTTTCAGCGAGCTGGGATCTCAGAGCTGGAGTCAGAGCTGGAGTTATACATTGTTTCGAACCGAAACAAACCAGATACCTACTTCAGCAGTGGAGGCCTAGGAGCTGGAGCCTCAGAGCTAAAGCTGGCCCAGAATTAAAAAGAAAAAAAAGAAAAAAAGGAGTGGTTGGGAGCTTCCGTCACCCGCCAGCCTGAAAACAGCCCTCAGCCCCTCACCCAGGATGGCCAGGCACCCCAGTGGGGACCCCCACCCTGAAGGGTGTGTGACTAGCTGCAAACAGCCATCATCCCCTCACCCAGGCTGGCAAGGCACCGCAGTGGGGACCCCCACCCTGATCCAGGACACCCTTCAGGGCACACCAGCCGGCCCCCACCCGTGCACCAGGCCTCTATCCTATATAGTAAAAGGGTAATATGCCTCCCGGCACCGGGATCAGCATGACAGGGGGCAGCGCCCAAACCCCCTGATCGCCCTGCAGCTCTGTGTGTGACAGGGGGCGGGGTCACAACCTCCCTATCCGCCCTGCTCTGTGCCTGATACGGGGGAGCTCCCCAACCTCTGATCGCCCTGCAGCTCTGTGTGTGACAGGGTGCGGCGCCCCAACCCCCTGATCGGCCCTGCTCTGTGTGTGATGGTACGGCGCCCCAACCCGCCCCCCACCCCCCACGGGCCCTGCTCTGTGTGTGACAGGGTAGAGCCATAACCTCCCCATCGGCCCTGCCCTGAGTGTGAGAGTGGTGGCGCCCCAACCCCCTGATCGGCCCTGCTCTGTGGGTGATAGAGGGTGGCGCCACAACACCCCCCACCCCCCACCCCCCACGGGCCCTGCTCTGTGTGTGATGGGGTAGAGCCATAACCTCCCCATCGGCCCTGCCCTGAGTGTGACAGTGGCGGAGTCCCAACCCCCTGATCCGCCCTGCTCTGTGTGTGACAGGGGGCGGCGCCCCAACTCCCCTATCGGCCCTACTCTCTGAGTGACAGGGGGGAGCTCCCCAACCCCCTGATCGACCCTGCTCCGTGTGTGACAGGGTAAGGAGCCCCAACCCCCCGATGGGCCCTGCTCTGTGTGTGACAGGGGGCAGCACCCCAACCCCCGGATTGGCCCTGATCTGTGCGTGACAGGGAGTGGCGCTGCAACCTCCCCATCGACCCTGCCTTGAGTGTGACAGGGGGCGGTGCCCATACCCCCCAATCGGCCCTACCCTGAGGGTGACTGGGGGTGGCATCGCAACCTCCCGATCTGCCCTGCTCTGTGCATGACAGGGGGCGGCGCCCCAACACCCCAATCGGCCCTGCTCTGGGCCCAACCAGGAGCTGCACCTAGGGATTGGGCCTGCCCTCTGCCACCCGGGAGCAGGCCTAAGCCAGCAGGGCATTATCTCCCGAGGGGTCCCAGACTGCGAGAGGGCACAGGCCAGGCTGGAGGACTCCCCCTTCCCCCCAGTGCACAAATTTTTGTGCACCAGGCCTCTCGTCATAATAATAAAATGCCAAGAGGCGTCACGACCAAGATGACCAAACAACTGGTTGCCATGAGGTGGCATTGACCACTTCTCGGTCCCTACCCCCGCCCCCCCGCCCGTGAGCAGGGGTGGGGCGGGACAGGCGACTGGCAAGTGAGCTGAACTACTGACCTCTTGGTTCCTCCCCCTGGCCCGCAGGCTCCGATGGATCAGCGATGGTGAATGGGGGAATCAGGGTGGGTGGCGGGAGGACCGGGCTGGCTGTCAGGCCGTTGGGATCACCAGCTCATCCCTAGCTGCTTGGGGGCTCAGGCCTGCAGGAAAGCGGGCGCTGGTAACTTCACCTCTATGTGCATGCGCTGGGCTGGCTGCTGATGGAACGTGCTATCCAAGCGCGCTGTCCGCTTGGGGCCGCTCATGCCAGGACGGGTAGGTCCCAGGTGCACCCGGCAGCCTGCATCAGTGCCTCAGGCCCCAGCAGCAGTAGCATCAGCTGCGGTGGTGCCCAAGTGAGCGGCCCAAGCAGGCAGCGTGTTCCATCAGTGGCCGTCTCAGTGCACGAACATGGAGGTGATGTCTCCGGTGCCTGCTTCCTTGCAGGCCTGAGTCCCGGAGCAGCCAGGGATGAGCTGGTGATGCCTGACAGCCTGGCAGCAGAGGCAGCGTTCGGCCTGGGGACTGGCGAACAGGCAGAGGATGGCCCTGATCGGAGGAGGCTAGGCCTAGGGACCCTGCCTGCACGAGTTAATCATGCGCTGGGCCTCTAGTACCTTCTATAATAAATCAAGTGGTCGTGAAGCCTGCCACTCCTGGACTCAAGTCTTCATCACTGAATCCTCAAGTATGATGAGTCTGTAATCCCTATGTCCAGGATGCTTCTGACCTGTTTCAGTTCAGTTTATTACTTGATTCTGTTCTGTATTATTTTATTTGGCAGTTTATAATTTTTAAGTGTTTTAAGTGTTTAAGTATTTTTTAAAATAAAACATACTTGGGTTTTGCATGTCTCATGTCTTAACTGGTTTTACAGTCACAGTTATAAGGATTCAAATGACAGTTTTAACTTGCAATTTTCTAGAACACAAGGAATGTTTATATCGTTAAAAAATTTACAGAGAGCACATAAACAGATTATATATATTTGGATCACAACCCTGTCTTACCCATGTATTATGTAATGTGATACCTTAACTCTCCAGTTGTATATTATAAGCTCTTTGGCATGGACTTCATGCCAGAACTGTCCAGTGGAAATGTACTGTCAATCACATATGTAATTAAAGTTTTTCTAGTAGCCACATTAAAAATAAATAAAAACAGATTTAATTAGTCTTAATATTTTATTTAATGCAGTACTATGTTATTTCAACATGTAATCAATATAAAAATTATTGAGATGTTTTACACTTTTTTTTCATAGGGAGTCTTCAAAATCCCATGTTATTTTATTTACAGTGCACAATTCAGTCAGACTAACCACATTTCAAGTGCTTAATAGCCTCATGTATCTAGTGGCTACTGTATTGGGCAGTGCTGTCTTTTACTTTTGCAACTTAGTAATAGTAACATAGTGTGTATGACTGTGTATGTTTATTCTTAGTTACATATTTCTCTAACTGAATGAAATATAAGATATTTAAAAATGCACATCTTTATTTTTTTCCTCTCAAAGGCCCTTCCTTCTTCCATGATTATAGTAGCAGTTTATTGTCCTGTGATAGCTGCTGTTTTCATTGTTCTGAAGATGGTCAACTATCGACTCCACAGAGCACTGGATGCTGGAGAAGTTGTAGATAGGAGTGCAAATGAATTCAAAGATCAGCGAGCCAAAGCTGAGCAAGGCAACTGTTCAATCAGGAGAAAGGACAGCAATGGACCGAGGTAAGGTCCCCTATGTCACTCAGTTTGTAATGATGTAGATTCTGCATGAGTACAGTGATGTGATTATTGTCCCCATTCTGTAACGTGGTTTAAGGTAGTAATAGATCTTACCACTATAGATACAGTGAGAAGTACAGATTGTCACAGTAGTAGATCACAGCAAAGCTAACTGGCATATCTGTGGGTTAAATCAATATCCTTGGCCTTACTGCTAAATTATATGTTGGAACCATAATAATTATAATTGTATAATAATTATTCATACCAAAGACCAAAACCAATGTAAAATAGTCCAAAGAAATAATAAAATTAAAGCATGACATATAAATCTTAGTACTTACATATTATCCTATATAATAAAAGAGAAACATGCAAATTAACCATCCCTCCGCTACACTCAAGCCACGCCGACCAGCCAATCAGGAGCAAGTATCCAAATTAACCCAACTAAGATAGTGGTGGCCACTAAGCTGGAGCGAGCAGGAGGCTTGGGTTGCCCCCGGCGATGGAGGAAGCCAAGCCTCCCCCTGCCCTGGCCAGTCCTTGGCTCCACTCAAGCTACAAAGTTTCAATTATAGAAGATAAATAAATCCCAGGAAAAGAAAAAAAGAAAAAAGGAGAGGCTGGGATCTTCAGTCGCTGGGGGGCTTGGCCAGCCTGAAAACAGCCATCAGCCCCTCACCTAGGTTGGCCAGGTACCCCAGCGGGGACCCCCACCCCGAAGGGGGTGTGGCCAGCCTGAAAACGGCCCTTATCCCCTCTCCCAGGCTGTCCAGGCACCCCAGCGGGACCCCCACCGTGATCTGGGACACCCTTCAGGGCAAACCAGCCAGTCCCCACCCATGCACCAGGCCGCTATCCTATATAATAAAAGGGTAATATGCAAATTGACCCTAACAGCAGAATTATTGGGAATGACTGGTCACTATGACACACACTGACCACCAGGGGGCAGGCGCTCAATGCAGGAGCTGCCCCCTGGTGGTCAGTGCGCTCCCACAGGGGGAGCTCTGCTCAGCCACAAGCCAGGCTGATGGCTGCCAGTACAGCGGTGGTGGTGGGAGCCTCTCCTGCCTCAGCAGCGCTAAGGATGTTCGAGTGCAGCTTAGGCCTGCCTCCTGCTGGCAAGTGGACATCCCGCGAGGGCTCCTGGGATGCCAGAGGGATGTCTGACTGCCAGCTTAGGCCTGATCCCCAAGTGGACATGCCCTGAGGGGTCCCAGACTGCGAGAGGGCACAGGCTGGGCTGAGGGATCCGCCTCCGAGTGCACACATTTTTGTGCACTGGGCCTCTAGTTATACATATAAATAGAACGTATCTATCTCTTAAACAAATTGTAATATTTTGCTTGGCATTTATAATTCCATTTTTTACTTAATCTATTATAAACTAGAGGGTCGGTGCACAAAAATTTGTGCACTGGGGGGGGGATCCCTCAGCCCGGCCTATGCCCTCTTGCAGTCTGGGACCCCTCAGAGGATGTCCACCTGCTGGCTTAGGCCCGCTTCCTGGGGGATCGGGCCCATGCTGGCAGTTAGACATCCCTCTGGCAGCTCGGCAGCCCTCGGGGGATGTCCACTTACCAACAGGGAGAAGACCTAAGCTGCAGTCGAACATCCTTAGTGCTGCTGTGGAGGCAGGAGAGGCTCCCGCCACCACCGCTGTGCTGGCAGCCATCAGCCTGGCTTGTGGCTGAGCAGAGCTCCCCCTGTGGGAGCACCCGGACCACCAGGGGACAGCTCCTGCATTGAGCATCTGCCCCCTGGTGGTCAGTGTGTGTCATAGTGACCAGTCATTCCCAGTCATTCTGCTCTTAGGGTCAATTTGCATATTACCCTTTTATTATATAGGATATTTTTTAATTTCATATTCTCACCTTAGAAACTTAGCTGTTCCTTCTCTAGAAGGAACCCTAAGAAGTCAGTTATGCATATAAGTTCATTCAATCTTCAAAACAATTGTATGAGGTAGATGTTGTGATAATCCCTTTCAGATGTGAAAACTAAGGTGAGAAAGATCAAATAATCCAGAGCGTCAGATCTGGAGTTCCTGCTTTTAACCACTATGCCATGTTTCCATTCATTATAATATACAGTATTTCAGATACCATAATAGAAATGCTATAACACAGATAATGTTTAATGTTTATGTATGTGTTCGAGTACACTGAAAACCTTTGATTATCCCTTTTAATTACATTTTCTTCAACACTCACATGATTACCCTGTTTGTTCATTGAACAGATAATTTACCCTTGAAATAATTATGTTCATAGCATTAATCACTATCTAGTTATTTCAGTTATTTTCACATTCAAATATTGATCAATATGATGTTTAGATTTTAAAGGATTAAATTTTTAACCATAATTTAGCTGAGGTAGATTTATTATAAAGTACTAGAAGCCAGGTGCATGAAAATTTGTGCACTCGGGGGTGGGTGGGTCCCTCAGCCCGGCCTGTGCCCTCTCGCAGTCTGTGACCCCTCGGGAGATAACGACCTGCTGGCTTAGGCCCGCTCCCGGGTGGCAGAGGGCAGGCCCAATCCCTAGGTGCAGCCCCTGGTGGGGCTCAGAGCAGGGCCGATTGGGGAGTTGGGGCGCCACCCCCT
This sequence comes from Myotis daubentonii, assembly GCF_963259705.1. NCBI lineage: Eukaryota > Metazoa > Chordata > Mammalia > Chiroptera > Vespertilionidae > Myotis > Myotis daubentonii. The sequence continues at coordinate 25,053,240 of NC_081840.1, read as the reverse complement.
GTCATGCACAGAGCAGGGCGGATTGGGAGGTTGCGATGCCACCCTCAGTCACACTCAGGGTAGGGCCGATTGGGGGGTTGGGGCACCGCCCCCTGTCACACTCATGGCAGGGTCAATGGGGAGGTTGCAGTGCCACCCCCTGTCACGCACAAAGCAGGGCCGATCAGGGGGTTGAGGAGCTCCCCCGTGTCACTCACAGAGTAGGGCCGATAGGGGAGTTGGGGCACCGCCTCCTGTCACACACAGAGCAGGGCGGATCAGGGGGTTGGGGCACCGCCCTCTATCACCCACAGAGCAGGGCCGATCAGGGGGTTGGGCGCCACCACTCTCACACTCAGGGCAGGGCCAATGGGGAGGTTATGGCTCTACCCCGTCACACACAGAGCAGGGCCCGTGGGGGGCGAGGGGGGCACCGCACCCTGTCACAGAGCAGGGCCGATCAGGGGGTTGGGGCGCCGCACCCTGTCACGAACAGAGCAGGGCGGATAGGGAGGTTGTGGCCCTGCCCCCTGTCACACACAGAGCTGCAGGGCGATCAGGGGGTTTGGGCGCTGCCCCCTGTCATGCTGATCCCGGTGCTGGGAGGCATATTACCCTTTTACTATATAGGATAGAGGCCTGGTGCATGGGTGGGGACTGGCTGGTTTGCCCTGAAGGGTGTCCTTGATCAGGGTGGGGGTCCCCACTGGGGTGCCTGTCCTGCCTGGATGAGGGGATGATGGCTGTTTGCAGCTGGTCACATACCCTTCAGGGTGGGGGTCCCCACTGGGGTGCCTGGCCAGTCTGGGTGAGGGGCTGAGGGCTGTTTTCAGGGTGGCGGGTGCCTGAAGCTCCCAACTGCTTCTTTTTTTCTTTTTTGTTCATTCTGGGCCAGCTTTAGCTCTGAGCCTCCAGCTCAGAGGCCTCTGCTGCTGAAAGCAGGTATCTGGTGTGTTTGGGTTCTATAATCGAAACACTGTATCAACTCCAGCTCTGAGATCCCGGCTGGCTGAAAGCAGGTTTCTGGGGTTTTGTTTAGCTTCTATATTTGTAACAATGTTTCAAACTGCAAGCTCAGAGGCCGGCAAGGCAGGCAGCGAACGTTGGTTTCCTCCATCACTGAAGGAAGCAAGCCTCATGTTCACTTCAAGCTGCCTGGCTGCTGGCCGCCATCTTGGCTGGCAGTTAATTTGCATATCACCCTGATTAGCCAATGGGACGGGTAGTGGAGGTACGGCTAATTACCATGTTTCTCTTTTATTAGATAGGATACCTGCTTTTAAGATTTTCCATATATATTGCCAGATTCCAAAGATTTTATCTTTTAATTACAATGACTAGCAATCAGAGGGCTTCTATTTTGTTCTTTTGGCAACATTCAGTATTTAGTATTTTGACAAAATTGTGATAGAGATTTTATTGTTTAATTTTTCAGTGTTTGGATTACTACAGTGAAATGGAGGTATTTTTCTTGTGTTATTGCTACTTATGTTTGTTATTTTGTTAGTTCTCGTTCTATCAGTGTTTAGTTTTTTGCTATTTGGAGAAGATATTTATGTAGGTATTAACTATCTTTTATGTCAAGTACTTTTCTTCAGTTTATAGTATTTTATTTATTTATGAAGATCATTGTAATCTATATTTGTCAATGGTGATAGGATGTTTCTGATGAAAATCTGAGCAGTTAATGGTGCTAATAATCCACAAATTAGTTTGTGAAGTCTCCTTTATAATTCAGATTAGACTCTATCCTTCTTCTTTTCTGCCTTGCCCTGTACCTGGTATATATTTTTTAACAGATGGGGAAATTAAGGTATAAAGGTCGAATTTGGTGTATTGCTTACTACAGTTGACCATTTTGCTTCTGTGAGAATTTTAAATTACTATGTTTTCCGGGTAGTATGTGCTAAAACCCTCCATTGCTGAAAATTGGCAAGGCTTGCCAGTAAAGAAAATTCTTACTCAGCTGTTTTATATGTTTAGCTATATTTAGTATACATGTGGCTGGCTAAGAGTTCTGCTTCTAAATTTATAGAGAAGAGAGAGGTATAGTAATTTTGCTAGAGGATTTTTTTTAAGGAGTCATCTATTGTTTTCTTCTTTTTTTGCTTCCTTAATACCTTCTTCTCACTCAATGTTGGCCATCGAGCATTAATTCTAGAACATTGTTTCTCAGCCAGGGGTGATTGGCCCCCTAAGAGACATTTGGCAGTATTTGAAGATGTTTTTGCTTATCACAACTAGGGGGAGTACTACTGGCATCTAGTTTGTAGAGGTCAGGGATGTTGCTATGCACAGGATGGTCCCCACAGTCAAGAATTACGGTACCCCAAATGTCAGCATTGCTGACGTTAAGAAACTTGCCAGATGATGGTGTTTATTTTTGGTTTTGAGCTGGAAAGGGAATTTTCAGTGTCTTATTTGTTGAAACGCAGTAATGGTTTCTTAGACTGTGAGCTTATTTTCTCAGTCTTCACTGTTTTGAGTGCCTACATTCAGGTGTGTGGGGAAAAAACAAAGAACAGATATGATAACACATTGTAGAGTGCTGTGTAAGTGTTATTTTTATCCTCCCTTCCCACTTGAACTCCACATACCAGTGACTCAGTGCATGTTGTTTGCTCCTCTGAGACCCTAGCCAAGTTTTTTCACCCTTTGGTTTTTAGTTTTTTTCATCTGTTAAATCATAGGTTTTAAGAAAATACTTCATGAGAAAATGCAAATAGAGCACATGTTCCCATGACTAGAATGTACTACTTAGTAAATATTTGCTTTTATTTTAATTAATAATATTACAGATTATAATCATTTGGACTTGCTGTCAGAAATAATGTATAAAACTAGGCAAGATTGCCCTAGCCCATGTGGCTCATTGCACCAAAAGGTTGCTGGTTCCATTCCTGCCCAAGGCACCTGCCCAGGTTTCGGGGGGTGCAGGAGGCAGCCAATAGATGTTTCTCTCTTACATCAATGTTTCTCTCTCTGTCTCTCTCCCTCCTCTCCCTTCCTCTCTTTCTAAAATCAATAAAAAACAACCTTAAATAAATAACAAAAAACCAGGCAAGATTATCTATCAACTGACAACTAAATAAGCAAAATGTGTTTTATTTATTAAATGGAATATTATTAGGCCATGAAAAGGTATAAAGTGCTGATACATGCTACAATATGGGTGAGCCTTGAAAACATTATGCCAAGTGAAAGAAGCCAGTCACAAGTGACCACATAATATATGATTCCATTTATGTGAAACTAGAGGCCCAATGCACAAAATTCATGCAAGGAATTCGGTCCTTGCAGCCCCAGCTTCTTCCAGAGGGTCGTCCGGAAGGACATCCGGAAGGTCATTTGGCTGTCTGGGCTAATTAGCATACTATGCTTTTATCATTATAGATGTCCATAATAGGCATCTGTAGCGACAGAAAGTAGATTAGTGGCTACTTAGGCCTTGGCAGGATGGGAAGTGGGTAGGGTGGTTAAAGCTAAAGGGGTTTGCTTTGGTGGATAAAAATATTCTAACATTAACTGTGGTGATGGTTGCACAACTTTAGGAATATACTAAAAGCTATTGAAGTGCAGAGTTTAAATGGATGATCTGTAATTTATATATCAGTAAAGTTGAAGTATATAAACTAGGCAAACCTATATAAACCTTTTTCTGGTATTGTATATTTTTTCCTTAGTCTTTACCTTGTTCTCCATCTTCTGATTTTCATGGAATCTGACTTAGAGAATGCATTTCAGTGGAGATAGAGTGATGTTGCTGGATATTATTCATCACTAGTTCAGTATGGTAATAGCTGTCTCTATATACTCACTTAAGGTTTTACCAGATTAGAAAAATATTCCCCATCCTGGCCTGTATGTCTTGTTTGAGTTAACACCAAACAACTAACAGACTCGAGCATGTTCCACTTTTCTCACACATGGACATTTGTATGCTGAATTGGTTATCAGATTTGTAACCGATTTCCAGTATGCTTTATTTTTATAAATGGATAGCAAGTTAGAAAGCTAATTTTCTTTATTGAATATTACCTATCTATAGTCGGTGGCCTAGAGTTAGGAACCCTTAAGCAAATTGGGATCTGATAGTTATGAAACCATTAATAAGAACACTAAATATGATATTGTGATAAATACTTATCACTTATCACAATAAGTGTTTCATGGAAGCAACACTTATAAGCAAATTCTATTTTGCCCATATCTTTTGATGGCAGCTGTCAGAATACCCCACCCAAACAGGCTAAGGGAATTACGACTCACATTACTGAAAAATCTATATGTAAGGGATGTCTTCAAATGTGTGATTTCAAAGTGGTCAGAAGGTGTGATTTTAAACAGTCACTTTGTGGTCCTGTTTCCCTTCACCAGGCTGTGACCTTTTCTTTTCATTGGTTTTTTAGACAGCCTCTCCATTGTAGTTGTAAAAACGAAAAAGAAAAAGAAAAAGCGGCTACATTAACACTAGCAGATAGAGATAAATGTCTTTTCTCAACAATAGGATACTCCTGGCCTGATTCGGGCTAGCTTGAGTTGGGTCATGCATGTGCTTATTCTAGAACCGGGCTCTATCACCAAGAGAATAGGACCTGCTGATTGACTTTGGTTAGTAGAACTCACTGCGGATGTGTCAGCCTCACCCAAAGCCATATGAGAGTTTGGGATGGGGTGGTTCACCAGAAGAATTTTGGGTTGCTTTTTTGTTTGTTTTGTTAATGAAAAGGCTGAATTAAGTGTTGGATGGCAAAATAGTTTATATCCACTATGATGCCTAGCATATATCCTAGAATTTTTATCCTTGATAATAATAGCTAAAAAATTGAGTACTTAACTCTGTATATGCCAGATAGAATAAATAAAAAACTTGGGGCAAAAAATAAGATTATGATAAATTTTAGGCCTGAGTTGTTCTAAAAGTTGTGTTCCTAAGGAACTTTTATACATTTTTAAAAAATTGGTGTGATCACTTTTCCTAATTTGGGGGAATCCCATCATCTTTAAGTACTACTATATATGGGGATCTCCCCAGTTTTTTGAACCTAGAACTTTTCTCTTTTATCTAGTACCTGTTGTTACTATATAGTGAGCATCATTTTATTTAACTTAAGCCTTCTAACTCCTAACTCCTACACACAATTTTAGGTTTCCAGTTGTATAAAACAAGTTAGTATTCCAGTTAAGTGCTGTTAACTTAAAAAAAGTACAGATGTAAGTTGTTTGACCAGGATGACTGTTCTTTTGCATGTCCATCATTGTGTCACACAGCTCAGTCAGACTGGTCCTGAGAGTGGTATAATATCTCATTACTTGCTATGTTTACAATGACCGATTTCTCTTTGCTCTTAGGAAACAAAAGGCAAATCATTTCTTTTCTAGAGTGTTTATATGACACATATCACAAAATATGTACTCTGTTTGGTGTGCCTATTATAACTGTAATTAGAGGCCCGGTGCATTGGGGGGGGGGGGGGCATCCCTCAGCCCAGCCTGCCCCCTCTCACAGTCCAGGAGCCCTCAGGAGATGTCCTACCTGGCCTCCCTCTGCAGGAGGTGACCGGGCTGATCAGGGGAAGGTGTCGTCCCCATCACCCTGCTGCTGCTGCCACTGCCGGCGGTGGCAGTTGCGAGGCCTGAGCCCCAGGCCTCGCAGCTGCCGGGGCTCACGGCTGCCTGAGACCAGGGCCTCCAAGTCACCGGGGCTCACTGCTGCCTGAGACCGGGGCCTCCAAGTCGCCGGGGCTCACGGCTGCCTAAGACCGGGGCCTCGCAGCTGCTGGGGCTCACGGCTGCCTGAGACCGGGGCCTCCAAGTCGCCGGGGCTCACTGCTGCCTGAGACCGGGGCCTCCAAGTCGCCAGGCCTCACTGCTGCCTGAGACCGGGGCCTCCAAGTCGCAGGGCCTCACGGCTGCCTGAACCCGTGGCTGCCGTGAGCCCCAGGTGTCGCAGCCGCTGTGGCTTTGTCCTGATGGATGTCCGGAAGATGTTTGCCCTAATTAGCATATTACCCTTTTATTAGTATAGATTAAGGTCAGTTTCTAATGTTGATTGTAGACAATTTGAGAGAGTGTTTTTAAGTATTTTCAAGGAGTGACATGTTTATAAAATAGTTCAAATTCTTAGGTTTATAAATGAAAAATGATCATTTTTTTTTTTTTTTTTTTTTTTTTACCATTTGCTCTATTAAAAACCAGAACCTCTTAGTTTTATAGAAAAAATAATAAAAAGAAAGCCATTGTTGGCGGAATAATGGCAGTTTCTCTCTTTTTCTCATTCTTTCTCACAGTGATCCTGGTGGAGGCATTGAAATGTCCGAGTTCATTCGAGAGGCCACACCACCAGTTGGTTGCAGTTCAAGAAATTCTTATGCTGGTCTAGATCCAAGCAACCAGGTAGAAACCTGTGTGATTTTATTTGGCTTTTTTTCCTATTCCTGATGGTGGTCTCAGAAGTTCTCCTGTCTGTAATAGTCAGTTGGTGTTTATCTCGCTGATTAATAATGTTTTGATTATTTATTAATATATGTTATTGATATTCTTATTTTTTTATTGCTTAAAGTATTACAAATAGTATTACATATGTCTCCTCTCCCCCCCCCTCGCCCCCCCCCCCCCGCCTCCCCTACCCTCCAGTGTCTTATGTCCATTGGTTATGCTTATATGCATGCAAACAAGCCCTTCGGTTGATCTCTTACCCCCTCCTACCGCCCCCGAGCCCTCCCCGGCCTTCCCGCTGCAGTTTGACAGTCTGTTTGAGGCTGCTCTGCCTCTGTATCTATTTTTGTTCATCAGTTTATAATGGTCTTAATTATCCATGAATGAGTGAGATCACGTGGTATTTTTCTTTCATTGACTGGCTTATTTCACTTAGCATAATGCTCTCCAGTTCCATCCATGCCGTTGCAAATGGTAAGAATTCCTTCCTTTTTATAGCAGCATAGTATTCCATTGTGTAGAGGTACCACAGTTTTCTAATCCATTCATCTGCTGATGGGCACTTAGGCTGTTTCCAGATCTTCGCTATGGTAAATTGTGCTGCTATGAACATAGGGGTGCATATATCCTTTCTGATTGGTGTTTCTGGTTTCTTGGGATATATTCCTAGAAGTGGGATCACTGGGTCAAATGAGAGTTCCATTTTCAGTTTTTTGAGGAAACTCCATACTGTCTTCCATAGTGGCTGCACCAGTCTGCATTCCCACCAGCAGTGCACAAGTGTTCCTTTTTCTCCACATCCTCTCCAGCACTTGTCATTTGTTGATTTGTTGATGATAGCCATTCTGACAGGTGTGAGATGGTACCTCATTGTTGTTTTGATTTGCGTCTCTCTGATGATTAGTGACTTTGAGCATGTTTTCATATGTCTCTTGGCTTTCTGAATGTCCTCTTTTGAAAAGTGTCTGTTGAGGTTCTTTGCCCATTTTTTGATTGGATTGTTTATCTTCTTTTAAGTTGTATGAGTTCCCTATAAATGTTGGAGATTAAACCCTTATCGGTGATAACATTGGCGAATTTGTTCTCCCATGCAGTAGGCTTTCTTGTTGTTTTGTTGATGTTTCTTTTGTTGTGCAGAAGCTTTTGATTTTGATGTAGTCCCATTTGTTTATTTTCTCTTTAGTTTCCAATGCCCTAGGAGCTGTATCGGTGAAGAAATTGCTTCGGCATATGTCTGAGATTTTGTTGCCTTTGGGTTCCTCTAGTATTTTTATGTGTTTCCCGTCGTACATTTAAGTCCTTTATCCATTTTGAGTTTATTTTTGTGTATGGTGTAAGTTGGTGGTCTAGTTTCATTTTTTTGCATGTATCTGTCCAATTTTCCCAACACCATTTATTGAAGAGACTGTCTTGACTCCATTGTATGTTCTTGCCTCTTTTGTCAAATATTAATTGAGCATATTGGTTCGGGTCGTTTTCTGGATTCTCTATTCCATTGATCTATATGTCTGTTCTTGTGCCAGTACCAGGCAGTTTTGAGAACAATGGCTTTGTAATACAGCTTGATATCAGGTATAGAGATCCCACCGACTCTCTTCTTCTTACTCAGGATCGCTGCAGCTATTCGGGGTCTTTTTTTATTCCAGATGAATTTTTTGAGAGTTCGTTCTATGTCTGTGAAATATGCTGTTGGTATTTTAATGGGAAGTGCGTTGAATTTATAGATTGCATTGGGTAGTATGAACATTTTAATTATGTTGCTTCTACCAATCCATGAACATGGTATGTTCTTCCATCTGTTTATATCTTCCTCTATCTCTTTTTTCAGCTTCCTGTAGTTTTCTGAGAAGAGGTCTTTTACCTCTTTAGTTAGGGTTATTCCTAGGTATCTTAATTTTTTTGGCGTGATGTAAATGGGATTGCTTTTTTAGTCTCTCTTTCTGTAAGTTCACTATTGGTGTATAGAAATGCCATAGATTTCTTGGTGTTGATTTTGTATCCTGCTACATTGCCGAATTCATTTATTAAGTCTAATAGGTTTTTGATGCAGTCTTTAGGGTTTTTTAAGTATAATATCATGTCATCTGTGAATAAGGACAGTTTTACTTATTCATTTCCAATTTGGATGCCTTTTATTTTTTCTTCTTGTCTGATCACAATGGCTAATACTTCCAGTACTATGTCGAACAGGAGTGGTGAGAGTGGGCATCCCTGTCTTGTTCCTTTTCTTAGGGGAAATGGTTTTAGTTTTTGCCCATTGAGTATGATGTTGGCTGTGGGTCTGTCATATATGGCTTTTATTATGTTGAGGTATGATCCTTCTATTCCCACTTTGCTGAGAGTTTTTATCAACAATGGGTGTTGGATTTTGTCAGATGCTTTTTCTGCATCAGTTGATATGACTATGTGGTTTTTATCTCTCAATTTGTTTATGTGATGTATTACATTTATTGATTTGCGGATATTGTACCATCCTTGCATCCCTGGGATAAATCCTACTTGGTCATGGTGTATGATCTTTCTGATGTACTGCTGGATCCGATTTGCGAGGATTTTGTTGAGGATTTTGGCATCTATGCTCATGAGGGATATTGGCCTCTAATTCTCTTTCATTGTGTTGTCCTTATCTGGTTTTGGTATTAGGGTGAGTTTTCACAGTAAGTACATTTTTTTTGCTGAGCATACAGTTTAATCAGCAGTTACATATATTGCAAAGTTCATTTTTATTGGCTATATCAAGAATTTATTAGTAGTTTTGACATGTTTGTGTATGCATATTTTTATTTATCTTTCACTGCCATATAACTTTTATATGGCATACATATCTTAAGTGGATTTTTACACACACACACATACACAGTATATATTTAATTGCCATCCAGATCAAGAAAGTCCCTCATACTCCTTCAAAGTCAGTATTAACTTATATTTTGAGCAAATTTCTTATGGTATACTTTTGTTCAATTGAATCGATGAAAAGAAAGATTTAGTAAAATACAAAATATTACTTGAATGTTTTTAATTTTATTCTAAGATGTTAAATTTGCTTGAGTGCTTTCTTCTTGAATCCTTTGAAAACAGATTATAGAAAGAGTTACTGAGACTTGTTGATTTAGTAACTGTCACATTGTTATATTTTATTTCCTAAGGTGTTTGTGGAATTTGTGGTATTTGTTACCATAATTTTTATAGTAGTATAATAAATGATGGTTGTGAAATTTTTAGGGAAGTGTTATACCATCTTTAATATAAGCATTAAAAGTTCTGTAGATTGTAGTTTTCTGTTTATATAGTTTGTGCTAATAATTCATTTTTCATAGATCTCTTAATTTTTAATTATTTCTAAATATGCTATAGCAATATACAAAGAAGTACTTTTTGTCTGGAACTGAGGAAAGTACATATTGATTTAACAGTTTGACAGTTGAAGATTTAGATTGCTCTTTTTGGGATATATTGTTTTGTCCTCCAAATCTTCCCTTTATATAGCTTGATAAATCTGAATTTATTTCAGATAGACTCAATACCTAATTTTGATTTTGTTTGTAACATGAACGTATCATTCAATATGAAAAAATGATAATTGACCCTGGCTGGCATGTCTCAGTGGTTAGAGCATCGACCTACGCACTGGAGGGTCTTGAGTTCAATTCCCAGTCAAAGGCACATATCTGGGTTGCAGGTTCAATCCCTATCCCAGGTCAGGGCTCATGTGGGAGGAGGTAACCAATCTATGTGTCTCTCTCACATCAATGTTTCTCTCTCCCCTCCCCCTTTTCCTTTCACTCTCTCAAAAAAATCAATGGAAAAATATCTTGACTCCTCGGGTGAGGATTAAAAAAAAAAAGATAATTGCATGGCATAGATTGCTTGAGGTTGGAGGCATCCTACCCTGGGGATTCCATGAATCCTGAGCATACAGAGGGACTCAGGGATTCAGTGTCCCAGCACACCTGTAATGTACACACAGTATGTGCAATAGCAAACAGGCCTGTGACTCTGATGTAAATTGCCTAAGCGGTATCTTTTAATATTGATAAAAGTGACTGATTATATGTTTTGATAATAATTTGGTTTGATGATCTTGCTAGTATATTGATAATGACATAGAACTAGCATTTTAATTAGTTTTACTTGTTTCATGCCATTTTTTCAGATTGGATCTGGTTCCTCTCGTCTTGGAACAGCAACAACTATTAAAGGTAGACATGATCTAACTTGAAAGTTGTCTCTGATTTTCCATTATTTTTTGGCTGTAATAAAGATAACTGAGCATTTTATATTCACCTGTAATAAAAATTGTTCTTGAAATTATTTTGTAGATAAAATTATGTATCTGATACTAATGGTTACTTGATTTAAATTGTTCCCTTTTCATCATTCAAATTTCACAAAGGTATTTGACCATTTGCATTACATTGCATTAATTGTAAATTTTGTTCTATGAAACTTCCTTGCCTTGAGGGAAAATACTTTTGTGGGTTTTAGTGAGATTCATGAAAAATGGAGTAATTTAATGTGAAACTTTTAAATTGGGTGCAATAAGAAAGGGAAAATGTTTTTCTATACATCTGAAAATATGCCTTTTATTTTATACATTTACTAGAGGCCCGGTGCACGAGATTCGTGCACTGGGGGGTGGGGACCCTCAGGCTGGCCTGCACCCTCTTGCAGTCCAGGACCCTTCGGGGGATGTCTGCCTGCTGGCTTAGGGCCTAAGCTGGAAGTCAGACACCTCTCTTGCAGTCCGGGGCTCTTGCAGTCCAGCACTCCTCTCTCCTTACCGCCTGCCTACAGTGGAGGTGGGAGAGGCTCCTGCCACTGTTGCTGCGCTCACCAGCCATGAGCCCAGTTTCTGGCTGAGCAGTGCTCCCCCTGTAGGAGTGCACTGACCACCAGGGGACAGCTCCTGTGTTGAGTGTCTGCCCCCTGGTGGTCAGTGCATGTCATAGCAACCAGTCGTTCTGCCGTTTGGTCTATTTGCATATTAGGCTTTTATTATATAGGATTTCAAATAAATTTATATTATTTTAATCTTGTAATTTTGTAGCTTACTAATTTGCCCTGGGAAATTTATGTTGTTTCAATTTCAATTTTCATTAAAAAAAAACACAACTGCTTCTTTTTAAAGAAATAGTTTTATTAGCTAACAATATAAAGCTTTCCATATTATTTGTTTTTAGTGCTATTAGAATAATTATGTGGTCTGATAGTCTGCTTTTGTAGATAGAGAGTACTGACACAGCATATAGTGAATTAATATAGTAGATATCTACTGTACTCTTTGATGTCCTTCCTTGTTATGCCAGTATACAGTCGTTATTTTTAATATAGAATCTTCACATGTTTCTCTTAACTTTGTAGGAGATACAGACACTGCTAAGACTTCTGATGATATCAGTTTAAGTCTGGGCCAGAGCTCTAGTCTTTGTAAGGAAGGAAGTGAAGAACAAGGTAAGAACATTATACCTCACAGTGACATGTATTGTGTGGATCAGGGTGAATTTGTAGAATATGCTGCTCACATTTTGGCAGAAGTTTATAACAATTTAATAATTGTTTTTAAAAGAAACTTTAAAGTAAAATTACTTAATAGGATAATAAAACAGATTGCTGTAAGTACTTTTAGCTTTCTGGAATTCAGTTATACATGTTCTGTCAACTAAACATGAAGAGACAAGTTTTATGAGCATATGCCCTAGAGTGAATATGAGACGAGAGATAAGAATCTGTTATTCCTTTAGTTGGTCAGAGCATCTTGCCTAGCTTAATGATAACCTAGCATATAAAACTGTTGTTTTTCCATTTAGTGTGACCTCTAAATGCCAGCTGCTTCATATCTTGTTCAACAATATGTTTAAATGGAGAAATAACTTGCTGTTGGAGTTTCTGAGAAACTATGTTTGCCTCCAGCATGGTGCCTGCCTCCTCTAGCATATTTTTAATAGAAATTTTGGCTTCAAGTGGTTTTTTCCCCTCCTTATTCAACTCAATCATAAATGAGTATTTTGGATTTTCTTGGAGTTTTCTTTTTTTAAAGAACTGCCAGATTTTTCTGTTTGATTTTTAATTTTCAAACATGAAAGGATGGATATGTCATCCTGAATTTTAAGTGGAGATTATCCCAGGTTATAATCAGTGAGACAGAAAATTGTATATTATCCTGGGGAGAGGGGGGTAGGTAGACAGGCTGATAAATTTCCTGTATTTAGTTATGAAAATTATTCATGAAATTACAAATAGATCACGAAGTTATGACATTTTCCCATTAATACAGGTCCAATTCCTACAAGTAGATTTTGTTTCTGGTACTTGGAATTTTAAGTTTATCACTGTAACCCTGCTCTTTTAGAATTATAGTACCACAATAATTGTTTATTTGTTTTTGTGGGCTACCCCTGCCAACCTACTCCTCCCTGCCAAAAAATACTCTTGAACATACTGTATGATATGGAAACTATTTTCTCAAAAAGTAAAGGTGAATTGATCCATTTGAGAATTACAGTATCCCTTTTTATAATATTTAATTATCAGAATGTCTCAAAAACTAGGTATCGTAGAAGGGCTAGTGCATTTAGGGGTCATATGTCTTTTTATTTTCTATTTGGGAAGTAAGAATTTTGTAGTGTGGCAGGTTAGGAATTATATACACACAAACATACCCTTGCAGATACATAATGACTAGATAATGATGTTCACTGAGTGCATGTTGTTATCTAGATTAGGGGTTAGTAAACTTTCTATAAACAGTCAGATCGTTTTGTAGGTTATAAGGTCTCTCTTGTAACTACTGAACTCTGCATTGTAAAGTGAAAGAGGACATAAAGAACACATAAATGAGTGGGCATGGCTTTATCACCTGACTCATATAGGCCTTAGTTTGTTAACCCCTGGTTTAGGTCTTCTTTTCAGCCTTTATCAGGGATGGGGAACATCCGGCCCAAGGCCAGATACGACCTGAGAGATCATTTGGTCTGGTATTGCCAAGCATGAGGGGTGAGTTAATTAAATGTTTAACCAAATATAGCAGCTAAGTTTTAAGTTGTTAATTTTGTATGGCCTGTTAATGATGTTATAAATATCCAAATGGCCCTTTGCAGCAAAACGTTCCCCACTTCTGTTTTATACACATTCACCCAGTTCATCTTTAAGCATTTAATATTGATACTTTTATTCTCACTGGTCAGGTGAACATATCATGGCTTAGAGAGGTTACAAGAAACTTGCACCAAAATTACACAGCTACAAAGTGGCAGTCTAGTTTTGAATTATGCTTTTAATGCTATACTATTCTACTTTCATGTAGGTTTATCACCTGCTTTTATCACATATTTTCCCACATAGTTAACATGTAACATATCTAGTATTCATTACGTGCTCAGCACTATTTTATAAATTATTTTTTAAAATTATTTTTATTAATTTCAGAGAGGAAGGGAGAGGGAGAGAGATATAGACACATCAATGATGAGAGAGTATCATTGATTGGTTGCCTCCTGCATGCCCCCTACTGGAGATCAAGCCCACAACCCAGGCATGTGCCCTTGACTGGAATCGAACCTGGGACCCTTTAGTCCGAAGGCCGACGCTCTATCCATTGAGCCAAACCAGCTAGGGCATCAGCACTATTTTAAGTGCTGGGAATAAATCACTTACAGTACTGAAAGAGCAGGGAGTAGGAGGATAAGATAGGGAGTTCAGTTTTAGGCATATCAGGTATGAGATGCTGTTAGACCTCTAAGCAGCAATAATCTTATATAATAAAAACCTAATATGCTAAGTGTCTGGTCGTCCAGTTGGCCATTCAACCAATCAAAGCATAATATGCTAATGATATGCTAAGGTTGCTCAACTGCTCGCTATGACGTGCACTGATGACCAGGGGCCAGACAGTTGACTGGTTGACCAGTCACTATGACGTGCACTAACCAGCAGACACTCTGACTGGTAGGTTAGTTTGCTGCTGGGGTCTGGCTGATCGCGACTGAGCAATTAGGGCTGGACATGCCCTGGAGGCCTCACACAGTCCTCCCTGGCTAGCCAACCTCCCACATCCCTCCCCAGTCCCAATCGTGCACCGGTGGAGTCCCTTGGCCTGGCCTGCGCCCTCTTGCAATCTGGGACCCCTTGGGGGATGTCAGAGAGCTGGTTTTGGCCCGACGGCAGAACGACTGGTCGCTATGACACACACTGACCTCCAGGGGGCAGACGCTCAATGCAGGAGCTGCCCCCTGGTGATCAGTGCGCTCCCACAGGGGGAGCACTGCTCAGCCAGAAGCTGGGCTCATGGCTGGCAAGCACAGCGGTGGTGGCAGAGACAGGGAACGGGCCTAGGTCATCAGTTGGACATCCCCCGAGGGCTCCTGGACTGTGAGGGGACGCAGGCCGGCTGAGGGACCCTTCCTCCCCTCATTGCACAAATTTCGTGCACCGGGTCTCTAGTCTATACTAATAAAAGGCTAATATACTAATTAGACCGGGAGACCTTCTGGGAGTCCGGCTGGGGAGTGCAGTTGGGGGCCATGAGGCTGGCAGGGGAGGGCAGTTGGGGGCCATGAGGCCAGCAGGGGAGGGCAGTTGGGGGCCATGAGGCCAGCAGGGGAGGGCAGTTGGGGGCCATGAGGCCAGCAGGGGAGGGCAGTTGGGGGCCATGAGGCCGGCAGGGGAGGGCAGCTGGGGGCTATGAGGCCAGCTGGGGAGGGCAGTTGGGAGCCATGAGGCCAGCTGGGGAGGACAGTTGGGGGTGAGCTGGCTGGCTGGGGGGGGCGGCAGTTGGGGGCAAGCAAGCCAGCAGGCAAAGTGGTTAGGGGCGATTGCCGGGGTCCAGCCCCAGCAGGTCCCAGGGTTCCCAAAGGTGTGGACAGAGTCGGCGAAGAAGGAATGACACAGAGATAGCGTTCAGTTGATCAGCAGCCTAGCCAGGATCTCTAGCCAGGATCTCCAGCCAAGTTCTGGTCTGGATCTCCAGAGAAGTTCTGGTTCGGATCTCCAGCCAGGTTCTGTCTGAGATCTCCAGCCAGGTTCGGTAGCCAGGTTCTAGTCAGGTTCTCTTGCCAATTTCTGTAGTCAGGTTCAGTCCAGGATCTTTTGCCATGTTCTCTCGCTAGGTTCTGTCTCTAGGTTCTGAGGCCAGTTTCTGTCCAGGATCTTTTGCCATGTTCTCTCCAGCGAAGTTCTTCTGTCTCTAGAGAACGTTCTGTGTAGGTTCTGTGTTCTAAGTTCTGTGTCTTGCTGTCTTGTTACATCTGTATTTATACCAGTTGATTCAATCCTATCAATCTCTATTCCAAAGGTTAGGGCGTTTCTTATCTCCATTCCAGGGAGTAAAGATTATGTAGCTTAAGCATGATTGTTCATAGTTAAAGTGATTAATTACCCGCCTGGCACTTAGTTGAGGGGTTTTATTCCCTCCCTAACTTCAGGGGAAAATCCCTACCTGGGGATTCAACCTTTCTCGGAGAGGTGACCTTGGTTAAAACACAGTGCCAAGAAGGTGAGCAAACATATTAAGAACCGTATGCCATATATGCCAGGTCCCTTGAAACAGCAAGGATGGACCGGCTCCTGGCAGGCGATCAGGCAGGAAAGTAGGTGTGTGGTTAGGAGCCAGCAGTCCTGGATTGCGAGAGGGATGTCTGACTACTGTTTTAGGCCCCATACCACAGGGCCTAAACCAGCAGTTGGACATCCCCGAGGGGTCCCAAATTGGAGAGAATGCAGGCCCGGCTGAGGGACCCCCTTCCCTCCCCATCCTCGTGTACGAATTTCATGCACTGGGCCACTAGTTCTATATAATAAAAGGCTAATATGCAAATCGGCCAAATTGTGGAACAACCGGTCGCTATGATGCACACTGACCACCAAGGGGCAGACGCTCAACGTAGGAGCTGCCCCCTGGTGCTCAGTGTGCTTTCATAGGGGGAGCACCGCTCAGCCAGAAGCTGGGCTCACAGCTGGTGAGCGCAGTGGTGGTAGCAGGAGCCTCCGCAGCAGTTGGACATCCCCTGAGAGACCCCCGCCCCGAGTGTACACATTTCGTGCACCTGCCTCTAGTTAATAGATAATTAGGTAGGTCTGGATTTCAGGTAAGAAGTCTGAGTTCAGGTTGTAAAATTGGGAGTTTTCAGTTTTCAAAAAGTTTCATCATGTCAACTGTAAGGTTGTGTTATCATGAAGTTCATAACAAAGCAAGCCTGCATAGTTGGCCAGCTTGGAGTTAGGTGGCCGGGCTCCCTATTCCAAATCTGTTAGTCTTGGCTACGATTTGGCACCACCTAGTGGCAATTATTCATTCTGGCTTAAATATCAGTTGAGACTCTTTGGTTTCTCTGGGTGGTTTGACTTTACAGGACATTGACCTTTAGTTAGTTGGTTAGTTGATTAGCTGGCACTTGTTTTATCAGCATGATTCAGGGTAATTAGGCGAAAACTGAGCATGTGGAAAGGTGCACTCTTCTTTTTCACTTCTAAGGAGTGATTGCCCTCTCCAGCCTCATTCATGTCTTCCCAACTCAAGATCAGAACTTTATTTAGCCCATCCCCATAAGAGTAGGGGGCTGGGTAGAAGATGGAGAAACTAGTTACCAGTATTTCTGAATTTTATTATCATGGGGCCAGAAAAATGAATGAGTTTTCTATAGAAAAGAGAGACTACAGATAGAAAAACGAAAGTTCCAAGGATTGAGCTCTGAACCACTTCAGCTTAGTAAGTCCAGGAGGCTGAACATAACAACTGGTGAGGTAGAAGGAACACCAGCAGCGTTGTGTCCATTGTTTCAGGATCAGATCACCTTTGTCAAATGTTACTAATAAGTGGCTGAGACTTGACCATTGGATGTAACAGTGTTGTTGGCGACTTTGATGAGCATTTTAATGAGTGGGATTAGAATACATGTAAGAGAGAACTAGAGGAGAAGAAATGGAAAACAATTAATATAGACAGCTCTTTTGTAAGGAAGATCAGAAATACAAGGTGCAAGAGGGGAAGTGAGAATAAAGGGAAGATTTGGATTTTGTAAGAATAGGTACGAGAAATAACAGCTTGGTGTGTGTTTTTATAATTGATGGGGATGATCCAGAAGAGAGGAGGAGAATGTGATTTTTGTTTATAAAAGTAGTATGTGGTAATTTAAAAAAATACAGTTATGTATGAAGAAGAAAATAATTCACACTTCTGCCCACTGAGGTAACTGTTGTTAATATTTTCTTGGTGTATCACTTTTTATTTATTATGGTGATATAATCCACATACCATAAAATTTACCCTTCTAAAGTGTAAAATTTAGTGAGTTTTAGTATATTTGCAACGTTGCGCACCCATCACCACTATCTGATTCCAGAATATTTTCATTATGTCATAAAGAAACCCAAATTCCATTATATTCCCCATTTCTTTCTTCAACCAGCCCCTGGCAACTTATAATCAATTTTTTGTCTATGCATTTGCCTATTCTGGACATTTCATATAAATGGAATTGTATAATATGCGGCTTTATGTGTCTGCTTCTTTTATTTGGCATGTTGTAGCATGTATGAGGACTTTATTTCTTTGTATGGCTAAATATGGTGTATTACTTTTAACATCCCCACAAACATGCACACATACCCTAAGTATTCTTTTGAACTATTACAGATTCAAATATTTAATGCCATCTTTTTCACTTAAGTATTTTCTCATATTAATACATATTTTGAAAACATTTTTTTAAAATATATTTTTATTGACTTCAGAGAGGAAGGGAAAGGGAGAGAGAGAGAGATAGAAATATCAGTGATGAGAGAGATTCATTGATAGGCTGCCTCCTGCACGCCCCCTACTGGGGATCAAGCCTGCAACCCGGACATGTGCCCTTTTTTTTTTTCCCCTCCACCCGTTTCCCACCCTCCCCTCTTCCCTCACCCCCCCCCCCCACTGTCCTCATCCATAGGTGCACAATTTTTGTTCAGTCTCTTCCCGCATCCCCCACACCCCTTTCCCCCCCAAGAATAGTCAGTCCACTCCCTTTCTATGCCCCTGGTTCTATTATAATCACCAGTTTATTCTGTTCATCAGATTATTTATTCACTTGATTTTTAGATTTACTTGTTAATAGATGTGTATTTGTTGTTCATAGTTTGTATCTTTACCTTTTTCTTCTTCTTCCTCTTCTTAAAGGATACCTTTCAGCATTTCATATAATACTGGTTTAGTGGTGATGAACTCCTTTAGCTTTTTCTTATCTGTGAAGCTCTTTATCTGACCTTCAATTCTGAATGATAGCTTTGCTGGATAAAGTAATCTTGGTTGTAGGTTCTTGGTATTCATCACTTTGAATATTTCTTGCCACTCCCTTCTGGCCTGCAAAGTTTCTGTTGAGAAATCAGCTGACAGTCATATGAGTACTCCCTTGTAGGTAACTGAGTTTCTTTCTCTTGCTGCTTTTAACACATTGTTTGTGGGTAGTTTTTATTGCACGCTAACAGGTGGCACAGGCCATTATTGCTAATTTTTTGCGCAAATGGCAACGTTCAGTAAAATTACGATAACTTTAGTTTTACATATTTTTTTCAATGAAACTTTTTGTGATTTACTATAAAATGTATACTGAATTATTTTTCTTAGAATCGCACTGAATGCGTGGTGAGGCAGAGAATTGTGTGAAGGGATGACTCTATGCAGTTGAATAGATTACCGTTATACCTGGAAGTACATACATAATTCACCATTGTATGTGTTAGAGACCCAAATTTTGTCCTTTGGAATTCGTATATCTGCATGTTAGCATCCCTTTAGAGCAATAAAGTATAAAAATAAACGTATTTATACGTTACCCGCATTCTACCGCTAGTCTATAAAAAATGTATTAATACGTGTCCCGCGCTCTACTACCAGTCAACGTAAAACGTATAAATACGTTTCCCGCATACAATGTGTTAAGATTCTCTCTTTGTCTTTTGCTCTTGGCATTTTAATTATAATGTGTCTTGGTGTGGTTCTCTTTGGATTCCTTTTGTTTGGGGTTCTCTGCGCTTCCTAGACTTGTAAGTCTATTTCTTTCAGCAGGTAGGGGAAGTTTTCTGTCATTATTTCTTCAAATAGGTTTTCAATATCTTGCTCTCTCTCATCTTCTGGCACCCCTATAATTCGGATGTTGGTACGCTTGAAGCTGTCCCCGGAGGCTCCTTACACTATCTTCGTATTTTTGGATTCTTTTTTCATTTTGCTTTTCCGTTTGGGTGTTTTTTGCATCTTCGTATTTCAAATCTTTGACTTGCTTCTTGCGCTCCTCTAGTCTGCTGTTGGGTGTCTGTATAATATTCTTTATTTCAGTGTATGCTTAATTTCTAGTTTGTCCTTTTTCATATCCTCAAGGGTCTCACTAGATTTCTTGAGGGTCTCATTAAGTTTATCAGTGGTTTCTAGAAAATTCTTGAAAAACCTTAAAAGTGTGGTTTTGAACTCTATATCCAGTAGTTTGCTTTCCTCCATTTCTGTCATTTGTGTCTTTTTTCTTTGTCTCCGCATTTTTTTTTATGCTTTGCTGTGTTGATAGAGTGGCTTTCTATGCTAGGTGTCCTATAGGGCTCAGTGGCTCAGCCTCCCCAATTACATGAGGTAGACACTCTTGGTGCACCCCCTTGTGGGTTTTGTGCACAGTCTTGTAGTTAAGCCTTGATTGTTGTAGGTAACACTGGGAGGAGTTGACCTCCAGGCCAGTTGGCTGTGAGAATCAGCTGTGTCTGCAGTGGGAGAACTTCTGTGCTGGAGACACCCCTCCAGGGCAAGACTTGCTTCAATGGGGCTTTGGTGCTCACTGAGTCTGCCCCCTGAGTGTGTCCTTTATGGATCTGAGGAGCTGCAATCTGGATGGTCCCACTCTGACCACCGGAAACACTGGCTCCTGGATCTCTGAGGAGGTGCTAATCTAGCCTCTGCCTGAGGCTATCCAGCAGGAGCCAGCTGTGAAGCAATGCATTTGCCCTGGGGCCTTGGGCCAGCTGCACTTTGTTAGGTAATTATCAGTTTGCAAAGGGCCAGGATTTTCATATGCAAAAGCCTCTGTGCACGGCTTGGGCGGGACGGGGTCCCAGGGAATCAACAGGGCGGAGCGAGCAGTTATGGCTGCTCTCAGTCCTGTTCTCAGAGGCCCTGCTTCTCAGTGTCCCGGCAATTGCTGCAAGCACCCCCGAGAGAAAGCTGCCCTCGAGTTCCGACCGATGCCAGACAGTCCAGTTTCTCCTGTATGAGTCTGGGTCCCCATAGACTCGCCCGGAACTGGTGTTCAGAGCTTGAGATTCCCTCCCGATTGAAAAAGACAACCCTGTCCTCAGCCGCCAGCCCTCGCTGCATGCGCCTCTGTACCTCTATATTTTACTTCCGCACCACACCTCCTCTGAGTCTCGGTATGCTTTTCTCTTTCCTTCTAGTTGTAGAATTTCCACTCAGCCAGCCTTCCTGTGGTTCTGGATAATGTCCATTCCGTCTTTTAGTTGTATTTTTGAAGTTTTTGAAGTGGTTGTGCGAGGCAGCAATCTCCGGTGTTTACCTGTGCTGCCATCTTGGTTTCTCCCTGAAAACATTTTTAGTGCTTGCATGTTAATAGATCATAATTTTTTCAACCTTTTTTTATTGGAGATTTTTATGCTTTTTATGTTTTTTTTTTTTTTTTTTTAAATATATATTTCATTAATGTTTTACAGAGAGGAAGGGAGAGAGATAGTTAGAAACATCGATGAGAGAGAAACATCGGTCGGCTGCTTCCTGCGCACCTCCCACTGGGGATGTGCCTGCAACCAAGGTACATGCCCTTGACCGGAATCGAACCTGGGACCTTTCAGTCTGTAGGCCGATGCTCTATCCACTGAGCCAAACCGGTTTCGGCTGCTTTTTATGTTTTAAGAAGTTTTATCAGAACCTGAGTTGAATAACTTTGCTAAAACCTTATATGCTTATTTCAATTTATCCTTTAGCAACAATCTCTAGAAATCAATTACAGATCATGGGTGAATATACTTTTGAAAGGCTTTTGGCTGTATTGCCTGATTCCTTTACAGAGGTTACACCAATTTTTACCACTATGAGCAGAATATGAGCATGTCTTTCTTATCCTAAACACCACTAGTAACAATCATTGGGAAAAAATTTAATTAAATGAAAAATAGTATCATTCTGTATTGATTTAAGCCTGTCTTTGACTATATGACTACCAATAAGAAAAATGTCTAAGAACGCATATTTACTAAAAAGGTTCCTAAAATCACCTAAAGTTAAACTTTTTAAGGTATATTTATTTTGCAATGTTGAAAACAATGCATGTGCTGAAGTAAGTTTGACTGTCTTTTAAAATGAAAAACTTAAATTTCTGCTTTATTAATGTCATAGGAGGTAGTTGGTCTTGATTGCTGGCATTTTTTAAAAAGTCTTTTTGTTGTACATTAGAACTAGCAATTTTTAGCTACTTGTTCAGTTCAGTTTCTGTTCTATAAAATTCATAACCTTGAAATGTGAATATCACAACATTCCATAGTTGCTTGTTAAAGATACATAGAGAGTTTTTAGAAATAACTTTATAATTTCATACTACAAAAAAGTAAATACAGTGCTAACTTTAAAATTTTGGTATTTAGAGAATATAAGACCCCAAACATAGTGACAGTTATTTTGCACAAATGATAAGGAACATGGATTTTACTTTTCTTGAAGACTTTTAAAACATAAGATATTTATCTTAGGGGCAATTTTTGTGCTTGTATTGTTAAGATTCTACTGGGAAAAATTTGACTTACTAAAGAATCTAGTGTCATAAAAATTTTTCTTTTTATTGAACTAACAGAAGATTCAACCATTTTTGTCTGTCAAAAGTGTATTGAAAATTAGCTATTGTGCAGTTTGGTTGTCAAGCCATATTTCAATATAAATTACACTGTAGGTAGGTAGATGGATTTATTTATATTTGAATACGTATTATATATGGTAACCTAAGTCACTAATAACTAATCACTTCCCTAACGTAGGGTTAAAGGAATAGTCTCATAAGGGGAATATATACTTTTTCATGAGGCATTTTGTTATTGTTGCATCAACAATGAAACAAGGAGATGCAGGATTTTGCCTCTTAATTGTTTTAATCTTTTCAATCATTACGAACATTAAGATATCTTCTTCTTTTCCTCCTTGGCTGTTTTTTAAAAAAATATATATTTATTTATTGATTTCAGAGAGGAAGGGAGAGGGAGAGAGAGATAGAAACATCAATGATGAGAGAGAACCACCTATCAACTGCCTCCTGCATGCCCCGTACTGGGGATTGAGCCCACAACCGGGCATGTGCCCTTGGCCGGAATCGAACCTGGGACCCTTCAGTCCGCAGGCTGACACTCTACCCACTGCCCCAAACTGGCTAGGGCAAGGTATCTTATTATATCTTGTGTGGCATTGGTCAGCCTTTTGATTTTTTTTTTTCTGTTTTTGATGACTAGTTTTTTGTTGATTTGTAAAATCATCATTAGTTTTAAAAAAATATTTTTGTGTTATGTTAATGAGATAATGATAGCTACTGTTAATTGTGTCAGACACTGTGCTAAGCAATGTATGTCATGTCTCATTCAGTGGCACTGCTGGGATTGATACTACATTTTACAAGTGAGAAAGCAGAGGCTTAGAGTGGTAATCCAAGGTTACCCAGTTAGTAAGTTAGAGACAGGGCTCACATAAAGATCTCGGTCTATTTTAAATAAAAATTTTTGTTGCCTCATTTAAAAATACATATATATTTATTGATTTCAGAGAGGAAGGGAGAGGGAGAGAGAGAGAAATATCAATGATGAGAGAGAATCATTGATTAACTGCCTCCTACATGTCCTCCATTGGGGATCAAGCCCTCAACCCAGGCATGTGCCCTGACTGGGAATCCAACTGTGATCTCCTTGTTCATAGGCTGACGCTCAACCACTGAACCACATGGACCAGGCTGTTGCCTCTTAGTTTTTGTTGATAATTTATAGACTCTTTTCTGAGGATATTAGTTCATTTCATTATAGAATGCTGTCTTTGTGCAGCTATGAAACAGAAACCACTTCTTAGGAATGACTGGCCAATTGTTATTTAGTGAATTACTTGAGAAATTGTTTATGCTTGATTAACTGCATCCTGTGAATTCTTTCCATTGTTAAATAGTAAAAATCAGATCAAGAATTTGTGTTAACATTTCCAAATGTGTTTGAAACAGATTTGGCACCTGATCGGAAGCTCTTCCGTTTGGTCTCCAATGATTCCTTCATCTCCATTCAGCCTTCCTTATCCTCTTGTGGACAGGACTTGCCAAGGGACTGCAGCGACAAAGTGAGCCTGCCAAGTCACAGCCACCACCACGTCGATCAGTCTCTGTCTAGCGCCTGTGACACAGAAGTAGCTTCTCTCGTCCCTTTACATTCACACTCTTACAGGAAAGAGCACCGGCCACGAGGCGTACCACGGACCTCTAGCTCTGCTGTGGCTTTTCCAGATACTTCACTGAATGACTTC
Source organism: Myotis daubentonii (assembly GCF_963259705.1). NCBI lineage: Eukaryota > Metazoa > Chordata > Mammalia > Chiroptera > Vespertilionidae > Myotis > Myotis daubentonii. Next base: position 25,029,320 of record NC_081840.1, on the reverse strand, counting down.
CCTCTGTATCAGCAAAGACGTGGGTTAGACCCAGTGAGTGAGTTAGAATCTTCCAAACCTCATTCTGGATCCAAAGAATCCTTGGTGGAAAATTCTCGTTTATCTGGGGAATTTCAGCTTGTTGGTGAGCTGAAAAACAGTCATTCTCAGCCACCTACAAAAAGTGGGAAGAGCAAGCCTTTGAAAGCAGACAAAAGTATGGACAGCTTGAGGAGCCTGAGCACACGGAGTAGTGGGTCAACAGAGAGCTATTGCAGTGGAACGGACCGTGACACTAACAGCACTGTCAGCAGCTATAAAAGTGAACAGACTAGCTCAACTCACATAGAGAGCATCTTGTCAGAGCACGAGGAGTCTCCTAAAGTGGGAAAGAGAAGTGGTAGGAGAAAAGAAGGCTGTGCCGAACCAGAGGATAAGAGTAGCTGTTCCAGTGACAAAAGGACTAGTAGTGAAAAGACTGCCTTGGAAGTGAGTACAAACAATGAGGTTCAGGAGGCCAAGGATTCGAATCCCGCTGATGATGTGCACGATCAGAGAGGTCTCAGCCCCTCTGCATCGGAAGAAGCCAACAAAAACCCCCACGCAAACGAATTCACTTCTCAGGGGGACGGACCCCTGGGGAAAACTGCCGACAGCAAGGAGGAGCAGAGTGATAAGTCTGCTGTTTCAGTGGACTCAAAAATTGCGAAAGACGGTGGAAAGCAAAAGGAAGGGGATGTAAGACCTAAATCGTCCAGCTTAATCCATCGGACAGCCTCTGCCCATAAGTCGGGCAGGAGACGGACAGGGAAAAAACGGGCCAGCAGTTTTGATTCAAGTCGGCATAGGGACTATGTTTCCTTTCGAGGTGTTGCTGGTACTAAGCCACACAGTGCTATATTCTGTCACGATGAGGACTCCAGTGACCAGAGTGACTTGAGCAGAGCATCGAGCGTTCAGTCTGCTCACCAGTTCAGCAGTGATAGCTCTTCTAGCACCACTTCCCATTCGTGTCAATCTCCTGAGGGAAGATACAGTGCTCTCAAGACTAAACATATCCCTAAGGAAAAGGGCACTGACTCTGAGCACACACACAAAGCTCATTTGGGTCCTGAAGGAACTGGCAAAAAGCGGACAACACGTCGGACTTCTAGCACAAATAGTGCCAAGACTCGGGCCCGAGTGCTGAGTCTGGACAGTAGCACAGTAGCATGTTTGAATGACTCCAATAGGCTAATGGCACCCGAAAGTATAAAACCCTTAACCACTTCAAAGTCAGACCTCGAGGCCAAAGAAGGAGAGGTGCTAGATGAGCTATCTTTATTGGGACGGGCTTCCCAGTTAGAGACAGTCACTCGATCTAGGAATAGCTTGCCAAGCCAAGTTGCATTTCCTGAAGGTGAAGAGCAAGATGCAGTCAGTGGAGGTAAGTAAATTACAGGAAGAGATTTCCCAAGAGTCATTGCAGTTATTGGTACTATTGAAATATACTTTGTGTTAATATCTCCCCTTCCACTAATTTATTAAAATAGACTTTCTTCCTGAAGAAGGAGGTGCTTATCTTAGAAAAGGTTTCGGTATGAACATCAAGAAAGTATTTTTTGAGTTGTGTTCTTTGAATATACCAGTTTGTTCTTAATGGCATTCACCGTTTCTAGGCCAGTTGCCACCTGTTAATATTTTATTAGGAATAATAAAAATTGGTCCTCTTTCTTCTTTGTGTAGCAATAGCAACAATAAAATGTAGAATTTCATCAGGGCACCAAACTATCTTTAGTTATTTCTTATATATTGTATACTGTGTGCCACTAAACTTAAATCACTCAACTTGTTAATGTGAGATTTCCCCCAAACATTACTTTAGCTCTGACTATGTACTTTGAAACCTTGAATCTCCTTTAATGTCTGTCTCTTTGGTTTTATTTTTCTGTTCTCAAGTTTTAGGCATTAAGAACAGTTTTTTTTCTTGTAACTTTATACTTTTTTTAAAGTTTATTAAGTTGATATTTGTAGTTTATATTGGCCTTTAGTGTCTATTAATGGTATATGATGCTCCCTGTGGTTAATAGTGATAGTGTTTTGGTTTAAATAATAGCTTATTTATTTCAGATTTATGGGAAATTGTGCAAAATGTGATAGGTGATTTTATATTATCAGTATGTTTTGGCCATTTTGTTTATTTAAGAGTTGTTTCTTGCTGTTCCCTCCTGCCCAGAATTGTTTGTTTCTTCTGTTCTGGTTATTATGGAGTCTGGTCCTCGACTACAATGAGAAGAGGGAAATCACTGTAACTTCTTTAACCCCCAACCCCATTCTTTTTATTCATATCTTTAGTTTTAAAGCTTATAGTCTGTTGATCTAATAACAATCAATCTTATTAAAAGGTATGCTCAATTTTTTTGTTTGGACAAGCATTCTGAAATATAAGGACATGCTTTTTCTCTCAAAGAATTCTAATTTCACCCAGAGTATTTAAAAAGTCCATATTGTGGCAAACGTTCTGTTGTTTCTTTTGGTATATTTTCTAACAAAGATGAACTTCTAATGAGAACGTAAGAAGATTGATCGTTAGTAACTAAGGAAGAAAATAGTACATCTAATCTAAATATTGAGAACTAATTACATTTGAAGTAATTATAACCATGCTTCGGGTATCTGACATGGATTTCATTCTGTTCTTTGTAAAAGGTCTGATTTGTTTTCAGTGATTTCTCATACAGATCATACCAGATATGTTCATGACATGCAAGAAACCACGAGTTTTAAAATATAGCTTAATTTTTTAAGTTGTCATTAAAATAAATTGTAAGAGTGAATGTGCTGTGGGAGAAAAATATTGCTGTTCGAAATATTGCTGAAATGTAAATACTAAAAAATACATAAAAGAGCTATAATAAATTTTTATGTCTTTGAATTTAAAATGTCATTTCCTTTTCACAGGGATTGTAAAGTGTTTTGTTTTTTAGGAAAAGTTACATGGAAGATGTTAATTGTTTCTTGTTGCAGATCTTTGACTAATATGTATCAGTTTTTGTTTTCTTTTGTGTACTTATTAAAAAATAACCCACACAAATAAACCATTGATTGTTAGTAAGAAACAAAATACTGAGCTAAAAATGTTTATGCATTTTGGTGGAATAAATGTAATAGTCTGTGGGCTGTTAACACATTGTATGTGGGAAACGTGTTTACACGTTTTACGTATTTATACGTTCTACCAGTGTAGTAGAGCGCGGGACACGTATTAATACGTTTTTTATAGACTAGCGGTAGAATGCGGGTAACGTATAAATACGTAAACTGAAGTTATCGTAATTTTACTGAACTTGCCATTTGCACAAAAAATTAGCAAAAATGGCCTGCGCCACCTGTTAGCGCGCGATAACAACTACCCGCAAACAATGTGTTAAAAAACATTGTTTGCCACAGGAAGGCATTGTAGGGGCTATTTTATTCGAGCTTCATTGGGTTTAGAATAAAAATATGAGCATAACTGAACTGCTTAAATGTGTTGAGGATTTATAGTTACATGGATTTCATCATATTTTATTGTTTGGGCTTTTTGGAAAATTGGAGGTAGTGGGAGGGGTTGTGTTGGTTCTCATTATTTAAAAATTACACAGCATCTCCAATACTTGCTAAAAAATTGTTTATTTTTGCATTAATTGTTAACAGTCCTGTCTGACAATTTAGGAGGAAATTTTCTGGATTACCATTCTGCCTTCCATACTGTACTCCTGAAATGTGTCAACAAAACAGAGGATGCTGCTTACCATTCATATGCCTATACCTAAGCCATAAGTAGTTTTATCCTAATATATTGCGAGGTGTCGATGAGTTCTCCAGTTTTTAAGCTGAATGGTGTTGGTAATGGAATTTAGGAAATGTACTTTAAAGTCCTAAAATAAAATACGCTAAAATAGGAGTTAATCTAACACAGTGACCTGAAGTCACGCTTATTAGTGTATGGGCACCACTGTAGTCCTGGCTCTAGGAAAACTACTTACCTTCTCCAAGCCTCTGCCTCCTGATGTTTCATTGTGTTGATCAGAGCATCTATCGCATAGGGCTCTTGTGAGGAGTAAAGGAGTTACTATGTGTAAAATGCTTAGAACTGTATCTGGCACATAGTAAATGTTTGAGTGCTGCTATTACTATTATACAGGCCAGTTTATTATGCTACTCAAATGTATCCTATTTTTAAAGTAGAAGAAAATAATATAGACATAAATTAGAGATATTCTAATTGTGCCATTGTGAAACTCAACAGTAGTAAAATACTATCTGAAATCCTAATTTGTTACATAATAAAACAGGAAAACATTTTTATAACATCTAATCCTATCTAATAATAGACAAATATGGTAATTGACCATACCTTCACTACGCCTCCCATTGGCTAATCAGCGTGATACGCAAATTAACCCAACCAAGATGGCAGCCGGCAGCCACGCAGCTGAATTGAGCAGGAGGCTTGATTGCTCCAGTGATGGAGGAAGCCAAGGTTCCCCGCCTGCTGCGGCCTGGCTCTGAGCTCCAAAAGCAACAAAGTTTAAATTATAGAAGGTAAACAAGCCCCAGATACCTGCTATCAGCAGGCTGTGGCCACAGAGCTGGAGCGAGTAGGAGCCAGCTCTCAGCTCCAGTGACAGCAACAAAGTTCCAACTATAGAAGGTGAATTAATCCCAGAATAAGAAGAAAAAAGAAAAAAAGGAGTGGCTGGGAGCTTCATTCACCGGCCAGCCTGAAAACGGCCCTCAGCCCCTCATCCAGGCTGGCCAGAAACCCCTCATCCAGGCTGGCGAGGCATTCCACCTGCCATGGAGGCTCCCACCACTGCTGCTGCGCTTTCCAGCCATGAGTCCAGCTTCTGGCTGAGCAGTGCTCCCCCTGTGGGAGTGCACTGACCACCAGGGGGCAGCTCCTGCGTTGAGTGTCTGTCCCCTGGTGGTCAGTGTGCGTCATAGCAACTGGTTGTTCCACCGTTCGGTCTATTTGCATATTAGGGTTTTATTATATAGGAAATGCAAATTCTTTTTTAACTCAAGTCACAGCTAATGATTTTGTTGTAATTTGCTGTTTGTTGGTTTACTTGTGAAAAAGAGTAGTCCTTTACAATGTTTTCACAGATGAAAATTTCTGTAATTCTGAATAAATGCTTAGCAGTTGTACAGTAGATTCTTGTCGTTCTTTGGCCTCCAAGAAAATGGTGCTTATAAAAGTTTGTTTACGTATTAGAACAAAATCTTTGCATGCTGATGACTAGCATCATCTTTTGACATGGAAAGTAAGAAAGGGAAAAATGTATAGAGAAAATGGCTAAAACATATCAAATTTTTTTGCAAAATCATTTGAATGTTTATTTTTTCATACAGTAACTTTATTCTTAAGTAAATTTGTTTTACTTTGAACAATATTTCAGAATGTTTGCATATATCTTTTATTTTTCTGAGTTGTACATACTAGTATACTTGTTTCATACTTTCATTATCTTTAGTGTCTCTTTCTCTACTAACATTTGCTTCTAATCTGTTAGAGCTACCAAAATACATTTTATTTTCATGATCTTCCGAAGTTTACTACATTTTTTCTTACAATAAACATTCCCCACTGAAAGTAATACCTTTTAAAATAGTTTCTTCTGTCTAAATTTTTATTAATTCATTTAATAGCAATTGAGCTATCACAAGAGTCCAGCCATTCCAGTATATTACAAGAAGTAACTTATTACATACTAGAGGCCCGGTGCATGAAATTCATGCACTGGAGGGGGGTTGTCCCTCAGCCCAGCCTGCACCCTCTCCAATCTGGGACATCCCTCTCACAATCCGGGGACTGATGGCTCCTAACCTCTCACCTGCCTGATTACCCCTAACTGCTTCTGCCTGCCGGCCTGATCACCCCCAACTGCTTCCCTGCTGGCCTGATTGACACCTAACTGCTCCCCTGCCGGCCCGATTGCTCCCAACTGCCTTCCCCTGCAGGCCTGGTTGTCCCCAACTGCCCTCCTGTGCCAGCCATCTTGTGACGACGTGGGGCGTGGCCATCTCGTGACGATGTGGGGTGGCCATCTTGTGACACGAAGGTGTGAGGGTCAATTTGCATATTACCTCTTTACTATATAGGATGAATCCTTTCACTAAGCAATCAGCTGTATGATTGACATTGTTTTGAAGTGGCATCTTATTCTATGCATATCATGATTATAACTTTACAGTTTTTGAGATAGAATATGTAAAACCCTCACCTCCTACCTTACCAAATTTTGCTCTTTTGTGCATCCCAGCCATCCTGAAAGTATTTTAGTGCCTTTTAATGCTTCCCTGTTTTCATTCACAGAGTAAAACACACTGAGGGTCTGTTGTTTAATACTCCATATGAAAATAAATAGTTGCACTAAAGTAATTCAATACAGAATGTGTAGAATTTTCCTTAACTCATTAAGATAAATGGAGGTAACTCCTGAGGAAGGAGGTGTGTATTGTGGATTTTTCTTCTTTATCTTTAGGAATAGATAGGGTCACAGCTGTCTAAAATGGCCAAGGATGTCTGTTCCTTGTGCATGAATTGATGCCTTTAGGAACCCAGTAAATATTTAAACTTAATTGAAAGATTGTATCACTATGTCAGAAGTAAAGAGTTAATTATCTGAAGTTTTCTCTTAAACTTACTTTGATGGTAACACACTCTCTTGAAGTTTTCTTAAAATAAAGAAATGACTTGAGAAGTTGTTAAGACTCTTGTAATTAAAAAAATATGTTAAAAATCACATTGTTTAAATACATGTCCTTAAAAATATTTCATATGTCTTGTCATTTATGGTCTTTTAATCACTTGAATATTTGTGACTTTTTTCTCTCTTTTCTACACATGCATAAAATTTAGTTGTCCCCAGAGTGCTAAATTTTTACTATTTGTTTTTTATGCTCTATTTTATAGTTACTTTATCTTTTTGATCAGGGAAATACTGAGTTTTAAGCAATGTCAAAATATCAACTTCAAAATCTGGTTTTAATAGTTTTCTCTGTCCTGGTCTGCTTTCCTAGTTTAAAGATTTTGTTGTTTTCTTTTATAAAATTAAAGGATTCAAAAAGAGTTTATTGCATTTGGATTGCAGAAGTGAATTTCCATTAAACTTGGTTATAACTTATGTGACTGAATATAGTTATGGCAAATTATTTTAAGCTTTAAAGACACATTTCTTTCCTTGGCTCTAATAGAACTGGACTCCCTCTGGACCCTATTTCAAGTAGAGTTGTTCTGTATAAGTAGTATATTCCCAGGGGCATGGCTTAGTCTTATTTGTTGTAACCACAAATAGCATAATATTTTCAGTTGAAAGTGTGATCCCATCTACCGTTAAGGTAATTGCTATAGTAAGCTTTGAAAATTCTTTTAGCATTAGATGTTTACACACTGACTATTACAGAGGAGGATATAAGCATTAACCATAACTCCATTAAAAAAAAATATTTTATTGATTTTTTTACAGAGAGGAAGGGAGTGGGATAGAGAGTCAAAAACATCGATGAGAGAGAAACACTGATCAGCTGCCTCCTGCACATCTCCCCACTGGGGATGTGCCCACAACCGAGGTACATGCCCTTGACTGGAATCAAACCTGAGACCCTTGAGTCCGCAGGCCGACGCTCTATCCATGGAGCCAAACCGGTTAGGGCGCCATAACTCCATTTTAATACATTGTTCAGTGGATGTCTAAACTTACATCTTGATTTGTTATATCTAAGAAGTATTAATATCTAGTGATTTTGCAGATAACAAAATATAAATGGTGTGTTAATAGCAAAAAGAAATGCATTTTTTGAAAAAGCCAAAGAATATTTGATTGTAAATGGGCACAGTAGTTTTTCTTTTCGTCCGTGCTATGTAATAACTAGCTTTTGATTAAAATTAAATCCACTAAGTCTTCAGTAGAAGGAAGATAATAAATAAAACTTTCCTATTAACCTTTTTCCTAGACTCAGTATTCACTGATAACATACTCCATTTTTCTCCAAATTCTTCTGAATAATGTTAGTATATTCTATGCATTAAGTGATCCTCTATAAATTCTATCTGTGTAAATTTTATTCTGCTATTTTGGCTGAAACAAAATATCTCAAACTAGAGAGAATGCTTGAAAGTTTCTCAGTGAAGTGAACTGACCTGTAAATTGACCAATAGTTTGTTAAAATAGAATAGAAATCTTCAATATAAGTTCACAAAATACTGAATGGAGTATTAAAAGAGTGATTGTAAGTTCTGTCACCAGAGGTAACCTTTCGAATATCTAAGAACCGTTAACAGTTGCAGTAGTCGCTTCTCAGAGTTCCTTTTCTCCAAGTGGCTTGTTTTCTTTGCTTTGTTTACCTTCATCAGATGACTGCCTGCCAGTGTATGTTTTCCCCTTTGTGACAGTGCTGGTTACCTTTTTTTCTAGGTCATGGTTGTCAGAAATAGGCAAAGCACACATTAGTCTTTATAGATTGTGGTGACAAAGTATCCTGACTATCAGCACTGTCCAATACAACTTCCTCTGATGATGGAAATGTTCTATGTTTGTTCTGTGCAACAGTGGTAGCCACTAGCCATGTAGGTGCTGAGCACTTGAAAAGTGGCTCATGAATCTGATACACTGAATTTTGAATTTTATTTAATGTTCATTAATTTATGTTTAGCCCCAGATGTCTAGTGGCTACTGTGTTGGACAGCATGGTTTTGATGACCAGATTTAATCAGCATCATTTGTTCTCATAAGTTTTATGTAACTTTTGCATCCATTAGCTTATATATCACAAGTAATCGTTTGTTTTTACATTTAACAGAATTTTCATTATAACTCAGTAAAACTGGAGAAAAAAATAAAGATTAGCTCTAATAGAGTTGTGGTTTGGATCAAAGCTTAATTCTTATTTAGCTGCCTAACTTTAGAATATTACTATAGTGTGTGAGCTGAAAAACATACAATATAAGTAATATAAATAATATAAATAAGTGTCCTGTAATTTGTGACTTATACTTCTTACTGGCAGAAGCTTGCCAAATGTGTAAATCATTCTGTGCTTGTCATTCCTTCAATAAAAGAAAATAATACCTAAAGACAAAGAAGTCTGTGTCTTCTGGAGGTAGTCCATATATTATTAATCATAATGGGTTGGTTACACAAAGAATATTTACTGGTATAACCTGGGGAGAGGATAAAAATGTAAACATTTTAAAAGAATACTTTGTGTGGTTTTTTTAGTGCTTTGTTTTTTAATCAACATTCACAGTGATGGGAATGGCTATTGCTAAACAGAATAATTTGAGAATTAGTAATGCTTTTAAACTGTTTAAGAAGGCTTGCAATAGTACTGAAATCTAAAAACACTGATTTTGTAATCCATTTCATACTTTGAAAAAGGAGTTATATATTCGGAAAGAATGTTTCTGCACTAAGTTGTTTGTCTTTACTCATATTTAGTTTCAAAATATCCTGTCTAGAAATCAAAATGATTCTTAAGATATTTAGATCACTAGGAAATGATTGTTTTCAATTCAAATGGATAAACATCATTTTGCATATTGTTTTAGAAATTCAAGTCAATGGTTTTATAAAATTTTATGTAGTAACTAGAGGCCTGATGCATGAAATTTGTACAAGAGTAGGCCTTCCTTCCCCCAGCCGCCGGCACCGGCTTTTCCCTCTGGCACTGGCTTCCCTCCAGCACCCGGGACCTGGGCTTCCCTCTGGCCATCAGCAGGCACCGGGACTCGGGCTTCCCTCTCACCGCTGGCAGGCACCCGGGACCCTGGCTTCCCTCGCAGCCCTGGCTTTGTCCAGAAGGTTGTCTGGAAGGACTCCCAGTCTAATTAGCATATTATGCTTTTATTATTATAGATTCTGTTAAGCCACTGTTGTGATTTTCTCATTGTATATTGGTTTTAGTTTGTACTTTATTTTTTGGATTAAGTTATGAGTTTCTATACTTGACTTTTTGCTGATATTTCCTTCCTAATGTTGAGGGGACCAGTGCTGGGGCGTAGAGTTGAACAAAGTTTGATGGCAGTAAACTACTTCATAGTTGATAGATATTTCAGCTGCCTTGGGCTGAAAAATTCTAAAAACTAGTTGTGCATCCTAGCAGTCAGTGGTTTCATTAATTCTGCCAAGGTTGTGGCACAGGGTAGGATGAGGTGGACTAGGGCCTTCTTTCTTGGCATCAGAACTGAAGTACTGTGGTTGCTGCCTTTACTGTCCTCAGGAGTGAGAAACTAAGGCCCCATATCATTAGTTGAAACTGACAAATACTATACTTCCAAGGCTGACTTAAGTAAAAGGAGAACAAAAGAATATGGGACTAAATAAATGAAACATTTCAAAAAATATTTAAAACAACAGAGATCTTAAAGTAAGAAATTGCAGTTGAAGAGACTATGGTGAGGGCAGATAATAGATCAAAAACATTATTAATATTTTTTAAAAATGTATTTTATTGATTTTTTTTTACAGAGAGACAGGAAGAGGGATAGATAAAAACATCGATCAGAGAGAAACATCGATCAGCTGCCTCCTGCACACTCCCCACTGGGTATGTGCCCGCAACCAAGGTACATGCCCTTGACCAGAATGGAACCTGGGACCCTTGAGTCCGCAGGCCGACGCTCTATCCACTGAGCCAAACCAGTTAGGGCAGAAACATTATTTTTAAAGAAATAGTTATCTGTAAGTAAAGGACTGATTTTGTTCCTTATGATAGATCAACAGCATATGTAAGAAAACCATTTAGCTCAGTTAAACAAGTTCCTTTACCTTCGAGGGTGGGAAGTCAGGGAGAGACAGGCTCAGCTGCTATTTACATCTGACCTAGGCTCCTATTTGACCTAAGTCTGTCTTAATGCAGCAGCACAGGCCAGCGAGGAGGCCGTGGCATTTCGCCGTGAACGCAGCACATTTAGGCGCCAGGCAGTACGGCGCCGGCACAATGCAGGGAGTAACCCTACCCCTCCTACATTGCTCATCGGATCACCCCTAAGGTATGGTATCTTAAGATTCCACCAAGCTTAGCATGTGTGTAACAGACATTCTAACCTGTTCTGTCAGCACAGGAAAGCATTGAAATAGCTGTGTTATTATTTTTCTTCCAGTTTCCCTCATATACTTTTATGCTCTATTAGGCTTTCTCTGCATGTGATCATGAACCTGTTGCATTATGCATGCTTTATGTTGCACTTCTTAAACAAAATGATCAGATTGGTTTACCCAATTTTGAATAGAAAAATCAGTTTAAGGTAGTTTTAGAAATGTAAAGAGAGACCTTAAGTCAGCTCTTCCCTTTTTTTTGGACTCCAAATTAACAATACAACATCTCGACAGTGTTTAATATGAACAAATACAGACTGAGTGGTAAACTTGTTGAGGAATAACAAACTGATCTCTGCTTGAAACCAGTTTGATTATTTTATTTCGCTAAAAAATATATTTTGTATTGCTTAAAAATTGTTGTTTCATAATCACCAGGACCTACTAAGTGATACAAAACTAAAGTATTTATGGTAAAGTATGGTAAATTGGATATAAATATATATTTTTGAATGCATATCTATGTTGAATTCTCAACCTCTAATGTACTGAAAAAAACAAAACAAAACATTTTAAGTTTTTCCAGTGTCCTAATTAAGAAAGCATCTGTTTATAATATTGGGAATAATTTTTCATTAAAATTTTAGTGTTTTATTCTCAATTGTGTCCAATCTAATGAGTTTATGTCTTGAATTAGAAATATAAAAATCTGTTAAAAAATTTGTGCTCTCTTTTAAGAATACAAATATAGACAAACATACTTTACATGTGCTTGCTTAAACAGTGCACATATTATACTATATACTTTATTAATCTTTGTATCTGAAAGCACTATTATCCAAATTATTTACCTATATTTTAATTTGTAATTCAAAAGGGGAAACATTTGATGAAATAACTGCTGTTGAATGCATGGTAGGTTGGAAGAGATAAACCACTTTCCTTGTTAAAATATTGTTCTTAAGAGTAGCAAAATCCTTATTTTTTTATTTTATGGGATTTGTGACTTGATTATTTTACATTATAACCAGGAACCTCATCTTTCGTAGGTCATGCTCCTAATTAATCTGCAGGAATACATAATTCTGTAAAAAGTAACATGGATTAGTTTAAGCAATATTTAAAATATAAAAATGGGAAGGCACCAATTAAAAGAAACATTGGATCTAGAAACCTGTTCTGAGCACCTTTGCTTTTTGTGAGTCCTCCTCTTCTTCCTTTTCACCTCTTTTTCTATGCTCCCTGAAGTAACTTTCTTTCTCTTACGGATTTGGGGTAGTACCAAACTGCAGAAAGCTCAGCACTTCATTTTACTTTTTCTGTTTTGTGCTTTCTAACCTCTTCTTTTTATCCCTTGAATAATACTTGCTGTAGGTATCTTTGCTTTCCTACTCACTCCATGTTGATATTTATTAATCCTTTTTTAAAATCTCTTTTTTAGTCTTTAAAAATCCTTCATTTCTTTGCCACAAATGAGTCTGCTGTATCCCATTCATCAAACAAATGTAGATTAATTAGTTTTCTTCTCTGCCTGGTGGAATATTAAAGAACTGTGTTTTAACTCCAGCCAATCACGGAGGATTTCTCCATGTTTTGTAGGATTTTAAATACATCACCATTCAAATGCGGATATAATATGAAACTTACTTAAAAAGGGCTCACATTAGAATTTTTGGAGAGTAGTTTTCCAGTAGTCAGCTTGTAGATTTTATCAAGGTCCCAGGAAGGTTATATGTATCGTAAATAGGTTGATTTCATCATGGATGAAATAAGATAAAATTTAGCTGTGAGGAATTACAAGAAACACCAATTTACTAAAATCATCTTTTTAAATTGCAAAAAAGTTCAGAAAAAGTAGTAGTATGTTGGTGTTAATTCTCAGTGTGGGTTACCTAATAATAATCTTAAAGTAAATACAGGATGGCACATTCATGCAAAACTTGGAAAATTTGTCAAAAAGAAATGGAATAGGTGTGATAATACTTTAATTACAATTATTATATAAGTACTAGTAAAATCTAACTTATTTTAAACTTTAGTGAATAGTCTAAATAATCAACACTTTAAAAAGCAATGGGGTAGAATATGTCTCCAAGGATTGGGAGCGAATCATCAATTTCCTTACAAAGAAGATTTGTTTAAAAACTAATTTAAAAAGTGTGTGTTTTTTCCCATTATGTTTGCCTTGTAGGGTAGGTTTTACAGTAGGCCCTTACTGGTCTTTCCCAGTTACTAGAGAGAAAAGCAAAGACAAAAATTTAAAAATTTTGTAACGTTAATATTAACAAGTCTATATGTCTGTACTTATCAACTGAAATGTGATATTTTTTAGAACTCTAGTTAATAGGGTGGAATGGAAAATTATTAGTGCATTTAGAAGAAGGGAAGAAAGCTTTAGTGTATCCTTAGATTTATTTTCAAAAGTATAAGATTGAAAGATCAGTAGTCAAATAAAGTCATAGCAATAACTGAGAGTCTTTGATTAGGAATTCATAGGGATCATTCTGTGGTGCTCAGGAATAGATGCACTAAATATCTGTTGTTTGTGTACTTTGCTCAAGACACTCTTCCACTCAGAATCTGGAGATTCATAGAAATAATGTGATCAAACTCTTTGAGGTTACTTTTTAGTTGAGCAGACACATATAAAGATAACTGACAGTATAAGTCAGAATATGTCAAATACTAAATAAGTGTAGAGGAAGGAAAGACCAACCATATTTTTCTGTCATTTAAATTGGAAATGTTCATTAGTAAGATTGCCTGTCAGTGATGCTATTGATAGCCCACAGATAAATTTCTACCTTTCTTTGTGCTGTGTTGTAAAACAGTTGCTATCTTTTCTTAAACTGGTAGTTTTGATATGTAATTGTACTCTTAAAAAGATTAATTTCTTATCCATTATTATCTTAAATTAAGTATAACCCTCCAGGAACAGTTTTTCTAATACTTTCTGCAGAAATGCTTCCTGTTTTCAGGAACACGAGTTTGAAGGACTTAAACATTTTATGACTAGCTTTGTATGTTAAAAAACTTGACATTTATAAACGCTAGATTTTGGCTAATTTACTTTGTTTCTTTATTCTGGAGTTTTCATGTATCACCTGATATTTTGAAAACCTTTCTGTATATCTGGATATGTTGAAGATTAGTGTATTCTCATAGGTTCACATTAAAAAACACCTAACTGCCATATGGAACCTCTGTTTATGACTTTCAGTGGAAAAAATTGACAGGAAAATTTGTTGAGTACATATTTCTGCTCTTGTGCATCCAAAGGGACATAGTGCTTGAACTACTTAAATATTTTTCCTTGGAATTACCTCCTTTGTGAAATTTGGTCATTTTGGTAAGGATAAGGTTAGGAAGTTTCTGAGACTTTATATATGTATAGCAGACACAAACATGTTTGATTATATTAGTTCTCAAGGTCATCTCTTGATTTATGTCTATTATACAAAAATTCTACTCCAAATAAGTTACTAACTGAATGCTTTTATAGTTATGGCTTAAAAATGCCAGTAAGCATTGCCAAATCAGCATTTTGCAGACTTGTTTTTTTGTATGTTACATTTCTATGCTCTACTTAGAGTATATACCTTTCATTGGCTAAAAGAAACCTGGGAGGTACATGTTCCAGTAGCGGTGGCTAGTAGGACTTTGTGTGGTGGTGGAATAGTCTATAATCTACACTGTCTTTTAAGGTAGATACTAACTTCTACCTATTCTGGTAGCTTTTTGCTATGGTAGCCACTGGCCACTTTGCCTGGTAAGCACTTAAAATTCGTTAGTGGGACTAAGGAAATAAAATTTTAGTTACTTTAAATTCTTATGTGCCTACTGAATCACACAGTGCAGTTCCAGAATGTATTCTGTTGCCATAACTGTAGATGTAAGCAATATATGTAGTGTTTTCTACTTAAATCTTTTATTTCAAGGTTATTTCAAATTATACCTCTCTTCAGTCTGCAGCAGATGAGTTTATTTTATAGGCATCAGAGAAACCATTACATTGAATTCAAAGAAGTTGATAATCATGAATATACTAAAATAACTGAAGGAGGCCATCCTAAGTAGCATTCTTATTTATATTTCCTGAAGGTCTAATGATTTTAGTAATAGAAATGCAGTATTGCATTGAACATAATGTAGAGAATGACATATAATAATTCTACTCAAAATGTTTCATGAGTTTCATCAGTTTAAATTTGTGTATTGTACTGATATTAAAATTCACAGTGTTTTAAAATATATAAAAATATAAAATGAGTTAAGAATATAGTTTCTTAATTTAGATAATTTTTAGATAAATAATTCTAATAAATCAATAATAAGCACAAAATACTGTTTTAAGAATATTATTAAATTTAGAAAAGTTAATAATAACCCTTGAGAAATTACTGGTTTCCAAATTATTTTTAAGATTTTCTAAAATGATGGTTCTTGTTAATTACACCATAACATGGTTTGGAGAAAGGTACTAACAAAATTTAAGGGAACATAATTATTGTTAACTAACACCTTGTGTATAAGTCCTATGGCCTTATTTCAGAAGTATATGGGCTTTTCATAGAGAAAAACTCTTCATACTATATATTATACTTCTAGGGTCCCAGTGGTCATTAATTCACTCTGTTGAGTTGGTGTTTGCTATTCAGGTAATCTTGCACTAGTTTGTGACTTTTTTAAATTCAAAATTGTCATCTTGGTCGAATTTCATAAATATTCTTTGGTTTTCAGGTGGGTAGAAATTTGGTTTCATTGTGAATTTGAGATTTCAGAACATTTGAAAGAACAACTCTAGAATTAGTATTACAAGTTATAAATAAAAGTTTGTATTTAACTGAAAAATAGGAATTAATTGGGAACAGCTACAACCCACATATATTTTATGTACTTGTGATTCTTTTTTGCTGCATTCTCTTTCCTTATACTAGAACTTTTTTTGGTTTGAGGTGGAAAAAAGTCACAGATTGATTGATTTACATATACATTAAATGTTGACTGCGCTCATCACTATAAATCAGATTTCTAAGGACCAGAAAACTTAAGCTGGCAGTATGATCTGTATATTTTACAAAGTTTATTGGTTCTTAGGTTACATTAGAAAACAACTTTTTAAATTAGTTTTTTCTATATTGACTTCATTCTAGCTATTGTTTTCTCTTTTCTTCCCTGTAATGTCTCCCCAATCCATGTTTTTTCCTAGCCTTCAAGATGGGCAGCAAGGCCAGCAGTCCACAGCCCAGGTCAAAGGCCAGTCCCGCCCCCCTTCCCAGGCTGCAGTGCTCAGTGCTAGTGCCTCCTTGCTGGTGAGAAATGGGAGTGTCCACTTAGAAGCATCACATGACAATGCATCTGCTGTAGGCGGCAGCAGTTTGCACGATGAACTTGGTATGCAGGCCTTATGTAATCTTGGTGATAGAAACTTTAATGCAGCAGATAATGGGTAACAGTGATTGCAATTCTTTCTTGAGATAGCACTTTTGACAGGATTTGCCCTTCGTGTAAGGAACATTTGACATTTGCTTTTCCCTTTTCTCTTTCAAAGGTTATTCTGTATTTTCTTTTGAGCATGTCTATTATTAATCCAGTTAAGTGGATTAATGAATGCTCACACGAATGGTTTGGGCAGTTCTGTTATTCCTTGGCATTATTTGTACCACGTGGGAAAATGTTGATTTAAAAAATTATTTGATTAAGCCTTACTTTGTTTGAATTCTCTAAATGTGCTGCATGAAAGGCAAAATTGCTTACTAATGGTCTGTACTATAGAATCTTTCTTTTAGTTATTGTATATTTCACTTCCATGTTCATCACCTGACTTTGAGGACTTTATGGCTCTATACTAATATCAAATAAGAACTTCATAAAGTTTTTCTTCTTGTGTTAATAAATTTATAATATAAGTTATTAGTTAATTCTCAGAGGGGTTGTATAGTCTGAAGCAGGGGTGGGCAAACTTTTTGACTTGAGGGCCACAATGGGTTCTTAAACTGGACCGGAGGGCTGGAACAAAAGCATGGATGGAGTGTTTGTGTGAACTAATATAAATTCAAAGTAAACATCATTACATAAAAAGGTACGGTCTTTTTTTTTTTTTAGTTTTAGTTATTTCAAACGGGCCGGATCCGGCCCATGGGCCGTAGTTTGCCCACAGCTGGTCTAAAGCCTTAATGAATATCCACTCGAATACCAGTTTTATGCCTTCATGACAGTGTTTTATACTACTTTGGTTTTTATTTCTCTGTACAATTTCTCTTTCTTGTGCTCAGATGCAGATTATTAACAATTTAAATAAATATAATGAAATTCTTATTAAAAAGTACACATTTGAAAGGATTCCCTTTGTTTACTGTGATTTTGTTTATCCATATTATAACTACCTTTCATTTATAAAGATAATAATCCAGTTGATGCTTTGATTAGAAGGATATGTGGTGTAAGGTGCCCAAATTAGGTATAATAAAATTTGAAATGCTGTTTATTTTTTCTCTTTCCATTTTGTAATCTTTAGTTACAAGAGATATTAATAAATATTAGATATGCATATTGATGCAAATAATCTTTAGCAAATCTTATAGAAACTTGAAAATGGTCATCTAAGATACTTACTATATTAGAATGTGTGATGATTTCTAAATTGAGAGGACAAAACATTTTAAGTTTAGAATGTTTTGGCTTTTGAGTTAGTAATTTAAAGAAGCAAGGGGGTGTTTGAGAGAGAGTAAGATAGACTTCAGTTTAGTTACTTGCTTTGACTTAAAACATAGTGATATATTTTTAATTGCAAGTATAGTCAGTTAATAATATATTTTTATTGGTATTTCCCTCAGGTTAACCCAAAGTTTCTACGAACAGAGGACTTATAAAATTTGTGCTTATAAAATTACAGTCACCATCACCATTCCTATTGGGTTTATGGTAGTAGATTAGCTAAAATAGGCCTAGTTTTGACCTATTTGGATTTTTAGACTTTTGTCAAATCAAGCATAAAATTAAACAGTAAATGATTTTTCTCAATAAAAATCTCACTCTAAATACACATAAAGATTATTGAAAACTAGAGGCCCGGTGCATGAAAATTCATGCACTGGGAGCGGGGAGGGTCCCTCAGCCTGACCTGCCCTCTCTCATAGTCCAGGAGCCCTCAGGGGTGGGAGGCGACCCGGTGATCAGGAGAAGGTGATGCCCCATCACATCTCTGCTGCTGCTGCTGCCAGTAGCGCAAGCCTCAGCCGGCCCTGGTTGCCTGAGCCTCAGGCAACCTGGGTGGCTGGGCAGCTGCCATCTGAGGTTTGCCTGTATCTCGGGCAGGCCCTGGGCAGCTGAGAGGATTGGGGGACTCCGGAAGCAGGCGCACGGAGTGGCTGGGCCTGTGTAGGGGCGGGCCCGGTCTTGCCATGCACCTGCTGCCCCAGCAGGGCTGAGGGGACTAGGCACCGCCATCTTTGAGGGTGGGGCAGTCAATTAGCATATTCCCTCCTTATTGGCTGTGGGTGCCACCATCTTTGAGGGTAGGGCAGTCAGCATATTCCCTCATTGGCTGTGGGCGCCACCATCTTTGCAATGGTGTGAGGGTCAATTAGCATATTCCCTCATTATTAGATGGATATGTATATACTAGAGGCCTGGTGCATGGATTTGTGCCCCATTGGGGTCCCTTGGCCTGGCCTGCACCCTCTCGCAATCCAGGACCCCTCGGGGGATGTCGGAGGCCCAGTGCAGGGATTTGACCCGATCCCCACAGGCCAGGCTGAGGGACCCCACAGTGCATGAACCTGTGCACTGGGCCTCTAGTATGCATGTAAGATCTTTGGTTAATCTCTTCCTGCCCTCCCATCTCCCCCTGTCCCTCTGAGATTCATCAGTCTGTTCCATGTTTCCATGCCTGTGTGTTGAGCATCTGCCCCCTGGTGGTCAGTGTGTGTCATAGCTATTGGTGGCACGGTCGCTTAGGCTTTTATATATATAGACTAGACGCCCGGTGCACAAAAATTTGTGCACTCGGGGGGGAGGGGAGGTCCCTCAGCCCAGCCTGTGCCCTCTCGCAGTCTGGGACCCCTCGGGAGATAACGCCCTGCTGGCTTAGGCCTGCTCCCGGGTGGCAGAGGGCAGGCCCAATCCCTAGGTGCAGCCTCTGGTCGGGCTCAGAGCAGGGCCAATTGGGGAGTTGGGGCGCCACCCTGTCATGCACAGAGCAGGGAGATTGGGAGGTTGTGATGCCACCCTCAGTCATGATCAGGGTAGGGCCGGTTGGGGGGTTGGGGCACCATCCCCTGTCACACTCAAGGCAGGGTCGATGGGGAGGTTGCGGCGCCACCCCCTGTCATGCACAGAGCAGGGCCAGTCGGGGTTGGGGCACTGCCCCCTGTCACTCACAGAGCAGGGCCCATCAGGGGGATTGGGGCTCTGTACCCTGTCACGCACAGAGCAGGGCCGATCAGGGTGTTGGGGCGCCGCCACTCTCACTCTCAGGGCAGGGCCTATGGGGAGGTTATGGCTCTACCCGTCACACACAGAGCAGGGCCCGTGGGGGGGGTGGGGTAGGGAGCTCCCCCCTATCAGGCACAGAGCAGGGCTGCTCAGGGGGTTGGGGCGCCTTCCCCTGTCATGAACAGAGCAGGATGGATAGGGAGGTTGTGGCCCCGCTCCCTGTCATACACAGAGCCGCAGGGCGATCAGGGGGTTTGGGCGCTGCCCCCTGTCATTCTGATCCCCGTGCCGGGAGGCATATTACTCTTTTACTATATAGAATAGAGGCCTGGTGCATGGGTGGGGCCGGCTTGTTTGCCCTGAAGGGTGTCCTGGATCAGGGTGGGGGTCCCCACTGGGGTGCCTTGCCAGCCTGGGTGAGGGGATGATGGCTGTTTGCAGCTGGTCACACACCCTTCAGGGTGGGGGTCCCCACTGGGGTGCCTGGCCAGCATGGGTGAGGGGCTGAGGGCTGTTTTCAGGCTGGGGGTGACTGAAGCTCCCAACCTCTCCTCTTTTTCTTTTTTTTTTTTTTCTGGGCCAGCTTTAGCTTGAGCCTTGGCTCCAGCTCTTAGGCCTCCGAGCTGAAAGTAGGTATCTGGCCTTTGCATACAGTGTTGCGAATCTGCTGGCTGAAGTTCCGCGGTATCTGTTACAGTGTTTGAAACTGCCGGTTCAGAGGCCTGCAAAGGCAGCCGGGGAATGTTGGTTTCCTCCATCACTGAAGCAAGCAAGCCTCATGTTAGTTTCAAGCTGCCTGGCTGCCGGCTGCCATATTGGCTGACAGCCGCCATATTGGCTGACAGTTAATTTGCATATCTTGCTGATTAGCCAATGAAAAGGGTAGCGGTTGTACGCCAATTACCATGTTTCTCTTTTATTAGTGTAGATGAGTTATGTTGACAGTTCTGAAGATAAAAAGGTTCTTCAGATTGGAGGTGACTTGAGCATCTATTGGTGAATATTCAGGATATTCTCTTGAAGTTTAGATTTTTTTCTTTTATATTAGCTGCATTCTGATAGCTAGTTCTTGGACTGTGGTAGCTGAATGCTGTCAAATTGAATACATAGTAAAAATGAACAAAAACCAAGCAATCAATGGACAGTGTCTGTTGTTCCATAGCACATAAAGTTGGCTGAAAAAGATTCTGAAAATGAACTGCATTTGAGCTTAAAAGAGTTGGTAGACATTGATTTTTTATAATATAGTATACTAGAATATTTTTGTTGCATAGTTTAATTTTCTACATGATTTCAGTTAACAATAGTAAGATAACTTTGTGTGAATGAATTTGGTATTATATACCAGTAATCAAATATATTAAAGATAGCCGTGATATTCCCTAAAAAGTAGAGTTATTTACCAAAATTGCTCCTTTCCAAATTTAGCTCCTTTAATTGAAAAATTTTAAGTGTACACTATTTATGTTTGAAAATGTATACATACACATAATACATTTACATAAAGTATTCATACACATATACACACTCAAAATTACATATATACACTCATACACACACACACACACACACATGTATATGTGCATATAAATGTTTGTATATGTAATAAATGTGCCTGTCACTTTCTCCTACCTCCCCTGGACCCATGTCACATGGCAACTTCAAGCAAGAGAGAATATGCCCAGCCGAAATTCAGAGTGGGGAAGGTCCTATTATTAAAGGAAAATATATATATATATTTGAGTGCATATAAATGTGTGTATATGTAATAATTGTGTGTTTACTTTTAAACTGAGGAATAGCCCTTTTGGATTAAAAGAAACTTCTAGTCAAGCATTATGTAATTAAAAGTATAGGTAGTTCACTTTAACTGTTTCCTATATCATTACTCTGTGATGTCATAGTAGACAACCACATTTATTTCCTATACTGAGAAGCCTTATTTCTCTATGTATTTTGACTAGAATTTCAAGGTTCTTAGGTAAAATGGAATAATAAGTATAAAATTTAAAACCTGGTTGGAAACATTTGGGTGGTTTTCTTTCTTATTGATAGACATCATTTCCATGCAGACTTATTTTTTAAAAGGTTTCAATGATGGAAGTTATGGATAGGTTTTAAAATTTACAATTTTGAAAAGGAAATTACTATAAAAGAATTTCTCAAATTCTTCAATGTTGCTCATTTAAAAACATCTTAAAGTTTAATTTCCTTCTCATCAAACTTTTATTGGACTTGTTTATTTGCCGTTGATTTCCTACTGTATTCTGAATTAAATTGCAGTTTTACTAAGTAAAACAAGCTGTGCTTAGTGCCCAGATAAGTCACACAAGAGATTCTGAATTCAGATAACCTTATATCTATTAAGCTTTTTCTATAAAGTTTAGCAATCATTTCTCAGTTGTTATATGAATTCCAATTCCTATTTTGAATTAAGTTGAATAAATTGATGCAATGATGAAACATGCTATTGTAGTTGATAGTTAAACTTAATATATAACACATCCTCTCAGAGAAAATGTTCCAGATAAGATCAGATAAAATAGGAAAATGTATGTGTGTTTTTTCCCTGTGTATGAAATTAGTGGTGGATAATTGCTTTGAAAAAATATATACAAAATTAGTTTATTTTCATGTAAAAACACTGTTATAATGAAAACAAGTTAAGCCTTTTCTAATTTCATTAATGTATTAGAGGTTTAAAAAGTGGTAAGTGAATTGGTTTTCTAAAGTATTCTTTTGTTTCATTATTGTACAAGGTTTGACAAAGAAGGTATTCTTTGAGATAATCCACTTTACTACAGAACTTATTAACTTGAAAATGTAGTCAGCTCTAGCAAAAGACTTAAAGGAAATCTGGCACTACCTTACTGCCCTTGTTATTAAGCAGTTTACAGCAACTGTGCATTATGAAGCAGAAACATGATTCGGAGGCTTCAAAAATTTTCACTTTAAAAGGCAGAGACTCAGATGATCTGCACTTTTAGCGAGTTTAATAGAGCTATTCTGGTGTTTAAAAAAGATTATATGTGTTTGTACTATTCTGTAGCATTTTGGGGTACATCATAACTACTTTTCCTTATTGCTATGAATACAGAGTTCAGAGACTATAAGGGACCTTTAAGTCTCTATTTCAGTCCCCTATGTTATGGTAGATAATTTTTATTTATCTAAACAAAAATTTACACTTTTTTTGCAGCAACCTTGATCTTATCCTTTATTGTTACATTTATTTATTTATTTATTATTGATCCTAGAGAGAGAGGAAGGGAGAGGGAGAGAGAGAGAGACAAGCATTGATGTGAGAGAGAAACATTGATTGGTTGTCTCCTGCATGCACCACAGCCCTGGGATCAAACCTAAAACCTGGATATGTATCCCGACCGGGAATCAAACCTGCAACCTTAGGTGCATGGGGCCATGCTCAATGAACTGCGTAATACCAGCCCAAACTATTGTTGTTTTTTGAATACAAAAACTACTAAATTCTATTTTTTGTTTATTTTTTGTGGGGAGGGCAATATAAAGTATATATAAATGAAAATAAAATGTTTCTTTTGATACAATAAAAATACTATATCTAGAAGGAAGAAGTGTTAAAGGGTCAGGATATATTCTTCTTATACTTCCTTTTGATAAAATTAGAACATTTCCCATTCTTTTTTTTTATTTTTTATTTTTCCCATTCTTTTTTTTTTTAATTTAAAAAAAATGTATTTTATTGATTTTTACAGAGAGGAAGGGAGAGGGATAGAGAGTTAGAAACATCGATGAGAGAGAAACATCGATCAGCTGCCTCCTGCACACTCCCCTCTGGGGATGTGCCCGCAACCAAGGTACATGCCCTTGACTGGAATCGAACCCGGGACCCTTGAGTCCGCAGGCCGATGCTCTATCCACTGAGCCAAACCGGTTAGGGCTTTTCCCCATTCTTATAATGGAAATACAAATTAAGAAATACTGGAAAATAAAATGAAGAAATGAAGTATCTGTAATCTCATCACTTAAAGATATTCACTATTAATATTTTATAATTTTTTCTTTTATAATGCTCACATGTATATTTTTCTAAAACAGAATTAGGATCATGCTGTGTGACTTTTGGGCTACTGATTTATCAAAAGGGGTAATAATGATATCTACTTCATAGTTTTATGGTGAAGGTTATATCTTACATTATGCAAAGCAATTAGAACTGTGCACAGTTCCTGGCAATAGTAAGTCAGTTACATGAATGCTCTTCGTGTCATTAATATTTATCATAATTTATTCGACCAGTAACTAACCCCATTGTTAGTATTCAATATAATTCCTGATATTTTCTGTTGTAATGAACACTCTGTTGAACATCCTTACGTACTGTTTTCTGTACAGCAGTGATTATTTTCTTTAGGGTAGATATATTGAAATGGAATAACCAGTCAAGGGGAGTAAACATTGGGGATTTGATGTATATACTCTTAATTTCTTTATGGAAGTTTGTACCATTTACACTTTCTCTGGCAGGGTTTGAGAGTGTCTGTTTTATCCCCACAAATATTGTAAATTAAAAAGAAACCTACATAAATTTTATTTCATCTATTCTAACTCCATTCTCTAGATATTGCTCAGAAGTTTTTTATATATACTGTGCGTAGACAACTGGCATATTATTTTTAAAAGCTTGGATGCCAGAACTGCTAATCTAGGAATTGGATGGACATCAACAAGGGCTGGTTAAGATGTCTGATTAACCTCTTACTCCTCTGTTGTAAAGAATTCATTGAAGCACTAAATTAAATTATCTGCTTTCTAAGATTAACATTCTAAATTAAAGTTGATTACTATATGCATTAGCTGGAATATAGGCTAGATCCTTTTAAAATATATATATATATATATATATATATATATATATTTATCGATTTCAAATAGGAAGGGAGAGGGAGAGAGAGATAGAAACATCAATGATGAGAGAGAATCATTGATTGATTGCCTCTTGCACACCCCCTACTGGGGATCGAGCCTGCAGCACAGGCATGTGCCCTTGACCAGAATTGAACCTGGGACACTTTGGTCCGCAGGCTGACGCTCTATCACTGAGCCAAACTGACCAGGGCTGGGTAAAATTCTTTAATGTAGGAATCCATCTCCATTCCCCCCCCCCCACCCCCACCCTCCGCCTTGCCTCAAGTTGGTGACTGAAATAAAAGTTAACATTTCCTTCTTTACATTCTAATGGGAGCCTTCCCTAGCAGATGGGCTGATTCTGTTTTCTTCCACATGTGGCTTCCCTACCTCCTCTATAGTGACTGCTTCAGTTGTTGACATATCCCCAGAAAACAGGAAGGGAGGGGTAGTTAAAAAAATGTTAAGGACAGGTAGCCTTTATAAACTTTCAGATTGTGACTTGGGAAATGTGCCTGTCACTTTCTCCTACCTCCCCTGGACCCATGTCACATGGCAACTTCAAGCAAGAGAATATGCCCAGCCAAAATTCAGTGTGGGGAAGGTCCTATTATTAAAGGAATACGCAGAGAATGAGTACTGGAGGTCAGTCATCAGTCTGCCACTGTAAGACAAAAGACTTCAATAAGATAAAGATTAATGACCTAGAAAAGTTGAGAGTTTAAAGAAATACAAGCGACTTACAGTTATGGGCAAACAGCTCAGCTCTGCTTATAATTTTTTAAGTTGCAAATTAAAAATGGAATTGGGATATTTTTCATCCATTGAATATGTAGTGATATTCATTGTTGGGAAGGGTTTGGAAACATAGACAACTAAAAGATTGAATGTTTTTTACCCTGGCTAGTTCCTCCGTGGTTAGAGCATTGGCCCGTGGGCCAAAGGGTCGCAGGGCAATCCCTAGGTTGCAGGTTTGATCCCCAGCCCCAGTCAGGGCATATGTGGGAGACAGCCAATCGATGTGTTTCTCTCACATGGATGTTTCTCTCTCTCTTCCCTTTTCCCTTTTACTCTGTCCAGGAATCAATGGAAAAAATATCTTTGGGTGAGGATTAACCAAAATTTTGAAAACTTTAAACAACCTAAATGTCTCTTACTAGAGAACCCTGAAATAAATGATAGTTCATCAATATAATGTAATATTCAGAACTTGATGCATCTATATTATTGACATGAATAGCTAAGCTATTTAGTAAGCAAAAGAAGTAAATTTTGGAAAGTGTGTGTGCGGAGAATGATGCATTTGTCTTGGGACAAAATGTATTAAAATTGTTCAGAGGAACACAGAAGTTGCTCTCTGCAGTGGCTGTCTCTGGGGAGTGTGGAACTTCATTTTATACACTGTTTTTTGAATCTTCTGATGCATAGTATTTTTTAAAGGAAGCACAAAAACAAAACAACAAATACCACCCACTCTCCAAAAATCTTGGTTGTTATTTTGTGGGAATTTCAGTGACTACATGCTGTATTAACCCTCACCATTTACTTAGATTCTTTCCTGACCAGTCTTTTTTTCTTTGTTTTTAAATCAATTTTATTAATATATTATTTAGGTATGATAAATTGCATCCATTTAACATGTACAGTTTGATGAGCTTTAACAGATGTGCATACCTGTGAAATACCACAGAACATTTCCATCATCTTTAAAAAATTCTTGAATGAGGCCTTTGCCATCATGCCTCCTCCACCTCTGACCTCAGGCAGCCACTGTGTACTTTACGTCATATGGTTCTCTTTCTCCAAGAAGTTCATATAAATGCAGTTGTACAACTTGTGGGCCTTTGTATTTAGTTTTAGCTTCAAATGACACTTTTGAGATTCACCATGATGTTGCATGTGTTCGTAGTTCCTTGGTGTTGCTGAATATTATTCCATTGTGTAAGCATATTATATATCCATTCATCTGTTAATGGATGCTTGCATTGTTTCCAGTTTTTGGCTGTTGCAAATAAAACTAACGAACTGTTTTTGCAATGTTTGCGAATTCAAGTTATCATTCTTCCTGACATTTGCTATTTGTCCGCTTTTTAAATTTTAGTTCTAATGGATGTATAATGGTATCTTATTGTGGTTTAAATTTGCATTTCTCTTATGACTAAGGATGATGAGCATCTTTTGATGTGCTTATTGGCCACACATATTTCTTCTTTTGTGAATTGTGTTCAAATCATTTATTCACTTTTAAAATTGAGTTGTTTGTCTTTACTGAGGTGTAAGAGTTCTTTTCATATTGTACATACAGCTAATCTGTCAGATAAATACAACTTACAAATATTTTCTCCCATTCTGTGGTTTTCCTTTTTGTTTACTTGATCACTTGTGATGTCATCAATATCATTGTTGTGGATTATTTAAACAAGATAAAGAAAATGTGAGCAGATGATCAAATCATAGCAGAATATGAACTTGTACATTCACTTTTAGAAGAGTCCCCTGATCTAGTGATTAGACAGTGGGAGTGAAGACTTAATAGTGAAGTAAGGCATGTCCTGTTAAGTCAGAACTAGAGAACTATGGCCATGTCAGTACATATATCAGTAAGTAAATCTTTTACTGTTGCCAAGCAGTAGTCTTATCAGTCTTTCCTTCCCAGTCCTCAAAAGCTCTCTTCTAAACCAGCCTCTTTGTTCTTTACCTGCCCTTTCCTTCGTCTTCTGTTTTAAAAACTGAGCATAATGTTAAACATTCCAGGAAGAGAAGGACTGGTTCTCATTATTGAAACTTTTAATTAATAAGAGCATAGTGACTTGATTTCCATTGTAGCGCTGGAGTTAAAGCACTTTTAGAAGCCTGAGGCTTTTGGTCTAGGACAGGGGTTGGCAAACTATAGCCTTAAGGCAAAATCCAGCTTGTAAATAAAAGAAATATGTATTTATTTATGATTTTGCTGTGGC
Source organism: Myotis daubentonii (assembly GCF_963259705.1). Lineage (NCBI taxonomy): Eukaryota > Metazoa > Chordata > Mammalia > Chiroptera > Vespertilionidae > Myotis > Myotis daubentonii. The sequence goes on along the minus strand of NC_081840.1, from coordinate 25,001,998 downwards.
TGCTTTCATATAGTGGCAGATTTCAGTTGTTCCAAAAGAGACCGTCTGGCCCACAAAGCTTAGATATTTACCTAGCCTTTTACAGAAAGTTTCCTGGCTTCTTGTCTAGGGAGAAACAAGTCCATTAACCTATAATAAGCAGCAATAAAATGAGTAATTTCTGTCTGGTTGAAAACAAATGTTTCCTCAGAGACTCATAATCACCACTCATGATAATAAGGGGGTTACTATCCAAGGCCTTCTCTAAAAAATATAATAATACTAGTGGCCTGGTGCACGAAATTCATGCGGGCGGGGGGGCGGGGGAGGGGGCGTGCGGCGGTGTTGTCTCTCAGCCCAGCCTGCACCCTCTCCAATCTGGGACCCCTCGGGGGATCGAGCTTAAACCCGCAGTCCCTCTCGCAATATGGGACCGCTGGCTCCTAACCACACTCATCTGCCTGCCTGCCTGATCGCCCCTAACCACTCTGCCTGCTGGCCTGATCGCCCCCAACTGCTCTCCCCTCCTGGCCTGATCGCCCCTAACTGCCTCTGCCTTGGCCCCGCCACCATGGCTTTGTCCAGAAGGTCTCCTGGTCTAATTAGCATATTACCCTTTTATTAGTATAGATATCCAATTCATATCACCATCAGAAATAAGCTCTTTTTGTAGAGTGCATAAGTTAGTCATATAGATAGATGTATGTGGTCCTTTAACAACCTTCTAAAAAACACTATAAAGTTGCCTCTCTTGTATGTCTCTCTGCTCTTGTAGCCCTGTCTGCCCTAACAATGATACTAGAAAAGTACTTTCAACTGAGACAGTGTGTCAGGGTTGGATTTGGAGGATGCAGACTGAACAGATGATTTATCCTTCTGTTCACCCACCTCCTTTCAGGATACATCGGTAAAATCAGTGACATCAAGAAACAAATAGTTGGGTTTCTTGGGTGAGCACTACTATTACAGTCTGGATGCATTTAACTTTGTGTCATGTGGTAAGGATTTTATTTGTAGGACAAGTTAGAGAATCCTATTCATTTCTCATGTCTTTTATCAGGTTTTTTGCCAGTGTTTATTTGAATTTGTCTGTTCCACCATTTGTTCCTTCAGGGACATGCTTCAAGTGTCCTAAGTCAGTATCCAGTTTCACTCATCTTCTTGTTCATCATTTATAAATTGACCTTTGGTAGAAATTCCAGCCTCCATCTTGTTTGTTTTGTCAGAAATGGATTTATTTCTTTTTTAAATTGTGCCAGAGCCATTTTATTAGATATAATTAATTATGACCTGGGAGTAGAATTATGATGATATCACTAGCTTGATAATCATAATTCATGTGAAGATATACTTCATTGATGTTCTACTTTCTTCTCAATTCATGATCATTAGAAATTATATTTAAATGAAAAAATAATGTTAAGATAGGGTTATTGATAAGGACACATTTTACTTTGCATCTGAAGGTTAACTATGATCATGATTTTAATCTCAAAATGAGATATATGTGAAATTGTTATGCATTCTAAGAAGATTTGGCAAATTTAAAATATTCTTCATCTTTATAAACCAAAGCAATATATACTTATTTCTGTTCTGGTTATTTTTGAAGATGCCTTTAAGTTATCATATTAATACATTAAAATGTTACTAAGTTTTCACTGAAGCCAAGGTAAATATTTTTAGGTGTAATTTTTTTTCTGAGTTGCTTATCTTTTGAATAGAATTTGTTACTTCTGAAGTGCTGTCAGTTTCCCAGCCCAGAGATATAAGGGACATAGAATCTGTTCTGTTAGTGGAGTAAACTTGGAAAGCCTTAATAGGATGTTGGTTTGTTTTGACATGTGTCATGTATATTTTTAAAAACCTTAACGTGTTCTTACAGTTAGTAGGTAGACAAAAGCTTCTTAGGAAAAAATAAAAAGTACTGTTGAAGTTTTGCACGTTTGATAAAATTAAAGCTGCTTGTTTCTTAGACATGTTTTATGTTTCTGTTTAAATTTCTAAGTCTTATTACTCCTATAGTTTGATAGAAGCATTCAGAGTTGTAGATTTATATGGTAATAGAACTGCTCAATTGTTCAGCCTTCTGTCTGTCTATAAAGCTTTTGAGGGACATGCTTTATTTTTGTTTGTGCCGGGAGCCGGTCCATCCTTGCTGGACCCGCTGGGGCAGGACCCCGGCATGTTTGTATTTATTTAAGATGCACCCGTGTCTGTAAAGGCTTTATATTAGACACCTTTACGTAAAAGCAAGTTGTAGGGTGACATAATGTTCTTTCACTTCTCCATTTTAAAATAGCAAAGAATAATATATTTAATTGACTTCAGTTGCATATAAATATTTATCCAATATCCCAAGAACAAGACTTATATTACTAAAAATTCCATGGAATACTTAAATACCAGACTATACTTTAATAATTTAAATGCTATTGGATACAGGATTAACTTATTTATAAAATACACACAAATTATGTGATATAAAAATATTTATGCATCCATTCTTACTGGGTTTCAGATACAGAAGCCAAGCTCTCTAGCTCTTTGTTACTCTGATTTAGTTATTTTATTTAACATAGGTTTAATATTCTTCTGTATTTATGCAGTCTATTATTTTGATAAGATTTTTTTCTATTAATGTAAGTTAGTTATAGTAGCATAACCAGTCTTTGATTATTCACGATGAGTGAGGAAAGAGCAGAGCATAAAAAATTGCAGTTTAAAAATAATTTTTAAATTTTAGTTAAGCCAGTATTGTGTACCTCTTCTCATTGCCTTGCTGGAAATTTATATTCATATATTTATGCTCCCTAACTCACCATTGATATGGACTAGCATAGATTGTCAAGAAAGAGAATGAATTTCAGACAGTACAGATTTTTAAAATTCCATTATCAGAAATAATTTTATCTTACAGAGTTCATTTAAGAAATTTTTTTAAACCGCTATTTCTTTACAACCAACATACTTTCTAAACCTTTTATTAGTTTATCAGACAAGTGCTACTTGTCTGTACAAGTAGTATTCTTAAATTTTTTCAGAGTTCTTATAGAATCATACAACTAGTAATGTTCATTAAATACTATAATTACCAACATTATTATATTTTATCCTTATATCCATTTTGACAATCTTCATCTTTTTCTAAAAACACACACCAAACAAACAGAACTCTGAAGGTAATCACACAGATTTGTTGTCTTGCAGTTTGAGCTGTCTTAAGACAAGCAGCTTTCCCAATCGCCACTCACCACTTGCAAGTAGTCAGGTGATTTTTAAACAACATTAAATTCACTCATATGATTACTTCAGAATGTTCTGGGAGGAGAAAGAGGAGACTGGTATTGCAAAGCTGATACAATCCCTTACTTTCTATACCTGATTACGTATGTTGACATTTATGTACCACTGTTTAACATTTCTTCTCAGTTCACATGCTGAATTACCTGCCAATCACTTCGTTTAAAATATTTTGGAAAGGTTACAGTAAATTTTCTTGAATTGTAACATTTAAAATTTAGTGTTTGTTGAAGGAAAAATTCTGATTATTCTTTTTTTAAAAATCACTTATTTGCTAGGTAAATTCTCTTCTACGCTTTATGAGACTGGTGGCTGTGATATGTCACTTGTGAATTTTGAACCAGCAGCAAGAAGAGCATCCAATATCTGGTATGTGTGAAATCATTTTAGGAGGGTGTGTACACTTGCATATATTTGCTGTGTTTAAAGTTTTTAAGCCTTTAGATGTAAATGTTGTTTGAAAACATTTGTTTATATTGGCTTAAATAATTTGTCATAGTGCATTTGTCTCTAGAGAGTTAAAATAGAATATGTTGCTATGGGAAAAGGAAAGCATTATTCTTAAAACAAAAGCTATCCTGTGTTTTTAAAAATAAAGTAAAAGTTTCCTGTTGATCTTATAGTGAGACAGTGGTTTGCACAGTTGCAAATTTAACTATAGATTTCATTGTAAATATATGATGTAAAAAAAGCTTATTAAAAATATTTACACATCTAAGTTCATACCCATCTATTCTCTACTGTATAATTAAAATTTTTCACTTCCTTTAAGGGGTTGGTCAAATATCTTAAATGATCAGTTTTCATTTGTTTTAAAATGTGTTTACTAGCTATAAAGAAGATGGGATTTCTTAAATTATGGGTCATATGTTACATTTAGTTTCTTTTTTCATCTTCCCTTATGAAGGAATTATATAAAATAATGATGAAGGTAGAAAAGCAAATAAGAACTTAGAAATCTTAATCATATGACATAATTATAGTTTAGAATGTGTTAAATTTTTTTGTAAAATTTTAATCTTATTCATCTATGTAAGTTGCTGCTTTGAAATACATTACTGATGAATTAATTCACTGTTTTCTCTAGGGTCATTTGATTATTATATTAGGATTTCCATTTAATAATGGACACACCTATTTAAATGTACACATCTATGGGCAATTCACCTAGTTTTTTTTAAGTTTTGAGGTTTTATATAAAGCAACAGGATCTTATAATCACGTAGATGAAAAGTCACTTATCTGCTGAAAAGATAAAACATTTAGAAAACCATACCCTTTATGCTCCTTTTGTCTAGTTTCAGAATTCGTGTCAAAAATGATTAAGTTGGTCTGTTAGGTATTTTGTAGCAGTCGAAACAGTAGGAGAATGGAGCAATGGAAACAATTATGTTTAATTCAAGACAAAAACAATTGCTCACACCATAAATGTGGTAAGATCTCACAGTTAAATCTAAGCTTGACCTGTGGACACTGAATTGTGTTTCTAGGCCATTATAGCTAAATTTATCCTGAGCCCAGGCAATATGTTAGTTGCTTTCTTAAACACTCTTCACAAGAACCTTGTGATAAAGGTACTATCATCCTGTTACTGATGAGGAAAACTGAAGTATAAAAAAGTTGGGTAATGTGTCCAAAATCTCATTTACCTGGTGAAGAATTTTGAATGTAGATACTTTGACCCAGAGACTATGTTCTTAATCACAACCCTAGGAAAATGATATTTTGCATTTTGAAGTTGATGTAGAAAAGTGAAGACCCTGTAAATATCAAACACTGTTAAATGATTTGTTTTTTTCCTGTTACCTGGCAAGCTCTTTATTCCCTAAAGTCTTTTTCATTTTATTTTAGTGATACCGATTCTCATGTATCCAGTTCTACCTCAGTTCGATTTTACCCACATGACGTGGTAAGTTTTCCTTTATTTTTATAAAACAATGCGCTTTCAGATTAAGTTGCTACACAAATCAGTAAAAGGAATTCTGTTGAAAAATATGGCAAAATACTTTTGCTGTCCCATAGTACATGTCTTCTTAGTAGTCCTTTGTTAAACATATATGGAACATCATGAAGTTTAATTAGCTATATATATGAATCAATTATTAGGCTTTTGAGAGTATCTTGTAAAGATTACTTTACTCACCAATGCCATAATCCGGTTTTGCCATTTTTTTATGGTTTCATTTTAAAATTTTACTTTGAGTATTATGATTTTGGGGTAGTTATTTATTGGTTAACTATCAGTTATTTTTATGCCAATGTATATGTTTTGGAAGCTTAGTGATGATATCACTGTATAAAAAATATGCCACATAAAAAAAATGTGCCACATAAAATACAGTGGGGATATTGTAAAAAGATAATACTGCCTTTGCCATCAAAATGTATACTACTATACTGAAGTTGGGAAAGACAAAATGGATGTAATCCTTATAAATAACACATAAGAGGTATAGGTAGATAAATATAATGCCAAAGGGATTCATTATTGGCAGCTTCCTGAAGATGCAGTGTTGTGAACAGGGTTTTAAGACCATAGGTGTAAGATGGCATAGAGCAAAGGTTTTTAACTAGTGGACATTTGGCAATGTTTGGAAACACTTTCGCTTGTCACAGCAGGGGGAATGCTACTGGTCTATAGTGGATAGAAGCCAGGGATGCTGTTAAGTACCCTATAGTGGACAGCCCAACTCCACATTATAGAATTATCTGGCTCACAATTCCTGTAGTGTCAGGGTTGAGAAACCCTGGCATAGAGCATAAGATGAAGTGTTTGGGGGAAGTCTTTGTGAATGTTTAGAGATAGTGGCTGTGTTATATATAGAAAGTAAGTTTTCTTGATTATATCTACACTAGAGGCCCGGTGCAGGAATTCATGCACCAATGGGGTCCATCGGCCTGGCCTGTGGGATCGGGCTGAAACTGGCTCTCCGCCATCTCCCGAGGGGTCCTGGATTGCGAGAGGGTGCAGGCCAGGCCAAGGGACCCATCAGTGCATGATTGGAGCTGGGGAGGGGCGTGGGAGGTTGGCCAGCTGGGGAGGGACAGGGACCGCAGGAGGTCTCCAGGGCATATCTGGCCAGTCTCACTCAGTCCTGATTGGCCGGACTCCAGCAGCAAGCTAACCTGGTCGCAGCATCTGCCCCTTGATAGTCAGTGCACATCACAGCGAGTGGTTGAGTGGCCTTAGCATATCATTAGCATATTACCCTTTGATTGGTTGAGCGGGTGACCAGACAACTGGACACTTAGCATATTAGGCTTTTATTATATAGGCTATGTCTTGAAAAGTAAAAACTCCCTATGTGTTTGCTGTAGTGTATTCTTGGAAGCTCCTTAGGAAAGGAAAAATGGGAAATGGTTAGTGTTCTTTGCTGATAACTGTGTGAGAGCTTTGAGATAGCAAAGTGCTGGCTTGTGCTGTGCTAGATTCAGTAAACTTTGATTCTTTCAGAGGAAGGGGAAACTTGTTTACTGGTCTGAATGAGTTAAAGCTGAAAGAAGTGTAATGTGGTAATTTCCTGTAAAGCCTAGATGAGCAGCCTGCCAAAACCAAAGGGGGCGGGATGTAGGAGGGACTTGTAAACAACAGCAGTGATAAGACTGTAGTAAGTGAGCATTGAAAGCACTGAATCCAGTGCAGAGGACCTTAGCTTTCAATGGCAGTGAGGTTCATAACTTACTGAGAAAAGGCCATGAATGTAGCAGGGAGAAGGGAAGCCACCCATAATTCACTGTACGTGATTTTAATGGATTTACTAGCTAAACAATCAAAATGTTAAGGTTTCAAACACTTTTCCTCATAAGACCTTCCCAAAAGACCTATTGATTAAGTTTCTAATGGTCATAAAATATCCATGAGGAGTGGACTAGTATAGAAAATTAAGGAGTTTAGATAATTTCTAAGCTAATTGAGTAGCCCTTGAATGATGACTTAATTAAAGATATTTTAAGCCTTTTAACGCTGACGTCCTTTTAGCTCTCTCTCCCGCAGATTCGATTGAATAGACTCTTAACCATCGATACAGATTTGTTGGAGCAACAAGACATTGATCTAAGCCCAGACCTGGCAGCTACTTACGGTCCAACAGAAGATGCTGCCCAAAAGGTTAAACACTATTACCGCTTTTGGATCCTGCCCCAGCTATGGATTGGCATTAACTTTGACAGACTCACACTTTTGTCCTTGTTTGATAGGTGAGAATATAGTGTGATATTAAAGATGTATGCAGATTTTATTTTTAAATTGAAATGTCTCTAATAACTCATTGAGGTTTTTACTTGGTTAGCATGTTGGAGATTGTTTTCTACTTTGGTCCTTTAAGATAAAATTTAAATTAATAAGGTTCCCAAACATTGGTTCTCTTGAATTCATTAGAAACCTTTTTGTGGTGATTTTAATATGTGTATATGAAATATTGACATAATCATCAATAAGAGTCATTCAACTATATATAAAACTCAGAAAAAATGAAGTGTTAATATTTATCAGGTTATAGATAACATGACCCTAAATATAAAAGGCACAAGAGGAAACTGTTGTTTCCGATTTCTTAGCACTAATCTTAATAGTAATCAATATTTAGTCTGTTATTAACTTGGTGACTAAATGCTACTTCTAGTCAACATGAAGTAACAAGGACTGGCTTTATCATCCTACCTGACACAATGAAAAACAGACAAAATGCATGAAACAATGGTTTTCAAGAAATTGGAGATGAGACAACAAATGGTAGTGATTCCTGAGAGATGGGAAACAAATTATGTGAGCCATAGAGTCTAGCAGACTTCCTGAGTTAGAGATGGAGCTGAGTCCATAGGACAGAATATCAGAGAAAGGATTACTGTTCACAGAGAGGGCCTCTGGTTCAGTAGGGTCTCCTCGACTATTCAGCAGAGTACTGATAAGTGAATGTATGTGAAGAAGTTACCTGAGGCCAGGGAAAGAACCATGTGAAAGAAATAGAGGAACAGGGCCAGGAATAATCCTGTTCATACCAGCCAGATGGAAGAAACTCACAAGTCATATTTCATTGTGTAGCATACTCAAGAAAGCCTTGCCCTAGAAGTGGGGAATAATCAGTCCTCGAATGAACACTACTCCATACCCACATACTAAGGCAAAAAGGTGAGACCTGAAAAGATCAAACTGTTTTCAAGTAACATGACAAAGCTCAAGATTTATAGAAATCCAGTTCTCACACCCACTAAGTTACGGTTCACTGTGTCTGGCATCCAAAGATGACCAACTGTGCAAGGAAGGGGTAAAATATGATTTATGAGGGAAGTACTATATCAATTGAAACCTACCTGTAATTGTCACAGGCATTAGAATCAGCAGTCAAAGACATTAAAACTGTTAAAATTGTATTCCATATGTTAAAAAAAGTTAGGTAGCAACATGGGATACATAAAAAATAAAAATATAAAAAAGTCCCACATCAAACTTATAGAGATGAAAACTAAAATGTCTGAGGTAAAAAGTACAATGGATGCCATTACTATTGGATTTCCATGTGCAAAAATACAAAAAACAAAAAAAAACTTGTATTCTTACCTTTCACCATATTACAAGAATTAATTTAAAGTGGATCATAGGGTCCGGCCGGCTAGTGTAGCTCATTGGTTAAATGTCAACCTATGAACCAGAAGATCACAGTTCAATTCCCGGTCAGGGCACATACTAGTACCCAGCTTGTGGGCTTGATACCCAGTAGGGGGCATGTAGGAGGTTGCCTAATCATTGATGTTTCTATCTTTCTCTCCCTTTCCCTTTCTCTCTGAAATCAATAACAAATATATTTAGAGGCCCAAATGTAAAATCCAAAACAAAAAAATTTCTGGAAAAAACAAAACATAGGAGAAAATATTTGTGACCTTGGATTAGGCAAAATTTCTGATATGTAACACCAAAAATAAGATTGGTAAAAGAGAAAATTGATAAATTGGACTTGTCAAAATTTAAAACTAAGAGAGCCAAAGGGGAGCACAAGTACAGTGTCTAGCAATATAGACGGCATGTGGAGTAGCAGGATTGACAAGGAACACTGGATTCAGCAAATCTGGAATTCCATAGCTGCCATATGAGATCAAGGAAATACCACTGTTTATTTTGAAAATTCTGTAGAGCTTGTTTTAATTTTGTATAACTAACATGAAATAGTAGAGGGATGTTTTGTAAATATTAACTTTAGGACATTTGAGGACTAAATATGGCATTGACAACAAATTAATACAAACATTTTTATGGTTATGAGAATAATTCTTTATGCATTATAGAACAATATATAGAAAGATTTTAAGACAGAGACCATTCATAATCCTTTCATTTAGAGAGAACCATTATTAGTCGTATCATTTTGATACGTTGTCTTTTTTAACCCATATCTGTACTTTTTTAAGATAACAGGACATATCTTCCTATGGATATAGTTTTGTGTTCTGCTTTCTTTGTGTAGGAAATGAACAACTTTTTAAAAAAATATATTTTTATTGATATCAGAGAGAAAGGGAGAGGGGGAGAGAGAGACACACACACATCAATGATGAGAGAGACTCGTGGATTGGCTGCCTCCTGCATGCCCCCTACTGGGAATCGGACTCACACCTGGGCATATGCCCTCACTGGGAATTGAACTGTGACCTCCTGGTTCATAGGTCGATGCTCAACCACCGAGCCACGCCAGCCGAGCACAAATGAACAACTTTTTAATTTTCTAGAAACTGTTTTGAGATTTTGTTTTTTTAAAACTTGTTTTGTTGTATAGCTCTTTTATTTGTCATCCAAGTTGGTTAGTTATTTTGCAAAAAATTTGACAGAAAAAGATGTTAAGAAGAGTGAAGTTTTAAAAATAGAAATGAAAACTATATTATGCATTAAAATAAATACTTCACAATTCATTATAGCATGCTTTATTTATACATAAGAATTTGTTTTCATTTTCCACATAAACTAGCTTCTTTTTCAGTGTGATCCAAAATCTTACTCAAACCCAGTACCAAAGAAAATCTCAGCAAACAAACTATGAATTTAATATTGATGACTTTCTTACTTCACTCTGATTAATTTCTTATATTGATGATATACTTACTCATAAGTTTTCCTATCTACAGGAATCGTGAGATTCTGGAAAATGTGTTAGCTGTCATCCTTGCTATTCTTGTAGCATTTTTGGGATCTATTCTGCTCATACAAGGCTTCTTCAGAGATATCTGGGTCTTCCAGTTCTGCCTGGTGATAGCCAGCTGTCAGTACTCACTACTTAAGGTACCAGCATCTCTCTTCTTTTCTGACTGTTAAAAGGGAGAGAAAGTTTCATATCATTCACTGAATTATATAGTGAGGATATTAATTTTTTAAATTTATTTTTGTTGGATATTTACATCAGATTGGGTAGGGAGCAAAAGGGACATATGAACTTTAAAAATTAATGAAATGTAAATGAAGCCATTTTTGGTATTAAAAGAAAGTATTTGTTACAAATAAGAATTTACATTTAAAAATTTTATTTCTTTTAAACTTATCAACATAAATTCTGTATTTTGTCTTTTATTCTGTATGTGAAGTTTATTAAAATTCATCATTGATAGATAACAGTAATGTCAAAACTACTATATATGTTCCTTTGGGACATTGAAAAGAGAAGATTGGCATCCTTTTGCTGTTGTTTTAATAGTGGCTGTATAATATCAAAATTGATCAATTTTAAGCTTTCAAAAAATGGGAGAATCATATACCAAATTTTTTACCTTCTATGCAAAATCTGTGGACTGTTAACATGGACTGTCTCCTTTCCTTTCTATCATAACCAGTAAATACTCTTGCTTGTATTCGTTATTTGCCTGATATATGCTAACATGAAGAACACTCTCCCATCTTCAAAACTATTTGCTTAGTTCTGTTTATACTATCAGCTGTCCAGATGTTATTGATAGGCGTCTGACTGAATAAACTGCCTATGTCAACTGCTTCATTTCTTCAGGACCCATTCATACTTTTTTCCTTATTGTAGTACTAAAATTACAGTCTTTGTGGTTGCAAGTAATCTCAAATTGCCAAATTTACGTCTTTTTCTTAGGCTTCATTCTCTATAAGTATTCACTTAACATCTATGAATACTGTCTTCTATTTTTACATTCTCTTCATTATTGTTTGTGACTTTATTTTATTTTATTTATTTTAATATATTTTTATTGATTTTAGAGAGGAAGGGAGAGGGAAAGAGAGCCAGAAACATCAGTGATGAGAGAGACTCAGTGATCAGCTGCCTCCTGCACATTGCCCACCGAGGATAGAGCCCACAACTTGGGCATGTGCCCTGACTGGGAATTGAACCGTGACCTCCTGGTTCATAGGTGGATGCTTAACTACTGAGCAACACCAGTCAGGCTATGCTGCCATCTTGACTGGAAGCCCCTCTTTGTTCTTTTGACTACTACTTAATTTATGAGAATTCTCTAGGGTTTTATTTGGCCCTCTTCCCAATTTTTTTTTTTAAATATATTTTATTGATTTTTTACAGAGAGGAAGGGAGAGGGACAGAGAGCCAGAAACATCGATCAGCTGCCCCCTGCACACTCCCCACTGGGGATGTGCCCGCAATCAAGGCACACGCCCCTGATCGGAATTGAACCTGGGACCCTTGAGTCCGCAGGTCAACGCTCTATCCACTGAGCCAAACCAACCAGGGCCCTCTTCCCAATTTGTAATTCCTTGCAGTGAAGTCATACTATTTTATTACTTTATTTGTTATGCCTATATAGGAATTATGCCCAGCTTTATATCTCAAAGTCTTCATCTTTTTCACAAGCTTTAGTCCTATATATTTAACAGGCATTTGGCACATTTAAAAATAGCACATCATCATCTTCTGATAAATATTTTCCTTTCCCAGTTGCTTTGCTTTTGACAGTAGTATACCAACTCAAAATCTTAGAGCCTTTACTCGTTCCAGGTTACTTTGATTAAATGTGGTGATCTTATGTTAACTGGCCTTTGTTCTTGCTTTCCATTTTAACCACCTTAATTCATTCCTTTATTGTCTTAAACCATTTAAATTCATTCCCTGGTTCCAATGTTTCCTGTCCCATTCATCTTGTTTGCTGCTTTTAGGTTAATATGGTTAGACATGGAAAAGGTAAAATATGACAGATTTTTGAAATTAGTTAACTAGAAGAATAGTAATGTCATAAAAAGATATAAGAAAGGCTGAACAGAAGCTTTAAAGGATAGATGTTGGAATTGAAAGAATGCCTCAGCACTGACTGGTTTGGCTCAGTGGATAGAGAGTCGTTCTGCAGACTGGGAGGTCCCCAGGTTCGATTCCGGTCAAGGGCGCATGCCCAAGTTGCAGGCTCCATCCCCAGTGGGGGCATGCAGGAGGCAGCTGATCATTGATTCTCTCTCATCTTTTTTTTTTTTTTTAAATATATTTTATTGATTTTTTACAGAGAGGAAGGGAGAGGGATAGAGAGTCAGAAACATCGATGAAAGAGAAACACCGATCAGCTGCCTCCTGCACACTCCCCACTGGGGATGTGCCTGCAACCAAGGCCCATGCCCTTGACCGGAATCGAACCCGGGACCCCTGAATCCACAGGCCGACGCTCTATCCACTGAGCCAAACCGGTCAGGGCTCTCTCTCATCTTTGATGTTTCTTTCTCTCTCTCTCCTTCTCCCTTCCTCTCTAAAATAAATAAAAATATATATTAAGAAAAAAAAAGAAAGAATGCCTCATCTCATACCCTGCCAAGAGCCACATGCCTAACTCAATAGGCATAGTCCAATCTGGAAATGTAGGATGGTGATAGAGCATCTTAGTGAAATAGTTGGTTTTGCTATTGGAAAGAAAAGTCATGATTTGGGAAGTAATAAAACCTATTGGACATTTTCATGGAACGTTGATAAAATCTCTTGCAAAGATATTGCCTAACTTATTTGATGATTTTTATATGAAAATGCAGATAATGTATTTAATACAAATACCATTGAATTGTTTAGTAAGTGTGGACTTTATGGGCAGAACTAGAACTCTTTTTATAAGATAACCCATGTTCTGTGCATTTCCTGAAAGGTGTGATGCTACATAAGAGAACATCCTACCTAAGTATATGATTAACCACTACGCTGTACATCTGAAAGTAGTACAAAATAATATTGAAAGTAAACGGTAATGGAAAAATCTTAAGATTTAAGAAAAACAGGAAGCGTTCTACCATAAGATACTTATTTGTAGTAATGAGGCAAGCAGTAGGATGGACCTGTCAACCATGTGCCATTTCCAAAACGTTTAACTAGATGCAAATGGTTAATTAACTGTAAATAAGTTTAAGAGTCTAGAAAGATTTTAGATGTTTTTTAATACCATAGTGACACCACTGCCTGGAGATGATGTTTTATCTTCTGTTGATGTTTCAACACAATTAATGTAGGTCATTTTTTACCTGTGGAATATTTACTGAAATTATTTCAGGCATTTGAAAGTTGCTTATAAAATTACCAGGACTTCAGTAGGATAATCTCTCTTTCTATTTCATTTTTAGAGTGTTCAGCCAGATTCTTCTTCCCCCAGACATGTAAGTCACTCTCATATGCTTGTAACTCATAGTTCTTTAACATGCATCAAACCTTTTTGGGGGTCATATGTCAGATTGAATGAAGATTTATGTTACTATATTCTCATCTAAGTTTTGACACACTCCTAGAAATGAAGGTGGTTTATTAGCATGAAATAAAATGCCATTGTAATTGTGGACTCTAAATCTTGATTGAAAATGAGCATCATAATTCATTTTTTACAGCCTGTCAACTAGGTAAACATGGTTCATATAAAATCATGATTATTTGATAACCTGCATTTAATAACTTTTGAACAATAAATCATGAGTAAATATTGAAAAATAGAATTTTGAAGTAGGAAAAACTTTACATTATTTTGCTTCAGTAATCATTAGGAGCAAGAATAAAGAAGAAATACATTGATCTGGTGTTCAGTCCCATAGACACAAAGGAGATTAAAAATACTGTTATTCACTTTGTGACTTAAGATAAGTATTAGCTCCTCAGCACTATTTTAAAGCATGATTCAGCTATAGGTCTCACACTGAAATATTTATTTAATAGAAAGACTGAAGGGCATTCTCTTTAAAGTAGTTCAAAATTAGACTCCAAGAACAGTTGTGATGATGCCTTTTTTCTTGAATATAGCTGCTTTTACCCATATACAGAGACACTTACTGAGACGAGATGAGCAAAACAAAACACAGGCACGTGACAGTCAACTACTTGCTTATTGTTTCGTAAGAGCTTTTGAAGTGTAATGATATATGGAAATATTGAAGTTTTTATTTTTACATAATTTCAGACTTAGGGAAAATTTGCAAAGATTGTACAAAGAATTCCTGATGCTATTCACTCAGATCCCTGTGTAAACATTTCACCATATTTGGTTATTCCCTTTCTTGTTTTCTTCTCTCTCTCCCTATACACTCACACACACACACACACAGTTTCTAAACTGTTTGAGAGTGAATCGTAGACACGATGCCCCTATAACTCTAAATATCTCAGCCTGTAATTCCTAGAAACAAAGGCATTTCTTTACATTAATTAAATATAATTATCAAAATTGGGACATTAATATTAATACAATATTATTTTCTAAGCCACAGTTCTTACTTAGGTGCTTCCTGTTTTTCATTTGGCAATAAAAAAAAATCCCTGATTATGCATTTGGTTTTTTAGCCTGCTCTAATCTGCAGCAATTCCTTTGTCTGTCATGACATTGGCATTTGTGATGGGTACAGGCCCGATATTTTGTAGACCATCCATCAGTTTGAGTTTGTCTGATGTTTCTTCTTGATTAGATATAGGCTGTGCTTTTGGTAGGAACACTCAACAGTCATGTTCTCAGTGTATCACTTCAGGAAGCACATGATGTCGATTTAACCTTTTCTTGGTGGTGTTAATTTTCATCTTTTGGCTAAGGATAGTTAGTGCCTGCAGGTTTTTTTTAACCTCTGCAATACTAACATTTTGGCCTGGGTAATTTTTGTTGTAGATGAGGGTGCTGTCCTGTGCATTTTAGGATACTTAGCTTTATCTCTGATCTCTGTCCACTAGATGTCAATAGTACCCCCACCCCAATTGTGACAACCAACATTGCCAATATCCCCTGGGGGTCCAAATCCCTTCCCACTCCCTTGAGAACCACTACTCATATGTTACTATTTTTCTGTTGTAGTTAATAAATATCCTTAGAGAGATACTTTGAGATTATATATGTCCAGTTGCCCCTCAGACTTGTTTTTAATATCTGTTGATGTTTCTTGCCAGAACCATCACAGTAAGTAAGGAATAACTTTCCCTTGTCTTTATTTTTTGTATTGGTGCATATTCATAGATTCTTATTCAATCAACTATATGATGTCACTATCATTATTTATTTTGATGTTCAAATTATTTCTGATTTGGTCATTTGGGAGTTTATCAAGCTGCCTTCAGTATACTTTTGACATATCCTTATCAATTTTTAAGTACTTCCTTCCTTTTTTTTGCATAGCAATATGTTCCAAGCTCACATTATACTTTCTCTAGTCTGAAACCAGCCTTTTCTCCATGGAGCACTGGTTCTTTTTACTGAGTAATGGTATTTATAAACTGAGATCTGGATGGCAGTAATCTATATTACTAGAATGTTGTCTTCTAGGCCCTCTCATTGGCTAAAGCTGGGAAATAATATGTATGTATGTACATATGTACATACATACATATATATAGTTGGCCCTTGAACAATACTGGTTTGAACTGCATGGGTCCGCTTATACATAGATTGTTTTCAATTAATACTGTAAATGTATTTTTTATTCCGAATGATTTTTTAAATAACATTTTCTTTTCTCTAACTTATTTTATTATAAGAATACAGTATATGATAAATATAACATACATAATATATGTCTGTCAACTATTTATGTTATTGGTTAGGCTTCCAGTCAATATAGGTAGGCTATTAGTAGTTAAGTTTTTGAGCAGTAAAAAGTTATATGCAGACTTTCAACTGTTAGGGGGCAGTATTGGTGCCCCTAACAATTCAAGAGTCAACTTTATACACACCAACACACACGCACCTATTCTTATATCTGTTTATATACATATTAAAAATGATGAGCTTATACTGAAAACTGTAATTGAATCCAGTGTCACAGGGTTTATTTAGTTCTTCCTCCTTTCCATATTTGTAAT
This sequence comes from Myotis daubentonii, assembly GCF_963259705.1. NCBI lineage: Eukaryota > Metazoa > Chordata > Mammalia > Chiroptera > Vespertilionidae > Myotis > Myotis daubentonii. The sequence goes on along the minus strand of NC_081840.1, from coordinate 24,985,472 downwards.
TCCCTTTTGCGACAGTTTCCATATGCAAACTTCTACCCTTAGAATAGAAGCCATAAAAAATCTCAATAGCCAGTTGTGACTCTTAAAATTATCTAAACTAACTTGTTTTTTAATACCATTTTCAGGGTCATAATCGTATCATTGCCTACAGTAGACCAGTTTATTTCTGTTTATGTTGTGGTCTTATTTGGCTCTTGGATTATGGAAGCAGAAATCTTACTACAACCAAGTTCAAATTATATGGAATAACTTTTACCAATCCACTGGTGCTTATATCAGCCAGGGATTTAGTTATAGGTGAGTCATTTTAAAAATATCTCAGATCTTAACATTAATTTATTTGTACACGGTTTACTGATAAATAGGTCAGTTGCATAGATGAAAGTAGTTGTTGTTTTTTTAAATATATATTTTTATTTATTTCAGAGAGGGAGAGAGAGAAATAGAAACATCAATGATGAGAGAGAATCATTGACCGGCTGCTTCCTGCACACTCCTTACTGGGGATTGAGCCCACACATGTGCCCTGACCTGGAATTGAACTGTGACCTGCTGGTTCATAGGTTGTCACTCAACCACTGAGCCACTCAAGCATGGCTAAACGTAGTTTTAATAGGCTTGTTTTGTTGTATAGTGTAATCCTCTCAGTGAGGAACAGAACTATAGGAGTATTATGGATGAAGAAAAGGTAATGATGAACAAATATAGTAATTCTTCTATTCTTAGAGGAGATGATGAAAGGCTTCCTTTGGATTCTGTGCCTTAGGTTCCTATTGTGTGAAAATGATTGAAACAATTTTAAAAGCTGTTATAATTGAAAAGATTATTTTGAATACCCAAGCAGTTAATGTAGAGAGAAATAATGTAGAGTGATATCTTTTAAAATTTGCTTTGTAGTTATGTTAATTTGGGATTTCTTTTTATCATTTTCTGATCTTAAATGAACAAAACGATAGATGAGGTATACTATTTTTAATATGCTTTTCTTTCCTTCTGTAGTGTTTACACTCTGTTTCCCAATAGTATTTTTCGTTGGTCTCCTGCCTCAGGTGAATACATTTGTAATGTACCTTTGTGAACAATTGGATATTCATATCTTTGGTGGTAATGGTGAGTACTTTCTCAAAAACTTACAGTTTACCATATTCCTTTTACAGATCATTAAGTAATAAACTGAAAATAAAATTGCTTTTAAAATTTTCATTTTAGAATTGAAATTAGAAAGAAAAATATACTTATTTAATAATTGAAGACTGAGCAGGAATTAATTTATAAATAGAAAAGAGCAATGAAGTCTGATACTTTAGTGAAAGATATGGGAATAATGGAATTGATTTGTAAGTTATAGTGCGTTTACATGGAACCTGTGTAGACTTGTGAAATATTTATAAAAGGTCATCTATCCCAAATTAAGCTCTGATACATGGCATTGTATTTGGATTTTGAATTGGTATATGCATGTGGTGTGTCTATGTATTTGGTTTTAGTGCGTTCTTTTATCTTTAAAATGAGAACACCAAAACCAGGATACTTTTAGTAAAAGCATTTTACTAAATAAGCTTTTTCGAAGTACCTCTGTTTTTAGAGTAGAATGTGTGAACATGAACTGACATACTTAGAAATGTATTTTCCTATTATATGTGTACTTCATTTTCCAGAATAAGTAAGACCAGTATTACATTGGAATAGAGATGGTTTGCATAATTTGAAAATAACCCTGTGGGCAACCACTGTGGTTAAAATATACTCTTATTTGATTTAAACCATTTAAAGTTTTGTCCAAAAATATGTTTGCAATAGAGAAATAATACAGAAGGAAAATAAATTACTGTAACTTTATAGTCCATTTCTCTTCATACTTTACATTTCACTCATTTATCTTCCAAGTATATGCATTGAAATAATCACAGCTGATATTATGACTTAAATTTTAAATAGAAACTAAGCCTTTTCTATGTTGCTATGAATCTTAGAGCATTTTTAATGTTGTGAAAAATTTTTGAAAGAGGCGTGAATTAAGACTGTGCTGGTCTTCAGTATAGCTTAATGGGTAGAAGACAGTTTTAGTAGTTAGGCACTGTTATAGGTGCTGTATTAATCTAAATATGGTGGCGAGGGTTTAGTGTAGATCATTTATAACAGTGGCCTTTGTCATAATGTGATTTAAAGACTCGTGCAAGGTACTATTTGTTAATTATCTCCTAAGGAAAATTTTTCCTGTAACCATATAAAATTACCATTAAAGAAAATCTGTTATCCATATGTTAAAAATAAAGGCTAGCTATCTTAGCCATCACCTTTTTCTTAAAACTTATAATCCCATTGGATCTTTTGTTGTTATTATTAGTAGTCAGATCTGTTCTTTTTTTGTGAGAATTAACAAACACATAGGAATACAGTTTACTTCTCTGGGTATGCAGGTTCTATTTACATAGACTAGTATCTTTCAGTGAATACTTAATATATTTCCAATTTCTTTTCAGGCCTCAGCAAGCTTAATTTCCCCATACTTTTGTAAATACAATAAGATACATTCTTTTTTTTTTTTTTTTTTTTTAAATATATTTTATTGACTTTTTTACAGAGAGGAAGGGAGAGGGATAGAGAGATAGAAACACCAATGAGAGAGAAACATTGATCAGCCGCCTCCTGCACACCCACAACTGGGGATGTGCCCGCAACCAAGGTACATGCCCTTGACTGGAATCGAACCTGGGACCCTTCAGTCCGCAGGCCGACGCTCTATCCACTGAGCCAAACCAGTTAGGGCCAATAAGATACATTCTTGAAGCACAAATGTTTTTGCTATGTATAAGTGTTCATTACTTCCAAGGTGAATATATTTTATATCAAAAATTGTGGATAGTAACTATTTCAAAATCCTTTGAAAGGATGAAGTAACTGAATTTTTAAAAATCAAATAAATAATTTAATTATAATCAATATACCATTTTAAATACTTTCCAGTGTCCTTTTCAGATTTGTTTTTCCCCCCATAAATGTTTAGAACACATTAATACTCTCTCTTTATTTCCCCCCACCCCCCTCCTTTCCTATCTAGCCACTACCAGCCTGCTTGCAGCACTCTACAGTTTCATCTGTAGCATTGTGGCAGTGGCCCTACTGTATGGGTTGTGTTATGGCGCTTTAAAGGTAAGTAATATGTTGTGTGTTTTGTCTTTAAGGTTATTTTTCTATATTAAGAATGTTTTCAGTGGATTAATGATTTTTTCCCCCAGTGCACTTTAGCATGAATTTCCATAATCACTTTGAACATTACTCTCATTTACTTAGAAATCAATTTCATAATTAACCCTTATTAAAAGAAAATCCTTTTCTGTGCAATAATTAGAGGTTATAGAAACAGATTATTCAAATGTAGACTAATCTGAGATAGAGGTGGACCTGGTAATAACAGAATATGAAGTTAATTTTAGATTTCTAGTTAAGGATATATGCAACTATCGCTCATATTAAGACTTTGTAAAACAGGAGGACAGGGTAAAAGACTGCAATTTAAGATACATTCTAGCAAATTAATGAACTGAAATTTATTGTTATTATTGGTTTAGAAGGATCTCGTTGAGCCTTATTAGCTCCATTTTTAAAAGATTTTCACCAAATTGTAAATTAAAAAATTTAAATTTCTAATAAACAACCCTTAAGCCGTGGTATTATTATTCTTTTTTTATAATTAGTGCAAGACAATCCTACCTAATAAAAGAGAAACATGCTAATTAGCGTATGACCGCTACCCTTCCCATTGGCTAATCAGGGCGATATGCAAATTAACTGCCAGCAAAGAAGACGGCCGGCAGCCAGGCAGCTTGAAACTAACATGAGGCTTGCTTGCTTCAGTGATGGAGGAAACCAACGTTCCCCGCCTGCCTTGCCAGCCTCTGAGCCTGCAGTTTGAAACATTGTAACAAATACAGAAGCTAAACAAAACCCCAGAAACCTGCTTTCAGTGATCCGGGATCTCAGAGCTGGAGTTACACATTGTTTCGATTATAGAACCCAAACAAACCAGATACCTGCTTTCAGCAGCAGAGGCCTCAGAGCTGGAGCCAGAGCTAAAGCTGGCCCAGAATAAAAAAAAGGAGCAGTTGGGAGCTTCAGCCCTCAGCCCCTCACCCAGACTGGCCAGGCACCCCAGTGGGGACCCCCACCCTGAAGGGTGTGTGACCAGCTGCAAACAGCCATCATCCCCTCACCCAGGCTGGCCAGGCACCCCAGTGGGGACCCCCACCCTTATCCAGGACACCCTTCAGGGCAAGCCAGCCAGCCCCACCCATGCACCAGGCCTCTATCCTATATAGTAAAAGGGTAATATGCCTCCCAGAACCGGGATCAGCGGAGCCGCGAGGCCTCCCGGCACCAGGATCAGTGTGACAGGGGGCAGCGCCCAAACCCCCTGATGGCCCTGTGGCTCTGTTTGTGACAGGGGGCGGGGCCACAACCTTCCTATCCGCCCTGCTCTGTTCGTGACAGGGGAAGGCGCCCTAACCTCCTGATCAGCCCTGCTCTGTGCCTGATACTGGGGAGCTCCCCAACCTGCTGATCGCTCTGCAGCTCTGTGTGTCACAGGGTGCGGCGCCCCAACCCCCTGATGGGCCCTGCCCTGTGCGTGACAGGGGGGAGCTCCCCAACACCCCTGATGGGCTCTTCCCTGTGCGTGATAGGGTAAGGAGCCCCAACCCCCCTGATGGGCCCTGCTCTGTGCATGACAGGGGGCAGCGCCCCAACCCTCGGATTGGCCCTGCTCTGTGCCTGACAGGGAGTGGCGCCGCAACCTCCCCATCGACCTTGCCTTCAGTGTGACAGGGGGCGGTGCCCCAACCCCCCAATCAGCCCTACCCTGAGCGTGACTGAGGGTGGCATCGCAACCTCCAGATCTGCCCTGCTCTGTGCATGACAGGGAGCGGCGCCCCAACTCCCCAATCGGCCCTGCTCTGGGCCCGACCAGGGGCTGCACCTAGGGATTGGGCCTGCCCTCTGCCACCCGGGAGCAGGCCTAAGCCAGCAGGGCGTTATCTCCCGAGGGGTCCCAGACTGCGAGAGGGCACAGGCCAGGCTGAGGGACCCCCCCTGTCCCCCGAGTGCACAAATTTTTGTGCACGGGGCCTCTAGTCAGAGAATAATAGCGTTGAAAGGACTGTGAAAAGTGACTCACAGCATTTTTCCTTGCTTCTTTTCTTCAGTATCCTTTATGGCAGGGGTGGAGAACATCTGGCCCACGGGCTGTATAAGGCCCGTGAAATCATTTGTTCTGGCCCTGCCAAGGCATTAGGGGTGAGTTAATTAAATGTTTAGCAGGTTTATTTTTAAGTTGATAATTTTGTATGGCCCGCAAATGATGTTATAAATATCTATACAGTGGCCCTTGGCAAAAAATGGTTCCCCACCCCTGATTTATGGAATGCTTAATGCGTACCCAGTGCTATGCCAAACACCATTTCCTGCTTATGAGTGGCTTATATGTTGCTTTGATTAAAAAGTCAACAAACACTCTCATTAGAGGGTGATGAAGGCTATGAAAACAGAGTCTTATGGGCATAGTGATTATTGCCTTATTCAGCCTAAAGGGATTAAAGATGCTTTTCCAAGGGTGCTTTTTAACCACAATTTGAAGGACAAATAGAAATTAGTTAATTGAAACAAAGGATGAAGAGCCATGGAGTTGGAGAGAAAGTGTGTTGTGTATAGGAAACAGTGAATAATTTGGACTTGCTTGAGGTTTGGGTACGTGAGGAAAGATGGCCTTCAGTCAGGCTGGAAAGGTAAGGGAATGGTTAGCTTGTAAAATATCTCTTATCCTAAACGTGTTGCGGTGGAGATGGAAGACCATCAACATTTTTGAGGTATGGCAAGGAAATGATCAACATTGTATTTTAGAAGATTACTTAGTCCCTATTGTGAAGGAGATGGACATAGAAGCAGGAAGGATCAGCAATAGGGGGACCCTTGTGTTGCAATCTTGAAATTATGAGGGACTTAATTGGTAGTGATTGGGGACTCTGGATAAGAAGAAGAGCCAGAATAGGCTCCCAATGACTTGTGTAGGGTCTGGCTTACACAGCCAGTTAGGTAGCGATACTTAATGCACAAAATTAGAAACCTTGGCATTTAATGAGGAAGGTGGTGGTTTAAATTTGGACTCGTTTATTTGTTGACATTTAGGGGGTATCCAGAGATACATAGTAGAAAGTTATATGTTGAGGGGTTTGAGGTAATGATTAGTAGATTTGGAATTCATCAACACAATTAAATCAAGAGTAAGAAAAAGACTACTGATACGGACTGACAAGAGAAAATGGGTGAGGATAGGTCCCTGGGAAATGCCAATTTTGAGCATTGGAGGCTTATTGAACTTGCCAGTAAATAGAATAGTGGTCATTTGGCTAAAGAAGCTAGATTAATATAAATTTAGGTATGAATGGATATTAAGCAGATGTATTCTACTCTTTGTAGAATATAGTTGGGAAACTTGTGCATATGCTAGGGGTTGTTTTCTGGTTTTTGATTTTTAAAAAGATCTGAAACTTAATTGCATTTAAAAGGGAAAGGGGAATAGTCAAGTAGAGAGGGCGATATTTGATGGAGCTAAAGGAAGGAACTGGAGACACTTGATCCGAATCCACACTTCTCCCATGTGCACCTGTAAAGCTTCGAGTACAGAGGTTTTAGATCTGTTTTGAGTCATATTTTGTTAAGTTAGTCATTATTTGGCAGTTGCAGTTAAGAAGTGTAAGTTTTTTTTATGCCTAGTTTCCAAAGGCCTATTTATTTAGCAGAAGAGCAGCAGTTGTAAAATTGCCAGCTAAGAACACTGTGTCCTCAGGTAGGTATGAGGATAAGTTTTTGCCTTCTTACACATGGCTTTTGCATTAGACTATTTTAGTGTTATATGTCACCCATTATAATAAAACTAATCTGCAGATTTAGTTATATACATGAACAAAGATTATGTGCAAGGATTTTATTAGAGCAGTGTTTGTAACAGCAAAAAGTTGGAAATAACTAATATTTGTTATTTGTGAATGGTTAAATATAGTATAGCCATACAATGGAATACTATACAATCATAAAAAGAATAAAACAGATTGTTGTATGCTAATATGGAATGATTTCCAAGAGATACTATTTGTTTGTTTTAAAGCTTTATTGTAGTATAATCTATATATATAAAAGCCTAAGTGACTGTTATGACCAAACGACCAGAATGACCAGAACGACGGGTCAACCAGTCACTATGACGCTCTCAACACAGGGTCTGCCCCCTTGTGGTCAGTGTGCTCCCACAGCCAACCTCCCCGGGTCCCTCCCCGCATCTGGCTGGCCCGGTCCCAATTGGGACTGGGCAAGATGGCCCCAATAGACCCTGATCACCGGCCAGGCCTAGGGGCTCCAACTGTGCACAGATTTTGTGCACCGGGCCTCTAGTTGATAAATAAAATTGTAAGGTATTTAAAGTGTACAACATGATGATTTTATATGTGTATATATTGTGAAAAGATTTCCCTCATCCATTTAACTCAGCCATCACCTCACATATCTACCTTTTTTGTGTGACAACATTTAAGTTCTACTCTCTTAGCAAATTTCTGTTATGTAATACAGTGTAATCAGTTATAGTCATCATCTTCTATATTAGATCCTTAGACCTTATTCACCTTATAACTAACTGAACGTTTGTACTCTTTTACTAACCTCTCCCTATCTCCCCCATCTCCCAGTCCCTGGAAACCACTTTTCTATTCTCTGTTTCTATGAGTTCAACTTTTTTTTTAAAGATTCCACATATATGTGATACTATACAGTACTATTTGTCTTTCTCTCTCTGGCTCAATGCCCTCCAGTTTCATCCATGTTGTTGCAAATGACAGTTGATCCAAATCCACGCTTCTCCTAAGAGCACCTGTAAAGTCTCCTAGTACAGAGGTTTTAAATCTGTTTTGAGTCATGCTTTGTTAAGTGAGTCATTATTTGGAAGTTGCAGTTAAAAAGGCCGTTTAAGGCGGAATAATATTCCATTTTGTGTGTGTGTGTGTGTGTGTGTGTAACATTTTCTTTCTTCTGTTTTTTTTTTAAAAGGTAGGCAGTATGCAAAAAAAGAATGTTTCCTTCGTGCTTTTTTGAAAAAAATTAGTATTATCTACTCTATGCCACGTACCATGCTAGTGGAATCCAGAGATTGCAGTGAGCAGAGCAGAGATATCACTTCCACATGTTTGGTTGGCCCTTAAAAGCTAGCCTTTGTGTTACTTATTTCTGAGCATATGCAGTTTATTTGTTCAACACTGAATGCCTGCTCAGTACTTTGGAATATGTAAAGCATATCGTAGGAACAAAGGCATCAAGAAAGCAGCACAGCAAATGTTAATGTTTTCGTTGCCTAATGTGATTTCATGTGTTGCCTTTTCCTGCTCTGTTGCTGTTATAATCAAAAGTTTACTACAGCAAGTTATTTTGTTCTTCAAAATGGAGAACATAGTTTACTATAAGCTTAATTTTACTTTAAATCTGAAAGAGATTGACAGCATCATGCATCAGAAGCAAATGAATCATTCCTGGTGTATAAATAGAGCTTTAGTACCAAAAGAAATCTGAAGATAATCTAGCAGCTAGATTCTAGCTCATCTGAAAGTAATAAATCTACATTTATTGGGAATAAAATTAAATTAATAATATAGTTTAAAAGTTTTTGTTGAATTTAGTTACCTTTCTCTAAAATACTGACATACAGGATTATATGATGTATTTTAAAGTAGAAGTATATTATTCTGTTGCATTTCCCCCCCCCCCCCACCCCCAACAGGATTCTTGGGATGGCCAGCATATTCCAGTACTTTTCTCCGTTTTCTGTGGTTTGTTAGTCGCAATATCCTATCATCTCAGCCGACAAAGCAGTGATCCATCTGTACTTTTGTAAGTGAAATCAGTTTTTATTGAATTGAAGAAATTTAAATAAATGGGCATTTCTGATTAGTTATAGCATGTTAAGTTTTTTTTAGAATATATCATTTGCTAATGACTAAGTATACTTGGATCACTTGGTTTTTTATCTTGAACTTTATTTGCCGCTGGAAGTACTGGTTTTCAGGTTATATATGTATTTTTATATTAATTATTTTCTCTCTCTTTTTTAAATATAAAGCTCTTTGATGCAATCTAAGATTTTCCCAAAAACAGAAGAGAAAAATCCAGAAGACCCTCTGTCTGAAGTAAAAGATCCACTGCCTGAAAAACTTAGAAACTCCATTGTAAGTTTAAACTTTTTAAAAGCACTTAAAATACTTGAATTTTAGATAGTTCATCATATTATATAATGAACACTTTTTTTAAAAAAAATATATTTTATTGATTTTTTACAGAGAGGAAGGGAGAGAGATAGAGAGTCAGAAACATCGATGAGAGAGAAACATCGATCAGCTGCCTCTTGCACATCTCCTACTGGGGATGTGCCCGCAACCCAAGTACATGCCCTTGACCGGAATCGAACCCAGGACCTTTCAGTCCGCAGGCCGACGCTCTATCCACTGAGCCAAACCGGTTTCGGCATAATGAACACTTTTTGAAGGCCTTTAATAATTGGGGTAAAATGTATAGCTATAGGTATTAGTTATACATTTTTGATTGCCTTTATTACAATTTTAACATGTAAGAAATGCTCATTCCTCAAACTTGGTTTCTACATAGAACAGTATGCCAAACATTTATTTTTAGATCAGGTGAAATTAAGTCATTTCATTGTTTACAGAATTCTTAATCCTGTTCAGTTTAAACTGGCATTTGAAAGATGAATGTTAACATAAATTAGAGTTTGTTGTCAATCGTATTGATAAAAACTGTGTTCTTGTAAGTCATTTGCTAGTCTGTTAGTGTGTTTTATTTCTCAAGGGCAGTCTGTAAAGTGTGTGTGTTTATTTTCCTGGTTGAAGGAGAGAACAATAACCTGACATTATATACATAAGTAAATATAGTAATTAAAATTTTTTTCTAATTTAATGAATTTTAATGTTGCCTGCATTCTTTCAGTGTTCATTTGAAAAATGAAATCTATAGATTCATATCTGCCTTCTGGAACAAAACATAAAATTCTTTTTCTAACTTATTTTAGATATTTTTCATTTGTGACTTTAAATAATTTATTTATTTATTGAATATATATTTTTATTGATTTCAGAGTGGAAGGGAGAGTGGGAGAGAGATAGAAACATCAATGAGAGAGAATCATTGATTGGCTGCCTCCTGCATGTCCCACACTGGGGATCAAGCCCGCAACCCAGGCATGTGCCCTTGACAAGAATTGAACCTTGGACCCTTCAGTTCACAGGCTGACACATTGAGCCAAACCAGCTAGGGCTGTGACTGACTTTATATAGGTCTTGAATTAAACACAATGTTTGCCTTCAGTGAACTTGAGCTATTCACATATTCTTTAGGGAACTTCAGAAATAAAACCTGCCTCAAGATATAATTTAAGCAACTTTTTTCTGACTTTAGTTTCCATGTTAGCAAAGGATACTTAACATTAAATGTAATGTAGAATACTTCTGAATCTGCTTCAAAGTGTAAACCTATGCGTTAGCAACCAGAGCTATCAAGAGGTTTCTGGTTTTCACTATAACCACTAAAAGAACCAAAATCTAGTAAGTGAAATAGGACATGTGTATGATTTCAACATTTTAAAAGATTAATGAAAATATAACTTTGTTATCCAAAAGGATATGCCCTATAAATGATACAGTAATTTAAGTATCTCATTTCCTTTTCCCATAAAACTTACAGCCATTGGGGGAAAGTAATACACAGCTTCATTATAAGAGACATGATGTGTTGTATAGTGTGGTGAGTAAGTTTAATTTCCTTGGTATTGCAATGTCAAACCAAAATAGGAAGAAATTAAGATTTGTGGCTAAGAAATAGCTAGAAGTACTAAAAAAAAAAAAAAAAAAAAAAAATCAGTGAAAAATTGTTTCCTAAACAGTTTGCCAGTTGGGAATGAAGGAAATACTTTAATTTGTTTTTGACAATTCTGTTTTGTTTCACAGAGTGAACGTTTACAATCTGACCTAGTCGTATGCATTGTAATTGGTGTGCTGTATTTTGCTATTCATGTAAGCACAGTGTTTACAGTATTGCAGGTAAGGAATCATTTAGCTCTTTTGGTTGGGAGAAAATAACTTTGTTTGGGTTCATTCCTGATACGATTATAATGTTTGTTCATAAATATAGAAATATATGAATTTCCCAAAGTCTTCTTCCAGTACAGCTGGAAGTCTAGAACCTCATCATCTATCTCTGGTCTAGGTGTGGGTGCGGCTCCTCAGGTTTTGTTCCTGCTAATCTGTAAGCCATACACTCCTGTTCTCAGTGCTCTTCATTGTTTTGTGCAGATCCCTGCTTCCTCGTGGTGTCACTTAGGTTGTGGTGTAGTTTCACATGGTTTTCTTCACTGGGGTTTACATTGACTCTGTGGTCAGTTGTCATCAAATTTGAAAAATTTTGGCCTGTTACTTCCAATGTTTTTTCTGTCCTCCTCTCTCTGCTCTGTTGACTAACTGCCCCCCGCCTTCCGCCATCCACCCCTATCTCATGACTTCACCTTAGGTCTCGTGAAGTTGTCCCATGGGTCACTGATGCTCTGGTCCTTTTTTGTGTGCATATTTATTTTGAATACAGATTAATCCCATCTGGTGTATTTTTCTTCTCAGAATTTATAATTTTCATCTTACATTTAAGTCTTTTTCTTTTTTCTTCCCATGCCGCTACTTAATCTTTTGAACATAGGGAATTCAGTTCTTACTCTCTTAATGTCCTTTTATCCTAATCTAACTTCTGTCACTTGTGGGTTGGTTTTGATTACAGTAGGTCCTCGGGTTACGTCAGAGATGTGTTCCTATGGTGCCACGTCACGCGATTTTCGCCGTAGGTCGGAACCCACCTACATAAGCACCTACGTTACTCACATGGAGCACATACACGGCAGTAATGAAGTGAAACAGTAAAAAAAATTTAAAAGAAAGTTAACAATTCCTGACATTGGGGGGGGATAAGGACACATTTGTAATATCTTAATAATAAAGGGAAAAAGCTAAAAAAAAATAAATAACCACAACAAAAGCCTGTTTTCTCTAGCCAAACAGCCAAGAAATCAGCAGCTTAACTAGAGAAAACGTTTTTAACAATAAATTCTACTTCAGCCAAACACTATAGAAAAACTGTGCCTCAAATTCTGCCCCTCACATCAGAAAAGATTGAAAAAAAAGAAAGTTAACAATTCCTGACCTTTACTTGTGATCTACACTAGTAAAAGGGAAACCTGCAAATTAACCGTTCCTCCCTACACCCACCAGCCAATCAGGGCGAGTATGTAAAATAACCCAACAAAGATGGCAGTGGCCACAGAGCTGGAGTGAGCAGGAGGCTTGGGTTGACCCTGGCGATGGAGAAAGCCAAGCTTCCTGCCCGCCCTGGCCTCTGCTCAAGGAGGGACTGGGGGGCTGGGTCCCCCGGGGGGCGTGGCCATCCTGAAAACAGCCCTCAGTCCCTCACCCAGGCTGGCCACACCCCCATGTGGTGAGGGCCCCCACTTGGGGGCTTGACCAGCCTGCAAACAGCCATCAGCCTCTCATCCAGGCTCGCCAGGCACCCCAATGGGGACCCCCACCCTGAAGGGGCTGTGGAACGGCTCTCAGCCCCTTACCCATGCTGGCCACACCCCCATGGTGTAAGAGTCCCTGCTGGGGAGGGTGGGGTGGCCAGCCTGCAAACAGACATCATCCTCTCATCCAGGCTTACCAGGCATGCCTGCGGGGACTCCTGCCCTGAAGGGGGTGTGGCCAGCCTGAAAACAGCCCTCAGCCCCTCACCCAGGCTGGCCACGCCCCCCCAGCAGGGACCCTCAGCCCATGGGGGTGTGGCTGGCCTGCAAACCACAGGCCCCTCACCCAGGCTGCCCCACACCTCAAGGGAACTCCCCACCCTGATCCGGGACACCCTTCAGGGCAAACCAGCCAGCCCCCACCCATGCACCAGGCCTCTATACTAATAAAAGGGTAACATGCTAATTAGACTGGGAGACCTTTCAGGAGACGTTCCGGATGTTCTTCTGAACAAAGCCATGATGGCGGGGCCAAGGTAGAGGCGGTTAGAGGCCAAGAGGGGAGGGCAGTTGTGGGTGATCAGGCCAGTGGCTGGGGCAGTTGGGGGTGAGCAAACCAGCAGGGGGGCCAGTTGGGGGCGAGCAGGCTGTCAGTGGGGGTCAGTTGGGGGTGATCAGGACTGTGGGGGGGCAGTTTGGAGTGAGCAGGTCAGCTAGGGGGTAGTTGGGGGTGAGCAGGCCAGTGGAGAGGGAAGGTGGGGGCGAGCAGGCCAGCAGGGGGGGCAGTTGGGGGCGAGCAAACTGGCACGGGGGGCAGTTGGGGGTGATCAGGCTGGCGGGGCATTTAGGAGTGAGCAGGCCGGCAGCGGGGGGCAGTTTGGGGTGAGCAGGCCAGCAGGCAGAGTGGTTAGGGGCAATCAGGCAGGTGAGTGATTAGGAGCCAGCAGTCCTGGATTGCGAGAGGGATGTCCGACTGCCAGTTTAGCCCTGATCCCTGTAAAACGGCAGTGGGACCTCCTTCGAGGGGTCCCAGATTGGAGAGGGTGCAGGCCGGGCTGAGGGACACCTCCTCCCCACCCCACCCCCCATGCACAAATTTCGTGCACTGGGCCACTAGTAAATAAATAAAAAACATAAAGCACATATGTACATACGTCAAAATGACGGAACTTTTTTTTTTTTTTTATAAATACTGTAAATGGGAGATGGCGATGTAACCACAAAATGACGTGTGTCGAGGCTGACATAACCCAAGGACTGCCTGTAATTAATTTTTTTCCCTTCATGGGCCATAGTTTTCTGATTCTTTGCATGTTTGGTAATTTTTTATTGGATGCCAAGCTTTATAAAATTTACCTTTGTTGGTATTGTATATTTTTATATTCTAGAACTTTTCTTGAATTTTGTTTTTCGGCAGTTAAGTTACTTATTAACAGTTTGATCTTTTCAGCCCTTGCTTTTTTTTTTTTTTTTTTTTTTTAAATATATTTTATTGATTTTTTACAGAGAGGAAGTGAGAGAGATAGAGAGTTAGAAACATCGATGAGAGAGAAACATCGATCAGCTGCCTCCTGCACATCTCCCACCTGGGATGTGCCCGCAACCCAGGTACATGCCCTTGACCGGAATCGAACCTGGGACCCTTCAGTCCGCAGGCCGACGCTCTATCCACTGAGCCAAACCGGTTTCGGCTCAGCCCTTGCTTTTAACACATTGCTAGCTTTACCTAGTGGCCAGATAAGTTTGTATTGAACGAGTACAAAAATGTTTTACATAAATGTTAAAGGCACACTTTAAAATTAAAAACTCATTGCATTTTGAAGTCATTTGTTACATGTCTTACAAGCTGATATCTTTTTAAAGTATGATACTTTGTAAAATACTGCATAATATGAAGTGAGAATTCTTGCGATCCGTCCACAATATGTTAAGATTTGTTAAGTGAAACCAGGTTTGGTTTTAGTGTAGAGCTAATCTCCCTCTCCCCGAGGCAGCACCCCTTTGACTGTCTGCCCAGTGTCCTGTGGACCCAGAGCTTTTCCAGTCTGGCTGTGGGAACAGGCAGTTCCTGGCCCTGTGTGAGTGCTGGGTGCTGTTTTCTCTAGCCCTTTCCTCTGATTCTTTCCCTGCTCTCATGGGTTTCCTCACACACTTGTGCTCATTCCCCTGAATACTCAAGGGGACCTCTGTAGACGTTCACATTTTTCTCTCTTGTGCGCAGTCTGTTGTGGTGACCTCCAGCTGTCTTAGTCTCTCCAGGCTCCCAATTTCATTCTGTCATTTCGGGGTACCAGGCTTTGTGTGGGTTCCCTCCCTGCACTGCAACCAGGAAACTCCCTCAAGGCAGTAAACTGGGGCAACCCTGACACGGACTCATCTCTTTCCTTTTTCTGCGGGTGTACTGTTTATTTCCTTAGGTCTAGTGTATTGCAGACCATTTGGTTCATATATTTTATTCTGTTTTGGTTGTGTCATGTGGGAGAGTAAATCTCTATTACTCCATTTGGCCAGAAGCAAAGGTTATATTATTTAATTTTATTTAACATTTTGGTCTGTTTTTCTTTTCTTCCAATTTGAACTACTCATTCTTGAATACCAAAAGCCGAGTCAGGTCTAGTGGGTTTCAGGACTCAGGTGGAGGGCTCTTCATGTCTAAGAGGTTCTGGAGTTTCTAAATATGTGACTTCAGTTTGAACATTTAGGTGATATACTTGATTTCCTCTTTTGTGCAATTAGTCATACATCACAACTGTCTTCTAATGATGCACCACGTGAAGACACAAAAAAGTTCTTTTTTTCATCCTAGTCTGCTCCTCACTCAGACTTACAGTTTTATTTAGCTCGTGTCCTTCATCTCTGCTAATTAAAACAATGTAATCAATCCATGCTCTGCAAGTCACATAGACCATTCTTAGAATAGCGAGCAGTACACTCCAGGCCTTCCTCTCTTTATATGATAGTGTGATGCCAAAGAAAGTAATGAACACATTTAAAATATTTGTAATACATAAACAGCCACTGACTTTCATAGCTGACTTAATTGGAAAAACTACATGATATAAAAATATTAACTGTAGACAAATTTTTAAATCTTAGATTCTAAAATTGACTTTGCTGTTCTTCATTATCAAATGGAAAGTTGAACTGACAGATGGGAAGTTCTCCTGTGGGTCTCAAAATCACTTTTCATTTTCTCCACCATATTCTCTTAGCCTGCTCTCAAGTATGTGTTGTACGCACTGGTTGGCTTCGTGGGTTTTGTAACCCACTACGTGCTGCCTCAAGTTAGAAAACAGCTGCCGTGGCACTGTTTCTCTCACCCTCTGCTGAAGACAGTGGAGTACAACCAGTATGAAGTTCAAAGTGAGTATTTCAGTAACACCCTTCTTTTTAATTCTCTTGGTTTCCTCTTTTATGTTAACAGATGAAAGTTAAATAGTATCATCAAGTAACACTTTGGCTGTGTTTCTTATATTTAGGTTTGAAGCTGTAATAAGTCAAACTTTTTGTAGGATGCTTTTATTTTAGTTAAGTAAAAATATCAGTGCTACAAAGCCAACTTTCCACAAAATAAAATTTCCTTCTTCCTTCTCTAAATTGTTCTTCACAGACTTCATTGATGCACCCTCTGTGTATGTCTGTGACTTCTCTTTCCAGTCCCTACCCTTTCCTTTAATTTTCCTGGCCATGTGGGGCAACACAATCTGCTTTAAGGCTTCTATTTGAAATATTTTAACTCAAAGCTTAGGGGGAATAGAAAGTTCTTTGTTTCTGCTTCCACTAGAGGTACTATGTCCTACCACAGAGGGGTATAAAAGACTTGATTAGGAGAAAAGAAGTTAAAACATTTGTAGTTGCTATTATTCTTTCTGATTTTGGATAAAGTATAAAATGACTCAAAAAGAGGTGGAAGACCAGTGCACGAGGCAGGGTTTGTGCTTGCCACTTGATACCCTGACTTTTCTTCCGTGCCTTAAATATACAGTCCTGTTGGCCCCATGCATGACCTATAATTTAGAGAAATAACAAACATTCATACTTCTGTCGTTAATTACACTCTAGTAATTAAATAAGCCAATGCTTTTCTTCAAACTTTTTTTCAGTTTGTAAATTACTATACAGAGGAAATTCCTCAGTTGTTTGAAGATGTTATCTTCCTTCGAGAACTGAAAGCTTTCTATACCAATCTTGATTTTACATTCTCAAAGCAAATTTCCTAGGCCTTTAGCAAAATTGAGCATCATGTAATCTTGATCACCAGTTTGATCCTGGAGAGAGAATGAAATAAACGCTAGTGTGCAGGTTGCAATGATAACACTACAGACCCTTTACAAAATGTGTACTTTTTTAAATAAGGGAAATGACATAAAATTGTATAAGAATCTGTACCAGTCCATTCTTACCATCAAAAAAATAACTCAGGGAAAAAAACCAAGATGGCGGCATAGATAAACACCGGAAAATGCTGCCTTGCACAACCACTTCAAAAATATAACTAAAAGACAAAACTGGCATCATCCAGAACCACAGGAAGGCTGGCTGAGTGGAAATTCTACAACTGAAGGAAAGAGAAAAGCAGACTGAGACTCAGAGGAGGTGCTGAAGTAAAGTGCAGAGGTTCGGAGGCGCATGCGGCAAGGGCTGGCAACTGAGGATGCCATTGTCTTTTTCAATCGGGAGGGAGTCTCAAGCTCCCAACTGCTCTGAACTCTAGTTCCGGATGAGTCTCTGGGGACCCAGACTCATACCGGGATAAACTGGACTGTCTGGCATTGGTCAGAACTCGAGGGCGGCTTTCTCTCAGAGGTGCTTGCGGCGATTACCGGGACACTGAGACGCGGGGCCTCTTAGGGTAGGACTGAGGATCTACTATAGCTGTTTGCTCCGCCCTGTTGATTCCCTGAGACCCCGCCCAAGCTGTGCACAGAGGCTTTTGCATATGAAAGGCCTGGCCCTTTGATATCTGAAAATTACCTAACAAACTGCAGCTGGGTCAGAGAGACCCAGAACTTCCAAAAGAAGGCCCAAGGCCCCACAGCAGCTTGCATTGCTTCACAGCTGGGCCTCATCTGGTCACCTCCAAACCCCAAACAAAGAAGAGGAATCTGCAGATCTCTCCATAGATCCTGCTGGGTAGCCTCAGACAGAGGCCAAATTAGCACCTCCTTAGAGATCCAAGAGCCAGTGTACCCAGTGGTCAGAGTGGGACCATCCAGATTACAACTCCTCAGATCCATAAGGGACACACCCAGGGGGCAGACTCAGTGAGCACCAAAGCCCCACTGAAGCAAGTCTTGCCCCATAAGGGTGTCTCCAGCACAGAAGTTCTCCCACTGTAGACACAGCTGATTCTCGCAGCCAGTTGGCCTGGAGGTCAATTCCTTCCAGTGATACCTACAACAATCAAGGCTTACCTATAACAAGACTGTGCACAAAGCCCCCAGAGGGGTGCACCAAGAGTGTCCACCTCAGTTAGTTGGGGAGGCTGAGCCACTGGGCCCTCTAAGACACCTAGCACAGAAAGCCACTCTATCAACACAGGGAAGCATAAAAAATGCAGAGACAAAGAAACAGGTCACAAATGACAGAAATGGAGGAAAGCTGACTACTGGATATAGAGTTCAAAACCACACTTTTAAGGTTTTTCAAGAATTTTCTAGAAACTGCCGATAAATTTAGTGAGACCCTCGAGGATATGAAAAAGGACCAACTAGAAATTAAGCATACACTGACTGAAATAAAGAATATTATACAGAGATCCAAAAGGAGACTAGAGGATCGCAAGAATCAAGTCAAAGATTTGAAATACAAAGAAGCAAAAAACACCCAACCAGAAAAGAAAAAAGAAAAAAATAATCCAAAAATATGAAGATAGTATAAGGAGCCTCTGGGACACCTTCAAGTGTACCAACATCCGAATTATGGGGGTGCCAGAAAAAGAGAGAGAGCAAGATATTGAAAACCTATTTGAAGAAATAATGACAGAAAACTTCCCCTACCTACTGAAAGAAATAGACTTACAAGTCCAGGAAGCACAGAGAACCCGAAACAAAAGGAATCCAAAGAGGACCACACCAGGACACACCATAATTAAAATGCCAAGAGCAAAAGACAAAGAGAGAATCTTAAAAGCAGCAAGAGAAAGAAACTCAGTTACCTACAAGGGAGTACCCATACGACTGTCAGCTGATTTCTCAACAGAAACTTTGCGGGCCAGAAAGGAGTGGCAAGAAATATTCAAAGTGATGAATAGCAAGAACCTACAACCAAGATTACTTTATCCAGCAAAGCTATCATTCAGAATTGAAGGTCAGATAAAGAGCTTCATAGATAAGAAAAAGCTAAAGGAGTTCATCACCACCAAACCAGGATTATATGAAATGCTGAAAGGTATCCTTTAAGAAGAGGAAGAAGAAGAAAAAGGTAAAGATACAAATTATGAACAACAAATACACTTCTATCAACAAGTGAATCCAAAAATCAAGTGAATAAATAATCTGATGAACAGAATAAACTGGTGAATATAATAGAATCGGGGGCATAGAAAGGGAGTGGACTGACTATTCTCGCGGGGATAGGAGTGTGGGGGTGCGCGAAGAGAATGGACAAAAATCATACACCTATGGATGAGGACAGTGGGGGGGGGGTAAGGGCAGAGGGTGGGGTGGGAACCGGGTTGAGGGGAGCTATGGGGGGGAAAAAAAGTGGAACAACTGAAATAATCTGAACAATAAAGATTTAATTAAAAAAAAACACAAAGAAAATAACTCAGAATTATGTATTTTTTTTTCGATGAACTATCAATATTGCTTTCATAAGTTTATCTGGTTTGTTTTAAACAGCAATTTTCATTAGAGTAAATCATTGATCATATTGTTTCTTCATTTTTGATCTTAACAAAATATTTAGTCTAAATTTTTACAAATTTTGAATCAACATAACATTTTTGACTTATTGAAAGTACTAAGTATTAGCAAAGTTGACTTTTCCCCCTTCTACTGATTTTAGCGGCTGAAGGAAAAATATTCATTTGAGAACTTCTTAAAGCCTGGTGACATTGTTTTCATATAGCAGAGAACCTTAGTTTAAATCTTTCAGTTTATCCTAGATCAGTGGTTCTCAACCTTCCTAATGCTGTGACCGTTTAATATAGTTCCTCATGTTGTGGTGACCCCCAATTTCAGTGTTACACATTTAACATAATTAAAGCATAGTGATTAATCACAAAAACAATATGTAATCATATATGTGTTTTCCGATGATCTTAGGCAACCCCTGTGAAAGGGTCGTTCGACCCCCAAAGGGGTCGCGACCCATGGGTTGAGAACCACTGTCCTAGATACTTTGTCCAATAAAATAATATTAAAGTATTGACAATGAAAGTGACTTGTACGAAATATGTGAACCAAAAACATATCATACTTTCATATCTCTTCTGAGATGTATATCTTATGAGGTATGTCTAGAGTTTTAAAAACATAGGGGCAGTCTAATAATCTTCAGTAATTTTTTCTCCAAAAGTTATTGGCATAAGTGAGAAAGAGTTTTAAAAATTAAAGTTTAAAATAAATCTCGTCTATATTTAAGTCACATATAAGTTGCAAAGTTGGATGTGTTTCAGTAGTCATAGAAGTTGACAATTGAAGTACTGGATTTCTTACATTATTTATAGTAGAGCCGAATTCGAGTTGTAAGATTTTCCTTTCTCACCCCATTGCTTTTATACACTAGATGATGTGGTCTTGATTTATATTTCCTTATTAGATGCAGCCACTGTAATGTGGTTTGAGAAACTTCATGTGTGGCTTCTTTTTATGGAGAAGAATATCATCTATCCATTGATTGTTCTTAATGAACTGAGTAGCAGTGCAGAGACAATTGCTAGTCCAAAAAAACTGGATACAGAGTAAGTATAATACTCCTTTAATCGAAGTTGGACTACTAGGGGCAGTCGGAAGCACTGTCTTAAAGTTATTCAAGTTACAAGTAATCGAGGGTCTCTTTGGTACAAGACACTGTGAGATAAAATCCAAGCGAACCCTAACTGGTTCAGTGGATAGAGAGCATCACCCTGCAGACTGAAGGGTCCCAGGTTCCATTCCAGCCAAGGGCACATGCCCAGGTTGTGGGCTTGATCCCTAGTATGGGCGTGCAGCCAATCAGTGATTCTCTCTCATTATTGATGTTTCTATCTCTCTATCCCTCTCCCTGCCTCTCTGATATCAATAAAAATATCCTATCTAATAATAGACAAACATGGTAATTGACCGTACCTTTGCTACACCCCCATTGGCTAACAGCATGACATGCAAATTAACTGCCAACAAAGATGGCGGCTAATTTGCATACTGCAGGCAGGGTGGGACAGCGTGAGTGCGAGCCACCATCCAGGCCCCTGTGTGCCACCCCAGAAGCCTCCTGCCTGCCTCCCGTGATCGGATCCGATCCCAGGCCACAGGCAGGCCCCAGAAGCTGTCTGCCTGCCACCCGTGATGGATCCGATCCCGGGTCTCAGGCCGGCCCCAGATGCCGCCTGCCTGCTGCCCGTGATGGATCCGATCCCGGGCCACTGGCTAGCCCCAGAAGCCACCTGATATGGCAGTAATTCTATCAGTAAGCACTCTGAAAGTCAGTGGCATAAATGCACCAATTAAAAGACAGATTATGAGGGTGAATCAAAAACAAAACCCACTTTAAATATAAAGACACATATAGATTAAAAGTAAATGAATTAAGCTTCAGCCGGTGTTTCTCAGTGGATAGAGCATTAGCCGGTGGACTGAAGGGTCCCAGGTTCGATTCCAGTCAAGGGCATGTACCTCAGTTGCTGGCTTGATCCCCAGTCCCTATCAGAGCATGTGCAGGAGGCAACCAATCAATGTGTCTCTCCCTTTCCCTTCACTCTCTCTAAAATATAATGGAAAAATATCCTTGGGTGAAGATTAACAAAAACAAAGTAAATGGATTAAGTAATATTAAAGAGATTATAAGAAAAATGTATTCCAAATTTTGTTAGTTGTATAATGGTTATGTTTATATTATTAACACCTAAGGAATTGGGTGAAGGGTACATATAATATGCTGTAGTATTTTAAAGTTATTTTTACATGTATAAGATTATTTCAAATTTAAAATATTAAAAAAATTTAATAAAATATTAATTGAAATGTATCTGCATTACATGAAAAATCTAATTGATTCTAGCATAATTTATTAAATTATTATAAGGGTTCAATTAAAAGATATCTTAATTCTAAATGATACAATAGAAAATATATAATAGTGCAGTTATAAGCACTTATCTGAAAATAAAAATTTAAAGAAGTGAATTTAAAGAAGGGATTAGCCAGATATATGCACAACCCATGGACACAGACAACAGTATGGTGCTGGCCAGAGAGAAGTGGGGGGCAAGAACTGGTAGAGGGTGCAAAAGGGGGGGAATAGGGACATCCTATATAATAATAATAAAAGGCTAATATGCACATTGACTGAACGACAGACTGACCGGTTGCTATGATGTGCACTGGCCACCAGGAGGCAGACACTCAATGCAGGAGCTGCCCCCTGGTGGTCAGTGCACTTCCATATGGGGAGTGCCACTCAGCCAGAAGCTGGCTCATGGCTGGCCAGCGCAGAGGTGGTGGCAGGAGCCTCTCCCACCTCCATGGCAGCACTAAGAATGTTCAACTAATGGTTTAGACCTGATCCCTTAGGGGCCTAAGCCTTTAGTCGGACATCCCCCAAGGGCTCCCTGGCTGCCAGAAGGATGTCTGACTGCAAGCTTAGTCCTGATCCTTCGGGGAGTGGGCCTAACTTGACAGGTGGACATCCCTCAAGGGGTCCTGGATTGCAAATGAGCGGAGGCCGGGCTGAGGGACACCCCCTGAGTGCACAAATTTTTGTGCACCGGGCCTCTAGTATTAAAAATAAAACCCAGGTGAAATTTTGTCTTTGACTTTCCTTTTCTGAACATCTGCTTTTGCTCTTGGCATTTCACTACTCTAGACATCTTATTGTTGATTGGTTCTTGATGAGAGGACACTTATTAAATAAGGTTATTCTTTAACATTAGATGGTAAGTTTGGGAAATGGTTATTTTTGTAAACTGTGTAAATCAGACCATATACAGGGTGAGGCAAAAATGGATTTATAGTTGTTATATGAAACACAGTTTATTCTTGTATTATTATTTAGTAACTAGAGGCCCAGTGCATGAAATTTGTGCACAGGTAGGGTTCCTAGGCCTGGCTGGCAATCAGGGCTTATCAGGTCCCTGCCTCCCTGCCTCCTCCTTCCCTCGCTCCCTCAGTGCCCTGCTGCTGCTGCTGCTGGTCCCCTGCCCTGTTCCTCGCTGCCTCCTGGTGGTCAGTGCACATCATAGTGAGTGATTGAACTCCCGATGGGACAATTTGCATATTAGCCTTTTATTATATAGGATTATTGTATTTTTTCCATATGAACAATTGTGAACCTATGTTTGCCCCACCCTGTATAGTTGGCTTACCCATTAGGTATATGTTATTGGGTAAGTGTTAATATGTTTTTTTATGTGCTAAATGCTATTAATGTTAAAGCAATAGAAATGTCGAGAGACTGAAAAACCAAATGTCAGAATTATAATACTGTTAACTTGTTTCTTAAATTGATTTATAAAAGGATAAAAGTCATAATACATATTATTAAAAGGGAATATTATGGTAGTTTATTTTTGGATGTGATTTGCTTAGCTATATAAATTATTTTTAGAAGTTTAAATTTGTAATATATATATATTTGTAATATGTATATATATATTACAAATATATATATATTGTAAGCTTAGTAAATAAAATGGTGGTTTTTCTGAAGTTAGTAGGTTTTCTCAAGTTTTTAGTCATTAGTTGATGAGTTGTGCTGTCTTTTTATTCTAGACTAGGTGCTTTAATGATCACCATTGCTGGTCTGAAGTTGCTTCGATCCTCCTTTAGCAGCCCTACGTATCAGTATGTCACAGTTGTCTTCACTGTGCTCTTTTTCAAAATTGACTATGAAGCATTTTCAGAGACCATGCTATTGGATCTCTTCTTCATGTCCATAATCTTCAACAAGGTAATTCATCACTAGAGGAATATCTCTCTCTGTAAAAAGCCCCTCCCCAAGTCATACACTATTTAGTGAGTATTATCCTTGCATTTCATTCATGACATTATCTTTTAAGTAACATTTTTCTTCATTTAACCAGTTATTTGGAGCATATTAGAATCCCTAAATAATGCTAGTCATTGTGATCCATAAGACATACTTCTTGTAATAGCGAAGAAGATAAGATTAAGTTATATGGAACCATTAGAAAAACACCAGTAAGTATATATATTTAAATATATAGGGTCTTCCAAAAGGGGGGTGTAGTTTGGGGATAATTTCAGAAATAGACATGGTAACAATTGAACTGGGCTGGAGATAGATGGAGAGAGAAAATAACCTGAAAGCTGATTGAAGATGCTAGGTACCCAGAGCAGTCAGGCCATGTGGGAGCAGTCAGAAATTAGTTTGATAGGGACAATTGCAGAATGCTTTGAAGTTTACAAAATGGTTCTAAAATACGGTATCCACCATAAGAGAGGTGCTTTTAGTCCTTTTACGAATGAGATGGTAAAGTCTGGCTCTTCTGCCTTACCAGTCCAAGGACCTTTTTGCTGAACCACACTACCTTTCTAAATGAAGTCGGTCATGCAGTCAGGTTATTTGTAAGGTAAATAGAGCTTAGATTTCATGTTAACGCTGACCACATGCAAAGGACTTTGACATATATTATCCCATTTGATAGGTAACAGCTGAAGCATATGAGCAGCTACAAAACACAATGAAAGCCCAATTTTAGGAAAGTTAGCCTGGTCAGCCACATTTGGGATGAATTGGGGAAGAGAGAACCTGAAGGTATGGAGAACAGCTTAAGAGATTGTGACAGTAATTTAGATGTGATAGAGATCTGACCTAGGATGGGAACAGTACAAATTGGAAACCATTAATCTGAACAAGGTTTTAGTGATGATCAGTTTCAAAATATTATGCTAAATATTAGCCTAATTAACTTCTAAAATATTGCGATATTATATTTGCTCAATCGCTAATTTGTATGCATTTTTATTATTTATTTCCTCTTCTAGTGAGCATGGTTAACCAAAGGAGGAAGCCAGAAAGTTAATCAGAGAATTGTTTGTATAAAGAAGCATGTGGTGGCTCACAAATTTAAATATTTAGATTGGAAATTGCATTGCATCTTTTTATATTGGCTTAGAAAAAAGTGAAAATTGCAGTAAAATATAAACTAAACAATCCTTGAAATAGAGTCACTGCACTTACTTGTATAAGTTTGGATCTTCTTAATGCTTTCATTTGTTAAGCAAATTGTTTTTGAGAGCATACCCTGTTCAGAGAAAGATTTGTTCTTAGAAGTTTACATTTTATATAGCTACTTAATAGAACTTACTAGCTGTAATAAGCAAGTAATAGTCAAGGATTCTCTTTAGGTAGATTTTTTTTTAAGATACCACTGTAAAATGCACTATTGATTTAATAGCCTTTTAAGAAAAAATTATTCTGAATATATACAAAAATATTTTTACCCACTAACTACTTATCCGTGTAATTGTATGTTATTTTTTCTTCAATATTACAGTCAAAATTGGAGTACAGTCCCTTTCACATCTAGACTCTGGACAGTTTTCTGAATAATTGCTTTTAAGCAGTTATAATGGCATCTTGATAATATACATCCCGCTTTTACTTCCTGTCATCCTGAACACATTAGTACCAAAAATCACCAGCATAGTTTGGGGCCATAACAAAGAATGCAAGGGTTCATCTGCATTTTCTAATTGGTTGAAGTTGTTATTTCTTTTTTAAATTGGAAGTTAAACAGGTTCATTGTAAATCAGCTAAACGATTTAAATAGGTGCATGAATCATGGCACTGAGTGAGTCAGAACCTCTTGCTTTTAAGACTCTGTGATCTGTTTGGAGAATTGGGCCTTGTACTGCCTAGCATGCAGAGGCAGTCTTGGGCATGTATACTAATTTTGTTTCATTGTTGAAGACATGTTAAACAACAAAACAGACCCTAATTTAAATAAGATTTAAAAGTATGTTGTGTTTCCATTGACAATAACAATTGAGGTTTCATGCAGATGCTTAATATACATGTAAATTCTGAGGCAAACAGGCAGTGACACTGTATTACAACTTTATCCCCTGCCTGGCTACTTTTAGATTTCTTTGGACATTGCATTTAAAACACACCCAGTTTGCAGAGCACTAAAATTCGAGGGAAATATCTTAGAATCAAAATATATATGCATTACTTAGCGTTACAGACATCTGGATTTTCTACCTTTTGTTTTGCTTGTTGTAGTAGTCAATAGCCAATAGAGGACATAAAATTTTTTAAACAGATGGAACACAATTCATAAATCAGCTAGCTGTCTTTACTTAAAAATATATAATGTCTTAGAAGTTGATATATTCTTTTTTATACAAATGGAAAATAATGTCAATACCATTTTCCTACTAGGTAGACAACATTTTAGAGGTGTTTTATTGTTTTTCAAGTACCCAATGTATTTCACTGATTGCTTCTTTCTTTATCCTTCCACAGCTTTGGGAGCTCCTTTATAAACTGCAGTTTGTGTACACTTACATTGCCCCATGGCAAATTACATGGGGTTCTGCTTTCCATGCTTTTGCTCAGCCCTTTGCAGTGCCCCGTATCCTTCTCATAAAAGTTTTATAAGAAAGGGCAGTCATATCCTTGATGAAAATGTTGGTTTGTAGGGATAACCTTTCACAGGCGTAATATATAGGTTACCATGTGGTAAACTATCAAAAACTCGCTATTCTCTGAGTCCACACCTATACTGATTGTTTAACTTGTATTAACATCTGTGCCCCACAGATAATCTGGACATGAGAAAAGTATTACAGTCTTATAATTAAACTAGAGGCCCAGTGCACAAAATTTGTGCACTTGGGGGGTTCCCTCAGCCCAGCCTGCGCCCTCTTGCAGCGCGAGAGCCCTGGGGGGATGTTTGACTGACGGCCTAGGCCTGTTCCCCAGCTGTCAGTCAGTCGGACATCCTTAGCGCTGCCGTGGAGACGGGAGAGGCTCCCACCACCACCGCTGCACTCGCCAGCCATGAGCCCAGCTTCTGGCTGAGCGGCACTCCCCCTATGGGAGTGCACGGACCACCAGGAGGCAGCTCCTGTGTTGAGTGTCTGCCCCCTGGTGGTCAGTGTGTGTCATAGCGACCAGTTCAGCTGTTTGGTCAATTTGCATATTAATTACCCTTTTATTATATAGGATAATGCTGATTTAAAAAGTTATGTTTATATATATGACTATTAAAGTCCAAGCATTTTTTAAAGTCATTTTTTAATTTTTCAATTACAGTTGACATACTATATTATATTAGTTTCAGGTGTACACCCCCATGATTAGACATTACATAATTCTCTTAGATTATCCTGATCTATCATGAATTTTCAATAAATACAAAATGTGTTTAGAAATATATATTTTTTTAAAATGTATTTTATTGATGTTTTTACAGAGAGGAAGGGAGAGAGATAGAGAGTTAGAAACATCGATGAGACAGAAACATCGATCAGCTGCCTCCTGCACATCTCCTACTGGGGATGTGCCCACAACCCAGGTACATGCCCTTGACCGGAACCGAACCTGGGACCCCTCAGTGCGCAGGCCGATGCTCCATCCACTGAGCCAAACCGGTTTCGGCTAGAAATATTTTTTAAATGAAGATACAAAACATTTTTTATAATCGTATGTCTAAAATCTTCTATTCTCATCATTTCTTTTTTTTTTAAATTTATTTTTTATTCTCATCATTTCTTTTTTTTTTTTTTAATATATTTTATTGATTTTTTACAGAGAGGAAGGGAGAGAGATAGAGAGTTAGAAACATCGATGAGAGAGAAACAGCGATCAGCTGCCTCCTGCACATCTCCTACTGGGGATGTGCCCGCAACCCAGGTACATGCCCTTGACCGGAATCGAACCTGGGACCTTTCAGTCCGCAGGCTGATGCTCTATCCACTGAGCCAAACCGGTTTCGGCCTCATCATTTCTTAAAAGTACTTTCTAAATAAAAGTAATGTTTAGTGAACCACATAGATTTTGGAATGTAGATGATTTTTTTTTTTTTTTTTTTGGTATCTGTAAAGTTTAGTTTTATCCTCTGGAAAATTAAATCCAAGTGTGTCTACCCAGAAGTGACATATGGGCTTTTATCTAATACCTGTTAACAGATATTTATTTAGCTCCCTTCCGAGCATCGTGCCTTTCATCACGCTGTGTCTTACCCATGTGCTGTCCAGTGGCACCCTTTCCTGTATTCCTCTTATGAACATCGTTTTTCTCATTGCTATAATTGCAGCATGTTTGTGAGATGTGTGTGTGTGTGTGTGTGTGTGTATTGTTTGTGTGTGCACTCAGATGGATGTTAAGGTCCTTAACCAGTTTTCCCATAGATTCAGCCATGTTGTTTGTTCAGGCTGCTGTATCAGCCTTCTTTTCCACCCCACTGAACCCCTTCCTGGGAAGTGCAATATTCATCACTTCATATGTTCGACCTGTGAAATTCTGGGAGAGAGACTATAAGTGAGTAAAATAAAGCATTTTAAAGCCAAGTTTATCTTTTTTATTAGAAAAAATTGACAGCATAATTATACGTAAACCAGGATTGTTAATTGTTTGTGTTAAATTACTTTGCTAAAATTTTATAAATACTTCTAAAAGTTTCAAAATTATGTAAATTAGAAGAGTCAGAGAATAATTACTCCTTATTTCTCAACCTTTTTTTCTATTTATAAGATTTTTGAATTACTTTTATTGGGGTTACATTGGTTAATATATTATAAGATTTTAAAACATAATTTTAGTTGGATATACTGATTTTTCTCTTTTTTCTTTTAATACTATTTCTTGGAATTGTTCCATGTTAATAATACTCTGAAGTTTTATACTATATAGTGTTACATCATTATAACAGTCACTAGAGGCCTGGTGCATGAAATTTGGGCATGGGAGGGGGGCAGTCCTTTAGCCTCGCCTGTGCCCTCTCTCAATCCGGGACATTACATGCAGCAGTGACTATACTTTTCCTACAGGTGATAGGTGTCTTACTGTTGTATGGGCAGCTACATTTTTTTGGCCTGATAATAAAAAGTAGTACATAACATGATCTTTCTGAGGCAGTAGTTCCATTTTCCCCATCTTATGGGTAGAAAAACTGAAGCAGAGAGAAGTTAAGTAATTGGCTTTGTCACACAGTTAGTTACAAGTGTCAGAATCAGGGCTGACCACGAAATGTGCAAGCCAGAGTCCATGTATGTCATTGCTGCATCATCCTGTTCTTTCAGTGTTAGAGTAGCCTTGCCAGGTTTTAATTTTTAAATCTAAGAACTGTTCCCAATATATAGGGTAGGGTCCCTAGGCCTGGCTGGCGATCAGGGCTGATCTGTGTGGGGTGACCGGTGGGCGGGGCGATCCGGGGGCCCTTGCTGGCACTGCCTTGGCTGGCGACCTGGCGCTGCCCACTTGCTGGCCCCGCCCCCGCCGCCACCGCTGCCAGTTGCCTCCCTCTCGAGGGCTTATCAGGGGCAGCTCCTGCATTGAGTGTTCGCCCCCTGGTGGTCAGTGAGCGTCATAGCGACTGGTTGTTCCGCTTTTCAGTTGATTTGCATATTAGGGTTTTATATAGGATAATTAGTTATTTCACATTTTTCTTAGAAATAGCTATTATTAGAGCTAATTTTTTATAGGTTAATTAGAGGCCCGGTGCATGGATTTGTGCACCAGTGGGGTCCCTTGGCTTAGCCTGTGGGGATTGGGCCGAAACCGGCTCTCTGACATCCCCCGAGGGTTCTAGATTTCGAGAGGGCGTGCAGGTGAAGCAGATTCGGGGCTGACAGTCCCCCAGCAGCAACCTAACCCATGGCCGGTTCTGCGAGGAATCGGGATCCCTTCTCTACAGGTTGGATCGCCTGCCCCCTTGTGGTCATTGTGCGTCATAGCTACTGGGCAAACGGTTGCTTAGGCTTTTATATATACATTCTGTTTCATGTATAGATTGTTTTTTTCACTAAGATAAGTTTTCAGTGACCATTTTGTACATGAAGTTTTCTCCATTTAGGCTTAGTTCCTCAGGCTGTTAAACCTAATGCCTAAAAATTATCCTTTTATGTAATCTCTCCAAATTTCTTTTTTTTCTCTTAAGAAAGACTGTCTATAAGGAAAATTACTGAGTCATGGAGCTTTAACATTTTATATGCATTAACACTGATTCAGAAAAGGCTTATACTACCTTGTAATTCTACTGGCCAGCTCCATGACTGCTTTTTTCCTACTCTTTCACGTGTTGGCATATATAGGTGAAAATGGTAGTCTTACCATTTAAACAATGAACTAGCTTATGGATTTGAAACTTTCACTCTGGTCTTTTTATCTAAAATCCACACATGGTGTTTTCCCTTTTGGTGAATTTTAGTGTTATTAATATTCTGTTCTTCTGGGACAACTTAAATTTAGCCCCAAATTATATCTGTGGCCGCAGTTCTTAACCTGTCTGGTCTCAGAACCTTTCGACATTCTTAAAAGTTATTGGAGCCCTGGACAGTGTTGCCCGGCAGTTAAAGCATGGGCCGTGCAGTTTGATTCCCAGGCAAGGGAACTTATCTGGGTTTCATGTTTGCTCCCAAGTTGGGGTGGGTGCAGGAGGCAGCCAGCCGATGAGTCTCTCTTACATTGATATTTCTCTCCCCCCTTCCCTCCCTTTCGTTCTCTCTGAAAAGCAATGGAAAAAATATCCTCAGGTGAGGATTAACAACAACAAAAAGTTATTGAAAGTCTCCAAAGAGTTTTTGTTGCTATGGGTTTTATCTACCAATATTTACTGTATTAGAAAACTTATATTTAAATGTTTATTATTTTAAAAATAGCAACAATAAACCCATTACAAATAAACAAAAATAACATTTTTGAAATAAAAATAACTAAATTTTCTCTCCTACCAAAAAAATCAGTGAGAAGTGTCATTGTTTTATAAATCTCTTTAATGTCTGGCTTAATAAAAGACAGCTCAAGTCCTGGCCGGTTTGGCTCAGTGGATAGAGTGTAGGCCAGCAGACCGAAGGGTCCCAGGTTTGATTCCAATCAGGGGCACGTACCTCAGTTGCAGGCTCATCCTGCTCAATGATGTTTTTACATTAAACTCATCAGAATGTCTCTCTACACACTGTTCGGTGACACACCGTTAGGAAATAACTGCTGTGTTTATGTATGATGGATGTGGGAGAGTAAAAAAAAAACA
The DNA here is from genome assembly GCF_963259705.1 of Myotis daubentonii. Lineage (NCBI taxonomy): Eukaryota > Metazoa > Chordata > Mammalia > Chiroptera > Vespertilionidae > Myotis > Myotis daubentonii. The sequence continues at coordinate 24,954,501 of NC_081840.1, read as the reverse complement.
ACACCTTACCTATTGTGCTATTGCAGAGTTTTACCAGTATGCTAATCACAGATTTTTCTCAGAGATAGTCATAAAGTGGTAATATTTATTTCATCACTATTGTATAGTTTTTTCTTAGTAGGCATTTTTAAATATAAAAAAGATGACTAAAAATGTTTTATTTTGCCATCTTCAGCACAAAACGAGTGGATCATTCAAATACCAGATTGGCTTCCCAGCTTGATAGAAACCCAGGTAACACCGTTGTTTGTGAATCAAGAAGCCTGTCTAATGAATTTGTTACATATATATTTCACTCCCAACATGTTAGCAATCCTGTGTGAGTTCCAAATGGCCATTTTAAACCAAATACCTTTTGGTTTATTTTGTTTACTGTAGCAAAATAACATGAATTAGAGTATCTACAACTTTGATATTCTTATTTGATGAAATGTATTTTAAGAACACTGATAGGGATAAAATTGCCATTCAAAGATTATTCTTATATAGTTTAAAAAGTAGAACATGGTCAAAGTAAAATTGGTTAGCTGTCTTGAATACTATGTAATCTAACCAGTATGTGTTTTATTAATATGTTTGTTTCCCCCCTTCCCTGAATGTTTAGGTAAATGTTAATTTAACTTCATCTACTTAATTGACATAGTGATGTCATGTAGGAGGGCTAAATAGCCATTCAACACAGGGTCTTATTGAGTACCACTTGGTAGTGTTACCGTTTCTAAAGTCTGGTTCTTAGTTTTGTCGTTTGGGAAACTTGTTGGCCCACCCATTAGTAATCTGACACAGAAAGTGTGAATCACATTTCTCCAACCACAGAAATCCAATGTATTAATTTACTAAAAGAATTATTACTCCCAAATAGACTGAAATATTTGTATTCATTTGAAGATTCCTTGCAATGCTGTCTACTTAAGAAATTAAATTATAATAATCAGATTAATTCATAATTATAAAATTGGATTAATTGATATTAATGGCTGTCATTATCACGGTCTGGTAGATAAAACAACCATCTCAGCTCTAGTATGTCTTTGTAAGGGGCATGGAATTCTCACAATGCTGATGATGCCATTCTTGCATATCAAAGAGACCGTGTCCTGAGTTAATATGAATTAGTGTGCATACTTTGTAGGGGTCAGACAGAGCGTTATACCGGACCATTTTATTGAAGATAGAGTCTGGCATTCCCCTTTCATTATTATTTAGTTAGTCTGAGTTTAAAGGCATCCATTTACAGGTTATTGCCTTGCATGGGTTATCTCTAAAGATTGTCATTTCATTTATTGGGTAATGTTTTACTCTATTTTTTTTCTTAAACTTTTGTAGGTTCTTTGCTGCTGTTTCTATATATACAGTTTATTTCTATTGAAAATTAGTTTTAGCCATCTCAATATACAAATTATTTTGACTGATAATTTATCTTTGTTTTGAGCTATCTTGTTTGTTCAAGTCTTGAATTACCCATTTTCTTTACTAGTATGTCTTTTTGTTCTAGTTCTGATTTTTAGGAAAAAAATTTTTTTATTTCTCCTGCATGGTTAATTGAACAGTGATAGAAAAGATCATGAGCTGTTAAAAAGGTGGAAAGACCTTAGATTTCATATACTCCAATTCCTGCATTTTATGGATGGGGACCAGAGATTCAGAGCGGCTATGTGACTTCTAACCCTAAATTCTGAAACTTTCGCTATTACTCTGTATTTCGTTTTTATATAACAATTGTAAGAGTTTGAATATTATTGTCCTTGTCAAAAAATAAAGATACAACCCTAACTGGAAATTAGTTTTAATATGTTTAACACTCTTGTATATTCATATAAAGTGGTTTTAGAGTAAAATTTAACATTTAAAAAAAATCCCTTCTTGTAGGATCAGATGACAACAATCTGAATTCCATCTTTTATGAACATTTAACCAGATCCCTACAACACAGTCTCTGTGGTGATTTGCTCCTAGGACGGTGGGGAAACTACAGTACAGGGGACTGTTTCATTCTTGCCTCTGACTACCTCAATGCATTAGTACACCTTATAGAGATTGGCAACGGGCTGGTCACTTTCCAGCTGCGGGGACTTGAATTCAGAGGTAAGACGGACACCTTTTATTTCTATAATGTACTCCTGTGGTATCTGAGTTTTCTGTGTTTACATTGCAAATCAAAAATTTTAAATTTGATCCTTAGTCTTTGGACTTGTAGAATGAGAAAAGTTGTTACAGAGTAATTATTAGATTTCCCCCCAAAATTTCATATTGCAAAAAGACTCACTATTGCAATATGCTATATATGTAAAGGCAGTACCACTAGTGTGTATAAGTGACTTGTTTTCCTGGTGATGCTGAATTTCTGTGGTTCTGTGCTTGCTCCCTGTATCTGTTAGATGGCTGACAGAAGGCAGTGTGGTCTTTTGTGTGAGGCAGAGAGTAGTTAACCAAGTTACTTTCATACGGACGTCAAGCCTTTGTCCTCAACAGCTTTTTTTAAATTATTATTGGAGTGAAATTCACATAACATCAAATTATCAATTTTAAAGGGAACAAATCAGTGGCTTTTAGTACATTTATAATTGCCGGGGTCCAACCCCAGCGGGTCCAGGGGTCCCCAAAGGTGTGGACGGAGTCGGCGAAGAAGGAATGACACGGAGACAGCGTTCAGTTGATCAGCAGCCTAGCCAGGATCTCCAGCCAAGTTCTGGTCTCGATCTCCAGAGAGGTTCTGCTGTTTATTGTCTTGTTACATCCGTATTTATACCAGTTGATTTTAATCCTGTCAATTTCTATTACAAAGGTTAGGGCATTTCTTATCTCCATTCCAGGGAGTAAAGATTATGTAGCTTAAGCATGATTGTTTGTAGTGATTAACTACCCGCCTGGCACTTAGTTAAGGAGTTTCATCCCCTCCCTGACTTCAGGGAAAAATTCCTACTTGGGGAAACAACCTTTCTAGGAGAGGCATCCCCTCCCTGACTTCAGGGAAAAATTCCTACCTGGGGAAACAACCTTTCTCGGAGAGGTGACCTTGGTTAAAACACACAGCGCTAAGGGGAGCAAACATATTAAGAACAGTATGCTATATACGCCAGGTCCCTTGAAACATATGCTGTGCAGATGTTTCTTTCCTGCAGTGACTGTGTCAAGCAGCAAGGATGGACTGGCTTCCGGCAAATTCCCCCTTTTTTTATTTTTTAAATGATCACGCATGCAAATCAGTGGCCACCTCTCAGATTGGGCCATTTAAGTCTCGGAAGAAGAGTGGCAAGCAATGATAGTGAGCATAGCTATAAACATAGTTGATGGAGCGCAGAAGGAGCCCCATTCCTGTAGAAGGTTGCCAGCCTCTTCAGTACAGAGAGAGACAGAACTTAGAAGAGAACCAAGAAGACAGAACCTACAGACAGAAGAACTTCGCTGGAGAGAACATGGCAAAAGATCCTGGACTGAACCTGACTACAGAAATTGGCAAGAGAACCTGACTAGAACTTGGTGACTGAACCTGGCTGGAGAACCTGGACAGAACCTGGCTGGAGAACCTAGGGAGGGAACATGGTCACAGAACCTGGCTGGAGTTCCTAAGCAGAACCTCTCTGGAGATCCAGACCAGAATTTGGCTGTTGGCTGGAGATCTGGCTGGAGATCTCAGACAGAACCTGGCTGGAGATCTGAACCAGAACTTCACTGGAGATCCTGAACAGAACCTACCTGGAGACCCTGACAAGAGAACCCGGCTATGATGATCACCTGAAGGCTGTCTCCATGTCATTCCTTCTTCGCCGACTCCGTCCACACCTTTGGGGACCCCTGGACCCGCTGGGGTTGGACCCCGGCATATAATGTTGTGTAACCACCACCCCTGTCTAGTTCCAAAGAATTTTCATCTCCCCAAAGTAAAATCCCACACCCATTAAGCAGTTACTCCCCATTCCTTCACCAGCCCTAAACAAGTTCGTATAAGACAAATGAAACTATTTATACACAGAAAATCATGCATTCAGAAACATCAACTTGATGTTATCTAGTGCTATAAGTTGAATATCTTGTAAGTATGAATAGAAATATGTTTTTTAGGAATTGAAGAACATCCTATTAATGTATATCTTTCCAATCTAGTGAACATTTGGACTTTTTAGAGAGAGCATCTAAGCTGTTTTGATGTATTCTAAGAAGTGCCTTGTGTGCTTTTAACCTGAAATAAGAAATAAGAAGCATTTGACTAGAGGATCAAATCAGACTTACACCCTATTGTGGTGTAGAATCACATAACAAATGTCATGTAATATCTTTTGTTAATGGAACAAGTGCTTCTCTAAAGTTACTCCATTCATGGGAAATAAGTTTACTTGTGAGACACACTCAGATTAAGGCAGTAAATGTTGATGTTTGTTACTCATTTGTAATCTATTTGTGGCTCATCCTCTCTCTCTCTCTCTCTCTCTCTCTCTCTCTCTCTCTCTCTCTCTCTCTCTCTCTCTCGTTCTTCTATTCATGTCTTATGGACCTTAATTCCATCTCTTCTAGAGTCTTACCGAGTGCTATTCAAATCTAATCCAACTAGACTCATCAAGAGTCAGCACCCACTCACCACTACACCAACCACTGCTATGACTTCAGCTTCTTTTTAAATTGTTGGGACCTGAATATTTCACCTTTGCTTTTAAACTTTAACTTTTTTATTTTTTTAACAAATATGTGCGGGAGGCTATTTTATCTAGTATTCCTGTGTGTGTGAATTGGAAGGGGGTCCTTTTTATTATTTGCTCAATCTACTATATTGATCAGAAATTCTCCAAATCATGCCCTGGCTGGGTGGCTCAGGTGGTCAGAGCATTGTCCCATACACCAAAAGGTTGTGGGTTTGATTCCCGGTCAGGACATATACCTAGGTTGCAGGTTCTGTTCCCCTTTGGGGTATGTATGAGAAGCAACTGATCGATGTTTCTCTCTCACATTGATGTGTTTTTCTCTCTCTCCCTCCCTTCCTCTCTCTCCAAAATCAATAAAAACATATCATTGGGTGAGGATTTCAAAAAAGAGAAAGCAATTCTCCAAAGAAAATTTGATCCAAATTCTGTCCGTCTCCCAACTTTCACTGTCTGGTACCAAGGAGTTTCAAATAAAATTTTGGATAAATCCTTTGCCATCCAAATTCTTATTATTTGCCAAACAAAATTCAAATCAAACCACTTTGGGAACATAGTAAGTACCTCTTACTACCTGAATTCTTGCTGGATGTGGATAGCGAGGAGTACCTATAATTCTTTAGTCAGCTGTAGGGATTTTTTTAAAAGGCAAACTTTTTTTTTTTATTTTTTTTTTTTATTGCTTAAAGTATTACAAAGGGTATTACATATGTATCCATTTTATCCCCCCGCCCTAGACAGTCCCCTAGCCTCCCCTATCACCCAGTGTCTTATGTCCATTGGTTATGCTTATATGCATGCATACAAGTCCTTTAGTTGATCTCTTACCCCCCTACCTCCTGCCCCCCAACCCTCCCCGGCCTTCCCGCTGCAGTTTGACAATCTGTTTGAGGCAGCTCTGCCTCTGTATCTATTATTGTTCAGAAGTTTATAATGGTCTCTATTGTCCATGAATGAGTGAGATCATGTGGTATTTTTCCTTTATTGACTGGCTTATTTCACTTAGCATAATGCTCTCCAGTTCCATCCATGACGTTGCAAATGGTAAGAGTTCTAAAAGGCAAACTTGATCAATGTTCCTTCCATGCTTAAGTTTTTTAATGGTTTCCTATTACATTTAAAATAGAATTCAACTTCTTAACATGCCCTGCAGCATGCGTGATCTGGCCTCTGCCAGTGTCTCCAGCCTGGCTTTTTGTATCACCTCCTCACTCTCTTGCCAGATTCTTGCTAAATTCCTTACTAAGGATTCCTATTGCCTTTCCCTTTGCCCAGAAAGTACCAACCATCCCCCCTCCTCCCACCAACCTCACATCTGGCTAATCCTATAATTATCTTGAAGTAATAGCCTAAATGTCCATTTTTCAGAGAAGCCTTCTCGAACCACCTGTCCTACATGATTATCTCTATTATTACTCTGTTTTTAGCTCCTTAGTGAGTAGCATAGTTTTAATTTTATGTTTATTTGTGTTTATAAACTTTTGGGCCTATGTACATTCTCTGTTACATATTTGTCTTCTAAACAACCCTTTAAAAATCATTGTTGGCTTGAGTTTGGCTCAAGGTTATTTTTAAAAATATATATATTTTATTGATTTCAGAGAGGAAGGGAGAGGGGAGAGAGAAATAGAAACATCAATGATGAGAGAGAATCATTGATCAGTTGACTCCTACACAACCCACACTGGGGCTTGAGCGTGCAACCCAAGCATGTGACCTGACCGGGAATCAAATCGTGACTTCCTGGTTCATATGTCCACACTCAACCACTGAGCCACGCCAGCCAGGCTCAAGGTTGTATTTTGTAAGCTCCTCAAGAGCAGGAATCAGACCTGCTTCACTCATCATTATGTGTCCAGCACCTGTCACTGCAGTTAGCATATAATTCATATTTAATTTTATAGAGTCATTAGATAATGTAAATGTAGAGCTTTTTCTCCTTTCCCTTTATTCCAGAACTTCTTTCCTTCACAACATTGGCCCCGTTGTAGCTACCTTTGACCCCTCAAAATATTAGTCAAGAGTGTCAGTATTTTGCCAGGCAGATATTTGGATCTGCTGAGCATTTTTATGTGTTTTCTGGTAAATTCCATTAAGCCAATTTAAGTCCTTCGATTTTAGTGTCTCTTCTTGTGGATGCTAAGTTAAGTGACATTTAACTAAACAAATTTCTTGACCTGTTTTCCTCATATTTATTTCATTTTTCAAGATTCTTTTCTATGTAAATTTATGGCAAGATTTGAGTTACCAATTCATTTTTTCTATCGGAATTGTCTGATTACAGCTTCTATCATGTAAACTTTTTTTTGTATAAAAGTTACTTCTACCAAGTACAGTTTTCTAAGTCAAACATTATAGGTAAAATAAAATCATGCTAATTGGATTTCTTTCATTTTTTACTCAAATTAATTCTAACATATCTTAGTTTTCATAATATTTATTTATTTATTTATTTATTTATGTATGTATGTATGTATGTATTTATTTATTTATTTATTTTACCAGTTATCTTCACTATCAAGTGACTGAAAGATCTAGGTAATTGGTAGTAGATCCTTGTAGGTATTGTAGAATCCCTTTCCAAGTCTCAAAATTCCGTTTTCAATTATTAATATCAATTCCTGTACTTATTTTTTCTTTTTGTTGTTGCCTTAATTTTCAAAGCAAAATGTATTACTTGGGTATGTTGAAGTAGAAAATATTATTTTGGGTTCTTTTGTGTGTTTTTTTAATCCTCACCTGAGGATATTTTTCCATTGATTTTTAGAGACAATGGAAGAGAGAGGGAAAGACAGAGAGAAATATCGATGTGAGAGAAACACATCTATTGGTTGCCTCCTGCATGCACCCCGACCAGGGCGCAGACCAGGAAGGAGCCTGCAACTGAGGTACGTGCCCTTGACCGGAATCGAACCCAGGACCCTTCGGTCCACAGGGCAATGCTCTATCCACTGAGCCAAACAGGCTAGGGCTAGAAAATATTCTTGGGGTTTGTTTGGTAAAGTAAAAATATCCTGTGTTAATTCATACCTTATTAACTTCCTGCTACTCTGAACAAGGTCCCTGTGTCTCCTGAGTAAAAGTCAGAACCCTCTTGCCACGTCTCTTCTCTAAACGCCACTGTCAAAGTGATCTGCACAAATATAGCTCTTTGTGTTATTTCCTTTACTTAAAAACCTTTGACTGCCTTCCAAAGAAGAGGATAAAGTCAATATAAGGAAGTAATAAAACGAATATCAAACCTAAGGAATAGACCCAACTTCATGCCACAGTTTAAAAAACCCAGGCCAGGAAGTTCCTTCTAGAAATTGAGTGATTCTTCTTACTTCTCTAATCTGTTCTAGCCCATGGGTAAAGAAGGACAGTTTCTCAAGACTTTTTACAAAATCAGTGTAATATTGATACCAGAAGATGATCAAACTGGCTAAAAATGTAATTATAGTTTAGTTCACTTATGATGACTATCGGTGCAAAAATCCTCAGAACCCAGAATAAGCAAAACCCAGCAATACTTTAAGTACCCCTCACCAATTTAGTAATTGGTTCTTTTAAGTTAATTTAAGTACTAAAATAGCATATTAGTAGAATTCATCTTCTTTTAATAGATCACAGTAAACAATGTAATATGATTCTCTGGAAAGATGCCAAAGGACATTTGATTGAATTTTATTTCCATTAATTCTTTGAAGAATACTTTATAAGATTACATATGTCCCTATTCTGAAAGAAAAATGTATATGTATGTATATAGTCATATCATGGGCAATTATCAACTACAGCAGGCATTCCTGTTATTGTCAAATTCAAGACAGTTTTTCTTGTTACTACAATGTGTCATTATTTTGGAAGTGTTTGCCAATATAATTAAAGTAGAAAATAATAAAATTGCTGATGGTTCTAGAGAACTAATCATACATTTTATTAGGTTGATTAAGCTTATCTATTCAGCATATCTTTTATCACACCACCACCACCATGTCGGACTAGGTTTCCTGGCACCTTTTTCTTTCAAAGCGGTGTGTTTTAAACATGGATGGTATATACATTCTCTCTAAAGGAAAAAAAATGTATAGCACCACTTGTTATTTTTATTATAATTCAATTTAATATATTTAAGTTCTTATATAATATAAAGAATTTACAAATTAAATAGAAGCAAGACCACATGACAAAATAAAAATTAACATCAGTGTGATGGGTGATATTTTGCTAGTATTAGATTGCTGTGAGTCTAATTCAATATTTAATCTCATTTTGTATTTTTACTTCAATAACACTAATGCAGAGGATGCTTGTTTGATGAGTATCTTGTATAAAAGAATGTAACTTCTGCATCAATTGATATGACTATGTGGTTTTTTTCTTTCAATTTGTTTATGTGATGTGTCACGTTTATTGATTTGCGGATATTGTACCATCCTTGCATCCCTGGGATAAATCCTACTTGGTCGTGATGTATGATCTTTCTGATGTACTGCTGGATCCGATTTGCTAAGATTTTGTTGAGGATTTTGGCATCTATGTTCATGAGGGATATTGGCCTGTAATTCTCTTTCATTGTGTTGTCTTTACCTGGTTTTGGTATTAGGGTGATGCTGGCTTCATAGAATGAGCTTGGAAGTGTTCCTTCCTCTTGAATTTTTTGTAGTAGTCTGAGGAGGATAGGTTTTAGTTCTTCCTTGAATGTTTGGTAAAACTCCCCTGTGAAGCCGTCTGGTCCTGGGCTTTTGTTTGCTGGAAACTTCAAAGCATTGTTTGCTAGTGCAGAATAATCAGTCTTCATACATACATAATTGAAACTTGTATCAGCAGGTAAAACTCAAATGCCAGTTATGTAATCTTATACATATTATTGGAATTGGCAACAGAAAAATTTTAATTATGTATTTAACATTAAATTATAATGAATTGTTACAAGTTATACAGCCAAATTAGCAGGATGTATATAACATATTGGCTTGCAGCGTGGACATGATGCTGGTAAACAGACCTTTCATTCTTTTGAGTTCTGCATATCCATCTGTATTAGGTGCCCTGGGATGATTCATTTCTCATTCCACTCTTCCTTTTCAGAATTAACACAACCCTCATGAGATATACTTTTACTTATTTGGTCTTCATTTGATAGGAATGCAGTTATAAACCCAATTTGAAAAGTTTGGGAATTGGTGGATAAAAATGAAGGAGGTTAGTTACTCCACAGTACAGACCTTCAGAACCTTGAATGTGCTAATGCATGTGATTCTGTAGATGAATATACAGTGTGCCTGGTCTCAGGAGCTTGCTTCTGTTTGTTAATGACCATTCTAAGGCAATCAGTCACATACTTTCATTTGCTATAGAAGGTCTTCTCTCTAGATTTCTTGTCTTTAGAGCATTTGTTTTCCCACTTTATGATTTTGTCCTCCCTTTGTTTGTAAGTGGTCTCGGTCTCTCTTTTTTTAAGGAACTTACTGTCAACAGCGGGAAGTAGAGGCCATAACTGAAGGTGTGGAAGAAGACGAAGGGTTTTGCTGTTGTGAACCCGGCCATGTTCCTCATGTGCTGTCATTCAATGCTGCATTTAGCCAGCGCTGGCTGGCCTGGGAAGTCATAGTCACCAAGTATATTCTGGAGGGTTACAGCATCACTGACAACAGTGCTGCTTCTATGCTTCAAGTCTTTGATCTTCGAAAAGTACTCACCACTTACTATGTCAAGGTAGGGTATGCGCCTGCTTAGCTCTTCTAGTAACTGAAGACTCTTCTTGAAAAAGATATATATAAAATTTTACATATATATACATATATATATATATATATATATATATATATATATATATATATATAAATTTTTTTAACTTGTGCTTTGCTTCTGTATAGTGATTTCAATTCTCTAGTATCCAGTATAGTCACTAAATTATACCTATGAAGGTTTCCTCTGTTTTTTTCTTTAGTGAAACTTATTCATTGTTCATTAATGTTAGTAGCTACCATTTGTAGCTCATATGTTCTAGGCACTGTGATGAGAAATATACACACAGGTACACATGCATGTATCTTACCTAATTCTCTAAAGTAATGTGCTGAGGAATATACACACACATACACATACATGTATCTTACCTAATTCTCTAAAGCAGTGGTTGGCAAACTGCGGCTCGCGAGCCACATGTGGCTCTTTGGCACCTTGAGTGTGGCTCTTCCTAAGCCTTAGAAGTACCCTAATTAAGTTAATAACAATGTACCTACCTATATAGTTTAAATTTAAAAAATTTGGCTCTCAAAAGAAATTTCAATCATTGTACTGTTGATATTTGGCTCTGTTGAGTAATGAGTTTGCCAACCACTGCTCTAAAGTAATGTTACATCCCTGTTTTACAAATAAACAAATTAAGAATTAGAAGTTTACTTGCCCAAAGATCTCTAACTAGCAAGTAAAGTTAGGGATTTAAAATCTAGGCTTGTCTGACTCCTAAGCCCTTGCTGTTAACCACTGCTTTGCACTACTTTCAACAAGTTGAATAAAAGTATTGCAAGATTTGAGAGGTCACCAAGATCACTCAGGTTCAATAGTTTGCTATAAGGACTCAGAACTCAGCAGAGCCATTATACTCACAGGTAGGATTTATTAAGGTGGAAGGATACAGATGAAGATCAGCCAAGTAGGCACATAGGGCAGAGTTCAGAGATACCAAGGCATGAGCTGCCAGTTGTCCTCTCCCAGTGGAATTGCACCAACAATGCCTGTTTCTCCTGCCAAGTGTGTGATAATACTCAGAGTGTTGCCAATCAGAAAGCTCATCTGGGCCTCAGGGTGGAGAGTTTTTTTTGGAGTGAAATCACTTAGATGTGATTGGGCACCTACATGTCCAACTTTAGTCTCCAGCCCCTCTAGAGGTCAAAGCTCTAAGACTCCAGGTGAACAAAAACTCTTTTAGAGCCTACGTCCCAGGACCCAAGTGCAAAGCCCAAAACTCTTTGGGCAGGGTTAGTTCTATACTACACACAGGTTTTTGTTGTTGTTATTTTTTTGTTTTTGCTGAAGATTTTGCAGAAGTACATCATGGTTATGATTTGGGAGCTTGCAGGCAAAGCCAATATTTTCAGGAGGAAAATATGTGCTAAATTTTAATGACCCTTATCTGAATTTTTCATATTTTGTGTTGTTAGCTATATATACCACCTTACTTGTGCTGACTGGGATGAAACTTGAGTCTTCTATTTAATGTTTTGTTAAACACAACCTCAGGATGATAGATTGATTTTACAAATTTTACATGTGTGTGTGGCATTTTCTGTCTCTAAGTATGTATATTTCTATTGCTTTATCATCTGTAATAATAAAAGCGTAATATGCTAATTAGACCGGACAGCCAAACGGCCTTCCAGGTGACCTTCTGGACGAAACCGGGGCTGCGAGGGTCAAGCCCCTTGCACGAATTTCATGCATTGGGCCTCTAGTTAAATATATTTCTATAACTTCAGCTAGGATAACAGGATGATTTAATAGTTTTCTATGAGAAAATTTTCAAAAGCAATGCACCACAATAAAGGCTTTTCACCTCTCTTAAAACATTCTAAATTCAAAAGCCCCAAAATCAGTAAACTAGAATTATTTTTGAAGTTGCCTTGCTGAATTTGTGGGTTGTAATTTTAAAAGTATTAAATGTTTTTTTCATCCAGGAAGACCTGAGGTACTATTATAGCATTCTTAAGATGTATATTTATAATATTGAGCCAGAATAATACATTTTTCAGTTGTATTGTCAATATAAACAGTTGAAATTAATTTACTGAAGGTTGAAATTAATTCAAATGTGATTTAGCTCAAATTTTTGCTTTTATCTTTTCCTCATTAGGGAATCATCTATTATGTTACAACCTCTTCTAAGCTAGAAGAGTGGCTAGCTAATGAGACAATGCAGGAGGGACTACGTCTGTACGCGGATCGAAATTATGTGGATGTAGACCCGACATTTAATCCCAACATTGATGAAGACTATGACCATCGACTGGCGGGCATATCCAGGGAGAGTTTCTGTGTGATTTACCTCAACTGGATCGAGTATTGCTCTTCCCGAAGGGCAAAGGTAGAGTTATTTCATTTATAACTCTGAACCGTTTTCCTAAAGATGAGAAGACTATCTTTTCATTATGAGGTCAATTTTTCCAGGCCTTCCTATTTCTGACCTGTCTAGTTCAGAATGGTTGGGCCAAACTAACCAACTCTGCCAAAACAACTCTGCCTCATTCTTTCACCTGCAGGGTCATAATCTCACCCTCTAATTAGCATGGCCTCCATCCTGCGTGTGCACATACGTATACACAAAATTAGGTTACAGGTCATAGGCAGCTCCTTCTTAAATTCTACATTTTGTAGCACCTCACACACACACACTCTCACACACCAGAATAATTTAATATCTGTCCCAAATGCAAACCAAATTCAAAGTCTAAACCAGTGCAGTCTAACAGCATTTTCTGTGATGATGGAAATGTTCTATGCTGATCCAGTGTGGTAGTTACTAAACCACCACATCTGGCTATGGTTAAACACTTGAAATGTGGGCAATATGACTGTTCACCAAGACCAAGCATGTCAAACTCGCGGGCCGCATGCGAATATTTTTGCAGCCCAGCTAATATAATGGTATGTAAGAAACATTTTAATAAAAATTTCATAACTTAATTTTTACAATATTCTATTATACATAATTATTAATAACAAACTAAAACGTTCGCTAATGACTGATTACTATAATCGTGTTGCATTCATTTCCCTTACGTGCCTTACACGCAGGCACACCATTTCTCCCCACTAATATTAGCAGCGCATATTTTAGCAGCTGATTGCCACGTCATTAGTCTTGTACTGACTTGTTTGATGTGCGCAACAGGAAATATTTCGCTTGAGCAGAACAAGAAAAATAGGTTTATTTGTGTTATGCTTATTAATTTATGCAGTTATTCAGTGTCTGGTAAGTTAATGTTCAAGAAAAAATACTAATTTTTATTAAAATGTTCTATTATTTTATGTTAACAATTACTCATTTATTTCAGCCCTTTGTATTCAGCATGTCTCTATTGAAATAAACCTACGTTTCTATGAAAATTGAAGCTTTTCCTTTTTTGTGGCCCACAGAAACTTAAACCTTGTTTATTTGGCCCATGTTAGCCTTTGAGTTTGACGTGCTTGGCCTAGACCAATGATCTAGTCAACAGAGCCAAATATCAACAGTACAACGATTGAAATTTCTTTTGAGAGCCAGATTTTTTAAACTTAAACTATATAGGTAGGTACATTGTTATTAACTTAATTAGGGTACTCCTAAGGCTCAGGAAGAGCCACACTCAAGGGGCCAAAGAGCCACATGTAGCTCGCGAGCCGCAGTTTGCTGACCACGGGTCTAGGCTGAGGATCCAAAATTTGTTTCACCTTGGTTGATTGTATGTAATTCATTTGGTTCCTAATCACACTTCAGGATAACTTGTCTTATCCTAAAAATAAGGTGAGTTATAGACTTCATCAACTGCAACTTTCCTTCTAGGTCTCATGGCCCTCATGGCTATGATGCTCCCCTAGTTAGACTCCATGTAACACAATCACAATACCAAGCAAGGCCTGTGGTTCCAAAAGCTAATTACTACCACCACTATTGCTTTCCAAGCAAAGTCTGGTGTAGTTGGACCACCTAGGTACAAGATTACTCTGTATCTGAGAGCATAGTGAGCCACCTGGACAACTGGCATCTTTACTGTGGTCTGGATGTACACACTCACTGTCTTTAGATGTAGTACCTGCTTTAGTCTTAAGTACATAGTCTTCATCAGATTTGGAAATATTTCAGCCATTATTTTTTCAAACATTTTTTTTTCTGTCCTCCTCGTCCCTTTTTTGGAAACTCCAATTATATTCATATTAGGCTGCCTGGTGTCCTACAGCTCACTGATGCCTTTTTCAGTCTCTTTTATCTCTTTGTTGAATTTTGCAAAGTTTCTATTGCTATATTTTAAAATCACTTATTTTTTCCTCTGCATTGTTTCATATGCCGTTAATCTTGTGCAGCATTTTTTTTTTTAATCTCAAACATTGCATTTTTGGTATCTCTTGAGGTTTAACTTGTCTTTTGTATAAATCTTTCATGTTTCTACTTAGCATGATGTCATTCCGCTATCTTTTTGAACAGTTGAAATAACATTTTCAGTGTCCTTATTAACTAATTCTGACATCTTGTGTCGATTTTGGGACAATTTTGATTGAGTGAGTGATTAATTGGTTATTCTTTTATGGGTCATATTTTTCTGCTACTTCACATGCCTGACAATTTCTTATTGGACTTTATGAATTTGACCTTGATGGGTGCTGAATATTTTTGTAGTCCTATAAATATTCTTGACCTTAACTCTGTGACAATTAAATTCTTTGGGGACAGTTGGATCTTTTCTGAGCTTGCTTTTAAGCTTTCGTAGGAGGGACCAGCCATTAGTCTGGAGCTGATTTTTCTCCCATTACCGAGGCAGTACCCTCCTGAGTTGTTAGAGTAGATCTTAGAGTTCTTACCACGAGGAAAAAAAGTTTTGTAACTCTGTATGGCAACGGAGTTCTTCTATAGAGTATTAGGATCTTAGCTAAACATCTAAGTACTTTATACCTGGTTCTTTTTTTTTTTTTTTTTTACATCCTGGTATTATAAAGTATTAGATTTTATTTAAAGATTCCAAAGACCCTCCTCATATAGTGTTTTGTTGTTTCTTTTCATTAAAACTTATCTGAGGAGGTAGAGACCAGTTGAGTTTCTTCATCTCTCTGATTCATTAAATAGATATATTCTGATTTGATAAATACATATATACCCTTTTGATTATTAACATTCTTTGTTTTTCTTTCTTTTGAGGTATAATTGACATTCAGGAGTACATCATAATGATTTTGTATTTGTATATATTGCAAAATGGTCACCATCATAAATCTAGTTAACTTCAATGACCACACATAGTTATAATTTTTTTTCCTTGTGATGAGAACTTTTAAGATCTCTCTTAACAACTTCCAAATATGCAATATGGTATTGCTACGTATAGTCACTACATTAAATCCCCATGACTTACTTATTTTGCAACTAGAAATTTGTACCTCTGCCTCCTTCACCCTGTCTTTTGTTTCTTTGTTGTTGTTTGTTTTTTTAAGCCACTGGATGTGGACAAAGATTCCTCCCTGGTGACTCTTTGTTATGGACTCTGTGTTCTGGGACGAAGAGCTCTGGGCACTGCATCCCACCATATGTCTAGGTAATGGCATTTCTGTTTTTAGGAAGGGATTGTGGGAAGCTGTATGATCTAAGTCTGGAATCGTCTTTCATGGAAGCGTACTATGCTAATTTATTGCAAAAGTCTCTTCAGATGTTATATAGATCTTTTTGCTGAATATAGTTGAGTTCTAAGTGGTTAACAGAACTGACTTTTAAAATTAACATATATGTAGGCAACTATTGATAGTGAGAATTTAATAGATTTGAGACATTTAGAAAATAATCACCCCATAACATCTCTTTTTCTAACAATTTACCTTTTTTTAAAATTTTTTTATCCTTCACTGCAGTTTCTGTCAGAGCATTTATACTTCGAATATGGTTGTACATTAGATTTTGGAACTCTAAATATAAACTGTATTTCTTGACATATGCATCCGAATGAATTAGAATTAAGAAGTACCATATATTTTAAATTTTCATCTTTTCCATTAGCCCTTCCTTACTATCGTTTAACTTATATACTCTTTGCCTGTTGTTTAGTTTCATGGACTCTATTATAGTGGTTCATAAACCGCAGTCCCAGGCCAAAAGGCCCTATTCCTCATAATTCTGCTTTAGGGGTGCTGACATTAGTTCTTGAAATCTCTATTTTTAAAACACTCTCTCATGATTGTGATGCACAACCAGATGTAAGAATCAATGTAACGGAAGACCATTGTCAAAACATGTAAATGTTTTATCTCCAATCTTAACAGTAATTTAGAGTCATTCCTCTATGGATTGCATGCCCTGTTTAAGGGAGATTTCCGTATTTCTTCAATTCGAGACGAATGGATCTTCGCTGACATGGAATTACTAAGAAAAGTAGTAGTCCCTGGAATCCGTATGTCCATTAAACTTCATCAGGTAAGAAGAGAAAATTCCTAATCCATTGCTACTGGTTAATTGTGCTTCTTCACTTGACTTCCAAGTTATGTTTCTTAGGAACCTTTTGAGAAATACTCTAATTTGAAACAAAGAAAAACATGATTCATGGCAAGGTGCTCTATTTTAGAATCCCAAACCTATGTTTCTACCAGTAAATTTGAATATTAATGTTAGAGGCTGACTGATCTGGGCATGAGCTTTAGGACAAGTGCAAGCAGTGAGTGACAAACTGGAAATAAGCCTTTGGCCCTGTGATACTTGCTTTGACGTCATGTGGTTATAATGCACACCTCTTCCGTGTGATGGTTAGGTGACTCTCAGTGCAGTGCAGCAACATCTCAGAAGTCTCCTCAATGCTGTTGTTACTGAACTGTGAGTTTCACTTAGCTATATAGAATAATAGATGGTTAGGAAAGATTTAGCCCTAGTTTAATCCTAGGAGGGTAAAAAAATTAAAATGAGGCCTCATAATGCATATTGTCCTGGATCACTTTGAGAACATATTTTGAAATTAAGTACAATAAGGCCTCACTTAATGTTGTCAATAGATTCTTGGAAACTGCAACATTAAGTGAAATGACATGACGAAACCAGTTTTCCCACAGGCTAATTGTTATAAACAACAGTTCCTATAGCATATTTCTGGTCACCGAAACATCACCAAACATCTAAGTAAAGATTCAAAACACTCCTAGTATTAAACATTGAAGTAAATGTGAACTATTACATATCTATAATAATAAAAGCATAATATGCTAATTAGACCTGACATCCTTCCGGATATCCTTCCAGACGACCTTCTGGACAAAGCTGGGGCTGCAAGGGAAGCCCGGGTCCCTGGTGCCGGAGGGAAGCCGGTGCCGGCAGCTGGGGCAAGGAAGGCCTACTCTTGCACGAATTTCATGCATCGGGCCTCTAGTAGTTAAGAAAGATGAATAAAAACAAGTAAGGTAGTTATTTCCCAACCTGATTATTCCATTTCAGGGTTGCGGGTGGCTGGAGCCTCTCCCAGAAGCTCAGGGGTAAGGCAGGCACCCACCCTGGGCATTAAATTACAGCACCCACACCCAGCCACACCCATGCCCACTTAGATGGGGACAATGGAGACACGCCAGTTCACCTCACATGCACAGCTTTAGGAAGTGGGAGGAAACTGGAGTACCTGGAGAAAAACCATGCCGACGTGGGGAGGATGTGCACACTCTACAGACAGCGGCCCTGGCCGGGATCAGCAACATTATAATGAAACCACGCCATTCGAGGACTTGCTGTACTGGCACTTGCTGCTTTGTTCATTCCACTTGACAGTAGTACTCCGATCTGATGATAGAGACCACATGATAAGACTCATTAAAATGCATCTGCTGTGCTCATAGCTGATTGAATCTTTCCCCCCCCCAAATAAAAGGTGAATAACTCTTCAAGTGATTTTACTGTGGTCTAAAGTACTGGAATGAAGTTCATGTCCCATGTTAATTTAGGAGCATTTCTAATAAGGGATATATTATTTGAAAAATCTCTGAAAAATTGAATTCTATTGTGAGGATGATGGGGAAATATATATATTTGGGATCAAATAAAGTTATCTTCAGACTAGCTTTAGCATTTGAGACAAAATTAAATGTATGTAAAAGATAAAGGTAATAACTATAACTTAAAATTTTTATTTATTTTGTTTTTCTCTGTCTGGTATTTCTCCTTTTGTCTTGTGATGTCCTATGAATTGCCTAAGCCTGTAAGAAATTTTTACTGTATAAAATTTTATTTGAGCCAAACTGACTACAATGCTGGGAAGCAAGATTTCAAATGCTCCCTAAAATGTTTTTCAAATCAGGTTTCTCAAAAGGTACCAATTAAATATCTCCATGTAAGAATCATCTCTTTACACAGCATAGTTATCTCACAGTTCCTGACAGGCATCTCAGTTCATCCTAAACATTATGACGGTGTCATCTCGCTGACAGAGAAGACGCCAAGGCACAGGGTCCAGAGCCTCTGATACCTGCGTCACTGCCTCTAGTCTCGTGCCAGAGTGCTCTTGCCTGTTGCTTCGGAGTCTGTACCCTCCATGTCGCTCTGGCTGAGGCACTGTTGCCTGTAACACAGCTTCTCTGAGTTATGATCAGGCCCACACTTGGGAACAGCACCCTCTCACCATTAGCTTGACAGACAACAGCAGTGACAAACAGAGAGGGTGAGGCAGGGGAATCAGCCGGGAGCCATGAGGGCTGGGGAGGCCATAGAGAACACAGGTGCAACCTGGATGAGTTTTGTAATTCTGTATGCCTTTGAGGAAGATAGAGCTCAACTTATAAAGTAACAAATAACGCCCATTTATTGACCAGCACTTTTAGTCACGCATTGCATTGTCCATGAGGGACTCTTGGGCAGGAAAAGATATATGCGTAAATCAATACTGGTCATCCCCAAAGTTCATATGTTATATACTCACAAAAATCCACAGAAGTGGACAATAGGTTTATATATTAAAAGAAAGGATTAGTGCATACTTGCCATATGACCCAGCAATTTTACTCCTAGATATTTACCCAAGAAAATAAAAGTAGATGCCCACACGAATCAAATGTGCATAGCAGCTTTACTCATAATAGCTCAGAACTGGAAACAACTCAAATGTCGGTCAGTGGATGAACATACAAATTATGGGATAGCCACATGATAGAATAAGTTTACTTAACACTACAAAAAAATAAACTATTGTGAGACACCACAACATGAATAAATCTCACACATTATGCAGAGCAAGAGAAGTCAGACATATGAAGAGTCCATATTGTATGGTTTCATTTATATAAAATTTGAAGCAGGCGAAATGAATCTGTAGATTCAGAAAGCACATCAGTGGTTGCTTGGGATATAGAGATGGAATGCCAAAAGGCAGGAAGGAACCTTTTGGGGTGATGGAAATATTCTACATCTAGACTTAGCTAGGCTTAGCAGTAGTTACATGGGTGTGCATATTTGTCAAAGGGCAGCTAACTACCTTTAGAGTGGGGACATTCATTGTATGTAAATCATACCTCAGACTCGACTTTAAAAAACAATTTTGTTCCCAGAGAGCTAAAAATATAGCTCATTACTGCAATACTACTCCTTTTGTAGATTCCTCAATGCAACCCTATCCTCTAAATTTTAGCTAAACAAATATTTTCCAATTTTTATATATTTTCTTTGTTTTCCTTATTCAAGTTGATTTTTTTCATGTCCATATATATATATATATATATTTCTGTTAAAGGATCATCTGTTAGCTAACTAAAACTACATTAAAAAATCTCTAAAATGTGTTTCTTACTAACCAGGCACTTTTCACATAGAGCCACGTCTCTAGGATGATTCTAAAACCCATGTTATCCTGCCTCTCACTCATTGAGATATGGCTCAGAGTTGTGAGCTTTACAACAAATGAAGGCTCCTAGTCCTGGAGGAAATAGTGGAGTCTTCCCTGAACAGCCTCTTCACCTAATAACCATTCATTTGATAAATAGGCATTTAATATTACATGTGCAAGATTCCATTGCAGGTAGCAAGGAGGAAACAAAGGAGTATATGAAATGTATCTCCCATTCAGAAACCTATAAATTAGCTAACTATAACACAAATCTGAATGTCTGAAATGGTGTGTTATTAAGGAAATGCAAATATTACATCGGCTGCCTTCACATTTGTAATTGAGAGGTTGATAAATTTTCACTCAAGTGTGTGCTGTTTGAAGGGGAGGTGACGGGGAGCAAGAAGGCAGTATCCCCAAGAATGCACATCCAAGTCTGAGGGCTAGCCTACATGGAATAATAAAAGCATTCACTGTGCATGTGAATAATGCTTCATAATGTAAAAAGTCCTCCAATACACTATACTATTTCATCTCACTCTTACAACAACCTTGCCAAGTTGGTTTGCAGATAATGCTGGCACTCACAAATATCAAAACTGAGGCTCAAAGAGGTTTAGCTGCTTCCTAGGTTTACCTGGTAATACCAGGACTTAAATTTTTAGAGTATTTTTCATATATTTTATGTCTAATAATATTAATGTGTGCTAATATGAAATTTTTATTTAGTAATTGATTTAGTAATGATAGAAGTTTTTATATCATCCTAGAAGTCATTCTTTTCCTAAAAAAAGAAAAAAATTTTATTCCTGTGTATAGGATCATTTCACTTCTTCAGATGAGTACGATGACCCCACAGTGCTCTATGAAGCCATTGTGTCTCATGAGAAAAACCTCGTAATAGCCCACGAAGGTGACCCTGCGTGGCGGAGTGCCGTCCTCGCCAACTCCCCCTCCTTGCTTGCCCTGCGGCATGTCATGGATGATGGCACCAATGAGTATAAAGTCATCATGCTCAACAGACGCTACCTGAGCTTCAGGGTCATTAAAGTAAGTTTTTGAGGCATTAATTTGCATCTGAAAAAATTGCAACTTAGATAACATTATCCAAACTTTTAAAAAGTAGTTGAAACTCTTGGAGAAAAAAATGACCATATTTCAT
Source organism: Myotis daubentonii (assembly GCF_963259705.1). NCBI lineage: Eukaryota > Metazoa > Chordata > Mammalia > Chiroptera > Vespertilionidae > Myotis > Myotis daubentonii. Next base: position 24,933,193 of record NC_081840.1, on the reverse strand, counting down.
TAGCATTTATTGTTTATAAGCACTTAATTTTATTTATTTTGTCAATAATTTAGTCTGTCTTATATTTTCTCAAGCGCTATAAAGCCTTAACATTTTTGCTTATTTCTGTTTTGGTAGTTTTTAAATCTATTTCATTTGCTATTTGGGCAGAATCTCTTAAACATCACCTCCATATTGCTAATATGATGGGATTCCTAGGTTGCAAAATAGTTCTGTAGCTTGTACTGGCCAGTCAATGGTTCACTTTAATATTTCCTTAGGCTTTGCTTGTTGTTGTTGGGGTTTTTTTTGTGTGTGTGTGTGTGTGTGTGTGTGTGTGTGTGTGTGTGTGTGTTTTGTTAAACGTCTTAGGACTTGAAGAGGCTTAATCTCTGAAATTTTATTTTGATAATTTATTAAGGTTATTTTTTTCACTGCTTCATTTAATCAAGCCCCAAAGTTACAAACATCCTTTAAACTAAAAATGTTGTTACCTCTGATTTCTATAAAAAATATCTCATTTACAAAATTCAGTGCTTCACTGATTTGGAAAATGAAATGGGCTACAGTTTACTTGGTATTTTTATAAGACAGAGCAGAAGTCCTCTGTGCTTACTGTGTACCAGCCTGTGCATGACAGTGGAAAACGGTTAACGCCTGTGCAGACGTGACCTATTTCCTGCCTTTCACAGTTGGTCATCATGTCTTTTGTATCCCTCCCATTTCTGCGCTTCTGTTTGTATGAATTTCATTCTTGGCCCCATGACCTAATTCCCATGTGATCTGGTTTTCAGGTGAATAAGGAATGTGTCCGAGGTCTTTGGGCGGGGCAACAGCAGGAGCTTGTATTTCTCCGGAACCGTAACCCCGAGAGAGGTAGCATCCAAAATGCAAAGCAGGCTCTGAGAAACATGATAAACTCATCTTGTGATCAACCTATTGGCTACCCGATCTTTGTCTCACCCCTGACAACTTCTTACTCTGACAGCCACGAACAGCTTAAAGGAATTCTTGGGGGACCTATCAGTTTGGGAAACATCAGAAACTTCATAGTGTCAACCTGGCACAGGTGAGCCACTGGGTGGTGGTGTGTCCTGACCTTCGAGCTGGACAATGTGCATTAGTGTCACCTGGAAAGTTTGTGGGGAAAATGCAGGTGCCACCGCTCAATATAAATCTATTATATCTGAACTTCAGGAAGCAGAGTCTGAGCATATATATCTTCAGGCTCTTATTAGGTAAATCTAATGTGCAGCTCTAGTGATAAACCACTGCTTTAGCGTTTAGTACAATTTTGAATAGTTACCTTTGTTCAATGTTTTTGACCTGTTTGCAGCATATTGCTGCTATTAGAATGTGTGGGTCAACGAACAGGACAAATTACAGAAAAGCATGAGGAACTTGTGCAAATTGATTGCTTTCTTCTATCTATTGTATTCCGTTCCAGCAGTAGGGGGAGCACAGTTCATGTGGAAACTCCTGGTTGTACAGTGCAGAGATACTACTATTTTCCCAACCCAGTCATCACTCCAAGCTCAAATCTGTAGTCTGTCTTCAAGAATGCATGCGATGTTTTTCTCTGCATTTTGTCTAGTAAATTGTGGTGTATGGTGTAGGAACGTCATAATGTGATGACAAGTGAAGAAAAAAAATCACATGATATTATTTTTAATTTCTTAAGAGTTGTTCAGATCCTTAAATCAGAGCTTAAGAAAAACAGGCTCTGGGATTAGAGCAAGAAACTCTCAAGTAGGTGTTTTTAAATTCTAGAAATACCCAACATTAAAGAGTAAGTAAGGTTTCACCATTTTAACATCAGTCCCTGTCTACACAGAAGGAAGAACACAAGCCAGGGTAGTGTCAAAGAAAAAAAATTTTTTTTTTCCTTTCCAAAAAATATGTGCTGTTTGCCTGGGACTGTGGGGTTTCCCAGTTATTTATGATAACTTTTTCATAAGTGCAGGATTTTCAGTGCTTAAACCAAGACAGTTGTGGGCAAACCAGGACAGTTGGTCCATGTTATACATAAAAAATAGACAAATGAAAGAAGGAGGAATCATTACAGCAGCTCCCTCAGGTGTACTGCAGCGTAAGTTAGGCTTCATTTGAATACATTAGGTTTCAGGTGTTGCAGACTTCAGAGGCACTGAGTAGACACTGGCAAGAATTCTGTTTCCAGCTGTGATCTTAATGTTACAGCTATTCTGTGCAGTTCTGCCTGTAGTGCAGAAAGATGATAGCGTGTAGAACAGTGAGCCAGTTGGGAAGTATCAATGCAGTGAATACAAGAGAATATGAAAACATAACAGACTTTTTGTTCCTAATATTGATTACACCATAAAGACTTTCAAAGGTGACCATTAGTAGCCTTAAGCATTCAGAATAGCTAAAAAAGAATAAAGTACCTGCCTAGAAGTGGTCTTGGGATAATGCTTCCTACTCTGGTGTTTGTTCCTAGGTTGAGGAAAGGTTGTGGGGCTGGATGTAACAGTGGTGGCAATATTGAAGATTCCGATACTGGAGGGGGAACTTCTTGCATTAGCAACAATGCACCAATTGCCAATGACCCCCACAGCACCGTGTCCCAAGGAAGCATCGGAAACACAGGCCGGGGATCTGGAGCAGGACTCCATCCGCCCGTCACGGCTTACCCTCCAACACTCGGTAACGTACAACAAAATTATGTGAACAATGTTACCCTCTTAGTTGTGGGGCTCAGTATACATGGATAAAGAGGATGACATATTATCTACTTGGAAATATATAAATAGAACATTTTATTTGATTCACAGTTGGACATTATCCTATTTGTTTAAAATAATCATTTTATGTATATAAGTATACATTATTTGAAATATTTCTTTGAAAGCATCCTTTTTAAAGGCTAATAATATTTAATTAACATAATTCAACTTCTCCTATTGGACAATGATTTGGTTTCTTCTGAATGTTGTAATGATCTTTATATAAACCTTCATAATCACATACTATTTTTGTAGGCTGGAAACTTTGAAAATGGAACCACTAGGTCAAAGTTTATGAGAATATTTAAGACTCACGATATATCATGCTGAAAATCTTTCCATAAAGTTCTTTTTAACCAATTGTGTATTCTTACCAGTCATGCATAGGAATGCCCATCTGGTAAACTTTCCACCAGCTTTGAGTGTTACCAGGCCTCACCTCTGCTCCCAGCGTGCTCAGAGGGACAGGAGTGAGGGTGGTCTTTAATTTCTTCCTTTAATTTTCATTGCTCTGATTCCTGAGATTGGAAGCTTTTAAATGAGATTATCAGCTGTTCCTCTTTCTGAAGTGCCCTTTTAAGTGTCTTGCCCATTTTTCTGTTTGCTTATCTTTTTCTCATGTATATTTGTATGCTCTGATTTGAGCTCTTTGCCAGTTTTCCAGCTACAAATGTCTTCCATTGTCTCGTGGCTTTCCGTTCCCTTCTTGTGAAGAGTGGCTGCTGACTTTTGATGAGATGTTTTTAATGTTAGTGTAGAGCAGTTTACTGATCTTTTCTTTTATACTTAGTGCTTTTTGTATCCTATTTAAGAAAAATTATAAATTTTCTACAGGCAGTGTAGCTTGTCATTGGAATAAATTGTGAGGGTATTAATACTATACTTTGAGAAATAGTTCCAGATATTTCATTTTTCTCGTTCCAGGAGGTGTTTTTTTTATTATTATTATTAACTTAACTTTTACATGTGATCTATAGCCCACCTCATATGCAGCAGGAATCAGATTTCATGTTTCCATATGGTGGTCGGTGGACCCAGCACCATCCTTTTTCCCTGTGGCTGCACGTGGAACAGATGAAGTCAAGACATTTACCTCAACTTAAAAAAATCCAGTGGCACTGGAATTGTTAAGATTCTGAATAGGTGTATAATCAACATTTCATAGGTTGCTCTTTACCTTCTGAGCAAACACTGAAAACCATCAATGTGCTTCTTTAAATGTACCTTTCTCTTACATTGGTTACCTTTTAATTTTCAGATAAAAAGTGCCTATTGCTGTTTTTTCAATATCATTATTAATAATTATTTTTTAATATGCTTTTGATTTCAGAGAGAGGAAAGAAGAGAGAGAGAAAAACATACATCAGTGATGAGAGAGAATCATCAATCAGCTGCCTCCAGCATGCCCCACACTGGGGATCAAGCCCGCAACCCAGGCATGTGCCCTGAGTGGGGATCGAACTGTGACCTTTTGGTTGATGCTCAACCATTGAGCCACACTGCTGTGCTATAATTTTTTCTAATAATCTTCACATCACTGTGAGCCAGGAAAAGGACAGATCTGAAGAATCATATTAATTCATTTGAAACAGAACACAGAAAAAAACTATTAAGTATCACTGATAATTCATAGTTATAAGTAATCCCTTAATATCTGTGAAGATAATAGTGTTATTAATAGGCAGTGCAGCTTGTCATTGGAATAGATTGTGAGGGTATTAATACAATACTTTGAGAAATAGTTCTAGAGCTTGCCACGTAGTAGATCCTTACTAATATTTCCATGAGATAGCTCATTTCTGATTAAAGAAGAATTCTTGTTATTCTAAAACAGTGGTCGCCAACCTTTCGGACCTCACGGACCACCAGTGGTCCATGGACCACCGGTTGGCAACAGCTGTACTAAAATGTATCTGTGAAACTTATAGGATTTATTCCAACCTTAAATCCTGATATTTACTATAAATTATTTGGTCGTCTTTCTTTTGCCTCAAAATTTGAATTTTTAAATGCTTCAGCAAATTAATGTTATAAAAACCATACAAGAAAACAGATCTCAGATATTTATTTTTAACAATTTTGAATTTTTAGGAATAAATGTTAAATTCAAGTAATTGCTTAAGGGAAAAAGCCTTAGAATCTACAAAAACAAAAACAAAAAAGAACTGTTTGACTCATTCCACTTAGAATGAGTGCTATTGTTTCTCCCCTAGGCACTAGCCACAGCACTCACTCTGTGCAGTCAGGCCTGGTCAGACAGTCCCCAGCACGGGCCTCCGTAGCCAGCCAGTCTTCCTACTGCTACAGCAGCCGGCATTCGTCCCTCCGGATGTCCACCACAGGATTTGTGCCTTGTCGGCGTTCCTCTACCAGTCAGATATCGCTTCGAAACTTACCGTCCTCCATCCAGTCCCGCCTCTCCATGGTGAACCAGATGGAACCCTCCGGTCAGAGCGGCATGGCCTGTGTGCACCATGGTCTGCCTTCTTCCAGCAGCTCCAGCCAAAGCATCCCGGCCTGCAAGCATCACACTCTCGTGGGCTTTCTTGGGACAGACGGGGGTCAGAGCAGTAGTGCTCCTGATGCACCGCCAGGCAACACCTTAAGTCCTGCCAATAATGCACACGCCAAAAAGGGGGAGGTGATTTACAGAGTCCAAGTGAGTGAGCCCAGGTTCTTCTGCACTGTTTCTCTTATGCATTTGTTTCTATTTCCTGTTGTTGAGTGAAGGACTGTGGTGAAAACAATCTTACATTACTTAGCCTGAAGACTAGACCATTTCTGGCAGTGTGTAACTAAAAGCAAGCAGTTCTTCAGTGGTGATGCATTCCCTCCCAGCTGCGGTTGTGTGGCCATTGCAGAAGGTCTAACAGTAGACTGAAAGGAATTGGGGAGGTGGCTCTTTAGATTGGTTTTTATTTCCTTACTAGAGGCCCAGCGCACAAATTCATGCACCAGTGGGGTCCCTGGGCCTGACCTGCGGGATTGGGCCAAAACTGGCTCTCCGACATCCCCCAAGGGGCCCCAGGTTGCAAGAGAGCGCAGGCCAGCCTGAGGGACCCCACTGGTGCACAGTCGGGGCCGGGGAGGGATGCGGGAGGTTGGCCAGCTGGGGAGGGACCGCGGGAGGGCTCCAGGGCATGTCTGGCCTGTCTCGCTCAGTCCCGATCAGCCGAACCCCAGCAACAAGCTAACCTACTGGTCGGAGCATTTGCCCCCTGGTGATCAGTGCACATCATAGCGACTGGTCAACCAGACAACTGTCTGCCCCTGGTGGTCAGTGCACGTCATAGCGAGCGGTTGAGCAGCCTTAGCATATCATTAGCACATTACGCTTTGAATAGTTGAACGGCCGACCCTTTGGCCGGACACTTAGCATCCTAGGCTTTTATTATATACGATAGGCAGTAGAGAACTTGAGACACAAAGAGTCCTGTGAAATTTTGTTTGGAATTATATAATTTTTCATCTTCAAGAGAAAAATTAATTGGAAATGATCTGTATTTATTTACAATATAGATTGTGGATCCCAGTCAAATTCTGGATGGGATCAACCTGTCAAAAAGGAAAGAGCTGCAGTGGCCTGATGAGGGTATTCGGTTAAAAGCTGGGAGAAACAGCTGGAAAGACTGGAGTCCTCAGGAGGGTATGGAAGGCCATGTAAGTTTTCTTACGAAGCTGGCTGCCTGCTCTGACTTTTTTGTAGCCTGGCTGATTTGTATGCATGTTTTTAGTTGACTTACGTCCTTATGTTTAATTATCTCATAGACTTGCTACCTCTAGTCTTAAGCGAAGGCAAGAGCTCGTGAGCATGTTCAGGGTCCTGCCACTAACGCCTTGTTTCATTCTGAACCACTAGGTGATTCACCGATGGGTGCCTTGCAGCAGAGACCCAGGTACTAGGTCCCACATCGACAAGACAGTACTTCTGGTCCAGATCGATGATAAGTACGTGACTGTGGTGGAAACCGGGGTGCTTGAACTTGGGGCTGAAGTGTGAGCCAGTGTTTTGTAACTATGTTTCTTGCCCCTGTCAATTCCGAGACGTTGGAGAGAGAGAGGCGAGAGCAGAGGACGCCTACAGGGATCTTTCCATCCCAAAAGGAGAGACTTCAACACAGAGTGGGCTTGGCTAAGCGCCTCTCCTTTGCCTTCGCCTTGACTCCGGTCACTGTCTTCATCCCCAAATAAAGCTGAAATATTTTTTTAAGTTAGCTGCTGAGAAAACATTTTGCATGAAGGATCAAGTTCTGTTAAAATACATCCTTTAAGAGTTTTTTCATATTCATTGCCTATGCTTTAAATCAACAAACTCTTAATTTCTAAACTTCGCCGATCTTATATTTTCTCATTTCTTTGCCAAAAATAATTGCCATGTTTTGTCATAGAACATGAAATCCATTTACTTTGATTTTTAAAAACAGATCCGTGTAGAAACCTTCAGTTGGACATAGAGCAGTATAAAGGCTTATTGTACAGCGAGAGACTATGAACAGACATATTTATCTTATTCCTTGAGCGCTAAAAACTTTAATGAAGAAAAACTGCACTAATTTTTTACAACAATGCACTAAAGTCTGAGATTTTTTCAGAACATTTATTTATATATAAAAATAAAATACCATTATTTAAATTGACTTTGGGATTAACCCTTTCCCCTCCCTTATAAACATATGTATCGGGAACTATGCTGCCCATTTTTCTGTTAATAGTCTGTGCTTGATGCAAGTACATTGGAGGCTGTCTTTAAAATGAATACTAAATCTCAAGAGAGAATTGCATCATGATTGACATTTCCCGGAGCCAGTCCTGCGCACACTCTGCCAGCTCCCGAGTCCGCATCGTGGGTGAGCTCCAGCGGAGGGCCCCAGCTCCCTGCTGCTCTCCATCCGCACACTCTCGGGGCCAGTCCTGGGAAGAAAGCACTTGTGCTTTTCAAAGGAAAAGATGAGTGTCCAGGAATTTAAAGAGAGGATTGATTGCCTTTTATTTTAAGAGTTCTTAGCTCTTGAAGTTATTTACATGCAGTTCAGTTAATCAAGTAAAGTTTTTTCAAACAAAATTATCCGAACGGTGCAGTCCTTATTGTTATATCCCTCTTTAATAACTTCTTTAATTTTGCTCTCCTTTTTCTATTACTTGAATTTTATTTCCTATAATTTATAGTGTTTAGCTGTGATTTGAAATATTTATAACTGTAAATTGACTTAATTCATATGTTGTCTCATAACATAAATTTTATTTTTTTAAATGCATGTATTCAGGGAAATTTATATGATTTACAATTGGGCTGGGTGGGAACTGCAATTTAGATTTGTCAACTGTTGGCATTTTTTAAATCCTTCTGAAAATTTTCCCTTGTTAAGTGAAAAGGAAGACTATGTTTCTTCTGAGCGTTCAGAGCAGCTGTCTTTCTACCGCCTGAATGGACAGTCAGAGGAGGTGAAATTAGTCTTCATCAAGCGTCCTATGTAATCTACTATATCCAAAGTATTACAGCTTCAGCCTGTGGCGCTAGCCCATTTCAAGTACTCACTAGACACTGTGCCTCGTGGCTACTGTATTGGACATCGTGGGTTTAAAGTCTCTTTTTTATGAGGTGAAAGGAGAGATGCTGTTTTTCCAACTAATTGTAATATAGATCTTACCGTGTAGCATAACACTTCAGTAGAAGAAATGAAAACTAAGGAAGGAAATAAATAAATGCTTCTTACTGCATTTCCACTTAAAATCTATTTCTTTTTCCTTTTTCTAATTTAACATTCTTGTGGCTATTCAGGACCCAATGTGCCTTGTGTTAACATTTCCAGACTTCACACTTTGTAAAATTTACTGTTTAAAAACATTTGTCAATGATTTTCTAAACCTTTGCACAAAGGTACCCTTTCTAAATTGACCAATCAAAATGTGTTTCCCTAATACTGTCACTGTATTCTGTATTTGCCTTTTTTTTTTTTTTTTTTTTTTTTTGGGCAGTTCTGTAGTATGCCATTAAAGTTCAGGCTCTTTTTTTTTTTTTTTTTCTGAAAATATATATGCTTATCTATGTATATTTATTTAAAATCTTCTCACAGGAATTTTGCTCCCCTTTGCCTGTCCCCTTTCTGAAATAAATGTGATCTTTCTATGGTCGTTACCTCGGTGAGAAGATAAGTATTAAATGCTACTAAATACTAATATTTAGTATTAAATGGAAAATAATTCACTTTCCTACATACACACAAAAAAAAATCTGAGTTTCAGATGATTTAGTCAGAATGGCTAGAATTACTTTTATTCCTAGCCCTTACCTCCTACCCCCAATTGTCAAACACACTCCTAAAAGTCAGATTTCAGACGCCAGACTAAATTTTATATGGGACACATTCGTTGCGTCTTGATTTGGGGTAGCAACTAGTGGATATTTTCCTCAAAACAAGTTGAATTTTGTGATCAGATAGCCCTTTAGTGAAGTTTTATGAATCAGGAACCCTGTTCTTATTTTTTAAGCCTAAAATGGGTAGTCTTTTACAAATTATAGTACTTTTCTAATAACCATTAGGGGAAAAGGTGATGATTGAAGAAATATTTCTTCCTTAACAATGATTTGACCTAAATTATTAAATAGGAATATACATACTTCCGTTAAATTGATCATACATGTCTTATTCTACCCCCACCCCTCAGAATAGTGAGCCGTTTCGATTCCCTGCTTCACGTTTTTATTAATGTGTGAGACCAGCAGAGATAATTAGTGTCTTTACTTCACAGTTGCAAAACTTTCAGAGTTCCATAAATTGAAAGTAAAAATATGAAATTAAAACACTAGTATTTCATTATTTCCTTTAAATAGAGTTTCATTAATGCCTTTTGTTGTTGTTTGATTTTTTTCCCCCCCTTTGAAAGAGAATCCTGGACTATATATAATATTAGCTTCTCTTCTGGTTTCCTCTCACTCAGAGGTAAAAATAATTTTATAGCTCAAAATTAAGCTGTTAGTTAATCTTTAAGCTTATAAATTGGTGTGAGCTCTCTTTTTACTCCATTTTCAATACTTGATAAGACTTTAAATGTTCACTTATTTCTAAAGAACCAATTTTTTTTAAAGAGCCTAGATTAATATGTTGATACTTAAGGGGCTTGGGAGAGAAGGTGGTAAGACTATATATTTTTATGGTAAAAGGAGATTAGCTACCTTTCAGGAAATTAGTGAACAACCTTCATCAATGTTCTGCTTTCTTTGAGTTTCCATTACTGGAAGGTTAACTTCCATTAAGTTTGAAGTATTTTTAAAGGTATTTCAAGTATATCTGAGATAATCTTTGAAACAGAAGTAGTCAGACAGTGTTTCTGTTATGAGATAAGGAAAATTCCTCTGTACTAAGTGTCAGGCCATGAAAATACAAGTTTTTATGTAGGAAACTACATCTCATTAAGAAGATGTGAACTCTCTTTCTGGGTTGGTTTATTTTTACATTTTGTATCAAAATACAAAGAACAGCCTCAGATCTAAGCAAGGGTAGCTTACTTATCCTTAATAAATTCTGAGCAGCTCCTCTGCCTCTTTGAGAAAATCTTCATTTGGTTGATGGCTGCACTGAATCGTTCATCGAGAACAGGGTCTTTATGATTTTCCCAGAGTCTAAAATGATCTTTTTCTTTTAGTTAACTTTCAAAAACCCTTCCTCCTAAATATGTGGCTTGAGAAGAAGGTAACAGTGATATGAGTGAGAATTCTTCGAGTTTATGTTGGCTGGCTGCTGCACGATAAACTGCAGCCCAGTTGTTACCTGCTTTGTGTTTATTTTCATTACTTTTTCATGAGTAGGGACAGAGGCACCTCCCATTATTTTTAAGTCCTCACTATTCATTCTTAGTTTTTGTTGTTTTTTATAGTGTAATGTGATAATATAAAATCACTTTGCCTGGACACACATGAGGTATACAACATCATTTTTATCGAGAGGCTTTGCCTTCAATTCCAAGAAGTGTGGGGAGAATAATGAATGTCAGTGAAGGCAGAGATGATGCCTGGAGCCTGCGACTGGACTGGGGGCTTTCTGTTCCAGTCAGGTAGAAAGTGAGTTCTGTTGATCTGGAGAAAGGAAAATTAGCCATCACTGTGTATTTGTGCACCCTACATTTTAATATTACATTGGATATGTAGAGAGGGTTATTTTTTAAGTATTAGAAAACCAGCTTCTCTTTGTTTCTCTTTTTAAAAAAAATATAGCTGATAGACATCTAGGCCTCATTTTTAACTTGTTAGATATTTAGGTAAGAGTTGTGGTTGAAAAGGAATTTATTACACAAATAGTTCTGGCAAGTGTGTGAATGGACTATTAATTTTGCTTAAAAACGGAAGTATGGTTTCTGCTTTGAGTCACCTCATCAAAATAATCTGTAAAGACTTATGTGTGATAAGAATTTCTTTTAATTGCTTATCAGCCACATACTCTTTCTGGGATTAGAGTAGGTAAGTCTGTGTAGGAGCTGACCTCCATTATCTGCCGATTTACAGAAGCAGCGTGTGGCGCTCTTTGGGGAACCAGAGCTGCTCGTCATCGCAGGGTTCGCGACAGCTCTGTCCTAAGACTTGGCCTATTACATAGGATTATACTTTCTTTCTTAGGCCTCAGCTCTGCACCTGACAGTTTATGATTCAGTGGAGCCAAGCTAAGGAACAAAGGTCATCTAAGGTTGTGGTTGGGGTGAATAGGGTGTTACTAGCACAGATGGGGTGATAACCTGGAACTCAAGACAGAGGAGCAGTGGAAAGTGACTGGGGTTTTGTGCATTGTGGTTCCGTGAGATTTTCTAAATTATGAAGCTTGATTCTACAACCAAAAGTATAGAAATGGGGGCAGAGTCATGTCTGCTTATGCTTTTTAAAAGCTTGTAGTTTAAATAAAGATAATTGTAAAAACTGATCACCTTAACCCTATACGAGCCTGGTAGTGCGCTCTGCTGAGGGAGAGGAAGAGGCTACTGGGAGTGACTCGGGGAAGGCCGACGTGAGGAAGGCAGTGCCTCTCTGTGTGATGGCGGGCTCCGGAAGGGTTCACTGCCTCTACCAGCATCCAGCATAAACCCGAGATGAGAAATGTACTCACGGGTGTGTGTGAGTGTGTGTGTGTGAGTGTGTGTGTGAGTGTTGGTATTCTAAACAGTTTGTAAATATTGCAGTTGTTTAAAATGGAAAATAAAAGCTGAGATTGTATTTTTCTTTCTTTGCAAATATATTGCATCAAAAATACAGTATCTACAGTGGATAAAACACTGAGGAAATAAATTTCTTTTTCCATTTTGCCTTTTGTCCATTTTTGTCAAATTAAGAAAAATTAGCATGTACCATATTAAATTCTGCATAATACATTTTAAAAATGTGCTTGGTTCTGAATCATTTGAAACATTTGGCCTATAAACAGGTAATTCATCTTACAATAGAAATGTACATAATTCAAAATGTATCAAAGATAGGCCAGACTCTTTAGCTAAAACCCGTAAGCCAATGAAAGATACACAGATCTCAGCAATGTTCTGCATGCCTGCAGGATCTGTTTAAAATGCAGTCACATTATTATTTAAAAATCAGTATTTCCTCTTCAGTCACAACACCATGGGTTTTCCCATGTTTTCTTTTCAGCAGTTACTTGACTCTCCTACATCAGATATGGCTCACTGGGTGGTGTCGCTGCAGTAACAGCACACAGATAGCCAGTGCAGGGTCGTTTTCCAGCACCAAGTTTAACCTTTTAGTTTGTTCTAAATGGAACACAATCTCCATTGATAGCCTAAGCACTGAAATGTGTTCCAGGTAAAAGCTAAGTGAACTGTATCTGTTTTTTCTTTTCTTTTTTTCTTTTTGAGCTGGGAGGGGTACTTAGAGAAATAAAGTGGTTTAATTACTGAAAACCATTCAGTCCCCATGCTTATGATTCATATTGTGTGGCTGTAGACCTTTTCTTTGAAAACATGGGGCCAGAAGACAGGTGTCAAAAAGTAGCTTCATTGTGGTAGTATCTTTTCCTCTGGGAACCAGAGACTGTCCCATCCCACAAGTTCCAACGTGTCTCTAGTTGATACCTGTTTGTCAACCTGTATGTCACCCTCTGGGGAGCAAGTCGGAAAGGAAACCTATAGGTAACCGGGGTCACGGGTGAGAAGGCCAAAGAAATGGCAAGCCCTGAAACAGGACAGCTTCTGTGTCACCCGTAGACGGTACGGCATAACCATCACGGCAGCCCGGCTCGTCTGTTCATGGCCTCGCTGCAAGCCTGACGGGAATGGAACGTTGGCCTGAAGATGCAAGACCCTCACTCAGCCCTGCTCTTCCAGACAGCATGGAAGATCAAGTCAAGTTTAAGGTGTATTGTTTTCATAATGAAATTTCCATCAGCATTACTTTGTAGTTACAGTTGCACCAAGTGTGTTTTAGATGGAGTAAGGCGGCTTTAGAGGTAGAATTCATGTGGGGAGAGAGGTTCCAGAGGGAGGCAGATCGCTTATCCAACTATGACTGGCTTTTGGGTTTGTAGGTTACTACTTAAACTTGATTTTGTCAGAACCAAAGGTTTATTTTAGAAACCTGATATTTTTTCAGAACCAACTAATAAGACTTAATATCCAAAATTTATAAAGAACTTACAAAACTCAACACCAAGAAAATCCAATTAAAAAAATGGGCAAAGGACCTAAATAGACACTTCTCTCACGAGAACATACTTATGGCCAACAGACATGAAAGATGCTCAAGGTTTCTAATCATCAGAGAAATGCGAAATTAAAGCCACAATGAGATAGCACCTCACACCTGTCAGAATGGCTCTAATCAATAAATTAACCTGTGCTGGTGAGGATATGGAGAAAAGGGAACCCTCGTGCACCATTGGGCATGCAGGCTGGTGCAGCCACTGTGGAAAGCAGTATGGAGTTTCCTCAAAAAATTAAAAATGGAACTGCCTTATGACCCAGCAATTCCACTTCTGGGAATATATCTTAAGAAACCCAAAACACTGATTCAAAATAATATATGTGCCCCTATGTTCACTGCAGCATTCTTTACAATAGCCAAGATGTAGCAACAGCCCAAGTGCCCATCAGTAGATGAGTGGATGAAAGAGATTTACACAATGGAATGCTACTCGATTGTAAAGAAGAAGGGCATCTTACCTTTTGTGACAGCATGGATGGACCGGAGAGTATTATGCTACATGTAATAAACCTGTCAAAGTAAGACAAATACCGTATGATTTCACTTATGTGGAATTTAGTAAAGTAGAAATAGACATATAGAGAACAGACTGACAGCTGTTAGAGGAGAGGGGGCTGGGTGAAAAAGTTAGATATTAAGCAAAAAAAACTCCACAAAACTAATAGCAGTATGGTGACTGCTAGAGGAAGGGAGGGATGCGGGAAGTAGAAGAAGATAAAGGTATAAAAGTGGTGATGGAAGAAGACTTGGTGGTGAACACAATACAAGAAACAGATGATGTTTATAGAATTGTGCACCTGAAACAATTTAACCAATGTCACCCCAATAAATTCAGTAATAATAAAAGTAGTAGAAGATCAATATGTTGGTCAAAGTGCCAGTTTATTAATTTATAGTTCTAGAAATTTGGGCAAGCAAGTGTTTAAAAAGATCAGTAAAAACTATTTTTAAAAAGAACGTTTAAAATTTGGGGTCTGCTTAACCTGAAAAGGATTGTTGTAAAGTTATCTGATCTTGAAATATTCCATATCCAAGGACAAAGATAATAAATTACAGTGATAGACTGATTAGACATAATTGATCTAACAGTGATAAGGAACAAACAGGTTACTGACATGTCTGTGGCTAAGGACTGGCATATGGTAACTCTTACATTGCAAGTTCCAGCAAAAGAGCTCTATATAAATCCATAATGAGTTTCTTTGAAAAAGGTTGATGCAGCAAGGAAGTCCCCACTGTGCGCCAGAACAAGCCTGCCAGATGTTTCATCATCTTCCGTATGTGGAAATGGAGGGCAAAAAAATTTCTTTTTCAGGAGAAGGTAAAATCATGACTCAGATACAAAAATGTGCACATGTTCAAGGTTTTATTTGATGCATTAATCTGAAGAATTAACCACATGTTATAACAGGCTCAAATTTAAAGTTTTTGAAAGCACATTTTTATGGAGTAGAGGAATGTTGAAATGTAAATAGAGACAAATGTTTTGAGAGGAGGAGTCAATTGAACCTCTCCTAAAGGGGACCAAATTTACATGTCTTATCAGTTACCTACAACTCACAATGTTATAAAGTAGCTCCCACTGAGTCAGGATCTGATAAGACAGAAGGGTGTGTTAAAGCTATGTGTAGTTTCCCACTGACGTACAAGTTTATTTTAACCTGGCACAATTTTTCTTTCACCTGGGGTTCAGTAATTTGCCTGAGACAAGACACATAATACTGGGGGAAATTCCTCTCAGTGGTGGTGCCCAGGATGTTGGGATTGCGAGAGGAGCCCGAGGAAGTCGGTGGGAGCTGCTGCTGCGAGTCAGCCTTGAGGCAGTGTTGGCTGGGAGGTGTGAGGGTGGGTTAGCGCCTGTGTTAGCAGACCGAGCCTGGTGGTTTTGCACAGGAAGTGAACTGGGGAGTGCTGTCAGGGCAATGTGTGTGAGGGCGCACAGGAGGCTGGGCTGAGCGGAGGGAGGAACTGAACTGTGATGCAGGGACCACAAAGACTTGAGTCCACATCTATAGGGGGATCTGGAGCTGGACGGGCCCTTCTAAGATGTCCTGAATGAAAACCATGAGTGTCCTGAGAACCCTCACTGCAGAGGGCACCCCTCCTGGCAACGGGGAACGCTCACCTCCTTCCTGAGGTGGACTGTGGGCCGAGCACCACTGCACCCACCACCCCTTCCTCTACTACCCTTTTGAGATTCCTCCTGGACTAGCCCCTCTGCTCCTTCAGGCGCTTACCTGCTCTTACCTCCCGGCTTACTTGCTGGGATGACCGACTCCTTCATCCTTGAAAGCTCTGAGTCCCTGGTCACCCCGCCCTTCTCAAGCAGGGACTGCTGTACTGAACTGACCATTTGCTATTTCAAGTGGACAAGGAGGGACCAAAAGACACCCTAGGGTTCTACACTGAGATCCTCCAGTTAGCTTCCATAAACTCCTTAGCACCATGGCCCATCATAGATGCTTTGAATACCTTAAGGTTTCTCGATTGGGTGGACCCAGCCACAAGGCTGCTCGCAGCACATCCTGGACTGGCTGCAGAGGTAAACTCTCTCTTACCCAGCTTTATATTCTGTTCCTCTCGCTCCATCCCCCTGCAGACCCAGTCCTGTGTGGTTTCTCCTTGCTTCTGCCAGGGCACACGGTCAGGGGCTCACGGTCCTCCAACAGGTGGTCCCTTTCCTCCCTTAGCAGACCCGGCACTGCCCTGGCCGGGGGTGGTGTGCTTGGCCAGTTATTGGCCAGGCAGCAGAAGGGGAGGTGGGGGCCGAGTGTGAAGGGCAGAACAGCCTCTGAGTCGTCTTCAAGCAGGAGGAAGTGGGTCACGTCTGCAGGCCAGTGTTCCGCGGATCTGGGGCTTAACAAGAGCATCCAGTTACAACCACGGTGTCAGCCGGCGCCAGGGGGCTCTAGCGCTGCCCTGGGTCCCATCCGGCGGGAGCCTGGGCGTGCTGTGCTCTGGCCGGACCTTCCGCCAGCGTGGATCAGTTACTGGGTGAGGGCTGCCCCGGAGGAGACTCAACCTTGGGGACGTAGCTTCCTTTGGTGGAGGGCAGCTCCTGGGGAGGGACTTGGCTTTGATCGAGGGGAATGAGTGTGTGGTCGTCGTGAGGGAAGTCTGGGTGGCACGCAGCATCCATGACACTGACCCTGGGAATAGAAAGGAGGACTGTAGGTAAGGGAAGGACTTCTGGAAGAAGAATTTATAGGATATGAGGAGCCAATCCATAGAATTCTTCACTCAAGCACACTTACTACCTTCCCTGTGCTCAGCCCTGTGCTAGGCACAGGCTAGGGGGGTGGGGTGGTGCGGGGGGGTCCTGGGCCTCACGGAGCTCACAGTTGGAACCCGTGCACTGACGGGACAGTCAGGGCGGTGCCGGGATTTCAGCACCAGCATCAATGGGGAGGTGCCTACAGTGCAAGACATCCTGGGGTGTAATGGAGCTTGTTATCAGCTCTGGGACTCGTATTTTTCCTTCCACAGAGACACCCAACTCTCCGACTCAAAAGCTTCTTCCTGGCGGGCTCGGAAGTTCAGAGCACGTGTTAGTGCCCACCCTGGTGGTGGTGGGGAGCGGTGACACCCCCTCCCCGCACTGTCCCAGCTCCCGACCTGCCTGCTCACGAGGAGGGGAGGGCTCGCCGTTAGAGTTTCTCCAGGCGGGGCCAGTGAGACCCTCGCAGAGGGCAGTAGTGTGTTGAGCAGTGACCTTTCCTTGCGTTCATGGAGGAGAAGATGGGAGCAGAGTCAGGAAAACTCCCACATCCCGGCAGATGAACGCCGGCCTGGGAACAGAGGCGCTGCATTCTAGTGTCCCTCTCACAAACGGCCACCAGAGGGCAGCAGGAGCTCAGCCTCACTGGGGAGGGATTGCATGGGGGCATGTGCGTGCGTGTGTGTGTGTGTGTGTGTGTGTGTGTGTGCGTGTGCGTGTGCGTGTGCGTGTGTGTGTGTGTGTGTGTGTGTGTGTGTGTGTGTGTCGGGGGCAGGTGGTGCCCCTGGCACACACCTTCCAGAAGAGATGTGAGGAACAAAAAGTAGCTGAATGACAAGACCCTGGAACCTACTCCCCCCCTTCATTTCATTTCATTTTATTTCTTTTATTTTTATTTATTTATTTATTTATTTATTTATTTATTTATTTATTTGTTTGTTTGTTTATTTATTTATTTATTTATTATTGCTTAAAGTATTACAAAGAGTATTACATATGTCTCCTTTTTCATTTTCATTTTATTTCTTACCATCAATTCATAGAGATGTCTAGCACATAACATTTTAGTAATCAAAGTAATTTTGAAATCATGTAGGCATCACTGGTTCCTGAGAAAATGTCAGCCCTGGTGCTAGTCTGAATTGAAAATGAGATGACTTCGAAGGGCCTATTTAACGATTACTTTTCCATTACAGTTGACTTGCAATCTCATTTTACATGAGTTTCAGGTGGACAGCGTGGTGGTAAGACAAGCATAATTTACAAAGTGATCCCTTGTGTCTGAGGTGGAACCTATTCAAACCACATACCATTTCTTTCTTTTAAAAATATTTTTATTGATTTCAGAAAGGAAGGGAGATGGAGAGAGAAATAGAAACATCAATGATGAGAGAGAATCATTGATTGGCTGCCTCCTGCACACCCCACAGTGGGAATTAAGCCCTGACTGGGAATCGAACTGTGACCTCCTGGTTCATAGGTCAACGCTCAGCCACTGAGCCACGCTGGCTGGGCCGCATACCATTTCGTATGCCCTCCCAGATTCAGACCTATGCTGCCCACTTCCGGTACCTATTCCCACTTGCCCCGAGTTCTTTCCTTAGGTGAAATGTGGGTCATAAACCTAAATATCAAGATTGCCCCTTAAGACATCCGGTCTGGCTGAAACTGCGCTGTGCAAAGTGCTTTCTCTCCATTGTTTCTCTGGGCTGCTCCAGAGAAGGCGCTGGGGCTGTAAAGCTGATGGCCTCACGGCCTCGAGGAACATCGTGTGTGTGTGTGTGTGTGTGTGTGTGTGTGTGTGTGTGTGTCGGCCTCTCCCTCAGCTTCAGAGACTGGGCAGTGGACCGCCAAGAGTCCTTCTGGAAGCACCAGGAAACACACACCCTTCTGTCGCCATCTAATAAACTCGGACCCGTTACTGCTCAGCTGGGAGCTGAATCCGGTGGAAAATTTGGAGACATGAGGCAGGAGGGTTGGGAATTGGAGCATGATTGTTTTTGTTTTCCCCAGATTATTTTGTCCCTGGCAAACGTGGGTCAAATCAGGAGGTGGAGAGATTTCTTCACTGATGGTCCCTCCACGGGACACTCCGCCATCTCGTCTCCCTGCCCCCTCATTAGTGAACACATGGTTCCCACCCCAGTGCCTGATCGGGGCTGAGGTCTGGTGCTCACATGAAAAGAACAGCTGCTCTGCAATGCTCTGGCCTCCCCTTTCAGAATCCTTAAACAGGCTCATTCGTGACTTCTTCCTCGGAAGCTGACCACATGGCATGGGCATATTATAAAAGATGCATGTAGTCACTGTGGGGAGGGGAGAAAGAAGCCAGTCATTCATGTGTTTCACACAGCGCCTACCAGAAACGTCTAACAAAGTTCACACATGTTAGAGGTGAAAGGTGAGGTCTGAGGCTTTCTGCAGACATCCACCACAGCTCCCGATGAGTCAGCTGCTGTCCGGGCAGCATTTGAATATCAGATCTTCATGAGAAGCCCCTGACCCTTCAAGGCTGCAGCTTTCCAAACATCAGATTTCTAAAACGTAGACTGGTCCCCGGTTTCACCACTTCCCTTGGTGTCAATGCATTTCAGTTTGAGTCCAGACAGGAAAAGGCCCCTCTGAAATCTCGCCACCACTGACAACAGGAAACAGCACCTGTTCACAGTGTCTGTCTTTCCCCACAGCCAGGAGACACCGGCTAGGGCAAGGCTCACCTCAGGCCTCTTTGCTGGGCCCGGGAAGGGTTGACATGGACACAGTGAGAGAAGGGGCTCACCCCTCCCTCCCTTCCCCGCCACTCAGGGTCAGCCTGGCGGTTTGCAGAGAGAAGGCAAATCAGGTGTTCCTTCTGTGGATGAAAGGGGCCACATGCTGACCTGACAAGCTCAGGAGAGGCCTGCATGGCAGTTTTGCAGACTCGGAGACCTAAAGTAACCACAAAGGATGGTCTGAAATTAAACCTTAACTAAAAGCAGTTATGGTGGGCAGTTACGTCCTAAGCCGATATCTTTACTGATAAGGTCAACCTTTACTGTAACTGAGCCTATCTGTCTTTTTGCATCTATGATAACATACCCTTGAAATGTCTGGGTAACTTGTGATTTCCCTGTATCTGGAGCCCCTGGGGCACAACCAGGTGTGCTAAGCCCAGGACAGATGCAGCAGATTCTTTCATTTTTCATGTTAATTGTTCCTGCACCCACCTAAGTATATGTCCATCATTTTACTTTTTATCCTGTCACAGAGGTTTCCACCGCTTCGCTTAATCCCACCTCCTTAAATCTGTCACCATTGAATTTCATGTATAAATACGGATGTAACCCTGCCATTCTCCGGAGCACTATCTCAATTCGTTGAGGTTCTGCTTCCCGGCATATGTCGACAGTTTGGCTCAAATAAACTCACAAAAATTCTTTACAGGTTTCAATAGTTTTTTTACATTAACACTTCCATCGGCCATTGTCCAGCTGCGGGAGAAAGGTAACGACGGGAGCTTGCCACGCCCTCTCTCCAACTCTTCCAGAAAGCCCGGCGCCTGAGAGGCCCGCTGGCCTGCTTCTAGGACGAGGAGGTAATGGCGGCCCCACACCACCCACACCCTGGGGAGTCCGAGACTCACCTAACCACACGGGACGCCTCGCACGTGCCGCTCTTGTCCCTTGACTAGAAGTCGCTCCTTCCCCGTCAGGGCTTGGCATGAGCCTGTTGTGGTAAAACACAACATAAACACATGGTCTTTGTCCCCAGTTCCTGACAGAGTTCCACAAAACCCTTGGAATTTACTGTCTTGTGTGCTAATTCGTGTGTGGGGGGGCGTGAGGGGGGGGGGTGAGAGGGAGCGTCAGAATAGGGTCCAGTCACCATAAAAATCCCTGATCAGAGGGTGAGAATGTTCTGCCAGCTCCTCACTCCCAACCCCAGGAGAAGGAATGGGCTGGGGATTGAGTTCAATCGCCAACAGCAATGAGGTCATCAATCCTGCCTCTCAAAGGAAATCTCCGCAACAAACCTAAAGGACGGGTTTGGGACCTCCGGGCTGGTGAATGGTGATGTCCTGGAGGGTGGTGCGCCCACAGAGGGTGCATCTCTCTGCATCCCGCACCCGACCTCGTCTGACCTTGCCTGACCTTGCCCTGCCCGCTCTCCCATTGCATTTGGCTGTTCCTGAGTTACATCCTTTATAATAAATGTAAATGTAAGCAGAGTGTTTCCTCAGTTCTGTGCATATTGTTCCAGTGAACTGTTAACCCCGAGGTGAGGGTAACTGGGATCCCCAAACTTGCAGCCATTTGGTCAGCAGGACAGGGGCCTGGGGCCGTGTAACTGGCGCCTGAAGAGGAGGCATCTGGGGAGGCACAGAGCGCTCACCTGGGGGCTGTGCTAACTCCAGGTGTTTGACTTCAGGTGCTGGGCTTTGCGTTGGGTTGTCGGCTGTCGGTGAGGAAAAAACTCCGCAGCTTTGGTGTCAGAATGAAGACGGTACCTGTTTTCTTGACAAACAGTGTATTTGTTCAACCACAATTTGTTTCTACTAAAATCTTTCCCTTTTGTAATTCCACCTTCCGTGGGAGCTTGGGGTGATTCCTGGAAGCTAGATTGCTACCCACACCCACTAACAGCCAGCCACGTTGACATTTTGGGGCGACAGTTCTTAGCTGTGGGGCTCCTAGGCATTGTGCCATGTGTAGCAGCATCTCTGATCGCTGCCGAATGCCAATAGCACCAACCTACACTCTGGGTCCCCGAAGTGTGATAATTCCTTGTGGAAAAACCGAGACTTTTGCATTTTATTTTATTTTTGCTAAGCATCACCCGAGGATATTTTTCCTGATTTTTTTTAGAGAGAGTGGAAGAAAGGGGGAGAGACAAAGAAACATGGATGTGAGAGAGACATGTGGACTGGTTGCCTCCCACAGGCACCCGGACTGGGGCTGGGGCTGGGATTGAGCCTGCAACCCGGATACGTGCCCTTGACTGGAATTGAACCCAAGACCCTTCAGTCCATGGGCTGATGCTCTAACCACTGAGGAAACTGGCTAGGGTGAGAGCTAGACTTTTTAAAAGTGTAGTGGAGCCAGGAGGGGAGGAGACCAGGGTTGGGTTCTGGGTCTGTCCTGAACTCCCCTTGTGACTCTGGGCAGGGCTTAGCTCTGGGGGTCCTCGGCTGTGACCTGCGGGTCAGACGGATAAGCCTCAGTTCTGTGCGGCAACCGGAACTGCTGCTCCGCTCGTCCCACCTGCTGAGCGGAAATTACGCTCCTTCACGGCGCGGGCCTGTTCCTCTACCAAGGCCTGACTTCACGTCTGTCTGCGCGATCTGACCCTGATCTGCCATGTCACAGAGTGAGTGAGGCCTGCGGGGACCTGACGGGGTCCGGGTGGGGGACAGATGCTGCTGACAACCTGGAAGAGACGAGTTCATGTGCTAAGGAAGCTCATGGGCTGAGAGCACCTTCCCTGCTGGACTTCCCCTGAGGGCTCAGCCCTGAGTGGTGCCCTTGCAGGGAGTGTGTGTGTGTGTGTGTGTGTGTGCATGCTCAGGGGGACAATGCGGGAGTGTGTGTGTGTGTGTGTGCGTGCCCGCATGTACACTCAGGGGGACAGTGCAGGAGTTTGTGTGTGTGTGCACATGTACACTCAGGGGGACAGTGCGGGAGTGTGTGTGTGTATACATTCAGGGGACAATGCAGGAGTCCAGAGGGACCACAGTGGGGATCTGAAGCCTACGGCTTATGGTTGTGGTTGTGATGATTAAGTGGGTTGGCACAAGGAAAGGGCCTGGCCCATGTCAGCGTTATGCATGTGTTACTAATATTGTGACAATTACCCTCATGTCGTGCCCAAAGACGTCAAGACTGAGCAACAAATATTTTCTGAATGAATGAGTAAATGAGGCTGGAAACGTAGGACCCATATACATGTGCATACCGCACAGCTTGGGTGCTGCGTGTGTGTATGGAATGAAGCGCAGCCTGAACATAAAAATAAAGGCCCAGTTCATGGAGTTTCTCCTATATGCAAAGCACCTTCCATTTATTATCTCTCTCCACTCCACTCCTCTCCCTTCCCCATCCCTCTTCTTCTCTCCTCGCCTCTCTTACACACACACGCCAAGATAAGAGGCTATAATTATTCTCCATTTAAAGGAGACTTGCCTGGCCACTGTGGCTCAGTGGTTGAGCGTCAACCAAGAGGTCACAGTTCGATTCCCTTCCTGGTCAGGGCATGGGCGAAACTGGATTCACCTTTTTCCATGCCTAGAGATGTCACTGAATTCATAAAATCTTTATTTCTGTCCTTTAAAAAAATCTTAAATATCTTCTTATAAATAAAGCTGCTGGGTTAAACCAAATGATCCACATACTCTTAACTAGTCATTGTCCTAGGAGAAAAATACAAAAATAGAAGTATATTTCTTTTGAGAACAAAACAGCCCAGCTTAACCAATCTAGGGCTGGGGTGCTATTGGGGGAGGGGAGTGGAGACGATTCCATGGCCATGGCACTGGGGTCTGGGTTCCATATTTTGTTCCTCTGCTGTCCCAGCATGCTGCTCTCATCCGCATGATGACAGACAGCTCCCACCACATTCACATTCCAGCCGGGCCAATGGGGAAAGGGATAGGGTGGGGATGGGGGCAAACCCCTTCGCTTTAAGACCACAATCCGAGTTGCAGGCATCATTTCCGCTATATGCTGTTGACTAGAATTTAGTCACATGTTCATAGTTAAATGTAGGGATGCTGGGAAATGTAGTCTTTATTCCGGGCAGCCATGTGCCTACTAAAGTTCAGGGGCTGTGTGACTACAGAAAGTAGAGGAGATTGGTTAACAGAGACCATTGGGCAATCTCTGATCTAAAACGCATACACAACGGCATAGATGTAGGCATAAAGAGCTCACTGCAGCATTTTTGTAATTGGAAAAACCCTAGTAACAATCTGAGTGATATCTATTAGTAGCAGACTGATAAAATAGAGGATGATATATTTGTTCAGGGGAATACTACACAGCAGCTAAAAATGAACGTGATAGATGTGTATCTGCTCATCAGGAAAGCTGTCCAAGATATATGAAGTGAGAGAAGGGAGTTGCAAAAATATTTTAAAAAATTGTTTTAAAGACATATGTGAATGAGGTGCCTAGACAATCAATGGAAGAATATGGTTCAGAGCCAAGTGAAATGGGCAGTCAGGAAACTTTTATGTTCTGATTCTCATCCTTCTGACTCCAGTTCTTACCATAGGCACACACTACTTCTAAAAGATAAAACAAAATTTTAAACATACCAGATCTATAAGCATTGACATAGACTTCAAAACCATCCTAAATAATAAAGAGGTAATATGCAAATTGACTATTACACCCTCACAAAAGATGGCCACCCCATGTGGTCACAAGATGGCCAGCAGGGGAGGGCAGTTGGGGGCGACCAGGCCTGCAGGGGAGGGCAGTTGGGGGCGACCAGGCAGGCAGGCAGGTGAGCAATTAGGAGCCAGTGGTCCAGGACTGTAAGAAGGATGTCTGACCGCCGGTTTAGGCCTGATCCCCGGAGAAGAGCATCATGGGCAAGATGAACTCCACATCTCTGTGCCTCATCAGGTGCACAGATTCGCTCTGCAAATGGACTGAGCGTCCCCTCCCAGGCTGTGGGCCTCTTCTCGGTGCACCCCCACCTACCACCACCCTACCCAGTTTTCAGACTCAGCTCTGACGCCATGTCCTCCAAGTGAGTTTCCCTCCCAGTCACACTGGGTCTCCTCTTCCAAGCAAGTTCTCTCTGTATGAGGGCCTCCTTCTCTCATTTCACATGCCCCAGGGTGGGGGCTCCGGAGAACACGGCCTCCGGCAGTGCTTTGCTTCTTGTGATGCTCAACAAACGTTCTCGGCTCCGAGAGCAGCCACGTGAGTGCAGGGGTGGCTGTTTCTGCCTTGGCAGCAAGTGCTTTGTTATCTGTTGTTGGCTGTGCTCCAGGGCCCGCCCGTCACCCACAGGAGCCTTTGTGGGAGCCGGGCCTCCAGGGTGCTGAGCCGGGGACACAGGGCTCATGCTGCTGCACTGAGTGGTGAATGGCTGGTCTCAGCCTCGGTTCATCAGCAGCTGATCGCTTTCTCTGTTGGGGGAGGGGAGGTTGAAGGAGGGGCGGCCTTTGCAGTTGTCCCAGCCTGCAGCCACTGCAGGACCTGGAGCCTGAGCCGAGGCAGAGGCAGGCATCCCTCTGCACACTCGCTCCGGGAGCCCAGGGACTGCGGGACGCCTGCCCAGGAGAGGCCTGCCCGCCCTTGAGGTGGAGGCAGCGTGGGCTGTGCAGCCCAGGCAGAGAAGCTCCCAGACAAGTGGTCCATGGACCAGTAGCGGGGCAGCACCGAAGGGGATGAGAGATGCAGAATCGAGGGCGCTGCCTGAGCTCCGGAATCAGAGCCTGCGTTTAGGGAAGGTCCCCCGAGTCAAACTCGCACATTAAATGTGAAAAGCAGCTCTCTTTACCCCCAGGTTCGTCAGTGAGCGACCAGCCCTACTGGTGTCGCCCAGCATCCGACCCTGCCACACCTGCGGGAGCTTCCTGCTAGTGCAACCGCGAGTGCTGAGGCATTGCACTGGGGCTTGGGTGGTGGTTTGATGGGTTTGTGGCCGGGTTGAGGCCAGAAATGCTCAAATGTCGTCTTATTTCTTATACACAGGAGATTGAGAAATGCAGAATAGGAATCGGTACCCCACTTGATTAATAGCTAAGCCATCACTCAGGCACCCATTTGCAGAACTGGGATGAGAGCTGCGAAGGAGCCCCCAGCCACAGCTCCTCGTCGCAGACCTGAATGGGTCTCAGGCTGCACATGGCATAAAGCTGGGTCAATGCCAGGCTGACCCCCAGGCCACAGCCCTCAGGCCTGGGGAGAGACAGAGAGGCGGGCTGCGTGGGACTTGAGACGCGTGATGATTGGGATTCGGGAGCCCGAGGTGAGAGGGAGGTGAGGCAGAAGCCACAGGCCAGCTCCTCAGACCGTTATGGGCAGCAGACACCGTCCAGCCCCGCCAAGTGCCTCAGCGAAGGTCCTGTCCTTGTGTGCTCGTTCCCTGATCCGTGGGAATTCTCTCTTTACCTTCCCGGTTCCTCAGTGACAGCCTTACACACAATTAAAAGTTCTCACCAAGTTCTCTCTGTCCCAATACCGGACGCAGTGTGTGGCCTGAGTGGAGCAATCACCTTGCTCAGCAAACCCTAGTTCCTGACCCAGCAGCGGTGAGCACGCCGGGACAGGTGGGCTGGTCGGAGGCCTTCCCTGTGGTTTTTTTAGGCGGAAGCTTGGCTGCAGGAGAGAGGCAGTGGTTTCTCTCTGCTCTCTGTGGGTGAAGTGGGGAGATAGTGAAGGTGGGGGCTGTGTGCGCCAGGAGAAGGCGTGCCTGAGGAGACACAGCAGCGGTGAGCAGGTGGTGGAGGGGTTGGGCAGGTACCAGAAACCCACCGAAAGTACCCCTCCATAGCCCTGGAATCCTGGGTCCATCGGGTGACCTGTGGAGCAGCCCTGAGTCTAAGGCCGGATTGGGTGAGCTCACCTCTGTGTCTTCTAACACATGTCACCTCCTTCCCTCACCCCCTTACCCTCGCTGAGTTGGGTCTCACTTGCACCCCCAAGTCTGCAAAATAACACACTGAGACTGGACTTCTCGCCTCTGGGTTTGTTTCTCCATGACCTGGATTTCTGTGATGCCAGCCCACAGCCCCTGGAACCCTCGCTGATCCTCAGGTCTGTGCCTGGTTACAGGGCCCTTCAGGGTGAGGATGAGTCAGAGCCACAGGGAGCCTTGGCTCTAGAGTGGCACAGGCTACCTGGTCGGATAGACGGTTTCTTCTCATGGCAGGCGGCTGGCACAGGATGGTGGCTGGCATGAAGGATCTCATCGTTGGCTGTGATAAAGACAAAATTCACCAGAGTAAATGTGGAGTAAATTTGGAGATCGAATTGGCTTTATTAAGTCATTCATGAATTGGGCAGCAGCAACTACAGGGCGGGGCAAGGCTAGATTTGCAGTTGTGAGTATGAGAAACACAGTTTATTCTTGTATTATTAGTTATTAACTAGAGGCTTGGTGCATAAAATTCATGCACAGGTAGGGTCCCAAGGCCTGGCCAGCAATCAGGGCCGATCTGTGGGGCAACCGGCGGGTGATCGGGTGTGGGGGGGTGGGTCCCTGCTGGCACCCGCCTTGGCTGGCCTGGGGCCTGTGGGCTGGGGGCAGCTCCTGCATTATGCATCTGCCCCCTGGTGGTCAGTGCGCATCATAGCGACTTTTCATTCCACCAGTTGTTTGGCCGTTTGGTCGATTTGCCTATTAGGCTTTTATTATATAGGACTAGAGGTCTGGTGCATAACATTCATGCACTGGGGAGGGGGGTCCCTCAGCCCGACCTGCACCCTCTTGCAGTCTGGGACCCCTTGGGGGATGTCCAGCAGGCAGACATCCCCCGAGGGGTCCTTAGCGCTGCTGCAGAGGTGGGAGAGGCTCCCGCCACTGCTGCTGCGCTCACCAGCCGTAAGTCTGCCTTCTGGCTGAGCGGTGCTCCCCCTGTGGGAGTGCACTGACCATCAGGGGCAGCACCTGCATTGAGCCTCTGCCCCCTGGTGGTCAGTGTGCATCATAGCGACCGGTCGTTCCGTCATTTGGTCAATTTGCATATTACCTTTTATTATGTAGGATTATGGTTTTATTTTCCACATGAACAACAGTAACCTACTTTTGCCCCATCCTGTGTAAGAGCGCTCTGAGAGGCTCTTCACAATGGAGGGGTTTTATAGGAAGAAAGGTGGGGCAAGGGAGCTATTAACAACAACAAAATCAATCAAAAAAGGATTATTTTTATTTATTTATTTTCATAAAGCTAGAATATATCACCTAAAAATGAGATGCAAAGCAAGGGGGGGAGAGACTGTATTACTAGACTGACTATTCTAATCCTTTTAAATTTTATATTGATTATTTACTTCCAAAATTAGAAAATTTAACTCAGGATTGTTTTTAGACAATGGAGAGGGCCCACAAGACAGATTACCTCACTGATATTGACCAGAAAACTCCAGCCTGATTGATTAAGATTATGTTTCTGGGAGAGGGGGGTCAGGTATTAAATCTGGGTTTGGTAGCATGGTCTTTAGCACAGGTGACACCATTCTGGGCCCGTGGTCTTCTCTTTAACAACCGGTGCAAGGGTTCAATTAGAGCACATGGCCCAGAGCCTCTGGCCAGGCTCCATCTCGAATCAGAGAGACAGCGGGCAGCCCTGAGGGGGAGCCAGTGCATCCAGATGTGAAAGTTCTGTGGGGGGCCCTCTCCCGGGCGGCTGATGCTCACTCTGATAGGCTGTGTGCAGATCAGCCAGCCCTAATCGGTTGATCCTGACTATGACTAGGGCATCCACAGGCACTGCTACCTCCACCCACCGGCTGAGCTGTAGGTTTTGACAGTGGTGCACATTAGGCAGCTCTCACACGCTGAGCTAAGCCACGGTGGCCCTCTGCATGAGGTCAGCAGCGCCCGCTGCGCTCCGTCCCTGGGTCCTGTCCTCTCTGGCGCCTGATAAGAACCGAGTTGCCATGTGCTGGGCACTGACCAGCTGGCAGGCCCCGTGCTGAGCACTTTCCAGCATCTCGTCCTTAATCTTCTCAGCCCTATGAGGCAGCTAATGCTCTTTACACCAACTTTCTTTGCTCTTAGGACAGCTTCAGGTTTACAGGGAACTTGGGAAGGTAATTCAGGGAGTTCCCCCGCTCCCCCTGTTACTGGCATCTTCCATTCGCCTGGTGCTCTCACCACAACTACTGCCTCGATG
The DNA here is from genome assembly GCF_963259705.1 of Myotis daubentonii. Classification (NCBI taxonomy): domain Eukaryota; kingdom Metazoa; phylum Chordata; class Mammalia; order Chiroptera; family Vespertilionidae; genus Myotis; species Myotis daubentonii. The sequence goes on along the minus strand of NC_081840.1, from coordinate 24,904,730 downwards.
CTGACGCGTCATTATTAACAAAAGTCGAGACTTCATGCAGATCCCCTCGGTTTTTACATAACGTCCCTTTCCTGTTCTGGGATCCCATCTAGGATAGCCCATCGCCTTTAGGTTCCTCTTGGCCGTGGTCACTTCCCAGATGGTCCCTGTTTGTGATGACCTTGGCAGTCTTGAGGCGTGCTGGTCAGGAATGTTGTAGAATATCCCTCCGTTGTAATTTGACTGATGATTTGCTTGTGATTAGACCGGTCTTGAGGTGTGTGGGGGAGGAAGACCGCTCAGGTCACGTGCCGTTTTCATCCCAGTCTATCAAGGGTACATATGACCAAGGTATGTGCCACTGTTGATGACCTTGTTCACCTGGCTGAGGGGGTGTTTGTCAGTTACCGCCTCCCCCCGTACCCTCCCCATGGTCCTCCTCGGAAGGAAGTCGCTCTGTACAGCCCACACCTCCTTGAGGGCAATTTATTATGTATAAATTATTTGGAATTCTGCATGGAAGACGTCTCTTCTCGCCCATTTATTTATTTTTCTAATCATTTCTTTATATCAGTATGGACTCAGGATATTTATTTTGTACTTTGGGTTATAAGCTAACACTGCTTTGTCAGTTTTGTTGCTCAAATTTTTCCAGTTTTTGCTGTTGGGAGAGCTTTCTGTTCCCCCCGAGTCCTTGGACAGACTGCCCCCCCATTCCCACCGCCACCGCGGTGGGTTGGGTGTTTTTCGTTTGTGGTGTTTTCAGTACTTTCTCACTTTCTGGCACTACCAGGTGCTCTAGGCTCATTGTGGGTTTGCCCTGTGCCAGGCCCGAGACCAGCCATTCCTCCCAGGAGCCCCGCTTCCTGTTATATCAGCCGATAGTTCTAGAAACCAAGACCTGGCAGGCAGATGTGCTCAGGCAGACAGCATTTTATCGCCACCTTACAGAGAAGGACACTGCAGCCTAAAGAGGCTGGATAATTTGTCCAAAGCCACGTGGCTGCTTTACTTCTCACTCTGTGCTCATTTCATCAGGAAGCCTCGTCTCTCCGCCTCCCTCCACCTCATTATGAACCTCACACTAAGCACAGTGTGTCCCGGCTGCAGGGAGAGACGGGAGACTGTGCCTGCAGCATCCCTGCTGCTGGGAGAGTGGCAGGCGTTGCACCTGCAGGAGCATGGTTATTGTTAGCACCGCTTCATGTTCTCCTGTCCGTGTGTGTCTGTGTGTGTGTGTGTGTGTGTGTGCTTGCAAGGCGTTCCAGGTGCATGCCACCTGCCACCTGGCCCCCCGCTTCCACCTGGGCCGCCATCAGCAACCACCTGCTGAGGATGGGAGGTGGGGCTGACATCTAGAAATTGCCAGAATTCTGAGGCCCAAAATGAAGTGAGACATGAGAGGCTGTGTGGCCTGAGGAAGTGGGAGAATTGTAGGCCCCCAGGTAGGACTTGGGTCTCTGTGTCCTGTACTGTCTGTCTCTGATGGCCGCCCAAGGGGGGCTGCCCAGTCGGGGCAGCTTGGACAATCCACTCCTCAGTGGGCCCCCACATCACAGGATCATCCCCCCCAATTCAATCCAGGCAAGGTGCTCCTCCAGTAATCAGTCCCTTCCATCCAGTGCTCTGACTTCCGACGATTTCAGTGGGAGGGTTCCCAGATAAGTGCTAGATCTGCTCTGGAGGGGGAATTCGATAAAATTGTATTGAGTGAATAAAAGAAAGAATGAATCACTCAGTCAATGAAAAGTTATTAGAATAAAATACTGGCATAGGAAACTGGTGCATATGCAAATACTCTGCTCCTGGCCTCCCAGGCTGCCTGGACATTGAAAATTTAGTCTGACGTCAGCTCAGCTGCAGGGCTCACCGCCCCGGTGGCCTTGGCAGGATGCTGTCAGCTTTGGAAGCGTTGGAGCCTCTGCCCGAGGAGCCCACGGATTGGAACTCCCTGGAGCCAGAAACAGATCTTTTCCTGGGTCCCAGCTTGCCCTGCCTGCTGTCCTCTCCCACTGCTCATTGCATGAGGCGGTTTGAAAGGGAGTGGGGAGGGCTGTCGGCTGCTGCTGCCCAGACCCATCAGACCCCATGGGGGTGTCACATGTAGCTATCCAGCACCTGAAATGTGACCAGTGTGACTGAGAAACTGAATTTTTTAAAATATGTTTTTATTGATTTTAGAGAGAGGGGGGGAAAGGGAGAGGGATAGAGCAGTGGTTGGCAAACTGTGGCTCGCGAGCCACATGCGGCTCTTTGGCCCCTTGAGTGTGACTCTTCCACAAAATACCGACTTCTGCGCATAGGCCATGAAGTTTCAATTGCACTGTACATATGCGCCCGCATGTGGTATTTTGTGGAAGAGCCACATTCAAGGGTCCAAAGAGCCAGCTGTGGCTCACGATCTGCGGTTTGCCGACAACTGGGTAGAGAGATAGAAACATTGATGAGAGAGAAACATCTTCCATCAGCTCCCTCCTGCACGCTCCCTACTGGGGACTGAGCCTGCAATCCAGGCACGTGCCCTGACCTGGAATTGAACCCGTGACCTCTTGGTTCCTAGATCGACACTCAACCACTGAGCCTGAGAAACGGAATGTTTAAGTTCATGTAATTTCAATTCATTTAAATTTAAATGGCCATGAGTGGCTAGAGTCTACAGGACAATGTGGGGCTGGCGGATCTTGTATCAAATGAATTCCACAAATCAGTGAACACAGAAACAATTCCTCGGGTCTTGTTTGAGTCACAGGGCCCTGGGTACAGAGTGAGGGACTCTCATGCAACGTTTGAAACAGGACAAGCAAGCAGTCTTCCTCTCTCCGATGGATAGGTGTGCTGTTCTGTGAGCCTGTTCGTGACCAGTCCATGGGAAATGTGCCACAGAAAGGCATTGACTAGTCCTGAGACTCAAAACTAACAAATTTCAAGACGTTTGCTTTGGGTATTTTTTGTATTGTCAGCTCTCAAAGAACTGGGTTTTCTCCTTTGATCACAGACCAAGTTCCATCTTTTATTCCTCTGTATTTTAAGAGTAAGGGTTCCTCGAGTGCCTACCATGTGCCTTACACCTGTTCCCTGAATCCTCACATCGACTCCCCAGGTTGGGTGTCACTGAGGCCATTTGCACTTGAGGAACCTGAAGCTCGGAGAAGTCAAGTGACCTTGTGGATGCTCAGGTTCCAAATTACGTGTTCCTCGTGTTCTGAGCCTATCGGTAAGAACACGAGAACACGATACCCCAGACGACACCCCAGGGCACTAAACATAGCTTGTCTTGGATTCCAGCTGGTGATCACAGGATGATAAGCCGGAAGCAGACTCAGAGATCCTCTTGTCCAAATACCTACGTGCCAGGTATTTACCTACGTGAGTCTCCAAAGCCAGTGATAACACTTTGCCAGGCACTGACTGGCACCACTGACTAGCACGTTAGCACCAGGGGGACAGGATGGCGCAGTTACTTGTCATCATTTCTGTTGAATCTACCATTTGGTTGCTCTCCAGAGTGGAGTCACAGTCAACTGTGCAACCCAAAATAATTCCCGCGTACTCGTGATCTTTACCTGTATTTTTCTAACCCAGTGAAAGGTCTGTGGTCCCCAGCTGCTATGGTCACCCTTAAAGCCCTTGGGAAAACTCCCGACTACCTCAGACCTACCTAACTCAATTCCTATTCTCTTCCCCCTCGCTCCAGCAGACTTCGCTGACATACTTTCTCAGTAAAATCTTCCCTGCCTCTCTCATCTCTCTCATTCGCTCCTCTCTGCCCATGACACACAAGAAAACTGTTTTGTCTGCATAGGTTCTCTCTTCGGAGGGCTGAAGGCAGAAGAAGGGGAGGGCATCAGCGTTCTGGCTGGCGAGCTAGAGTCACTGGAATGTTCAGGGCTTGGGCACAGCCTGGGAACATTCACATCCCGTCTCATCACCAAATGCAAAGATGGCATGTGGCCAGGGAAACCCGCCAGGCTGGCTGCACCTTGCTGTGGCAGGCAGTTAGCAGCCAACCCGATAGCCATTCCTTCGCCCCCTTGCCTTGCTAATGCCACGCTGGTTAGTTTGAGATAACAAAGGGCCCAGATTCAGGTGATGAATCACGATTAGTCACAGCCAGTCAGGACTCCCCAGCTCCTTTCACAGGCTCCCTGGTTTACCCATCTCCTTTGCTAGTTGGGGTGGCCCTGAGATCTGGTTTGCCCGAGGACGCTGTGGTAGGCAGAAAAACAACCTCTCGAACGGCGGTTCTCAACCTGTGGGTCGCCAACCCTTGGGTTGCGACCCCTTTGGGGGTCGAACGACCCTTTCACAGGGGTCGCCTAAGACCATCCGAAAACACATATATAATTACATATTGTTTTTGTGATTAATCGCTATGCTTTAATTATGCTCAATTTGTAACAATGAAAATACATCCTGCATATCAGATATTTACATGACGATTCATAACAGTAGCAAAATTACAGTTATGAAGTAGCAACAAAAATAATTTTATGGTTGGGGGTCACCACAACATGAGGAACTGTATTAAAGGGTCGCGGCATTAGGAAGGTTGAGAACCACTGCTCTAGAAGGTGTGTACATCCTAATCCTCGCAAACTGAGGATACATTAGGTTACCTGGCAAAGGGGAATCAAGGTTGTGGATGGAATCAAGTTTGCTCATCAGCTGACCTTTAAAGAGGAAGAATATCCTGGATCATCCAGGTGGGCCCAGTGTCATCACAAGGGCCCTTAAATGTGGAAGAAGGAGGCAGAAGAGTCAGCCTTAGTGCGTGCATCACCAGAAAGGCTTGGCCAGGCTTTGCTGGATTTGGAGATGGTAGGGGGCCACAAGCCAAGGAGTGCGGGCAGCCTCCAGAAGCAGGAAAAGGCAAGGAAATCGATTCTCCTCTACAGCCTCTGGAATGTCATCCTTCTGGCAACTTGATTTTAGCCCAGTGACTCCCACTTCAGACTTGTGACCTCCAGAACTAGAAGATAATACATGTGTGTTGTTTTAAGTGACTACGTTTGAGGGAGTTGGTATAGCAGTGATAGGAAACTGATACAGACACACAGGGGAACGTCTGCTGGAGGCTTCTGCAAAAGCTTTTGCTTCTCAGATAAAAGAAACAACATAGCTGGTCCCACCTTGTCCTCCACTCTGCCTGCCTTGAAAACAGACATAAGAGCAGGGGCTGTGGCAGCCCTGTTGTGACTATTAGGCCACAACATGAGGGGGAGAGGTACATGGCCAGGATAGTAGAGAGGAAAGAATGAACCCGGGATCTTCGCTACATTGCTGAGTTACTGAGAGAATCCTCGGACGTGACCTCCCTCGCCCCTTGTATGTGGCACAGCGTGTCCTGAGTGTCGAAGCCCTGTTACCTGGATCGCCTGTTGCTTGCACATCATCAGAGCTCTTACTGTGCAGAACCGAAAAGAAAAAGTGCCACAGTCTGCGCACCTACTGTGTGGAGACACTTTACCTGTCTCACTTATGCGCAGTGGGGACATCAGGTGGTTTAAGCGGAAGAGGGGACAGGAGGTGGGGGATATGGGGCCATAAAGAGCCCATTCACAGCCCCAAGGCTTCAGGAAAACCGAGTGTGACCCCAGCTCTCCACTTCTCCTTAAATAACCTGATTCCTACATTTGGAGTCCGGAGAGGAAGTGGGGCCTCCAACAACTCCCACCCCCGAGGAAGCAGCCAGACTTCCCGTGCGGGTGCTGAAAGGTGCACTCCTGCCACCTGACCACAGCTCGAGGCTGTACATGGAGCTATGGGGGCCCCCCTAACCCCGGGCCTGGGCCCCAGGACACCTACTGCAGGGTCCAATCAAAGGCCTTGTGGGCTCCCTCTGGTTCCCAGGACTGCCAGGAAAGCACTGCAAGGGGCTGACAGTGGAGGCCCCATTGTACTGAGGGTGGCCTGAGGCCCAGTCAGTGGGGCTGGGCGGTCCCCACACACCCGGCTGGTAAGCAGCAGGGCCGAGGCCAAGTGCACGTCTCCCGACTTCCCATTTGAAGCGTGTTCTCAGCAGCCTCAAAGCTGCCTGCAGGGGCCCGTACTCCCGCCGGCTGGGAGGGTCTTGCTCTGGGCTTAGGGCTAGTTAAATGCACACACTTACGTTGCTCCAAAGAAGACAGACACAAAAGAGTAACACTGTGATTCCATGGGTGTGAAGTTCAGATATAGGCAGAGCGAATCGTGCTGTTAGAAGTCAAGGCAGCCCCGCCTCGGCCCTCTCACAGTGCCTCTGTGAGCTGCAGTCAAGCAACGAGTACGCGTACGTGTGAATTGCAGAAAGGCGTGCCCACCGAAGACCTAGGTGGTATCTGAAACACTCCCAACGCTGCCTTCAGTCAGAGAGAGGGTGGGCAGAGGCCCCTAAGCCTTGGGAGGGGGTATACAGTTCCCACTCCCCGTGCCCAGGCCGGAGTCTCAGTGCAGGCCCAGGTCCCATCACGGGGTGCCCATTGGGGCTCCACGGGGTGCTCCACCTGCCTGAACCCTTGAGAGGCAGTGGTGGAGGGACTGCCAACGTCACCCCCATCAGCCGCCCACGCCTCAAGCTGCCAGCAGCCCTGGCCAGAGCGCCACCTCACAGTGTCCAGAGAGTCCTGGTGGCACCTCCTCTCACTCCTGGAGGGAGAAGCAGAAGCCAAGGGAGGAAACGTGACATCATCTTAGGTCACCGCTGGGCGCCACCAGCCCCGGTCCCTAGAGAAGTAGGCTGGCACCGGGTGGCTTCCTGTCTCTCCTGAGACTCACAAAGGGCACGGTCCCAGCCACTGACACAAACAGGTCTCGGCAGGACCTGGGACCTGCCCAGAGACGCTGTCGGGACAGGAAGGACTGGTGAGGACTGGGGCTGAGGAGCAGACACAGGCTCTCTCCACCTGCAGCAGGTACCATGCTGGTCTGGCCACCAGCAGCCAAGGGGCCATGTGAGCCCAAGGAAGACATTTGGAATGGCGTGTGAACTTTTCAAAGATGCCTGAGACCCGTGAGGTGCAGCTCAGTCGACGCTGGGAGGAGCCAGAGGCAAGCTCGGGCAGGAGTGAGTTGCACAGGCCTCCACACTCCCGTCCTCCTCCGGCCAACATTGATTTGCACTTATCCAGAGTGCTCCTCCGAGAGGCACATCCTCCTGACATCCCGAGGCGGGCAGGTGACGCGTGGTGGGCAGGTACTGTCGCAGGCTCCGGAGCTCCACACCCTCTGTCGTCTGCTCTTCCTCCCTGCAACTCCCACCCTGTGCCTCAGCTCACAGTTTCTTGGCTTTCGCCCCAGGAACTCCACTGAAACAGCAGCTTTGTTACCAGAGATCTGAATTGCCTAAGTGCCCCCTTTTCAGCCACCAAATCTCCCTGTTCATTCCCTGCAGAGCTTTGCTACCCAAGTGTGCCAGCGTCCAGGCACCGGCAGCAGGGACCTCAACCAGGAGCAGGTCGGAAATGCAGAATTCAGGCCCATCCCAGACCCACAGAATCAAACTGCACCTTAAGCAAGATGACCAGGGCGCAGGCAGCTCCTTCCTCCGCTTAAAGGAGCGCTGTCCTTTATGTGACGTCACCTCCCAGGCTGAGCAATGGACACAGTTAGAGTCCCGAACCTGGTTTGTTCTCTGTGGTCTTGGGGCTGCCCAGGTGAGGCTCCGGTGGGCAAGGAAGACATGGTTGGAAGAGAAAAGCCAACACACAGAGGGTGACGGGTGTCCCTAAGGCTGGCCGATCAGTCAGGGTTTCTCCGTTACGAGCAGCCTAGTTCCTTCTGTCCAAAGAGAATTTATTGGAGGGAGATCAGATTTTGACAGAATTAACAGAAGTCGGAAGAGCCAGGAGATGGGTGGGAATCTGGGCCATTTCAAGGCCAAATGAGCGGGATAGACAATAAAATGGTCTTATGGTGGAACAGTTGCTCAGGGAGAATCCTGGAACCATGGGAATCCTACCCTTCTGTCTTTTTTGTTATATTCTGTTCCCGATTCAGGTTCCAGGGTGGCTCGTAGACTGGCCCAGCTGGAGGCACAGGCCTGCTCCTTCGTGAGGGATGGGTCCTACCAGACCATAGCTACTGTATCTACCCGGAGGCTGAGACTCCATAGGAAACCTGGGCGCTGCTGGGGAGAAGGCAGGCATAGAAGGCCACACCAGCCAGTACCACCACTCCCCACTGTCGGATTACGGAGCCAATCAGAGGTCCGGAGCCAAATGCAGCCTCCACAGAGCTGATGGTTCTCCTTCCCTTCCCCCAGAGAAGCCAAGTTTGGCAGGGCTTGCCTTGTCTGTAAATGCCATTGGATTATCAAATCTCTGCATGTTCTACTTCCGAGCATCCTAGAGGACATCTTAGCTCGGCCCCCATAACAACCTATTATAGACTGGCCGGCTGGCGTACACACCACAGACATTGACTTCTCACAGTTCTGGAGGCTGGGAAGGCCAAGACCTAGGGGCCAGCAGACTTGGCTGCTGGTGAGAGCCTGCTTCCGGCATGCAGATGGCCGCTTGCTGTGTCCTCACGTGGCAGAGAGAGAGGAAGCGTTGGCCTCCCTTCTCATAAGGACACTAAGTTCATCACGGGGGCTTCACCTTCATGATGTCATCTAAACCTACGCACATCCCAAAGGCCCCATATCGCAATGCCCTCACATCAGGGGTTAGGGCTTCCACACATGGGTTTGGGTGGGGCCCATTCAATCCATAACAGAAGATGTCAGTCATCTTTTGCATCCACAAGCTTCAGAGAATAGAGTTTGGGGCTGTCTGTGCCTATGCGATTTGGTGGAGTAACTGCTGCCATCCAAGGGAGGGAAAGTGAAGCCTGGAGTACCTGGTGCTAATGCTGATGCAGTGGTTCTCAACCTTCTGGCCCTTTAAATACAGTTCCTCACGTTGTGACCCAACCATAAAATTATTTTCGTTCGCTACTTCATAACTGTCATGTTGCTACTGTTATGAATCGTCATGTAAATATCTGATATGCAGGATGGTCTTAGGCGACCCCTGTGAAAGGGTCGTTCGACCGTCAAAGGGGTCGCGACCCACAGGTTGAGAACCGCTGTGCAGCAGCTGATGGCTGGATACTCAGGTGGACACTGGCATTGAAGCACTGTGCCTTTAAGAGAGATGAAGCCACATCTCTGGGGGTGGAGCCTGGCCCAAAGAGCCAGGTGCTTGGAAGTTGCCAGGGCCTGCCTTTGTGGAGACCAGGTCTCTGCGGTTCTGGTTTGCAGCCTGGCACCGCTCCGGCCCTGCTCCCTACTTCCCTCTGCCACACGACTCAGCTTTGGCACCGGTGAGCATCCCTCCCACCCACACACCCACCAGTTCTGAGCGGGCTCTGCAAGCCCAGCGTTGACAGCTAACATTTGCAAACTCTTCTTCTTTTCAAGTTCAGGCTCTTCTCTGGTTAAGAAAAGCTTCTCCACATTTTCCCTTCCCTACCTGTTGGCCTGTACTGGGGGGAGCAGCTGAACGTAAGGAGGAAGCCTGGTTTTCTGGGGTGAAGATGAGGCCACCCAGTTTGCTGGCTGAGCAAGTGCTCTGAAGTGTGTGCCTGTGTGTGCTCGTGCAAGCGTGCGTGCGCGTTGGAGCTGGAATCGATGACATTCTGGAGGATCAGGTCTCCTGTGTCTCCAATAGTGGGCCTACCCACTATTTCAGGTGCACACAGTAGGTACTCAACAACAACTGGCAAGGATGAAGAAACAGTAATGGAAGGAGGGCTGGCCTGGGAACTTAAGCCGGTTGGGCTGTGTTTCCAACTCCACCTGGAGCTTTTTCAGAAGCCTTTTAGCCGCCCCAGGTGTCCATTTCTCTAAGAGAGGCCAACAGCTCCATCCTCCCCCCTGGCAGTCGTTGAAAGGCCAATTAAATGATTGATGAGACATTGGCTTCCAAGGACCACAGAGCAGAGCCAGGTGGGTGGAAGTTACAAGGAGGCAGATTTCAGATCAAAATCAGGAAGGGGGTTCCATTAACCAAAGTCCCTTCAGAGCCTCCTAACCAGCGGGAGCCCTCTGTTCTGGGAGCTAAAGCCAGACAGGCTGGTCCTTCGACAGTATCCCCAGGGAGAGGGACTACCCTGGACCAAAGGCCCCTCTGGAACGAGAGGGTGAGGGTCCCCGTCTTGGTGGCTGTCTCCGTGAGGCTGTAGGGGTGCTGGCCTTTCTGCACTTTGTCCAGAAGCCCGGCCAGATCCAGGGACGGACGCGGGTACTGACAGCTTGAGCTCTGGGGTCACACAGGGCCCTGCATTCCAGGAGCCCACTTTGGGTCTGGAGTGGGGTGTGTGTGTATGGGGGGGGGGGGGGGGGGACAAGGGCTGGAGCTGAAAGAGGCCGTTCAGGAAACTGAGCACAAGGACAACTTCTGTGGCTCCGGGGAGGAGGCGAGGCTTGGAGTGGGGGGACTCCGCTCAACCCCCTACTTGGAACCTAACCCCCTCTGGTGCCCTGAGGACTAGACATACTGGGAACATCTGATACACCCCAGCGGCTGATATGTGGGTGAGGGACTCCGCGGAGGGAGGCGGGGCCTGCGTGGAGGAGGAGGAGCCGAGAGGGGATTGCTGGTAGCAGAGGCTTGGCTACCTCAGGCGGGCAGCATGGAGGGTAGAGACCAGGGCTACTGGAGAGGCCGCTTTTCAGTTGGGGAGAATCAGAGGAGAACACGTGTTTGGTTTAGTTGCTTTTCACGTGGGACAGACAGGAACGTGTTTATAGACTGAGGAGGAGAGCTCACAGAAAAGCCACAGCTGAACAATTAGGAGAAAGGGGTTAATTAATGGATCAAAGACACAAGGTGGGCGGGCAGAGGGATTTTCCTTAACCAGGAGGTGGGAGGGGAAGGCGGGAAGGAGGTGGAAGCCTTGATCCCATCCTTGAAATGGAAGGGGAAGGTCCCCCAGCACCCCCCCTCCCCCCACACACACACCTTGCAGGTGAGGAAGGGGAGGGGGGTCTGAGCGGCTGTGGTGGGGGTGGGGGAGATACCTCGCAGGGCTGGGGGTCCTCCAGGGATAAAGATGTGCCTGTCACCACAGCCAGTTGCGAGCCTCAGGGGGGAATAGAGAGAGGGGGCAACTGGAGAAATAGCCCGAGGATCCCCAGATGGGCCTGGTGAGTGTGGACCTTTACTACCCCGGAGAGGGCCCGGTGTAAAACCCGGGAGGCCCAGTCCTGGCTCCGTTCCGGCCCTGTAATGACCGAGGCTGGGGAAACCCGCTGTTTGGGATTTCCACTGTTTGGTGGGCGGGGCCTGTGGGAACTCATTCACTTGGTTAGGGGTGGAAGAAGGTCAGGAAAGCTGGCTTGAGAGGCACTGGTGCTCTGGGGGAAAGCAGAGTGTTCTTAATGGCACCACCCACTGCCTGGGGGAGCAGGACTAGGGGCAAAGCAGAAATTCCCGAGGCCCATCCGTCTGTTTCCTTGGGACCGGTGTCCAGTGGAAAAGATGAGGGACTGTGCACAGGGCCCGGGAGCCCAGCCTGGCTCAGCCTCGGAAAGCTGGGGGACTTCGCCTAGGTCATTGACTCAGTTTCCCCTTCTTCTTCAGGTATATTTCTGGCCAGTTGGGGTGGGGGAAGCTCCACGTTGTCTATCGAGGGAGCAGATCTGTGGGAGCCAGATCTTCCCAATCAGGAGAGCAGGGTGAGGTTTTCATGTCCTCTCCCCACGCCACCAATAAAACACAAGTGCCCCGCAGTGAGTCTGGTCTCCCAGCCACCATCACAGCCTCCTGCCTGCCCCTGTCACATGCTCCGGTCCCTGCCCCAGCTTCTGTTGCTGCTGTTCTCAGCCGGGCTCCCCAGGCAGCTCGGTGGCCGCGCAGCACAGGCTGTGCTCAGCGATGTGGTGCTGCACCCGGCTCAGAACCAGAGCAGCCCCGGCTCACTGGCTGCAGGCAGCTTGTTCTCTGCCCCTACAGGGACCTGGGATTGATTTAGCCTGTTTCCTTGGCGGCCTGGCTGCAGTGGCAGCATCTGCTTCCCCACGGGGCGTAGTGAGTCACGGCCGCCCACGCTAAGCCTTGGCACAGCACAGCCCTGCTGGGACCAGGGATAATGAGTCCGCAGGAAGATGGAAGGTGCTTTGCACTGCCTGGTGGCATCCCGTCCTGCGTCTCAGGCCTGGTACAGAGAGTGCCCTGGGCAGAGGGCCCTGGGCTGGGCTTACCCACCCGGAAACCTGGCAGCATCTGCCTAGGGGCGCTGTTAGATCGGCCTCGGTGACCTCAGAGTGCCTCCTCTTGGCTGCTGCCAGCAGCGGCAAGGCCTTATGAGGGAGGACTGCAGATTCCCAACTACAAGTCAGTGCTGGTCACTACCCCGTGATCGGCTCTCAAACTCGTCTTTCCCCAACCACCTCTGCACCCATATTGGCCCCAGGTTCCTTCTGGCTTTCATCCCAGGACCCTCCTCTGTGACACCCCTCAGCCCTCCCCTCCGGACAGCAGCCCTCAAATTGGGTTTTTCCCAGACCGTCCCCTCCCTGAAACTGACTTTGCTCCATCCTTTTCCCACTTCTGACCCGGGTAATCTGGGGGGCGGGAGGGGAGAGTCCATCCTGTATCCTTAATGGCTGAGAGCAGGTCATAGTGCTCATCTCCGTGGCATGGCATTTAACCTTGACTTCCAGAGGCAGGGCCTGTCGAAGCAATGCTTTCTCACAATATAGTCCCTGAACCCCGAAGCACCCAGGAGCTTGTTAGGAATGCATGTTCTCAGGCCCCGCCCCAGACACACTGCAGAGTCACAGACTCTGGGGTGAGGGCTGGCAGTCTGTGTTTGAGCAAGCCCCCCAGGTGATCTGGGAACCCCTGGTCTAAGGAAACGGACCTGTCCCCGTGTAGTTCGGACCCCGTGGGGAAGGGAGCGCGTGGTCCATACATACCTCTGTCTGCACACAGCACAGCTGCAATGTCTGTTTTGAGTGAGCCACGCTGGGGGCTCGGGTAGGCAGTGACCCTGATCCCCTGGGGGCTGAGAGCTTGTCTGATCACGCCCTTTCTCTGGGTTGGTTGCATCACAGGGAAAGGAGCTGCTGTGGTTTCTGTCCTAGCGGAAAGGACAGCATTACCTCACCAGAGGGGCCTCGAGGGTAAAAGGAAACCCACCCACAGGAAAGGAACAATCCAGCCATTGTGGAAGGGCCCAGGGCCCAGGGGTACAATTCCCTAAGAGCTGCGGCATTTCAGCGGAGGGAAAAGGCGCTGATAAACCTTATGAATCAGTTATGATTACTACTTGCTCTTTTTTACTGATCACCTCTGTGGGGGCTGGATAAATGGCCCCGTGGTCCATCCTCAAAGAGTTTACAGGAGGGTGAGAGCATGCGTCAGACTAGATTAGGCCTGGCAGGCAGCAAACCACCCCCAAAGCCGCAGTGGCTTAACATCACAAAGGCTTATCTCGCAAATGCTCCATATCCAGTGAGGGTCTGCTCTGCTCCACAGAATCAAGTCACTCAGGGGCTCGGTGATAGGGAATCCACATCTTGTACAGCCTGGGTCTGCAGCAGGAGAAGAAATAGCTGGGGTCAGACCCCCCAATACCCCCCCCCCCCACCTCCCAGGGTGAATCCCATCACGTTGCTGACATTTCACTGGGCAGAATGAGTCATACGGCCTGCCTGACTTTAAGGGGCCAAGAAGTGTATGCAGAAAGGACAAAAAAAATAGGACATTACAAAAACATTACCACACTGAGAAAGGCCACTCATTTATTTATTCACTTACTCCTTAATAATCTTTCCAGAATGCTTACCACACTGCAGGCACTGGGCCAGGCCCTGGGGAGAAGGAATTACCAGGGCAGCTGCCCTTGCACAATCCAGGGAGCATGGTATTGGGTAGGAAGAGCACCCCCTGGAGTTGTGCGGTGCAGGAGTCCTGCTTTTATTTTTCTTGTAGATGTTATGTTTTATATTATTATCTACCTTCCACACCAGAGAGAAAACTCAGTTACTGCAGAGCCAAGTAGGATCGGCCAATACTTGTCAAGTGAATGATTGAAAATGAATAATTATTGACCATGTTTCCCACCAGCCCCTGCCTTCATGGAGTTTATAATCTGCTGGGTCAGAGTTGTGTAAACAACCAACTGATAATTTTTTAAAAATGTCATGTCAGATAGAGTGAAATATGTGCCAAGTGAAAATCCAGGCCTTGTAGTGTGGGAGCACAGAGAAACAAGGGTCGTGTTGACCACGGCTGGGGTAGGGGAAGCTGCCCTTGTTCTATAAGTGAGAAGACTGAGGTCCAAAGAGGTTAGTGAGCCTGTCTGACAGGCTGAGTGGCAAAGTGGTGGAGGGACCTGCCATTTCTCTTGGTTTGGTGTGTTTTTCTACACTAATAACTAACATGCCTTTATATGTATGGAACAGCTTACCGTGTCCCACAGCTTTTGTGTGTAACTACAGCTTCTCTTGAACCCTTAAAAGCCCGCGGGCCCCCAGCCTCGGGGTCTGGTTAGCCTTCCGGTGTTTTGTTCACCGCTGGTAGGAGATGTGGGAGGTGTTTGGTTGTGAGGCTGGGACATCCAGTCCTCCCTGCCCCGCAGCAAACACCTCCCCAGGAGGCAGCCTTCCAGAAGGGCCCCTGCAGAGGGGGTGGGAAGGCTCATCCCAGCAGTGCTGGGCAGAGGCAGAGGGTGCCTGACCCTCCCCTGCGAGCAGTAACGGGCTCATTCTTTTCAGTTGAGCTTGCAAGTGAAAACAATGACATAAGTTCCCATCTGGCTTCCAAAGCACCTTTGAAACCGTTCCATCACAAGTCCTTCACTTTACGGGCGCTCTAAAGACAGGGCAAAGTTGGAGTTCATCATCTGGAACCTCCCTCATTCAGGCTCTGTCATCTGTGTCCTTCCTCCCTGTCAGCTGCCTCTGTCTGGCCTCTCTCTTCTCCCCTCCCTCCCCTGCCTTCCTTCCTTCCCTTCTGGGAACCTCTCCCCATCTGGGGCCCAGCTACGGCTCCATTCAACCGAACAACCGCTTCCTGAATGCCCACTTTAGACAAGGCCCGGGCTTGGTGTTGGAGATTCCGGGGTGTGCAGGACACAGCTGAACCTCAAGGGGCTTGCTCTAAGATGGGGATGGCCCAGGCCTGGCACCTTCCCAAGATGCCTGCTTTCCACCTGTTCCACCTTCGACCCCTCCCCTCCCAAGCACGTGTCTTGCTCAGAGTCTGCTGTGTGCCTAGCAATGAGCTAAGGCATTCCTTCCTGCAAGTTTTCACAGCGGGGATTCTATGCCCATTTTCTAGACAAATAAATGAAGGCTTAAGAGGCCATGTAAATTATCAAAATTCACAGCTAAGGAAAGGCCCCGCCGGGACCCCTCAGATCGCCTGCCTTCCAGACCCATCTTCCTCACTACCTCCCCCCAAACTTGGCAGTTGACTGCCTACACAAACAAACAAACAAATGTTTAGGCTGTAGCACTATTTCTACCACCACCTTTTTTTTGAGACTTTCTTAGAGTCCAGTGATTCTTTCTAAAGACCAGGCACGTGGAGATCATCGTTTCCTCATATTCTTGGGGTTTAAAAAACTGGATGTTTTGATCATTTCTTTACCCCCGAGATGGTAGGAGAAATCTTTCCTGAAACCACTGTGCTAGCGTTCTGGTTTGACACCTGGGCAGTGGCTGTGTCTCGGGCGTCGTCCCGGGCATCCTGAAACCCCATGGATGCACAGCTGTCTCTCCATGTGCTCGGAGAGGATTTCAATGGTCTGAGAAGTGAGTCTCGCTGCCCTCTTTCACCCTGCGGTCCCCGGAAGGGTAGGCAGTGGCGGAGGCCACCGTGGAGGTTTCCGAGGGTCACATCCAGGAAAATGGACAGCACTGGACGCCTCTGGTTGCCCTGTGATTTGATGTTGGGTGAGGGTTCCAGGCATTTTGTAAACTGGCTAAATACTGTTTACAGCTGGATCCACAGTAAATGTTATTCTGATGTTTGAAACTGTCAAGTCCTGATTTTTCTTCGTATTTCACCTCACGCACACCGGCAGCTCAAATTCCCTATGCCAGGAGTACGGAGAGAAGAGAAGGAAAACTCTAACAACTCCCCGATCGGCTTTTGGGGTCACCCAGCTCTCCCAGACAATCTGGGGCTGACTGCCCGCCTCCAGACTGCCTCAGTCTCTAGTCATTCACGCGTCCATCCACGCTCAGCCAAGCCTTCCCACGGAGCGTGGCCTTGAAGGCAGCCTGGTGGGGTGCTCATCACGGCTGGGTTAACTGCCCCAGGAAGGGGCAGACGTGGGGCTTAAACCATGGCAGTGGGAGTCCAGGGAAAGGCAGGGAGTCGTGTTCCCAGCAGGGAAGTCTCCCAGCGGATAGTGGAGCTGGGGACGTGGGTCAGCTTCAGGGTGAAGACCCCGGTCCCCCTGGAGTCCAGTTCCAGACAGACTGTTATGGGGCAGGTTCCACGAGTGGGGCCTGTGAGGTGCAGGGGAGAACGATGCCAGTTTCAACCTTCCAGGGAGGGGTCAGTCATTTCACCCACAGCTCCTTTACAGGATTGAGGCTCAACATCTGCGTCATAGTAGTAACAACAGCACGCCCGTGCTGAGCAGCAGGAAACGAAATTGAGCTGCTGGAATCCCTGCAGCCCAAGTCAGGCACACTGTCCAGTTCCTCCCACCCCCGGTTACTGTTCCCTCCGCGCAGTTACCTTCCCCACACAGCCATGGCTACTACAGAGTCATCAGCTATATTTTGTTCGGCATAACCTTTGCCTGTGGCCCCAGCGGACTGGTCCTGGGGTGACATCTGACCGAAGACAGGCTGAGCGGGCCCTTCCCAGAGATGTTTAAACTTGGGACCCAGGTCACTGAGGCAGCTCGTCTACGGCGATGCTAGCTGCCCCTGCCAATGCTCAGCACCTCTCGTCCTTGCTGTCCGTTCTGACCGAACATGATGCGTCGCCTTTAATGGGGTCTCCCACGGTGTATCGACTGGCAGGTTCTCCAAACAGGGAATGTGCCCTCGATCACTGCAGTTGCTGCCCCCTTCTGTGAAACGCCTGAAGGTAAGAATGATTTACTCGTTTCCTTCACGGCGTTTCACACGGCGTCTTTCAGAGCAGCCGAAAGACCCCGACCTCATTTGGAAGCAGAAGGATTCCTTCCAGCACTGGGCTCCCTCCCAGCCTCCAGGGTCTGTCCCAGAATTCAGGCCTCTGAGTGGCCCTTTTTATACCAGCGCCTGAGCCAAACCTTAGCTAGTTTCGGTTTAACTCCTCAGGATATAGAAGTTAGGTGAACTTAGAGGAAGGTGACTTTTTATTTCCTTAACAGCTTTATTGAGATAAAAAGCTGCATCTAGATGATACGTATACAATTTGATGAGTTGGGATATATGCAAACGCCCACTATACCATCAACATAATAGACATACCAAACCCCTCTCCCAGTTTCCCTGTGTCTCTTTTTTGTTTTGTTTGTTTCGTGGTAAGAACACTCCATGGGTGATGGACACGCAGGGTGGGGAGAAGTCCCGGGCTCCCCCATCGCCTCTCCAGGTCACGAGTGGTTCCAACTGTGTCCCTCGTTAGAATCGTTAGAATAGGTGGGACTGCGGAGGTCATGGTGGTTCCGGCCCGCCCGGTGCCCATTCCAGCCTCTTCTGGCAACAGCACCCTAATTCTCCTCTGGGGACCACCTTCCCCCTCTCAGTCCTGCTCTAGGAGTGGACATGTGCCCCTGTCTGGCCAATCAGTGAGTTCCATCTTCCTGGCCACTGGGTTGATGTAAAAGGAGGGTATGTGACCCAAGCCTGACGCGTTAGCCCAGGGCAGATGCTGGGATAGGGGAAGGAGGCCCCCTTTCCCACGGGGGAAGTTCAGGGATTTGAGGTGGGAGTGGGGGAGGTTCCGGCCACTGTGTGTGCAGCTGGTGAGGTTAGAACCAACACAGGGGAGTTCAAAGGGAACCATTTATTCAACCAAGAAACTCCCTATTCTTAAACCAGCCACATGAATACAAGTGCTAATGGTCCCGCCAATTAGAAAGGGGAAAGAGCGGGTGCAGCTCTGCCACTGAGCCTGGTACTGTGGTGCCAACCGGGCCGGGGTCCACTTCTGTGCCATTGTCACCTTCTCCCCGGAGAGTTTCACACACAGGCAATCCCTGCAAATCCCCAAACGGGAGGGCACTGGCTCCCCCCACCCCCCCACTTCCGCCTCCTTGCATCACTGCCTCTGACGGGGAGGGGCGGGTTTCCCGTGAGTGCACTTAAATACCTTCAGAGTCATTTTTAGACTTTGTATTTTATAGACAAGAAAACAACTGAAATTAGAAGATATTTGAAGTGGCTCTTCATCAAGCCCAGAGGGATCTCTGCTGTTGCTATATTTAAAAGCCCAGCGCCTAGCTGGCGTGGCTCAGTGGTTGACCATCAACCTATGAACCAGGAGATCATAGTTCGATTCCAGGTCAGGGCACATGCTAGGGTTGCGGGCCTGATTCCCAGTGGGGGGGGTGGGGGGCGAGGGGAGTGGGTGGGCATGCAGGAGGCAGCCAATCAATGATTCTCTCTCATCATTGATGTGTGTGTGTGGTTTTTAAAAATATTTTATTGATTTTTTACAGAGAGGAAGGGAGAGGGATAGAGAGTTAGAAACATCAATGAGAGAGAAACATGGATCAGCTGCCTCCTACACACCCCCAACTGGGGATGTGCCCACAACCAAGGTACATGCCTTTGACCAAATCGAACCTGGGACCCTTGAGTCCGCAGGCCGACGCTCTATCCACTGAGCCAAACCGGTTAGGGCTCATCATTGATGTTTTTATCTCTCTCTGCCTCTCCCTTCTTCTCTGAAATCAATAAAAACATATTTTTAGGAAAAAAGCCCAGCAGCAGGTTGTTGGGCTTCTGTCTGTGATGTAAGGAATGCGATGGTAAGTTTTGGAAGCCCCAACGCTGGTTGGGAAGGAGGAAAACAGTGGCCTCACAAGGGTATGTGCCCTGGAGATGGTTAGTGGAGGTTGGGGAGAAGATCATATAGTTTTCTGTGTCAAAGAGTGTTAAAATAATAAGGTGTGCACAGATTTGCATTACCATGTAAATTCCCAAAGGAAACTACAAAAAAAAAGAAGTTGTATATTAATATATAAGCAAAACGTAATCAACAGCCCCCACGTTACCACACCTAGTTCTGCTTCTTCTAGAATTTTTGCAGAACAGCAGACCCATTGAGAGGACTCTGCCTTACCCCCACCCTCATGCCTCAAGCAAGTCAGATGTTTGCTTTTAGCCAAGAAGGAGGAGGGGTGGGGGCAAAGACTAGGCGGAATGCTAACCATGGCTAACCCAAGTCAGATTGCCAGGCTGGCCATTGACCAGGGTTCTGTTTCACACTCTGGGACAACATCATCTAAAAGCTGGGTCTGTGCGCCCTGCTCTGAAGGTTGAAGTTCTGGCTCAAGACTTATTCACTCCCCCTTCAATGCTATTACCTATTCATTCCTGTGCAGAGGAGGTGATGTGGTACAGACAACAACAAGATCTGGAGACTGACCCTTATTTAGTCAGAACTGAAAGAGGTTCATTAATTTCTCTCAACCTCAGTGTCCTCATACTAAAAAGAAGAGATAATTCCAGTTGGTTTGTCAGGTCTTTTTTGGAGATTTGGAAATGGTATACCTGGCGCAATTCTTGGAAACTACTACCCCCTTAAGGAAGGGTTACTACTGCTACAGCTATTATCCCTGCCTGTAGGTATGTATGACTGATGTAGGCATTGAGTGTGAGGGCAGATTGGATCTGTAGTGGTGATAGCAATTACAGTGCCTGACACAGAGGAGGCGCTCGATCACTGAATAAGTGTTGAGAGTCTGGAATTTGAGCCAGGGCAGCAGCCACCAGGAAATGAGTCTACATGCAGTTACCTGCTCTGTTTCCTGGGTCAGTGGCTCTCATTTGTGTGTGTGTGTTTGGGACATCGGAAGAGACTGACATATTCAGACAATTATGCATCCGCCGTGATTGCAACTCAATCCTTACTTCTGAAGAACAATGCTCCCCAATATCTATAAAAGCAACCCCTGTGGTTCTATCCTTGATTAGGATGCCCCCTCATGACACTGAACTCAGGTTCAGCTTCCTGCTGCTTCAAGAGCCAATACTTGAGAGACAGGTGCTGGTGTAAGGAAAGACAGTTTATTCAAGTGCCAGCAGCCTGAAAAGAGAGCAGACCGCCGTCCCATGGACCATCTTAATGTCTCAGTGCAGGCAGGGGTTTTACTCAGGAAGAAGAGGGACAGAGAACAAGGAAATCAGGGGGAGGGGATTGAAAGTTCTCTACATGTAAGCCAGACAATCCATTCTGATGATTATCTTGAAACTGGCCAAACAGAGGTCCAGTTTTATGGTTGAGTGTCAGCAAGTCTCCCAGAGCCAGAATGTCTGGTAGCTGGAATCAGCCTCCTTCCCCAAAGCTACCGGTAGTTCCTGGAACTATTACACAAGTATGCTAGGTATCCACGGGCTGCAAATTAGTTAAAAATTCATCTTTTACAAAAACACTTCTAACAAAAACAGTATTTAAAGAATTGAGGGGTGGGTTACACTCGCACTGTGGTTCAGTGGGTAGAATGTTTACTGCTCTGACCTCCCCCACCACTAACATACACCAGAAGAATTCTCACGTGTCCAATTAATCACCATATTTCTTGGCCCCTGATTGGACGACACACCTTTCACCTTTCACAGTGCCCCAGGTTGCAGCGTGGCGCCTTGGCCAGCAGGTCTCACTCAGGCGGACACATCAACATTGCCCTTGGAATCCCAGGATTTGACTTTACAGTTTCTACTTGTCAGCAATCCCAAAGGTCCTTAACATGTAGTCATTTGTAATTTTAAGATGTTGATTTAAAAAAATCAGTTTATTACATAAGTAATACACAAGTATCAGGTATTGCCAGGTGCTCATGCAATAGAGAAATATACAGAAGGAAAGACGCCTTCCTTTATGTGTATCAGTCAGGGTTGGCCATGTTACACTAGAGCAGTGGTTCTCAACCTTCCTAATGCCGCGGCCCTTTAACACAGTTCTTCATGTC
The DNA here is from genome assembly GCF_963259705.1 of Myotis daubentonii. NCBI lineage: Eukaryota > Metazoa > Chordata > Mammalia > Chiroptera > Vespertilionidae > Myotis > Myotis daubentonii. The sequence goes on along the minus strand of NC_081840.1, from coordinate 24,883,697 downwards.
GTGGTGACCCCCAACCATAAAATTATTTTCTTTGCTACATCATAACTGTAATTTTGCTACTGTTATGAATCGTCATGTAAATATCTGATATGCAGGATGTATTTTCATTGTTAGAAATTGAACATAATTAAAGCATAGTGATTAATCACAAAAACAATATGTAATTATATATGTGTTTTCCCATGGTCTTAGTGACCCCTGTGAAAGGGTTGTTCGACCCCCAAGAGGGTCGCGACCCACAGGTTGAGAACTGCTGCACTAGAGCAATCCCCTCTTCCCCCCGCCAAATCTCAGTAGCTTATAGCAACAAATGTTTATTTCTTGTTCAGACTACATGTTTTTCACAAGTCAGCTACAGCCCTGCTTCTTGCCTTTTTTACTCCAGAACCAAAGCTGATGGGAAAACCTACCTTCTCTCTGGAGCATTGTCATCTCATGGGAGAAAGAACGAGACAAATCAAATGATGTCCTGACTTCTAAAACTTTGCACAAAAGTGACCAATGTCACTTTTTTGGTGAGAACAAGTCATGTGATCACTCCTGAGGACAGCAGCATGGGAACACATCCTCATGCAGAGAGGAGTGCTGCAGGGGAGAGACTGGAACGTTTGGTGAGCGAGAATCCATCTGCACGGCCTCCTCTCAGACAGCTTCTCCCCCAAGGTAACTGTTCAGTCTCCATCCTGATGTATTTGCCCAAGGTCATAGGTATCCCATAGTTATTATTTATTCATAATATATATACATACACATAAATATGAAATACTGTACATACTGTTCTGCAACTTGCTCTGTTCACTTAATATGCTTTGAAGACCTTTCCATATCAGTACTTATAGCTCCCCCCCCCCACTCTTTCTAACAACTATATGGCATTTCATGCCATAATATATTTTGATTCTTGGTGCACTTTTAGGTCTTTTCAATAATTTTAGCTATTACAAATGATGCCATGATATTTATCCTTACATGCATATAACTTTGTATACATGTGTGTTTCTGAAAAATAGGTTTCTAAAAGTAAGTTAAAGTAGAGCATGTGTACATTTTAATTTTTAATAGATACTGCCAATGTGCCTTCAAAAATGCACACAGCCATCAGCAATGGAAAAGTTGCCTGATTTCCCAAATCTTCAACAACTCTTAATATTCTTTCAAAAAGTATTTTCATTGATTTCAGAGAGGAAGAAAGAGGGAGAGAGAGATAGAAACATCAATGATGAGAGAGAATCATTGATCGGCTGCCTCCTGCTTGTCCCATTCTGGGCATCAAGCCTGAAACCCAGCCATGTGCCCTGACCAGGAATTGAACCGTGACCTCCTGGTTCATAGGCTGACGCTCAACCATTGAGCCACACTGGCTGGGCTATCTGATGAATTTTTAAAATAATGGTCCATTGTTTTAATGTATTCGGTGCATTTTCTTGTTTATTACTGAGTCTGGGTATTTGTATTTATTGGCCAATTTCACAATTAGCCTTTTGTGAATTGTTTCCGTCCTTCCCCCATTCTCTAGTGATTGTTTTCCTTTTCACATTTGAATGAGCTATTTTATATATATATTTTCAATATTAGTCTTTTGTCTGTACTACTGGTTGTGAATACAAGCATCTTTCTTTTACCATCAGGAACCTTTAAAAAACCAGACACCTAGTGCAAATGTGAGCCAGCAGCCTCTCCCTGTCAATCCATCACTACCAACCAATTTCTGAAAACACAGAAAAGTTTGTATAGCAAATCCCTTAGCATGTCAGATGCATGACACATTGCTTCCTGATGACCGAACAGCGAATACGATTTCCAACAGGCATTTAGTTGTACGTGTGCAGCCACACAGCCTCTCTGAGCATCGTCAGCATCTAGTCACATCACGGTGTTGACATCCTGTGCTTTTCAAAACATCAGCACGTAACCCTGGCATTCCTCCATTACATTTGGAAAGTAACTGGAGATCTCCTTCCCCTCATGCACATACTACTTTTTAAAATTGTTACATTGGGTTTGGGGGATGCACAAATACATTTTTTCTGGGTAAACCTCGGCCTAAAACATGTGTTGGAGAGCGATGTATGCTCTACGAAGTCCGAGTGTTAGAGGGAAGAGGAGCCCCCTGAGAAAAGACTGCCTGGGAGGCAGCTGGTGAGATGCACTCTGTTTGCTGCCCGTCTGGCCATTTTGTTTGTTTGTCCCTCCCTCCCCCAGCTTTACTGAGATACTGTTGACATATAACATTGTGCCAGTTTTAAGATGTACATTGTGATGGTTTGATATATGTATATATCACAAAATGATCATTAGAGTAAGGGTGATTAGCATGCCCACCACCTCAGATAATTATCTGTGTGTGTGTGTGTGTGTGTGTGTGTGTGTGTGTGTGTGTCTGTGCAGGACATTTAAGATCTACTCTCTTAGTCACTTTCAAGTATACAATACAGTATTGTTAACTATAGTCACCTGCAGTGCGTTAGATTCCCCAGAACTTACTCCTCTAAAACTGGAGGTTTGTATCTATTGACCAGTATCTCCCCACCTCCCCCACCCTGGTCTCTGGCAACCACCATTCTATTGTCTGTTTCTGAATTAGACTTTCTGAGATTCCGCATATGAAGTGTGACATACAATATTTGTCTTTCTCTGTCTGACTTATTTCACTATCTCAGTATTATTTCTAAACAGTTCATACATATATATTTTAAAGGTGTTCATTTTGTGTTTACTTCTTTAATCATCATGGGAATTAATTAGGGGGCAAGGTGTGAGGTGGGCTAGAGGGAGTGTAACTTATCTGTGTTCCTAACAGGTAGCATTTTAATCCAGTACCATTTATTGACTATATCCTCCTTTCTCTAATCGGTTTGCAATGCACCACATATTAAATTCTCAGTGTTTTAAAAACATGTGTCTGTATCTCAAGGCATGGCATTTTATGGCGGAGCTAGTGTATGGGAGCGCACATTTCAGGGACCACGAGATGAATAACCAGCATCCGTGCACCCACACAGGCATTCTCTGCTCATTGTAGTTATTGTCGCCACGGTAAAAACTTCATTAGGGGTGGCAAACTCTTCCGAGAGCAAGACAAGTGCTAGTGTGAAATGCCATTATAAATCGCTGAGTCCTGCAGTCACCGATTAATAAGGTTATTAAGGGGTCATTTTACTACTATTTTTTCAGTTATCCTTCAGTACGTTTTACTTAGGGCCTTCGTAGGTTTGATGATGCCCAGGAATTCGAGGATTCAGCAGTTCTGGGTGAGTCCCTGCAGACATTCAGGTTCTGTGTGGTGAGCTTCCTGGTCCCCGAGGTTCAGAGATTCTCCTGCAACCAGCGGCACCACTTGGGGGCAGCGGGGGGGGGGGGGGGCGCGGGGGCGGGCAGTGGGGTGAGATCCTTCCGAGGGTTTCCGTCCTCCTCCCTTGTGAGAGTGAAGGCTGCCCTCTCTACCTCCACTTCTTTCTCTCATCGTCAGCCCCTCCTCATGCCATGGAGATATGGAGATCTGGGTGCCCCTTCTCGGCACCTCAGAAATGCCTCATGCAATCTAGTCAGAGAAATTGGAAGATGCTGGGATGGGTGGGCGCAGTGGGGTGCAGCTGATATTGTATGGCCACGGCCTTTGAGCCTAAGTGTCCCGGGATGGGATTAAACCAGATAATTAACAGACGAGTGGACAACAGCCCAGAGAGAGAGATGGAGAGAGGGCCTTAGGAAAGGGGAGTGGGGCGGATGTCTGTCCCGGCCCCGCCTCTCCTAGGTGAGTGTGCCCACCAGCTCCTTAGTGTCCCAGCCCAGACAGCTTCATCCACACCCGAGGGGAGATTAGATGACACCTGAGACCAGAGGGCCGGCGTGGGCTGAGGAGACAACACTGACACCGAGGTGGCTGGCAGGCTGGGCCAGGGTGCTTCAGGCCACGGGCTGCCCTCCAGCCGGCCAGGAGGTGTCCTGCTCATGTCTTTCCAGGCCTTCACTTCTGGGGCCCTGCTGTCTCCAGCTTTCTCTTTAAAACAGAAGCAAAGATTGTGTTCTACATCAACTATCTGTGCTTGTTTGGATATAAAAATTGTGTTTGCAATTCCATGCCTAACCTTCCCTCCTCTTCCCCAGTATAAAGTTCAGTAGTGCTCTGTATTTCATGGGGCTCACTACAATTGTAATGAATTCACATTCGCCTAATTGTTCATTCGCTGTCTTTCCCACTAGACTGTAAGCTCCAGGAAGGCAGCAGCCATGCCTGTCTTGCTCTGTGAATTCCCGGTGGCTCGCCAGTGCCTGTCTGAGGCTGTGGCTTTTGTTTAGTCCGTTTAGCCTTCTTATAACAAGGCTGACGGGAATTCCAGTCCTCCTGCAGGTCAAGTGTCTGTGCTCCCTTCCACAAGCAGGAAGGCCTGGGCCGTGGCCTCACAAAGGCGTTATTGTTCACGAGGGGTCCAGGTGAGAGGCGCCATCCATCACAGCTCAGGGCCCAGCCCTATCACAACTCCTGGCACCCTCCCTGTGACAGCGAGACAATGACATCACCTCCCAATCTACACAAAGGGGAGCCTATTCTGAAAGCCCTCTCCGGAGGTTGACTTCAAGCCCCGTCTTGCTGTATCAGGTGTATAATATCATAACTCAGACTTTCTCGGATTCCGTTCAGGCGCGATAGATGACTGGGTACGTATTTGATTTATCTAAGTTTCCTCAAGTCAGAGAAGAAATTGAAGGATGTTTTGCTGAGGTTAGGAAAACAAGCCAATTTGGAGAAGGAGCTGATTTCTCAAACACGTAATTGTAAATTATCTCCATCTCCCTCCCCTTGGGGTCTCATTCTCCCATCTCCTTCATAGGTTTTCAGAGACAGCCCTTATCCGTATCATTCTTCATATCTACCAAGCACTACTCAGAAGATGTATTGGTTAAAAAAATGCAAATTCCACAAAAGGGCATAGCGCTGCCTCCAAGTTTCATGCAAAGGTGTGGTCAAACAAATTTGTCAGCATTTGAAGACAATGCTAAAGGAAAAATAGTAAGAAATCTGGGTTGTGCAAAATTATGACCATAATTGCTTATGTTTATTTATTTATTTAAATATATTGTATTGATTTTTTTACAGAGAGGAAGGGAGAGGGATAGAGAGTTAGAAACATCGATGAGAGAGAAACATGGATCAGCTGCCTCCTGCACACCCCCTACTGGGGATATGCCCGCAACCAAGGTACATGCCTTTGACCGGAATCGAACCTAGGACCCCCAGTCCACAGGCTGACGCTCTATCCACTGAGCTAAACTGCTTATGGCTGCTTATATTTATTGAATATTTATTATATGTCAGATACTAAGTCGAGTTCTTTGCCTGAATGGGCTTGTTTAATCTTCACGGCAACCATTTGAGTAGGGAGAATTATTGTTCCCATTTCATAGATGAGGAAACGGATCCTTGGAGAGCTTATGTCACTCTCCCAAGATAGTGCCCAGTGGGAAACAGAGCCAAAGCTCTGGTGCTGGTTTACATCACCCTGTGGTTCAGAGTCCTACCACTGGCCATGAACAAGCAATGGGCACTTGTGTTTTGGAAAGAAGGACATTTCCATCATGCCAAGCACACGTGCTGGTTAGCTGGCGTTGTCCGATTCAGGGCCTAACAGATTTGTTTCGATGAGCAAATGCATCAAGGTCTGTTCTAAGTGGCTCATTTGTTGACACTTTTTAGGTGATAGAAAACCTGTTGTTCTCTTAAGGGTGGTAAGCACTGCCTCTTCCCATCCAGCCCCCTCACACTCTAACAAATGAAACGCTCATAAGTGAGTTTGGCTCATTTCTGAGTTCCAGCAAGACCCACATTTCTGCATGACCAGCCGTCACACAGGAAGTTCTGACCAGCAGCGCTCTTTTGAATGGTGCTGGCGTTCCCAGTCCCTGCATAAGTCCTTTCTCCCATAGCAGCAGCCCTGGAGTTACTTTTAGTCACTGGAGTTGGTTGGAGTTTTGTGGCTGTTTCGTGCTGTGTTTACAGAGTGCTCCCTGCAGGCCACGTAAGCACAGTGCGACCCTGGGCCTGCAGTCACTGGCCTTCCTGCCGCAACCTGGTCCACAACCATCCTCCACTTTGAAAAACATTTCCAGTTCCCTTCAGTTCAGTGCAACAAGGAGGGGTTGAGCAGATACAATGTGGTGCTACTCCAAGCTGGGGGACACTATCTTACCTATTAATAATAGCTAACGCTTCGGAATGCCTGCTTCTAGTCAGACACTATCTCACTGCTTGCATCATCCCGTCTCATTCTGTCACCCTCTTGGTCCCATTTTTTCAGAGGAGGAAGCAGGCGAGTGGATGAGCCCCAGGCCATACAGCTAACAGACTGAGGATCTCGCTGACTGCAGCTCTGACATCAGAGTCTGAACTTTTAACTCCTATTCTTTCGTGCCATTTCAGCACGTTCCAGGAAGTCTAGAGATAGGAGCTGGGGTAGTTCTGGAAGATTCTATGGAGGAAGTGGAAGTTGAGCTGGATCCAGAGATTTACACTGGGGAGAGGGTAGAGCAGAAAAACAAAACACACGGGTTCTCTTGCTCCGTTTTTTTTTTCCCCCTGCAGAGCAATGGAGAAGGAAAATTGGTCCATTTTGTAGTTGGCATTACTAATTAATTTTAAATTCCACACCTGCCTTGCCATTTGAGCTTAATCTTATTATAGCAGATCTCTCCACATTTCTTTTGTTTGTGTAGATTTTGCACACAGGGGTTTTAAGTCAATCAAAGAGCATCTGTGCTGAAAGGAGTTATTTTTGTGTGCATTAACTTAATCGCCCCAATTCCTCTCCAAATCAACAAGGAAAACCTTTCTAATTCCTGTTTTAGAGGTAAAGTCATGCAGTATGGGAAGAAAGCTAACTATCTCTTTTTTATTTTTAGTCCATGATAGATGTCCAGAAAAATGAATTTATACTGTTTGGAGGAAGAGCTGAGATCAGCACATCGAGGCCGACCTTAGCATTGAAGTGTCCTTGACAGGAATGCTTAGTACTCATGATGAGCGAGCAAGGTATTCCAGTAGCAGGAAGGGGACAGTCCGAGGAACAAATTTGAACTTGAATATCCTACATATGACATCTGGCTACAGCACTGTCCTCTTTTATTCCACCTTGTTCCATCTCGCCATGAAAGTACCTCATATAAAGTGTTCTTTCTGAAATAGCCAGACTCTGCAAGTCATTTAATTTCCCCCAGGTCATTGGCTCCATGTCCTTGTCTTTAAATCTTCCACTGCTTTAACAATTTCAATCTTATTTTTTTTTTTGGCTGAAAATAATTTTCCCACAGCCATATTTTAATACATATAAGAAGGAAATTACTTGACTTTTATTTAGCATCTCTAAAAGAACTTTTCTTGTCCCAGAGAAAGTTAGAATCAGGTGACTTTCTTCTCTGTAGCTGGGTAACTTAGTCTCTCCATCCCTATACAGAAATACGCATCATTGGTCGTAGCCATATAGCGTGGGTGGGACCAAGCCTACCTATCAGCTCCAGCAGATAGCCCTGATTGGTCCAGTGGTCGGCAAACTGTGGCTCGCAAGCCACATGCGGCTCTCCGGCCCTTGAGTGTGGCTCTTCCACAAAATACCGACTTCTGCACATGGGCCACGAAGTTTCAATCGCACTGTACCTGCGCATCCGCACGTGGTATTTTGTGGAAGAGCCACACTCAAGGGGCCAAAGAGCCGCATGTGGCTCGCGAGCCGCAGTTTGCCGACCACTGGTCTAGGCCATTGGCAATTCAGTTATGATCACAGGATTTGGTTCAGGGATGAGCCAATCTGCACAAAGCTTTGTGTTGCTGTTGACTGATTGCCAAGGACAACCTCTCCTGTTTCCTGAGCATAAGTCAGTGCGTAGGCCTGATTGCAGCCAGTTCTCCTACAGTCATCAGGAAGTTAGTCCTAGGAGGCAGCCAACAGTGGGTATAAAAGAGTAGTGAGCTAGAAAGAAAGCGAGTCTTCACACATTTTAGCAATCAGTGCAGTCCATTGTAGCTCTGGACTCCCAGTTAGCCAATAAATCCCTTCTTGATGATGAGTTTCAATTAGGTTTCTTTGTTACTTTCAACCCTAATACACCCAACTACTGAGCCATTGAACTCAAAAGCAATACTATACCCCAAAATGCAGTTTATCCATTCTGTCTAACAGTAGCATATTGGGTCATTAACTTGCACCCTTTGATGGTGTATTAGCTAGGGCAGATTAGGCTGTTACACATAGAAATGGACTTTTCACTTGCATAACAGTCTGAAGCAAGGGTTGCTGGTCAGCACGTGGCTCTTCCACATGGTTCAATTGGCTTCCCAGGAAGCCCGGCTCCTCGCCCTCTTGGCCCGCCCACCTCCTAGGCCTTGTCATCCTCCTCATCAAGGAAAGGAAAGGAAGATGAAGGGGACACTCCTGCTTCTTAAAAGGCGTGCCCTAGAAATGAGACAAACCATTTCTACTTTCCCTTGGCTAAGACTCAGTCACATGGCCACATCTAACAGCAACGGAGCCCAGGAAGAGTGGACTTTTGGTAACTAAAATAAACTGCAGGGGATTGTTAAATTACAGGAGAAAACACCAACAGAGCAGCGTGCAGAGTGTCAGCCCAGGTGTCCCATCTCCAGAAACGCATCAGCTTTGTCTCTCTCGTTTCAGCCCTGGGCAAGCCTCTGCTCCTGCTCCTCTCCAGCTGAATTCTTGCTCTGTTCACTCATGCTGCCCCCGTTGAACCCACTCCATCACCCACTGGCAAACAATGCAGGCTTTACCGAAGCTCTCATGTAGAAACAGAAGTGTAATCAAACTCTTCTGTGAACCTCTGCTCTTTCCTCCAAATATCTCTTCCCAGGTCATCAGTCTCTCCTCTTACTCTTCTCTGTTACTCTTCTCTGGCTACATGCTTCCCCTCCACCATCACCAGTCCCTTTTGTAATATGCCCACTCCACCAAACAAACACCTGGTAGGAAACCAAATACCAACAACACACGTATTTTTCTAAATACTCCTCAGGAAACTTAAGAAATAATTCACTGAGAAAGAAAGGTCTCTTCTTGGGGCAAAGCTGGGTAGGGAGTTGCTAAATAAGAAAATAAATTTTTGCCATAAAAATATATTTCACGCCCTAACTGGTTTGGCTCAGCGGATAGAGCATCGGCCTGCGGACTCAAGGGTCCCAGGTTCGATTCCGGTCAAGGGCATGTACCTTGGTTGCGGGCACATCCCCAGTGGGGGGTGTGCAGGAGGCAGCTGGTCGATGTTTCTCTCTCATCGATGTTTCTAACTCTCTGTCCCTCTCCCTTCCTCTCTGTAAAAAATCAATAAAATATATATTTTAAAAAAATATATATATATATATATTTCACAGATAAAAGACTAGAAGACTTGCCGAAACCGGTTTGGCTCAGTGGATAGAGCGTCGGCCTGCGGACTGAAAGGTCCCAGGTTCGATTCCGGTCAAGGGCATGTACCTTGGTTGCGGGCACATCCCCAGTGGGGGGTGTGCAGGAGGCAGCTGGTCGATGTTTCTCTCTCATCGATGTTTCTAACTCTCTATCTCTCTCCTTTCCTCTCTGTAAAAACTCAATAAAATATATTTTAAAAAAATTAAAAAAAAAAAAAAAAGACTAGAAGACTATTCCTACCTAAACTGTCAACAGTGTTTATCTCTAGGTAATCAAATTACTAGTGGGTTTTTTTCTCTGGTATGTTTCTGCACTTTAATTTTTGTATTTTAAAATTTTTTATAGTACGTGATATATTTGTTTAAGAATCTGTAAAAACCACAGTAAAGAAATATATATTTTGCTTAATTTTATTGAACATTAGAGAAATGTAAATCAAACTACAATGAGATACCACTTCACACCCATGGCTATTATTAAAAACAAACAAACAAACAAACAGAAAATGACAAGTGTTGGCAAGGATACAGAGAAATTAGAACCCTGCGCATGTTGGTGGGAATGTAAAATGATGCAGCTACTGTGGAAAACAGCATAGTGGTTTCTCCAAAAATTAAACATAGTATCATCATAGAATTCAGCAGTTACCCTCTGGATTTATAACCAAAAGAATTGAAAGCGGGGTCTCAAAGAGCTATTTGTACATACCTATGCTCATAGCAGCATGATTCCCAATAGCCAGGACAGGAGAGCTACCCAAATGTCAATCAACAGGTGAGCGAATAAACAAGATGTGGCATATACATATGATGAAATATTATTCAGACTTAACAGGAAAGACATTCTGACATATGCACATGGAGGAACCTTAGAACATTACGCTGAGTGAAATAAGCCAGTCACAAAAAGACAGAGGTTGTATGATGCCGCTCATGTGAGTACTTAGGGACAGAAAGTGGAATGACGGTGGCCAGGGCTTGGCGAGGGGAACATGAAGGGTTGATGTTTGTTGGGTCTAGAGTTTGAATTGGGAAAGGTGAGATCACTCTGGAGATGGATGGTGGGTGATGATGATAATTGTATAACAATGTATATGACTTAATACCACTGAACTGTACACTCAAAATGGTTAAAATGGTAAATTTGGTCATGCATATTTTGCCATAAGTTTCTTTGCCGGGGTCCAACCCCAGCAGGTCCAGGGGTTCCCAAAGGCGTAGACGGAGTCGGCGAAGAAGGAATGACACGGAGACAGCGTTCAGTTGTTCAGCAGCCTGCCAGGATCTCGAGCCAAGTTCTGGTCTCGATCTCCAGAGAGGTTCTGCTCAGGTTCTCCAGTCAGGTTCAGTGTCCAGGTTCCAGTCAGGTTCTCCTGCCAATCTCCGCAGTCAGGTTCAGTCCAGGATCCCCTGCCATGCTCTCTCGCCAGGCTCCGCCTCCAGGCTCCGAGGCCAGTCCCTGTCCAGGATCCTCCGGCATGCTCTCGCCAGCGAAGTTCTTCTGTCTCTAGAGAACGTTCTGTGTAGGTTCTGTGCCTGGGCTCTGTCTCTCTTGGTCCTGTCTTCCAAGCCCTGTGTCCTTAGTTCTGTGTTCTGAGTTCTGTCTTCTGAATTCTGTCTCATGAGTTCTGTCTTGTTGATTCTGTTCTAAGTTCTGTGTGTTTCTGTCTTGTTACAACTGTATTTATACCAGTTGATTCAATCCTATCAATCTCTATTACAAAGGTTAGGGCGTTTCTTATCTCCATTCCAGGGAGGAAAGATTATGTAGTTTAAGCATGATTGTTCGTAGTTAAAGGGATTAACTACCCGCCTGGCACTTAGTTGAGGGGTTTTATTCCCTCCCTAACTTCAGGGGAAAATCCCTACCTGGGGATTCAACCTTTCTTGGAGAGGTGACCTTGGTTAAAACACAGCGCCAAGAAGGTGAGCAAACATATTAAGAACCGTATGCCATATATGCCAGGTCCCTTGAAACAGCAAGGATGGACCGGCTCCCGGCAAATTCCCCCTTTTTTATTTTTTAAAAGCAAGCATTAAAAAGAAAAACCTGAAACGCTCTCTTGTATCCATTTTAAGAGTAGGATTGGCGCTTTCTGCTATTACCTGAGTCCTGATCTATCACCCCAGGGAGAGCTTGCCAATCCTGCACTTTCCCGGGGTGGAAAGGCTGCAGTGGAGTTAAGGATAAGGCTCCTTGGGCCTACCTTCTCCCATGCCTCTACATTTACCTTTCCGGCACCTTTCCTTCCTCAGAAAAGCATGGACGTATTTCTTGTATAAAATGTTCTGTCTGACTGGGAGTAACCTTAATTCCTCTGCTAACAAGCATATATGTTAAAAGATCAATACGGAGTCTTTTTTCTTTAGACTCAGTATGGCACATCTTCTTAATCTAAAGATCAATACAGAGTCTTCTTTCTTTGGACTCAGTATGGCACATCTTCTCAATCTAAGTTCTGTACTATCCACCTTCTTACCCTACTTATCCTCTATAGGGGGGTCTGTAGCACCCTGGTGGAGTCCTATCCGTCCCGAGTGTGGGGTTTTCAATGCGGGGGGCTTACCTAAGGGAATCCTGTTCCAGGGGTTCCCAAAGGTGTGGACGGAGTCGGCGAAGACTATCCACCCTCTTCCTACGGTGGAGTCCGATCCGTCCCGAGTGCAGGGCGCTTACCTAGGGGTCCCTGTTCGGGCGCCAGATGCCGGGGTCCAACCCCAGCAGGTCCAGGGGTCCCCAAAGGTGTGGACGGAGTCGGCGAAGAAGGAATGACACGGAGACAACGTTCAGTTGATCAGCAGCCTAGCCAGGATCTCTAGCCCGGATCTCCAGCCAAGTTCTGGTCTGGATCTCCAGAGAGGTTCTGCTTCGGATCTCCAGCGAGGTTCTGTAGCCATGTTCCTCGCTAGGTTCTCCAGCCAGGTTCTGTCCAGGCTCTCCAGTCAGGTTCAGTGTCCAGGTTCCAGTCAGGTTCTCCTGCCAATCTCTGCAGTCAGGTTCAGTCCAGGATCCCCTGCCATGCTCTCTCGCCAGGCTCTGCCTCCAGGCTCCGAGGCCAGTCCCTGTCCAGGATCCTCCGGCATGCTCTCGCCAGCGAAGTTCTTCTGTCTCTAGAGAACGTTCTGTGTAGGTTCTGTGCCTGGGCTCTGTCTCTCTTGGTCCTGTCTTCCAATCCCTGTGTCCTTAGTTCTGTGTTCTGAGTTCTGTCTTCTGAATTCTGTCTCATGAGTTCTGTCTTGTTGATTCTGTTCTAAGTTCTGTGTGTTTCTGTTTTGTTACAACTGTATTTATACCAGTTGATTCAATCCTATCAATCTCTATTACAAAGGTTAGGGCGTTTCTTATCTCCATTCCAGGGAGAAAAGATTATGTAGTTTAAGCATGATTGTTCGTAGTTAAAGGGATTAATTACCCGCCTGGCACTTAGTTGAGGGGTTTTATTCCCTCCCTAACTTCAGGGGAAAATCCCTACCTGGGGATTCAACCTTTCTTGGAGAGGTGACTTTGGTTAAAACACAGCGCCAAGAAGGTGAGCAAACATATTAAGAACCATATGCCATATATGCCAGGTCCCTTGAAACAGCAAGGATGGACCGGCTCCCGGCATTTCTTTAAAATAAATTTATCTTTCCATAGTCAATTTTATGAGAGTTTTTGACTTGGAGAGCTATAATCTCTTTTGAATACCAGATATTTCCCTCGTTTGGGCTTTATCATCTACACGGTATTCCTTGTAAAATAAATTTGTAAGTGACATAAGGAAAAATACTTATTTTACCCAGTATTACACAAGGCTCAGGGCTTAACAATATGGCTTCTCTTCTCCCAGGATTTGCCATGTAATAAGTGAGAAAGACAGGTAGGCAATTAACCGTGGTCCACAGGGAAACGAAACAGCCGGCCACGTGTCCAGATAGAAGCAGAGAATTCTGAGCAGTTCAGGAGGCTTCCCAGAAACGTGGTGTCTAAACTGGCCCTTGAAGAACATGTAGGAGCTTACTACTGGAGAAGTTGTGAATGTGGGGGACATGTTAAGAAAGTGGGATACAGAGATGGAGGGACGGCACTGGGGCGTGAGGAAACCAGTTGGCCCACCAGAGCCGGCCCCTGAGGCCTCTGCCCAGTCATCAGGCTGAATGGGACTCTGAACATGTCTGGCTGAGGGCCAGCGGGGAGGCAAGCTCAGGCCTGGACGTGGCAGTGCTGTGTTTACCTGGGAGATGACCCAGAAGTGAGCTGAGCTCCGGAGACTAAGTCAAAGCCAGCCATGCGCCAGGGCCGGAGCTGAGACCTTGGCTGGCTCGGGGGTGGGTTCTAGAGAAACACGGAGCGTGCCAGGGCCTCCTGTGCCCACAGGGAGGTGGCTCCCTGCTTGTTGGTGCCTGATTGTGCGCAGCTGTTGGTTTCGTCGTCTCACACTGAAAAGGCATAGAGGCTTTTTTCATTAAATCCCAAAGCTACGTCATGTTTTCTGTTGGCCTCTGGGACTTAGCCAATCTGCAGCACACGTCTTCCCCCGATTCCCACATGCGTGGCTTTGCCGCGGGAGGGTGGTGTGCAAATGGTGCACAGCTGTACAACCATCGCCCTGGCCCGGGTGGGGGGCAGAACGGAGCGTGCTCGGGAACTGGAAATCCGTGGGTGCCTGTCAGTCACTCTGCCTCGTGGGATGTGGGGAGATGAGCTTGCTGAGAAGAGGAGACCGAGGGCACGTAGGATTATAAGTCACATGTTGTGGCAGAATGCACGGGAGAACCATCAGCCAGCACCCTGAGGGAGGAAAGTTTAACCTTTATTTCGCAGGTCTGCTAGTCCAGGGGAATTCCGGATCCAAAGCCTGAACTGAACTCGTGGGGAGGCCCTGACCTACTGGTATTATCTCCTCCTGTGGTGGTCCCTGAGGGTCCCCGCAGCTCCGCCCAAGTCAGTCAGAGTGGGGAAGTAAGGCTACAGTTTTAACCAGATACTGAACTAGGTTGCAAGCCCCCCCCCCCCGCCCCCCTCCAACCCCTATTTTCCTTTTCACACATAGTCAAGGGGTGTCGCTCCTGTCACTGCGGCGATTTCTGCTCTTCAAAGCCTCCACCATGTGCTGGTCCCTGCCTCCTACTGGGCACTTTTATTCCAGGCAGCCACAAAGGTGGCCCTCACCTCCAGCCTCCCTTAAAGGGGGCCTGGACCCTGCTCCCAAGGCCACAACGGTGTCAATTACCCATGAGCATCCACAGCCATCCCTCATCTGGCCATGGCTGAGGCACAAGGTACAGGGACAGGCTACGTGGAGGATCCCACAAACCCGCCTCTCTTGTTTACCAAGTTCCCAGGATTCAGCCACCTCCCTGACGCTCACTTACGCACAAAACACAGAAACCTCTACCCTCTTTCCTTCTCGGAGGGCCCCTGTATTCCCCCAGGTGGGCCTGACTCACACAGAGCTGGAAATTCCCTGCCCGGGGTCAGGGCACCCAGGTCTGGGAACACAAAGCTCTTGGCTGTCTTTCCTGGAAGGGAAAGGGGAAATTATCTTCCCTTTGTTTGGGCTGATAAGCCAGAGTTGCACAAAAGATAAACTACAATTAGTTTCTGTACATCTCACATCATGGCACATTGTTGATGGTCTCACTCACCTGAACACCTGGGCTTGCTCATCTGCCATGGAGCCATGGGCCCTCCCACCTGCTAGTCTGCTTGTGGGTCTTTCATGGCTCCTCAGGATGTAACTCTTGGGCACTTTCGGGTGGTCCGTTAATTGCTCCTTAATTCCCTTTAATTTATTTTCAGTGCTGCTCCAGGTGGCACCTCCCACCTCATCCCACTCTGTCTCCTGTCACTCCTAGTTGTTGCACCCAGGCCCAAAGCCCCAAAGAACCTGACCTGATTTTAGTGCAAAGTCACACTGAGGCAGCAGGACCTGACCATTGAGGGTTAGGAATCTGAGGTATGAACCCTTCTCACCGTCATATGAGTCTTCATTGTTCCCAGTTTTATGGAGAGATACACAGCACTGTGTAAGCTTTAGATGTATGGCATAATGACTTCATACGATTCTAAAACAACTTTTGAGCTAGAAATCTAGGCTCTTGGGGTTAGGCTCTGCCCAAGCCAGAGAACTGTCATTGGTGTCAGCAGCTGTCCCGGGTCCCGGTCAAGAAACCCTGGGATCCAATGGCCTGAACCGAGCTCAGTGGACTGGCCCCTTGTTTCTGGGCCTTGGAGTGAGTAAGTGGCTCAGGGGAGGCGCTTTTCTTCATTCACTGAAGAAAGGACTGACTTGGTTGGCTTTTCCCAGCGATTTCTTTAAGGAACCTGCCAACCTGGCAGGTTCTATATATTTGATTTTCCGTCTTGACCGGGTTCCCGGTGAAGCTGAAACCAACCTTCCCTCTGATGTCCAGACTCGGGGCCTTCACAGGTCTTTGTGCTGGAGGATCTGCTCACATTGAGGCCCCCCCGGGGCTCCCTCCCCAGCTCCTCCTGCCTTCTCTGAAGCTTCACTTGAGTCTCCTGTCTGGTATGTGGGAAGCATGTCAACAGCTGTAGGCTCTTCTGCACGTCAGCTCCTGACTTCCTTACCCACCTCTCCCGGGTCTGGAGGCTGTGTCCTTTAACCTCCTCCTTAGTGGAGCCCTCAAGGGGTTGGAGGGCCCGCGCCGTGCCTGCTGCAGCCTGTGTGCACGAACAGATTCCGTATCCAGAGATCCAATGCTGCTCTCCAGATTTATCGCATCGCTCGCATTGCCAGGCCAGCCTGACATTTCAGGCGTGTGAACGCGAGTGTCTGGCATGGCTTCCTCTGCAGGCATAATGAAGGCGGGAGGGGGAAGAGCTCACTTCTCAGGGAGCAAATGTGTGTCAGTGACAAGTCTTCCTGGCAACAGCACCAGGAAGGAGGTACCAGGCTCCAGCATCACAGCCAGAATCGTCACACCGATGGCTGCATTGCACTGCACAATTTTCCTCCTCGGTTGCTGACTGCAATGGTTAAAAAAAAGAAAAAGTAAAAGGAAAGGAAAAGAAATGTTTGGTACATGCATTCTCTAAACGATATCCCCTAACCTGCCACCAAACAGGGAGACTGATGACCTGAAATGCCACCAGGCTCTGGCTACCCCTGGCTGTGTTATCTTCTACACTAAAAAACAGAGAGAAGGATGCAAATCAACCATACCTTTGCCACGCCCACCAGGCAATCAGGAGTGAGTATGCAAATTAACCCAACAAAGACAGCAGGTTAATTTGCATACACAGGTGCCCAACAGCTGGGGGCTGGTCGCTTGAGTCGTTGTGTTGCCATGGGGAGGACACAGACATTCTGCACTGCCCCAGCCTCTCTGGGCAGCCTGAGAAGGTGGAACCGTGGTTCGGGCCGGAGCCAAGGCGGTGCTGGCAAAAAGAGGAAGGAAGGTCCATTCTTGCATGAATCTCTGTGCATCAGGCCTCTAGTGGTGGAATAATAATAAATGAGCGCCTGCTGTGGCGTGAGAGGCACAGAGACAAAGCTGGAGGGGCAGGGCTCATTGGCCCCCTGCTTGGGGAGTAGGACCCAACATTTGGGAGCCAGGCAGGTAGCCCTTTGTTTTTTCATATTTCCTGGTTGCTTAGGCATGTGCTGCTAACCACAAAGTTTCCTGTTTCTCAAGGAATCTATCAGAATGAAGGGGGAAGTGAAATAGGCCTGACCCGGACATCCACACACTTGGGGCTACCTGGAAAGCATTGTTGTTTCTACTTTATTCTGATCACCGTGCCCCAACACAGGGTGAAAGCGTAGGACAGCTGCGTTGAACTGAACCTGGCCTGGCTCTGTTTGCTCATCGAGTGCCCTTGAGTGTGTCTCATTACCCGCTCCAGGCACCCGTTTCAACATCTGGAGAAGGAACCGCTGATCTCTTAGAGGTCGTCCCAGGTCTGACATTCTAGGATTCCAAGGTCAAAACCAGTTTCACAATCCTAAGAAAGCATGGAATTAAAAGTATTCCCATAAATGTTTATCTCAAAAGCCTGCTCTCCGGGTTCTGCTTTATCACCCAGTGTGAGCATGCAAGACGTCAGGCTACCATTCCCGCACACGCATCATTTAGCGGTATCTGGGATACATTTACATTTTTAGCATCGGTGTAATTCTACTTGGTTTGATGCCACAGGAAGTTCAAGCCTGATTCAATTAAGGGATTTTATAAAATGAGTTTTTAAAAAGGAAAGACAATGCGTTGCATATGTTATACCATTGTTCTCTGCATTGTTATTCAATCCAGCACGTTGGGGGCGGCTGGCGCTTCAGTCCAAGAATCTGTTAGCAATCCTACAGTTGCATTTTTACTATCTTATTTGGCAGCATGGAATTTAAGATCTGGATTGGACCTGCGAGGCAGGCAGGCAGGCACTGCTAAGAAAACAAGCGCAGACAGCCTTTTTGTATATTTCGCATACCTCTCAGCTCCTAATGTCGCTTTCAGATTGTGGGCCTGAAACAGTAAACAGAAAAGGCCCTGATTGCTAAACCTGGGGATGAGGAGAGTGGGGGAGCACCACAGAGGATTGTGTCCAATCTGCATGTGCTTCCCCTGCCGCCTGAAACAGCCACCGCACCAGGAAGGAGATACCAAGGTTTCAATTCCTGCCTGTGGGAGGCTGGCAGAGGCCACGGTGCAGAACCCTGCCCCGGGTCACAGCTGCAGGCGGCTTTCCCACGGGGTGCGCAGCGGAGAGAAGCAGCCCTCCGTGGACACAGAGTGGAAGGCTACCCGGGACCTCACGGGAGAACTCTGAGCCAGTTCAGACGAGAGACTGAGGAGTTGCAGCCACTGCATCGACACCTCTGGTCTGAGTGAGCAGACAGGGCCGCAGGAGAACCCAGAAGAGAACCTCAAACCGAAAAGGACAAGAAGCAGAACTTCTGAGATGACCCCAGCGAGGTATGAGATGGGAGGGGAGATGGCAGGGACATTACCCAAGTCCTGCTGGGCCCGTGTGGTTGCGGGGAGACCCCGAAGCTTAACCAGCGGGAGCTCTAAACTCTCACGGACAAGGCAGTACCCAAGGTCAGGCCTGAGGAAGAAGGGCGTTGAATACTGGCGGGTGGAAAAAGAAGTCAAAAGCTGGGAGAATAGAGGGCAGGGGAGGGTCAAGGCTGCAGATTCAGAGCAAAGATGTGAGTCCTAAATTTCTGGAGTTCTTTCATATGATGCTTGACCTCATGTCGTGAGGATGACCATTTGGACAAAGACAGTGGAATAAGAGGATCCACAGGGGATCAGGACAGAATTATTTCCTTTAGAAAATGTCCTTAGATATTAGAGTTAATGCTAGAACCACAATCTGTACATATCTGTCCCCGTTGCACTTTTGGCCACAAGAAACAAGACTCAGCAGATGGAGTCTGCACTATGAGGGATGAGTGTTATAATAAGAAGGTAGGCGAGATTGGGCAGTGCCAGGTTCTTCCAGTCAGGGCCCCAGACCTATAGCAGGGACCCAGTTCTTTCCTTCCCCCCTCTCATCCTCGCACTGGCCCCTTAGGAGGGCTCTCCTCATGGCTTCTGTGGTTTTAGGCATCCTTGCAGGCAATGACATTCAAGACAGAAAAAAAGGGTTACCTCTCTCGGGTGTAACTTCTTGAGAGCAAGGCACCCCTTCCCAGAAGTGCCTCTTGCAACTCTCCCTCACATCTTTTCAGCAACAATTGCATTGCACTGCCACGCCCTTGCCCAGAGCTATCTTTTGGCAAGGTCGGCCCCAGACAAACAGAGAGGCTGAGAGGGATATAAAGAGTCATTCTGTGGGCTCTTTCCTTGAAGCGCATGGCCGTTCAGGCAGGGTGAATGGACCTGGGATTCAGTTTGCGAAGGAGGAGGGTGGGGCTCCCAGCCAGGCCTGCCACGCCCCTCTGTGGACTCCCAGGTGACACATCAGGGCTTCTCAGATAGGAAGAGCCAGCGCTCACACCTCACCCCCCTGACCCAGCCCTTTTTACCACAACACTGCTCTTGTCTGGTAACACTTTAAACCGGTGGTTCTCAACCTTTCTAATGCCGCGGCCCTTTAATACAGTTCCTCATGTTGTGGTGACCCCCAATTTCATTGTTACAAATTGAACATAATTAAAGCATAGTGATTAATCACAAAAACGATATGTAATTATATATGTGTTTTCCGATGGTCTTAGGCAACCCCTGTGAAAGGGTCATTCGACCCCCAAAGGGGTCGTGACCCACAGGTTGAGAACCGCTGCTCTAAACCATCTTAGTTGAGGCTCAATGCAAGGCAAATATTTTCTTTTCAAGTTTATTGAGATATACTTGACATATAACATTGGGCAACATTGAGGTGTGCAATACAATGATTTGGTGCACATATATATTGGAAAATGATCACCGCAATAGGTGAGCGAACATATCATCACCTCAAATTAACTGGTATGTGTGTGTTGAGAACATCTAAGATCTCCTCTTAGTAAATTTCAAGTATACAACACAGTATTGTGAACTATAGTCACCATGCTGTGCGTTAGAGCCACGGAACTTACTCCGCTTATAGCTGGCCGTTTGTATCTATTGACCAACATCTTCCCATTTCCCCACCCCCACTCCTTGGCAACCACTGTACTACTCTCTGTTTCCATGAGTTTGGCTGGTTTTAGATTCCACATGTAAGTGAAATCCTACAGTATTTGTCTTTGTCTGATTCATTTCACTTAGCATAATGCCTCAGGGTTCATCCGTGTTGTTACAAAGGGCAGGTTTCCTTTTATAAGGTTGTGTGTGTAACATTCTATTTATCCATTCATTCATTGATGGACACTTAGGTTGTTTCCATACCTTGATTGTTGTAAAGAATACTATAATGAACATGGAAGTGCAGGTATCTTGTGAGAGAGTAATTTCATTTTCTTCAGATATATACATGGAAATGGGATTACAGGATCTTATGGCAGTTCTATTTTTAATTTTTTTTGAGAAACCGCCATACTGTTTTCCATAATAATTGTACCAATTTACATTCCTATCAGCAGTGTACAAGGGTTCCCTTTTCTCCACATCCTTGTTAAAACTTGTTATCTCTTGTCTTTTTTATAACAGCCATTCTAACCGGTGTGAGGTAATATCTCACTGTGGTTTTCATTTGCATTTCTCTGATGGTTAGTGATGTTGAGTATCTTTTTATATCCCTGTTGGCCATTTATAGGTCTTCTTTGGAAAAACGTCTATTCAGTTCCTCTGCCAGTTTTTTAATCAAATTATTTGTGGTTTTGCTATTGAGTTGTATGAATTCCTTATATATTTTGCATATTAGCCCCTTATGTGCTTTGTGGTTTTTAAGTATTTTCTCCTAGTCCATAAGTTGCTTCTTCATTTTGTTCATTGTTTCCTTTGCTGTGCAGAAGCCTTTTAGTTTGATATAGTCCCACTTATTTATTTTTGCTTTTGTTGCTTGTACTTTTGCTGTCATATTAAAAAAATAATTGCCAAGACCAATGTCCAGGAGTTTTTCCCTATGTCTTCTTCTAGGAGTTTTAAGGTTCAGTTCTTACATTTAAGCCTTTGATATTTTGGGTTAGTTTTTATGAGTGGTGTAAGACAGGAGTCCAATTTCATTCTTTTGCATGTAAATATCCAGTTTTCCCAGAACTGTTTATTGAAAAAATTATTTTTTCCCCCACTGAGTATTCTTGGCTCCTTTGTGAAATATTAGTTGGCTGTAAATGCATGGGTTAATTTCTGGGCTCTTGATTCTATTTCATTGATCTATGTGTTTGTTTTTGTACCAGTACCATACAGTTTTAAATACTACAACTTTGTAGTATAGTTTAAAATCATGAACTATGATGCCTTCAGCTTGGTTCTTCTTAAGAATGCTTTGACTATTCAGGGTTGTTTATAGTTTCATAAAAATTTTAAGATAGTTTTTCCCATTTCTGGGAAAAAATCCCATTGGCATTTTGATAGGGGTTGCATTGATACTATAGATGACTTCGGGTAGTATGGACATTTTAACAATATTAATTCTTCCTCAAATACAGGATACATTTCTATTTATTTGTGTCTTCTTCAATTTTTTTTTTATCAGTGTCTTATAGTTTTCAGTGTACAACTCTTTTACCTCCTTGATATACACTTATTCCTCAGTATTTTATTGTTTTGTTTTGGATCTATTGTGAATGAGATTGTTTTCTTTATTTGTTTCAGATATTTTTTTAATATATTTTTATTGATTTTTTACAGAGAGGAAGGGAGAGGGATAGTTAGAAACATTGATGAGAGAGAAACATCAACCAGCTGCCTCCTGCACACCTCCTACTGGAGATGTGCCCGCAAGCAAGGTACATGCCCTTGACCGGAATCGAACCTGGGACCCTTCAGTCTGCAGGCCGACGCTCTATCCACTGAGCCAAACCGGTTTTGGCTGTTTCAGATATTTTATTATTAATGTATAGAAATGCAACTGATTTTTGTATGTTGACTTTTATATCCTGCAACCCTACTAAATTCATTCATCAGTTCTAAACAGTGGTGTAATCTTTATTCATGATGGATATTGGCCTATACTTTTCTTATAGTGTCCTTATCTGGCTTTGGTATCACAATAATGCTGCCTCATAAAATGAGTATGAGAGTTTTCATTAACACTTGGAAGAATATGAGATGGGTTGGTATTCATTCTTCTTTAAATACTTGGTAGAATTAACCAATCAAACCATATGGTTCTGGGCTTTTCTTTGTTAAGAGGTTTTGATTACTGCTTCAATTCCTTAGTCATTATTGATCTGTTCAGATTTTCTATCTCTTCATGAGTCAATCTTGGTAGGTTGTATGTTTCTAGGAATTTATCCATTTTCTCTAGGTTATCCAGTGTTTCGCTGTATAATTGTTTCTAGGGATATCACTTGTAATGTCTCCTCTTTTATTTATAATTTTGTTTGAGTCCTCTTTTTTTTCTTGGTTAGTCTAGCTAAAATTTTGTCAACTTTGTTTATCTTTTCCAAGAAACAACTTTTAATTTCATTTACTTTTTCTATTATGTTTCTAGTCTCTGTTTTATTTATGTCTGCTTTAAACTTTAGTATTTTCTTCCTTTTGCTAACTTTGAGCTTAGTTTGTTCTTCTTTTTCTAATTCCTTAAAATGTAAAGTTATGTTATTTACTTGAGATCTTTCTTTTTTTAATGGAAGCAATTATTGCTATAACCTTCCCCCTTAGAACTAACTTCTTTTGCTGCATGCCATAAGTTTTGGTACATTGTGTTTTCATTTTTATTTGTCTTAACACATTGCGCACCAGTAGTTTTATTGCTAGCTTTACCAAGTGGCCAGATAAGTTTCTACTGAACAAGTACAAAGAACGTTTTACAAAGTATCATACTTTAAAAAGATATCAGCTTGTAAGAACATGTAATAAATAACTTCAAAATGCGATGGGTATTTAATTTTAAGGCGTGCCTTCAACATTTATGTAAAACACTGTGTAATACGAAAACACGAGAATGCGCATGATCCGCCCGCAATGTGTCAAGATGCTTTCTGGTTTTCCTTTAAATACCCTTATTCACCCATTGGTTGTTCAGCACTGTCTTAATTTCCACATGTTCATACATTTTTCAGTTTTCCTCCTGTTGTTGATTTTTAGTTTTATACCATTGTGATTGGAAAAAACACTAGGCATAATTTCAATCTCCTTAAATTTGTTAAGGCTTGCTTGGTGGCCCAACATGGATCTATCCTGGAGAATGTTGCATGTGCACTTCAGAAGGATGTGTACTCTGGTGTTGAGTGGAATGTTCTAATATGTCTCTTAGCTTCATGTGGTCTACTCTACAGCGTTATTCAGGTCCGAGCAAATTTATTTTGCCATGAAATTGAGATATATCAAACATGGCAGTAATGAGATGTTGTAATTTGATAGAAACAGCTGGGGTTCAGAATCACACAGGTTGGTTTTATTCTTGAATCCATTTTTTGGTTGAGAGGCAGTGGGCAGTTACTTCATTTCCCTAGACCAGTGATGGCGAACCTTTTGAGCTCGGCGTGTCAGCATTTTGAAAAGCCCTAACTTAACTCTGGTGCCGTGTCACATATAGAAATTTTTTGATATTTGCAACTGTGGTAAGACAAAGACTTATATTTTTGCTATTTATTTTATATATTTAAATGCCATTTAACAAAGAAAAATCAACCAAAAAATGAGTTCTCGTGTCACCTCTGACACGCATGTCATAGGTTCGCCATCACTGCCCTAGACCCTTCTTAATCACCTCAATTTCTGTGGCATGTGAGTTCTTTCTTGGGAGGCAGAGATGTGAGACATACCATGGCAATGAGTGAAGCAATCTGTAAGTCTACAAAACCTAGGGCTGTGGACAAGGTGGCACAGGAAACAAATGTCCCCATTTTTCTCTCCTCCTACCCTCTGATTTGTTACTATTCCCCCACCTTGGCCAAACCCAATAAGAAGCCAAAGGGTCAAAGAAGGGTGGAGACTGGAAGGGTGGGGAGCTGTATTACAAAGGAGAATAACCAGTGCAGTGTGTGTGCCTGATATTTCCTAGCAGGTGTATGGATAGAAAAGGATGTTATTTTTATTTTCAGAATTCTGAAGTTAAGTTTTGGAAAAAAGAAAAGTTAAATGTCCTGTATATAAGAAACAGGCGTGGCCCACTAGGCCATGTGATAGGGTCCAGGGCCTCCCCACTCCTCTCAGCTGGAGATCAGGGCATGCGAAAGGCAGATGGCTGTCTACTGAAATTCAGCCTTTTGAGGACACCTGTGAGAAGTGTGTTTGGAATGGCTGTGTGACCTTCCTGCCCATGTGCATGCATATGCCCGCCCCCTGAAACTGTCTTCTTGAGCCAAATGAGTTCTTCCACTCTCACTAAACTGGCCTGTCAGTGTAGCCAGACGTGCGATAAACAAGTCTGACAGAAGCTGTGGTAATGACACCCTGCAAGGCCATTTGTCTTCTGCTGCGATGACAGCAGCCATCCTGCATGCATCTTGAGTCGTTTTCCTGGAGTGATGGTGACTCCAGCGGACCATGCAGTACAGCCGCGCTCTGTTCCCGGTTCTCTTCGGTGACCAGCGAGTGATGACAGCGCACTCTTCCGTTCCAAACTCAAGAGCCAAACATCTGCAGTCCATGCAAGTTTCTCCTGGCTCAGCGATGCGTCCGTGTGTGGTGAGAGTAAGTGAATTATAAACAGGGTCGGATGAGTCTGGGCATTTAAATGTGCACCTTTCTCACACCTCCGTCCTCACTCCTACTGTGCTCTACTCCTCACCTTCTCCGTACTGCGGAGCCACTAACTCCAAGGCCCCTATCTGTGGATTCAGGAAAAATGAGTCAGCACATCCGACCAGATATCTCAGCCGTGTAGCTGTGGAGCACGTCTCCAGCCAGCCCCCCAGGAAAACCAGCTCAGCTTCTCGAGCAGATCAGTTTTCCGCACTAATGTACCTTGAAACAGTAACTGTCACAGCCTCTAGTTTTGATTATTTAAGGCCTTCCGGTGTTGGTTCCTGGTTGTTTATGCCACAAATGACACTTTCCTGGTGGCTTGATTCACAGGTATGCCAGATACTGGCCAATTCTGTTCCGAGAGGACTAATTTTATATTCCTTCTCTGCTAACCCCTTACTCAATTTCCTGTTCTGGTGAGATTTTACATGTTACCTTTAAAATAAACACTAAAGATCTTCCTCTCCTCCTGCTCTCCACTTGTAGCAAAAGGAATAAAAGAAAAGCATATTGGAGGTGTGTGTGGGGGGGTGGGGAGGGAGGAGGGGGACTGAGACAGGGGAAGTAGGTGTTCTCTTAAAAATAAAAAATTAAGCCCTGGCCAGGTGGTTCAGTTGGTTGGAGTGTCATCCCATACACCAAAAAAGTTGCGGGTTTGGTGTATATTCCTGGGTTGTGGGTTCAATCCCCCATCAGGTTGCATATGGAAGATAACTGATTGATGCGCCTCACCTCTCTCTCTCTCTCTCTCTCTCTCCCCCCCCCCTCCCTCTCTAAACATATCCTTGGATTTTTTTTAAGTGTCTCAACAACTACAAGTTAATTTAAAATTTTATATATAATTCTAAAAAAAGGAAGATTCAGTACAAATCATGTTTCTTCTATAAGCAGCAGTTGCCTTTCTGTAACGAATATGTGGAAGAACTCTTTGTTATTTGTGCCTGGAGTTATTTGCTTCAATTATCTTACTGGATTTCAATTCTACCTCCTCCTCTTCCCTTGAAAGAGAGAACACTGTTTATCAAAAAGGAGATCCAGTTCCCTTCTAAAGCATCAGGTGTCTGTAATGTCGCCAGAAAGCGTCCATAAACACCTCCTCTGCAGGACTGGTACAGGATCCTTGCTCCTATTCGGTCTTCGCGTCACATTCGAAGAGGTACACGCTTGAGTGTCACACCCTTAGAGCAGTGCTTTTCAACCCAATTTGCACATGAGAATCACCTGGGGGATTGTGTGTAAGTGTGTGTACATACCAAGCACACTGATTTCCTGGGCCTCACCCTGGGGAATCTGATTCAACTGGCCTGAGGTAGGGCCAGGCATTGGAGGTTTTTTAAAGCTCCCTATAGTGCCTGGCTGGTGTGGTTCAGTGGTTGAGCGTCAAACTATGAATCAGGAGGTCATGGGTCAATTCCTGGTCAGGGTACTTGCCCAGCTTGTGGGTTCGATCCCCAGTAAGGGGCATGTAGGAGGCAGCTGATTAATGATTCTCATCATTGATGTTTCTACCTTTCCCTCTCCCTTCCTCTCTGAAATCAATTAAAAGATATTTAAAAAAATAAATAAAGCTCCGTATTGATTCTAATGTGCATCCAGGTTGAGAATCACTGGCTTAGAGCTTCAAGAAGTCTGCCCATGCCTGGATTTGTTGCCCTATGAACAAGGTAAAATTTCTTTTGAAATTCGAAGGCTATTCTTTAGCTGGTTGCCTGTCTACAGCTGATGACACCCAATAACTAAAGAGAAAGGAAATGCAACACCTAAAGTCTACGAGGCCCGAAGTTATGAAAAGTCAAATGCTTGAATCTGAACACTGGGTGGACTATGATGATCCTTGCCTCCCTCCTTCCCCGCCACCCCACCGTGTGCATGCATGCTTACCTGCACATGTGCACGCGCACACACACACACACACGCACACACACACACACACAGTGATGTATGTAGCTCTACATGCAAATTCCAGCTTTGGCCTACTTGGCACAAAACACTGAAGCAGCTGGGGCCTGTCAAAATGGTCTTCCTGCCCTGACCGGGCTGCAGGTGACCTCAGCTTAGTGACACGTTGTTTTCCGTCTTAACTTATTTGTTTGGAATTCCAACACACGTTCCCATAGAAATGGTGTGATCATGGTGGTAATGTCTTAAGTTAGCCTAGCACGACCTTTAAACCCATAAAACAGCTGAACCAAAGCATATAAAGGGCAATCACTGTGGATTTAGAGCACTAACAACATGGGCCCACGTTGCTGGATTCCTATACACTGATGTGCTCCCTGACAGGATAATGGCAGAGGCAGGAAGAGCAACACACAATGTCAATGATACAGGGAAGGAGAAAGGAGTAGATCAAGCTCAAGGGTGAGAACTGGCTTTGGAGACCGAGGGAGAGGGCATAAGAGCTGAATGTTCAGACCTAAGGAGGAGGATGGGGTAGCTGTGAGTGAGGTGGTGTGAGAGGGGCTGCTTGTTTAGTAGACAAATACCTCACAAGGAGATATTGGAAATCTTAAAATTCCCAAATATGTGAACGGGGAGCTGTTTAAAGAGGCTCTGGCTTTTTTCCAAATCACATGTCCCTGGAGATTTTTCTGTTTTATTTTTTTTTGTTGTTGTTTTTTTGTGAAGATCTTGGTATCCCTGGACCATGTTTTTTATTTAAATAAAAATGTTAACCCTCTCTTGATTGCCATTTCTCACAAAGAAACAGAGTATTGTTTCCCGGAAGTGGTAAGAACTGTAGGGAGCTAGAAGCACATGCTCTGTCTGAAAAAGCACCATTCATTACCTCCAGGCAGAGGCTCCCAAAGCAGGCTGCTTGCCCAGTTCTCTATTTTTTCAAGAGAAGTGAGAAGTAGAGATATGTATATGGAATGTCTTCATTTTAGCCTGGAAGTACTAGTTAATGGAATAAGACAAGACAAGTAAATAGAAGGCATACAGATTTAGGAAGAAAGAAGTAAAACTATCTTTGTTTGTAGATGACATGATTGTCTATGTAAAAAATCCCAAGAATGGATTAATAAAACCCTTGAAACTGATAAGCAATTATAGCAAGTTTGCAGGATACAACATGATTCACACAAGTCAATTTCTTTTTCTTTTTAAAATATATTTTATTGATTTTTTACAGAGAGGAGGGGAGAGGGATAGAGAGTTAGAAACATCGATGAGAGAGAAACATTGATCAGCTGCCTCTTGCACGCCCCCCACTGGGGATATGCCCTCAACCAAGGTGCATGCCCTTGACTGGGAATCGAACCTGGGACCCTTGAGTCCACAGGCTGATGCTCTATCCACTGAGCCAAACCAGTTAGGGCTACAAGTCAATTTCTTATATAATAAAAATGAAAATTTGGAATTTGAAATTAGAAAAACACCACCATTTACATTAATATAAATTTTTAAATACTTAGGTATAAATCTATCAAAATATGTATAAGACCTGCGCAAGGAAAACTACAAAGCCCCCGTGAAAGAAGGTAAAGCTAAATAAATGAAGAGGTAGTCCATATTTATGGATAGGAAGGCGTCTCATTGTTAAGATGTACATTCTTTACAATTTGACATATAAATTCAACACAAACCCATTCAAAATGTCAGTAATTATTTTTTATTTTATTTATTTTATTTTTTCAGTAATTAGTTTTTAGATATAAATAAACTGATTCTAACATTTATATGGGATGGCAAAAGACCCAGAATAGCAAACACAACACTAAAGAAGAAGAGTTAGAAGACTTATAAAACCCAACTTCAAGACTTAATACAAAATTACAGTAATCAGGACAGTAAACAATAGTTAAATAGGTCAGGAACAAAATACAAAGCCCAGCAATAAACCACTGTGGAGGGAAAGCCCCCAAAAGTCCAAAATCGGGATCAATTCTGAAGAACGGACTGTAGCCTTATTCAAATTCATAAGAGCTTTAATAGGAGAAACTTACATACATGGGGAAAGCAGCTGCCCAGTGGTGGTGGGCCAGGAAAAGTCCACACCCCCCCCAGGATAGAGCCCCTTTTGTTGTTGTTGTTACTCCTCACCTGAGGATGTTTTCCATTCATTTTTTAGAGGGAAAGGGAGGGGGGAGAGACAGATAGAAACACCCATGTGAGAGAGACACCTCGATTGGTTGCCTCCCACATGTGCCCCAACCCAGGCCTGTGATTGAGCCTGCAACCAAGGTACACCCCTTGACCAGAATCAAACCGATGACCCTTTGGTCCAGGGGCCAATGCTCTATTCATTGAGCTAAACCGTTAGGGCTAGAGTCCCTTTTTATAGGGCGTTACTAGCAAGCCATAGGCGGGTAGTCACCAGAATGAACAATACATTCCTAAGTTAAAAGATAACATCAGGCAATTATCACATTCTATACATTCACTAACCCCCCTCCCAGGGCATGATGTCTACCTTTGGGCAGCATTCTGGCTTTCAGCTTTCCAGGCAGCCAGCCAAGCACGAGGGTGCAGGGTCACAGAGAGGTTTGCACTCACAGAGTGCAGCACTTCCCAGATGCCTTTGCTTGTGGGAGCCACAGTACATCTCTAAAGTGAGATCCCGGACACCCACGCAAATATAGTCAACTGGTTGTTGACAAAGGAACACAACTAATTCAATGGAGAAAGGATCATCTTTTCAATAAATGCATGTATCCACATGCAAAAAATTAATCTAGCCATGGCCGGTTGCTCAGTGATTAGAGCATCGGCCCACGAACCAAAGGGTCGCAGGTTCAATTCCCGGTCAAGGGCATGTACCTTGGTTGCAGGTTCCATCCCTGGCCCAGTCTGGACATAATCAGGAGGCAACCAATTGATGTGTCTTTCTCACATCCATGTTTCTCTCTCTTTTTCTCCCCCCCACCCAACCTCTCTCCCTTCCACTCTCTAAAAAATCAATGGAAAAAATATCTTCAGGTGAGGATAAAATAAATAAATCTAGACCCAGACATTACACCTTTTATAAAATTAATTCAGAATGGATTATATCCCTAAATGTAAAATATAAAAGTTCTAGAAGATACTGTAAGGAAAAATCCTGGCAAGCTTGGGTTTGTCAATGACTTTTGATACAACACCCAAAGCACAATCCATTGTTAGGAGAATGCAAAGACAAGACACAGACTTAGAGAAAATCTTTGCACAACACATATCCTGTGGGACTTGTATCCAAAATAGACAAAGAACTCAAAACTCAACAATAAGAAAACAAACAATCCAATTAAAAATGGACAAAACATATCTGAACAGGCACTTCACCAAACAGATATACAGATGGCAAATAAGCATATGAAAAGATGCTCACCATCACGTGTCATTAGGGAACTGCACATTAAAACAACAATGAGATACTATCTACACGCATTAGAATGACTAAAACCCAACGCACTGGCAATAGTACATGTTGGCACGGATGTGGAGCAACAGGAACACTCATTCATTGCTGGTGGGAATGCAAAACAGGGTAGCCACCCACTTTAGAAGATCGCGTGGCCGTTTCTTACAACGCTAAACATAGTCTTATCCGACAGCACAGCAATCCTGGTCCTTGGGACCAACCTGTGGTTCGGTCAGTATTATCAGACAGAAGAAGGAAGCAGACCTACAGGGCCAAAGAAAATCTTCCAAGTTTTGAAACAGAGTGTGAGGGGAAATTTTTGGAGAAGAGGGTCGCTCTGTTTCCGGGTTAGGGCCAGATCAGTTCAGTGCAAATTAACTGAAATCTTTTTACTTTTTATGCCCAGGAGATGCCTTGTAAGTTGATCTTCCCTGGGCTGTGCTCTAGGAGACTGAGAGAGACAAAATGGTCCATGACATTTACAGTTGAATAAGGGAAAACAAGCACACAAACAGACTTGAAGTGAGTCCCAGAACAGGATTCCTTTTTTTTTTTTTTTTAATTATTGGTAAGTGAGAGAGAGAAACAATGATTTGTTGTTCCACTTATTTATGCATTCATTGGTTGACTCTTGTATGTGCCTTGACCCAGGTTCGAACCTACAACCTTGATGTATGGGAATGATGCTCTAACCATTGGAATACCTGGCCAGGGCCAAGTCACAGAAGAGGATTCTATGGAGATAGGGCATCCATTGGAGACAATAAAAGAAAGCTTGCAAGGTAGAGGGAAATTTTGGAAGAGCCTTAAAGGACTGGTAGACTTTTTATAGAAGGATATCAGACAAGGTGGCAGTCCAGGCCAAGAGGGCATTGTGAGCAACAGTGCAGATCAGTGGACCCTTATCAAGCATTAAGCACTAGATGGGACCCTAAAATGTTCCTTCTCTTCTCTGTCCTTGGGCCCAGTGCTGATGGAAATTTTCTTTCTTTTATATACCTTTCTTTCCTCCCCTCCCCTCCCTCCCCCTCCTCTCCCCTCCCTTCCCCTTCCCTCCCCTCCCCTTTGCCATCCTTCCTCTCCCCTTTCTCACTCTATATCTGATAAATTTCAGATCTCCTTCTGGCATATTCCTCTCCTCTAGACAAAGCAATGGTTATGACCTAATAGAATTCCATTCTCCTTGACCCTGTATTTATGAGCTTTTTCTGGGATGTTTCTAACAGCCTCACCTAAGTTCTCTGATTTCTGACTTAAAAAAAAATCTTTTTTAAATCACACAAAGCTCCATTAAGAGATGAAAAGCTTTTGCTATGTGGTTATGAGGTGACAGATAGTGTTGGTGAGCCTAATGTGGAATGGTTCCTATTATTCGCGAGCAAGTGATAGTTAATGGAAACCTAGGAATGAAACGCAACTTGCCAACCTCAAGTGCAGCCTTCACCAAAGGCAAACGACCGCTTAGTAGGTGTGTTATCCCCATTTTATTCATTCTGTAAGCATTTATTGAGCATTTGCTCTGTACCAAGTACTGTGTAGGTTTAAGGGATAGAGGTATAAAAGACATTTGTAGCGCACATCCTAGAAAAGGAAAAAAGAAAACATGACAGTGTGATAAGTAGAATGACAATGGCTAGAACTGTGCTTCTCAAAAGTAATGTGTATGCAAAATCACACAGGAATCTTGTTAAAAGTATATTTCATCCAGTAGGTCTGGGGTTGGGCAAGTCTGTTGGAATTTCCAATCTGCAGAAAAGAACACCAGAAACAGTAAAAACATGGTACATATAAAAGACTACATCAGCTGAAGTCCTGCATGAAGCAGATGCCATGACAGAACTAGACATACCAACGTAAGTCTTAGACTTGAATAGTAAAATAATTAATCATAATAATAAAATAAAAATTTGATTAACCCCCCCAAAAAATAAGAAAGGAAGGAATGAGGAACAAAAAACAGATGAACAAATAAAGAACAAATAGCAATTGAACACCTAATTCTAGTCATTTCCATTTGTACATCAAAAGTTAATAAACTAATACTCCAACTAAAAACCATGGGATCAGACTGGATAAAAATATAAAATCAAGGCCTACATATATTCTATCTGCAAGAGACACACATTAAATGTAAAGACTCAGATTGAAAGTAACAAGATGAATAAAGACATAAGAAAGTTGGAGTGGCTAAATTAAAATCAGACAAATGGACTTTAAGACAAAGAGTATTACCAGAAATAAGAAGGGACGTGTCATAATAAGTTTTAACTCATAAGGAAGACATAACAGTTACAAATGATTCTTAGAAAGGAAAACACACACTTGTCTATGAGCTGTTAATTCTGTGCCTAGGTAATTAGCCAAGAGAATGGAAGCATGTCCACAAAAATGCTTATATAAAAATGTTCATAGCAATTTTATTCGTAATAGCCTCAATTTGGAAACAAATCAATGTTCATCAACAGGAGAATAGATAAACACATTTTGTACATCAATACAATGGAATACGACTTGGAAAGAAAACAAACACCAAAACCTGCTGCTACACACAATAACATGGATACATTTTGCAGACATTATACTGAGCAAAGAAGTGAGAGGCAAGGGAATACATACTGGGTGAGTCGTTTTATATGAAGTTTTATAGCAGCAAAACTCATCTATTTTGAAAAAAAATTTGCTTCTGGGACACAAGTGAACTTCCTGGGTGGTGAAAATATTCATTATCTTGGTAGAGATATATGCAGTTGTTAAAACCCATCAAATGGTTTATATAGCAAGGGGAACTAAGAACTAGTAAATAAATACAAAGATGTATAAAACGTGGTTTCCTCAAAACAAAACAAAAGAAGAATCGTTTTGAGAAAGTGGTGTACAAAAGAGCACATGGTGACTTCATGAGAAACAGAACCTACCACGTGCTGCAGAACCTTTGTGTTTTCCTTTACTTGGGGTTGGCGACCCATGATTTAGAGACAGTGAATCGCAGCACCTGAATATGCACGTATGGCATAGTTCGTTAGCACCCATAACAGTAATCTCCAAAGGAACAGAAGTGCAATCTATAGGTTCCAATCCAGCAGAAGGGAAAAAAGAAACATATCCTCAACTTGGTCATCTCCCACAGAAGGTTGAACAGGAGGAAGGAAGAAGCAAAAGAAAAAAACAGAAAATACAAAATAAAATGATAGAAGTTATTCCAAATATGTCAGTAATAACAATAAATGTAAGTTAATTCCACAGTTAAAATAGAGGCATTAACAAATTGCATTTTTAACTGTATTTTATCATGGTAAGAACAGTTACCATGAGCTGTACTCTCTTAAATTTAAAATTTTAAGTATACAATATAGTATTGCTAACTGCAGGTACATTGTTATTCAGATCTCTAGAACTTAATGATACTGTATAACTGAAACTTGATACTCATTGATTAGCAACTCTCTTTTTCCTCCCTCCCCTTTCCCCCCAGCTCCTGGTAACCAATTTTTGGATATTTCACACTGGCTTATTTCACTTAGCATAATGCCCTCAATGTGCATCCATGTTATCACATATTGCAGAATTTCCTTCTTCTTCATGCTACATTTTCTTGTCCATTCATCCATCAATGCACATTTAGGTTGTTTCCACATCTTGGCTATCGTGAATGGAGCTGCAATGATCGTGGGAGATCCTGATTTCAATTCTTTTGGATAAATATCCAGTAGTGAAATTGCTGGATCATATAGGAGTCCTATTTTTAATTTTTTAAGGTATCTTCATACAGTTTTCCATAGTGCCTGCACCATTTTCCATTGTTAACAATAGCGTACAAGCTTAGAATTTCCCCATATCCTCCCAACACTTGTCTTTATTTTTTGTGGTTTTGATTTGCATTTTTCTGATGATTAGTGGCATGGAGCATCTTTTCATATATCTGTGGGCCATTTGTAGGTGTTTTTGTTGTTGTTGTTGTTTTGTGAAATGTCTATTCAATGTTGTAGTCTATTTTTAAATTGGATTATTAGGGGGATTTTTGCTACTGAGTTGTAAGAATTCATTTTTTTTGCAGTTTTTGTATCTTTGTATTTAGATGAGAAAAGTTTAAGAATTCCTTTTTTTAAAAAAAATATTAACCTCTTATTTAATATATGACTTGCAAAATTTTTTTCCTATTTCATAGATTAAGTTTTCAGTCTTGTTTTCTTTGTTGTGCATTAGTTTTTACTTTGATGTAGTTTTACATATATATATTATTATTTTGCTTGTGATTTTGGAGTCTTATCTATGAAATCGTTGTCAAGATCAATGCCGTGAAGCTTGTCCCCTATGTTTTTCCCTAGAAGTTTACAGTTTCAGGACTTACTTTTTAGTCTTTAATCTATTTTTAGTTGGGGTGTGTGTGTGTGTGTGTGTGTGTGTGTGTGTGGTATAAGATAAAGGCCCAGTTTCATTCTTTTGCATTTGGGTATACAGTTTTCCCAACACTATTTACTGAAGAGACTATTCTTTCCACAATATGTATTATTGGCACCATCAAAGATCAGTCAACCATATATATGTGGATTTATTTGGGGCTTCTCTAAACTGTCCTATTGGTTTATATATTTGCCTGATGCCTATATAATACTGTTTTAATTACTGTAGCTTTGTAATATAGTTTGAAATCAGGGAGTATGATGCCTCCAGCTTTGTTCTTCTTTCTCAAGATTGATTTGGCTATTCATGGTCTGTTGTGATTCCATATAAATTTTCGAATTGTTTTTTTTCCCCCCAATTTTTGTAAAAAACGCCATTGGGATTTTTAAAAATATATTTTTTATTGATTTCAGAGAGGAAAGGAGAGGGAGAGAGAGATAGAAACATCAATGATGAGAGAGAATCATTGGTCAGCTGCCTCCTGCACACCCCACACTGGGGCTTGAGCCCACAACCTGGACATGTGCCCTGACCGGGAATTGAACTGTGACCTCTTGGTTCACAGGTGGATGCTTAATCACTGACCCATGCCAGCCAGGCACCATTGGGACTTTGATAGGTATTTCATTGAATATATATGTTTCTTTGGGTAGTATAAACATTTAACATTATTATGTCTTCTAATTCATAAAAACAAGATATTATTCCATTTATTTATGTCATCTTTCATTTCTTTCAAAATATTTTGTAGTTTTCCATGTACAAGTCTTTCACTTCCTTAGTTAAGCTGATTCCTATTTTATTCTTTTTGGTGCTGTGGTCAATGGGATTTTTTTTCAGATTTTCTTCTTACTTCATTGTTAGTGTAAAAAGAAAACAAACAAACAAACAAACAAACAAAAAACAGATAAATAAAGCTGTAAGAACATGCTCTAAAAAGTAAAAATAAGAAAGATTATCATGCAAATGCTAATCAAAAGAAAACCTATATACCAAGGTTAGCAGTAAATAAAATAGAAATTAAAGAAAAAGTTTAATAGGCTTTAAGAGTGATACTTTACAACAATAAAAAGAAAAGTCTACTAATAATAGTAATAGTTAACATTTAATTAAGGGGGGAGTGTCATAATGTCTACAAGTTACATATAAGTGCTTCACCAAAAAAACCCAAAAAAACAAAAAGTTGGGGAAAATTCCTTTCAATAACTCATGAGACAAAGAGAACAATCAGAAGAATTTATAAAATATTTACAATGAAAACAAAAGCCTTACATATTAAAGCCTGTGGAAAACAACTAAAGTAGTACTTAGAGGAAAATTCATAGCTTGAAATAAACTTATTTAAGCAAGAAAGGA
The DNA here is from genome assembly GCF_963259705.1 of Myotis daubentonii. Lineage (NCBI taxonomy): Eukaryota > Metazoa > Chordata > Mammalia > Chiroptera > Vespertilionidae > Myotis > Myotis daubentonii. The sequence continues at coordinate 24,847,959 of NC_081840.1, read as the reverse complement.
TTTAAATAAATGGGCAAATCCTTACACTCAAATAGCTAAAAAAATTGAAGAACAGAGTAAGTCCAAATAAAGTAAAATTAAACCAATAATTAAGATATGAGCAAATGTTGATGAAATAGAAAACAAATAATAGATTCAATAAAACCAAGGACTTGTACTTTTGAAAAAATTTAAAAGCTCAAATAAACAATATTAACTCAAAAGAGGAGTTAAATACAGTAGCTATATACAATGCAAAATCATGAATGTAATAATACAAATGAATGTTGCCATTAAATTTTAAAAAGTTAGATAAAAATATGTATTTTAAGAAACAATTGCCAAAATTAAACTAAGAAGAAGTAGAATATTTGTAAAGGGTGTCCCAAAATTCACACAAGAAGTAATTTTGATAGAAAACAAGGTTTATAATTAAAAATTGTAAATTTTTTATTGATTCATAAAGTATTCAGTATAGGGTTATGTATAGAACAGCATATTGGGTAAATGGCCTCCATGGCTTTGCTGGCACATACACATTCTTTTGTTGAAATTTTCCATGACCGTTTTGCATAAATGTGGCTGAATTTCAATGAGGCTCATTTTCATCTTGATGGCTTGGTTAATCGACAAAATTGTCGCATTTGGGGTTCAGAAAATCCACGAGTGATTGTTGAGAAACAAATGCATCCACACCGTGTCACTGTTTGGTGCGGATTTTGGGCTGGAGGCATCATCGGACCATTCGTCTTCGAAAATGCGGCTGCTCAGGCAATAACAGTTAATGGTGCTCGCTATCGCGACATGATAATCCAGTTTTTATGTATGCTATTGCATACATAACCCTATACTGTATACTTTATGAATCAATAAAAAATTTACAATTTTTAATTATAAACCTGTATTTTCTATCAAAATTACTTCTTGCGTGAATTTTGGGACACCCTTTATATATTCCCTAAACCAGGCAAATTTTAGGAGACTTTCAAGGAACAGATCATTCTTATTTTTTATTTTCTTCTGAGAATGGAAGAAGAAGGAAAGCCTCATCTTCAATTTGTCATTTTGTTCATTTACAAATATGTGGATAAAGTCCCAGCAAGAAAGTTGCTGGATTAAGGATATATGCATTTGTAATTTTGGTCATTGTTAACATAAAGATCATGCCAATTCACACACTTCCATCCACAGTGTATGAATGGAATGCTTGCTCCACATAACATAACAATGTTCTCAAAATTTTTAATCTTTGCTAATCTAAGTGAAAAAAACTGGTATTCTGTTCCAGCTTTAATTGCATGTCCCTTATGAGTAATAATGTTTATAATAAAGTTTATCTTTTCATTTTTAAAAAGCCATATGTAAGTAACTCTTTTAGGAATACTACTTGTATTCTCTGTCCATTTTTATGTGTTTGTTTTCTTATTGATTTGTAGGGACTCTCTGTGAAATATGTTTCAAGTTTTTGCCATTTATTATTTGTATTTAGATTTTGTTAGCGATGTTTTGACATGGAGAATTTCATTTTTCATGTAACCATATTCAATAGTCTTTCTAAAGGGGCTTTTATGTTTTATGTCATACTAGAGGCCTGTTGCATGAAGAGATTCGTGCAATAGCCCTTCCCTTCTCCTGGCAGCTGGCAACGGTTTTTTTCTGGCACCCGGGACCCAGGCCTTCGCTCCGGCCAGAGCCGCCTTCCATCTTTGCTGCTCCAGCTGGAGCTGCCTTCAGTCTTCTGTCTTCACTGCTTCAGCTTGCCTTCAGTCTTCGCTCCGCTGCTTGGAGCCTATGCATGCAAATTAACCGCCATCTTTGTTGGGTTAATTTGCATACTCTCCTGATTGGCTGGTTAGCATAGCGAAGGTATGGTCAACTTACATGTTTGTCTGTTATTAGGTAAGATATGTAAAGACTTTCCCACTCCGAGATTATTTTTAATCCTTCTATCTTTTGACCAACTGGGAAATTACTATGATTTACGGACTGAAGTAGGGATTCAATTTTATCTTTCTCCCCACAGAGCTGAAAGTGCACCGAATGTGCTTTTTCTGCTGTGCTCGGGGTCATGCAGATGATGAGGGTGCTGTAATGAGCCCTGACTAAACTGTAAGGGAACACAGGGACATTTTCTTGTAAAATACCATACCTGAGATGAATCTTAAAGAATATGTAAAAATTAGCCAGGCAAATAAGGACTGGAGAATTGAAATAATTCACCAGCTAAAGACAAGCACATTAGGGAGGGAATGACAGGACACAAGTACTGAGGGGTGAGCAGGGTGGCCTGGGAGGCCATGCTTAGTTAGAAACTTGAACTTTATTTTGCAAATGAAGGGGGATGATTAAAGATTGTTTTTAAGTGGGAGAAGGTAATATGCTCAGATTTACATCTTAGAAGATTATTCTGACAGCACTGTGGACATGAATCAGCATGGGGTAAGCCTGGAGGCAGCAGAGCCCATTTAAGTGAAAACTCGCTTGAAAAAAAAGAAAAGAAAAAACTTGATTTTTGCGAAGATCACCTGCCTCACATCTCTTGGTGAGTCAGTGGTTGGAATGGGCCTGAGACCTACGTATCCCATTTTTAATGATTTCTTCATAGCCAGTGGTTCTCAACCTTCCTAATGCCATGGCCCTTTAATACAATTCCTCATGTTGTGGTGACCCCCAATTTCATTGTTACAAATTGAACATAATTAAAGCATAGTGATTAATCGCAAAAACAATATATAATTATATATGTGTTTTCCGATGGTCTTAGGCGACCCCCATGAAAGGGTCATTCGACCCCCAAAGGGGTTGCGACCCACAGGTTGAGAACCGCTGGACTTTAGACAAAATCAGCAGCCAACTTGCCAGGAAAGGATAAAACCTACCATAAGTGGTGTTAAGTGTGACTACTTTAAAGCCCAGAGTTAGAAACTTGAATGCCAGTAAGCTCTCTGAAACCTGAGTGCACAGCAATTTCAGATCAGCTATCGGATCTCCTAGTTGGAGGGCAGCCCGGAGGTCATGCTCCCACCCAGCACTGGAATCTCTTCCAAAACACACCCAACAGATGGCCTCGGGCCCCCATGTGAACATTCTCTGCCTTCGAAGGGAGCTCCCAGGCCTCCTGTTCCCCTCTCTGTTGGTCAGATCTAAATATAGAGAGTTCTTTCTCATGTTAAGCCAAATTCTAACTTCCTGTTACTTTCACCTGTCAGCCAGCAGCGTCTCCTCCCTGGGTCTCTTTTCCTCAAAGAAAAACCATTAGCCTTAGAGAGGAGGCTTTAGGAAATGCTATCTTAGGGCCACATAATGGTTATAATGCAGCAATTTTCAACCTTTTTCATCTCGTGTCACACATAAGCTAATTACTAAAATTCTACAGCACACCAAAAAATGTTTTTTGCCAATCTGAGCCCCAAAATAGGTATAATAACAAAACAATAACAGTAATTACCTACCCTTTTTGCTCCAAAGTGACTTTTAAAAAAAAATCAGTTGCCTATACTTATATATAAGATTTCTGTTACCAATAATTAACCAATCAGACGCAACCTTATTATGTGACATGACCCTTAAGATGCAAGTCTATTATATGACCTATATATTTGTGGTTCAAGACAGGGCATTCACACCAAGACGGCTGTTGTTTATTGGCTGTTATCGTTTTTGTTTTTGTTTTTAATTTGACAATCTAAGGGAAAAGAGGCCAGTGCCCCTGACTAAATAGTCAGGTATTGCATGTTTTAAAAATTCCTGTGGCACACCAGTTGAAAATTGCTGTTTTAATGTTTTAAAAGTACCAATGGTTGCACAACAAAAGTACCAACGGATGCCATTGAACTGTGCACTTAAAAATAGTTAAGATGACAAATTTTATGTTATGTGTTTTGCCATAGTTCAGTAGTCGGCAAACCCTGGCTCGTGAGCCACATGTGGGTCTTTGGCCCCTTGAGTGTGGCTCTTCCACAAAATACCACGTGTGGGCGTGCCCGTACAGTGTGATTGAAACTTTGTGGCCCATGCGCAGAAGTCGGTTTTCGGCCTGGGCGAGTCTATTTTGAAGAAGTGGCGTTAGAAGAAGTGGGGGGTGTCGGTCGGTCGGGCGACGGGAGACGCGGCCGCGGGATACGTGCATGATTCGTGCAAGAGTTGAGTGAGCCAGTCAGTTAGCAGTCTCATCGTGCAGTGGTTAGTGCTAGTCGCGTCCGCAAATTGCACGCGTGTGACAGAAGTATCTACTCGAAGCATAAAGTTACCTGTATTTTTCCAACCAGCTGCAAATCCTACAGGTATTTTTGTCATCAATTTAAAAATTGTAATTCTTTTGTGTTGGTGGCTTTATTATAAAATGAAACATTTTTTTAGGTGCCCTGTTTGACATGGCTACAAAGAAGAAGCAAAGAAAAACGGAAGACAAAAACCGTGAATTTAAAGTTGAATGTGCCTACCTATATAGTTTAAGTTTAAAAAATTTGGCTCTCAAACGAAATTTCAATCGTTGTACTGTTGATATTTGGCTCTTTTGACTAATGAGTTTGCCGACCACTGCCATAGTTCTTAAAATTTTTAGTTGTTTAAATGCCAACAATACACTGACCAGTTAAAATAGCATGGCATGATGCTTTGAGCTTTAAATGTTGGTGGCTCTTCAAAATGGCAGTGAATTTTAACTTTGCCTCCCTCTAACTCAGCAGTTCTCAACCTGTGGGCCACCACCCCTGTGGGGGTCTAATGACCCTTTCACAGGGGTCGCCTAAGACCATCGGAAAACACATATATAATTGCATATTGTTTTTGTGATTAATCACTATGCTTTAATTATGTTCAATTTGTAACAATGAAATTGGGGGTCACCACAACATGAGGAACTGTATTAAAGGGCTGCGGCATTAGGAAGGTTGAGAACCACTGCCCTAACTCACTCTTGCTCCCATCTCATAATGTTTTTAGTTTACTCCCATCCCTTCTGTCTTTCCGCCAGGGTCTCAGTTGATCTCTGAGAATCAAGTTGTTCTCTCTTTGGCTGCCTCTGAATCTTGATGGTTCGTATAATCATGTGAACTTGCTTTAAAAGGAAATCTAAACTAGGATCATTAGATCACTTATTTCAGGTTGAAAATTATGGCCCTTTGAACCCAACAGTCCCACGTTGCTCTAACACAGTCCTAGAGAAGGAAAGATTTTTCAAATATTTCCGTTCCAAAATGTTATGACCTTTCAACCTGTGCAAGAAGAGCTTCATTTCCAAAAGAGGAATCTGAGCGAACACTCATCACCCCAACCAACCAATGATAATAGTGGAGCTTTTAACTGGCTTATTTTTACTAATCCATGAACCAGTTACCTGCTTGTCACATTCGCTTCAATTATGTGATGTTAACATTTTTTGGTTTGCATGAGATATTTACTACAAAATTTTCTTGCTAAATAGCGAAGCTGACTTTTTTTATGGGGACAAGCTCTGTCATGACCTCAGCTCATCAAACAGGCCAGTCGTTAAAGTGCTGCTGCTCTCTCTGCCCTGGGCAGCCAGGAGCCTGGGTCTTTGGGATCACTCTGTACCCCACCACTCTCAGCCTCATGGGCTGTGTGGTACCTGCTTTAGTCACAACCTCAGGGGTGCTTGTTGTTTGTCACTTATAGCTGCAGATCATCTGAATGAGGGGTGATCAAACTAGCCATTTCACGCAGCAACTGATCCTAATGTGTTTAACATTTGGGGCTTTCCCTTCAAAGTTAAAGTCTTCTATGAAAAATACCAATTTTAAAATTTGATGTAATATTTAACTGCTTATTCCATGTTCAGTTTTCTCTCCCTTTTAAAAACTAATGTATGTACCTCAGAGAGATAAATGTGGTTTTGCCATAAAGATTTACATTTCCCTAATTTTGCTAATCTTCTTAGTAGATCTTGATTCTTTCCAAAACCACAACCGTAGGAGATGTCATACTTAGATCCCTTCCCCATAAGATCTCTGCAAATGTTGTGTTTTTAAAAAATTGGTTAAAAACAAATTTTGACTTCTGATAATGGCAGAGCAACTTGGTTGGAACCAAGTGGAAACTTTAGAACTGAGAAGTATAATAATTGAAATAAAAAGTTTATTGGATGTATTTAACATTTTGGAGGCAGCAAAGAAACGGTGAACTTGAAGATAGATCAAAAGAGAACATTAAAGAAAAAGAAAGAAAAAAAACAAAAATATCATTTAATCTGTAACATATAGATAAAAGTCTCAAACATTTAGAAATTAGTCAACATAAAAATCTATAATTTATTTCACAAGTGAAATTTGAAAATATTTGAATGGGATTATAATGAAAATATAAGATATCAAAAGTCTGTGTGATGTATCAGAGGAGTGAGTACTCAGAGGGAATTGTGGGCCTTTAAATGATTATACTTGCCAAACCAGTTTGGCTCAGTGGATAGAGCGTCGGCCTGCGGACTGTAAGGTCCCAGGTTCGGTTCCGGTAAAGGGCATGTACCTTGGTTGCAGGCACATCGCCACTAGGAGGTGTGCAGGAGGCAGCTGGTCGATGTTTCTCTCCCATCAATGTTTCTAACTCTCTATCCCTCTCCCTCTCTGTAAAAAATCAATAAAATACATTTTTAAAAAAAATTAAATGCTTATACTAGGAATGAAAAAAAAAAAACAACTTAAAATCAACCATCTGCGCATCAATTGATGACTGGATACATAAAATATGGTATACCCATACAATGGAATATTACTTGGCAATAAAAAATGAAGTATGGTACATGCTACAATGTGAATTAACCTTGAAAACATGCTAAGTGAAAGAAGTCAGTCACAAAAGACCACATATTGTGTGATTCCATTTATAGGAATGTTCAGACTAGACAAATTATAGAGACAGAAGTTAGATTAGTGTCTGTTTAGAGCTGGGGGAAGGGGCTAGCAAGGGGTAGGGTGACTGATAAGGGTATAGAATTTATTTTGGGGGAGTGATGAAAAGGTGCTAAAATGTATTTGATGTTGGTTACACAACTCTGTGAATATACATAAAACCATTAAATTGTATACTTTAAATGGGTGAATTGAATAGTATGTGAAGTGTCTCAATATAGCTGTTACTCTCCCAACCTCTCAGAAATCTAAATTTTCCACATAAGAAACTAGGAAGAAAGTGAGCATATTAAATCCAAAGTAAATAACAATTAGGAAATAATAAACAGCACAAGTCAAGGAACTAGAACACAAATGAACAGTAGAGAAAATAAAGCTAAAAGTTGGTTCTTTGAAATGATTATTAAAAGTGGGAAACACCTGGCAAGACTGATAAAGAAAAATGAGAAAATATTAATGACCTATATCAGGAATAAAAGAGGATTAAAGTCCTACAGACATTGGGCCAGTTGCATGACTTATGTATGTGCCATAAACTCATTAAACTATATGCTTAAAATGGGTGGATTTGATTGTAAGCAAGCTATGCCTCCATTAAGCTTTAAAAGGAGCAGTCAATGTAATGCACCTAATTAATTGACTTTAAAAAGCATAATTATATCAGCCAGTGCCATTTGTTCAGCTTTGAGATAGAGGACTCTTAAATTAGTTTTATTCAAACTGATCTAAGCATCTTTCTCGCTGGTTGATAATGGTGACGCCCCCCCCCCCCCACCTCTGCATCTCCACTACGTGAGTGTACACCTTTCCAAGGCTGTGCTATCACCTCGTGTCAAGGTACCCCATGATTTCTAATAACCATTTCCACCCTGCCACTGCCCCTTTTTATTGTGCACTTAAGAAAGTGCAGGCGAAACTCTGAGATTTACTTGGGCTGGCCATTTCTGTCTTGGCAGGATTCTAAGAGCTAGTCAGTGACTAATAGCTACCACAGTGTTCTGACCTTGTTACAACAAAATCCATACTCTGAGCTCAGGTCTGTCCATTCAGTGGTTTCTTTTCCCCTGTGGTGGTTATGTGTTACAACAAAGCAAAGTTCAGCACCTGGATGTGTGAGTGAGGGAGGATCAAATGGGCATAGACCAGGACCTGTGGGAACCTCACCGCAGGTCTACGACAGAGAACAAGAAAAGTCTGAGATTTTTCTTTTAAAATGTAACCAGAAGACAGTTAGTTTCTACTGAATAAGGGGGGCGGAGGAGGTAAAAATAAGCTTTCTTTACTCCCACGTTATTCACTCGGCTGAAAACCATCAAAGGGAGGGTCTTTTATGATTCTTGAAGGTTTTGTCAGTGAGTATTACCACTCTGTGGCTTTGTGTCATCTCAGACTTATTCTGAGCAGCATTGCTCTCACCAAGTGCTAACCTTTGCAATAGTAGGGCTTCTGGGAAGAATCTTGAGGCAAGATACAGGGGTCTTTCTATGTTTCTTCATGTACACGACAGACCCAGTAGGAATACATTGTGAGGCAGTAGAGTTCAAGGTTTAAGAGAATGAATTTGGTGTCAGACAAACCTGTAATCCAGTTTTAATTTTGCTATTAATTAGGTGTATGGTTTGGGGCAAGCTCTTTAACCTTTCTGATCCTAAGTTTCTTCATCTGTAGGATGACCATAATAATACCATCTACCTCATAGGGTAGCTAGAAGAGTTATATACAATAACTAGAGGCCTGGTGCATAGATTTGTGCACTGGTGGGGTCCCTTGGCCTGGCCTGAGATATCGGGCCAAAAAACGCCTCTCCAACATCCTCTGAGGTGTCCTGGATTGCTAGAGGGTGGTTCTCAGGTGACACACCCTGGAATGGGGCTCCCTCCTCTCTAGTTCCATGTGTGTCACCCAAGAACCGCAGCTGCCAAGTCACCGCAACTTGGCAGCCCCTGCATTGAGCGTCTGCCCCCTGGTGGTCCGTGTGCATCATAGCTACCAGCCAATGGGCTGGTCACATAGGCTTTTATATGTATAGATAATTATAAAGGGCATATGATAGTATCTGACAAAGAATAAAAGAATTCACAATACGATTTATCTCTTCATGTTTACATATATTCCCTGCTAGGGAAATTGACATTCTGGCACATTGCTGGTAGGAACATAAATTGGTAAAGCCTTTTTGGAGGGAAATTCAATCTTTGACATCGTTTAAATCCCATGGGCTTAAACTCTGCAATTGCACTTCTGGGTGTCTATATTAGACACCCAAAACTATTCATAGGTGCGTATTTAACTCTGAAATACTTGAATTTAGTGTGCTAATTAGCCTTATCATAACTATGGCCAGTATGTTTCCTGCTCACTGCACTGGGTCATTGCGGAAGAGCGTAGCTTTAGTGAAGAAGGCTTTTCACACTTCCAAGAAAGTCAGTTTTAGAAATGGACATTATATAAGCCCTTAGAGTTACAGATGGTAGATTTTTTTTTAAATCTTAGAAATAATATAGCTTAACCATCTTCTCATATATAAGAACATTTTAGGCCCTCTAAGGTGAGATAGCTACCCTCAGCTGCCCAACGAGCTGATGACAGAACCCAAATAGAAATTGGTGCTATTACCACTTTGTGTTCTCAAAACCCAACTGTGTCCTGGGAATTCATTCTTATTCTCAGTGCCATAGGCAGAGCTAGTTGTTGTCTCAATACCCACCTCCCTTTTTCCCTTCCTAAGAGTTCTGGCCAGTGAGATGTAAATGGAAATCTCTTGGGTAGGGGCCTTCGGGAAAGCTATGGTTTTCTTGATTTAAAAAATGAACACTATACCTAGCATGCAATTTCTTTACCTTCTCCATGTTTCCTCCTGAAATAGAGACAGAGTGCCTGGAGTGTCAGTTGCCACATTGTCTATGTAGTGACAGAAGCCACACACAAAGGCTAGCAGGGTAGGAATGTAGAAGTTTGAGCACTGGGTACTTTGGGAAGCATCTATATCAGCCATGGGCTGGCTACCTCTACTTGCTTCTTGTTATGTCAGAAAAGTAAGCTCTTTTTTGGTTAAGACACTGCGATCCTAATTTCACATTCCTTTCCTTTCCCAAGGAGAATCGAGGCTGTGGGTGTGAACTCTGCCATATCTCAATTCGTTTGCCTTGTTCGTTCCTGTCTCAGAGCAGGAAGGGACCACGCTCTTTCCAAATTCAATCATTTCCATTTCTTTCTGGCTCCTCCCATCTCCTTCTTTTCTTACTTTTTCCTAATCTCTTCTAATCCCTACTCCTTACTCTAAGAACATCTATTTTTTAAAAAATATTTTTATTGGTTTCAGAGAGGCAGGGAGAGGGAGATAGAGAGAGGGATAGAAACATCAATGATGAGAGAGAATCATTGATCAGCTGCCTCCTGCATGCCCCCCATTGGGGATCGAGTCCGGAAACTGGGAATGTGCCCTTGACTGGAATTGAACCCGGGACCCTTCAATCTGCAGGCTGATGCTCTATCCACTGAGCCAAACCAGCCAGGACAGAACATCTATTAAATTTTCCTTCAGTTTTGACTCCCTTATAAAATACCATTCTTTTAAAAAATATATATATATATTGATTGATTTCAGAGAGGGAGAGAGAGATAGAAACATCAATGATGAGAGAGAATCATTGATTGGATGCCTGCTGCATGCCTCCCAATGGGGATCAAGCCTGCAACCTAGGCATGTGCCCTGAATGGGAACCAAACTGTGACCTCCTGGTTCATAGGTCGATGCTCAACCCCTGAGCCACACTGGCCAGGCCAAAAAACCATTCTTTTGCTTTCCTTTGTATCATAAAAATCTTGGGGGAAGAGACTCTGAAAGCCTACCCTCCCTCTGGCTAAAAATGACATGAATTTTACTCTAATCCAACGAACACTTTTCACTATTCATTCTATCTGAACTTTTGTAGCGCTTGACGTTATTGACAGGCTTTCCCATCTTGAGCTCTGGCCTCTCTTGACTTCTTGACATGACTCTCTCCCAGTTCTCTGACCCCATTTGCTGCTCAGGCTCCTTGTCTGCCTCTTTACCTGCCCTTGCCCTTGGAGGCTCATGCCCCTCAGGTTTCCTCCTAGACTCTCTGGTCTTCTCACTCCTCACCTCTCTCTGGGAAGCCTCTCTTACTCATGTAGCCTCAATCACCTTGTATTTGCGAATTGTCTCCAAAACAACTGGTGTATCCCAGTTGTTCTTTTCCTGATGTTCAGATTAATATTTTTAATCCTCTTCCAGATACTTTTCAGCATCTCCCGGACCTTCTAACTCAGTAGTATATCCACAGCTGAAGCCACAATCTCTCTGTCGCTCACCAAACCCCCTTTCAGTGAGGTTCATTATCACTAAGTCCAGCTATCTGAACCAGAAAAACATTACGCACAGCCAGTTCTACTATAAGCAGAGTACATGTTCCAAAAATCAGCATGTGGTGTGAAACTGATCAATAAAACCCACAGGGCTATGGGGGAAATGGGCACAACACTTAAAAAGTTTATTAGGGGCATTATTAAAAAAAAGAGAGCGAGAGAGAGATAGGAACCTACCAAAAATGGTAGCGTGGTTTTACACCCGTGAAACGGTTGCGAAATACATAAATAATACAAAAATGTGGCATTTTTACAAAACCTGAAGTTTGCTTGTGGAAGTGGATGCCGGAAGGGCTGTAGTTTGTGGGTCATTGTGAAGGGGTAGGAGGAAGATGATTAGAAATCAGACAGATGGCTGTAACACTGGCTGTGGAGGGTGGCTCATAACACTCATGGTGAACTGAGGCAGCTGGTAGAAGTTTGGGGTGTGTGTGTGTGTGTGTGTCCACATGTGTTTTGTGTGTTCCTAACCTGGATGCAGTTTTCTGCATTCACCTAGTGTTTCTCGAGGGACAAACATGTGCATAACTAATCCTGAAACTCACATTATGCTTAGATTGTTCCTAATATCTCAGTAGGATTGGAAGAAATTTGAATTTCCAAAGCAAGGACTATAGGTTAACGGCCTGTGTTTTGGAAAACTCTCTTTACCCACACAGGTGCTTGGTCACGAATTCTCATGACTTTGGCTTCTTCACGTCTATTTCTTCTTCTCCATCCCTGATCTGCTGCTCCAGTGCAGGTGCTCGTCACCTGCCTTCTGTGCTGTTGCCATGGCCACTGCATGCCCTTTCATGACAGAGCCTTTTCCTACCCAGTGGCAGGGGCTGGGGGACTGCCACACCTGTAGTGTATCCCTGAGCAAACCTCAATCTGGGAGGGCTTTTGTTATCTGATCAGACTGTGGGCCCTGATCCCTGACCCATTTGTTCATTGTAAGATGGGGCAGTGGTAGACTCTACTAGGACTGTTGTGGGAGTTAAAGGAGGGAGTCTATATAGAGTATACACACAGCCTCTAGCACATAGCAGACATTCAATAAGTGGGCTTTTTTCTTTCCTAGTTCTTATTTAAATATATTTCATGTCATATTTTAAATATGATTTTAAAATATGAAAACGATGCATGGAAGTCTACACTTCCTGTAGGAATAAACCAGATCCTTCAAGAGGGCTGATAAGACCCTCTCAGTCTTGATCTGGCATACTTTTCAATCTCATATTCTTTATCCCTAGCCCAGCTCCCAAATCATCTTTTTAAAACCTTCTCAACCATTTCCTCTATTCCCTTACCCAGAAAAAGTTTTGTCCTTCCCTCTGAACCCCCAGCATGCAATGTACATACACCTCTGATACAGCATCTCCCCGTTCTACCTAACTCCTAGAGCCCTCACCCCATTCTCCTTTACTAAGAAAACGCCGTTTCATTCAGATATTCATGAGACTCGGGGACGGTGGCCCATTCTCGGTATCGGGTAGATCCTGATCAGTCTGTGCCCATCAAGGTTATCTCATTACTCTCCTGGTGATGAAGTTTGGAATGGACATGTGACCTGGTTCTGAAAACTAAGAGATGAAGAAACATCTACCCCGAAATTTGTGGGAAAAGTGTCCTCTCTTCTAAAAAAAGAGACACAAGAAGAAATCGTTTTCTTTCTTCTTTTGGATATTAGGATGTCTGTTGTGATGGCTGGAACCACTGCAGCCATGTTACCTGTAGCCTGGCTTGGACCCCAGTAGACATAGAGCAGGCCAAGTCCAAGAGTATTACAGAGAAGAGGAACTGGGACTTTATGTAATGCACACAGCACCTGCCCTACTTCTGGACTATTTGATATTTGAGACAATAAATGCCTTTGTTATTCAAGCCACTCTGAGTTAGGTTTTCTGTGTTTGTAGAGGAACACATCTTGATGAAAACTGGCGTTAGTTATTTATGAGTCTCTCTCCCCATTGATGTTGATAACCCCAAAGGACTTCTTCAATGTTATATCCCCAGCTCAAGGAAGCAGAGGGCACATACCTGATGCTCAGCAAATATTTGCTGAATGGGTGGATGGATGGCTAGACATCCTGCCTGTTGTGCTTTCCAGGATCTGCCTCCTTCCCAAATATCCTGCTACTCATGGAATCCTGGCATCAGATGAAAGGTCCAGGGGAGGCAGGGTGTCCGGCAGCGAGTCCAGACAGCCATAAAGCAGAAAAGCAGCCAAGCCTGGGTTCCTGGGCGTGCCTCACGGTTACCCAGAGCTCTGTCCACCGTCCCACAGCTGCTTCCATTCTCAGCTCTGGCGCGAGCCCAGAGGAGATCATCTCTTCAGAAGACGGTACCTGTGCATTAAATCCACATTTTGTAACAAGATTGGAGAATGATGACCTGCATTCTCCAACGATTGAAGTACCAGCAACTAGTCACCGAAGCGCCTGAAACCAGGGCCAACGTTTCCTCGCTGACAGCGGCTGACAGCGGTGTGCTCGCTGGAGGGAACACTGTGATTTGTCATGTTGGCCCCCATTGTGTGAATTCTCCCCTCAGAGCTGATTTCAACTGCCAGCCGAACAACTGGTTGGCGGGTGCAAGCTGGCTCCTGCCCGCTCCACCTCCAGGGCAGCGCTGGCTCTGCTCAGGTGGAGAAACCAGCCTTGGCCAAGGCCCTAGAATTCCAAACCACAGAGCCTAGTTCCCTCAGGAATGGCACCTGTATTTGTCCAGGTGACTAGGGGCAAAAGTCATCCTCTGAAAATGATCATGTAACTCCTTTAAAGAAAACCCTTCACTGGTCCCCTGTAACTTTAGGATCATGACCAGTCCTCAGCACTTTGAATACAGCCCTTCAAGAACAGCCCCCCCAGCTTTTTTTAATATATATATATTTCAGAGAGGAAAGGAGAGGGAAAGAGAGATAGAAACATCAATGATGAGAGAGAATCATTGATGGGCTGCCTCCTGCAGGCCTCCATTGGGAATCGAGCCTGCAACCCGGGCAAGTGGTCTGACCAGAAATTGAACTATGACCTCCTGGTTCATGGTTTAATGCTCAACCACTGAGCCACACTGGTCGGGCAGCCCTCCCTTCTTTAGCATTAACCCACCACCCTGGCCCCTGGCTTACTGTGCTTCAGCCGCTTTGGTCTTTGTTCAGTTCCCCCAATGAGCCTGTGCTCTCTCACGCCTCGGGTCTTTACAGGGCCTTCCCCATCCCTGGAAAGCTCTTCCCCTCCTTTATCTCCTCCACGTCTACTCATCCCTTACATCTCAGCTTAAAATCACTTCCTCCAGGAGCCTTCCCCTGGGTCCTCAGACTAGATCAGATACTACAGATTTCCAAGGCATTCTGCTCTTCTCTTTCCGGTTACCCATTACCTTCTTCCCCACTAGCCTGTCACTTTTTTGCTGCTTGTGGTGGGAAGTGCCAGGCTCTGGAATTGGCCTCCCCTCCCACCCCCCCGCAGTAGCCAGAGAACCTTCTAAAGCAGGTTTTTCTAAAAGGGAAGTCAGTTCTTATCACTCCACTGTTCAAAACTTTAAATGGCTTCATTACTTTCTCATATACTGTCACGTCTGTTTGGCCTACAGAGCCCTACAATGCCTGACATCTCTCTCTCTCCCCCTCTCTTACTCTGCTGTAGCCACACCTGCTTCCTTGCTCTTCCTTGACTATGGCAAATAGTCCTGCCTCAGGACATTTGCATGGGCTGCTTCTTCTGCAGGCCAACCACATTTACGCTCTCATTTTCTTCAGATCTCTGCTGAAATCTTACCTTATCAGGGAAGCCTTCATGGCCCACCTCATCTAACACCGATGTTTCCCACACCACCAAGCAATTCACTACTAGTAATTCTCAGGAGACAGTAACTGGGTGTCCTACAAACTTGATTAAATTCTATCTCTAGGTAGATAGTGTAGTTCTCACACTACCTAGAGATAGTGTCAGATCCCACAGGTGAAGGGGCTCAGTCCCATAAGACTGCCCCCACCTCAGACAAAAATCCTAGGTTCAAGTTATCCCGTTCTTCTGACCTACTGGCTATACATGGGAGGTTTCCATAACTCCCTCCTCAGTTTGATTAATTTGCTAGAGTGGGGTGGGCAAACTTTTTAACTCGAGGGCCACAATGGGTTCTTAAACTGGACCGGAGGGCCGGAACAAAAGCATGGATGAAGTGTTTGTGTGAACTAATATAAATTCAAAGTAAACATCATTACATAAAAGGGTACGGTCTTTTTTTTTTTTTTTTTTTTTTTTAGTTTTATTCATTTCAAACGGGCCGGATCCGGCCCGCGGGCCGTAGTTTGCCCACGGCTGTACTCTGCTGCGACCCTTTAATACAGTTCCTCATGTTGTGGTGACCCCCAATTTCATTGTTACAAATTGAACATAATTAAAGCATAGTGATTAATCAAAAAAACAACATGTAATTATATATGTGTTTTCCGACGGTCTTAGGCGACCCCCATGAAGGGGTTGTTCCCACAGGTTGAGAACCACTGTGCTAGAGAAACGTTTGCTTACATTTACCAGTTTATTATCAAGGATATGATGAAGGATACAGGCAAACAGCCAGATGAAGAGATGCATAGGGCAGGTCTGGAAGGGTTCCAAGCACAGGGGCTTCCTTCCCCAAGGAACAGAAGGTCATGACCCTCCTGGCACGTGGATGCACTCACCAACTGCTAAACCCATCAAATCTCATTGTTCAATAGTTTTTACAAAGCTTAACTGAAGCCCCTCCCCCTGCTTCCCCTTCCCAGAAGCCAGTGGGTGGGGCTAAAAGCTCCAACCTTCTAATCACTTGGTCCCTCAGGTGAGCAGCCCCATCCTGAGGCTATCTGGGGGAGGGCAGTTCCTTATGAGTAACAAAAGGTACTCTTGTCACTTAAGAAATTCCAAAGGTCTGCCGGAACCGGTTTGGCTCAGTGGATAGAGCGTCGGCCTGCGGACTGAAAGGTCCCAGGTTCGATTCCGGTCAAGGGCATGTATCTGGGTTGCGGGCATATCCCTGGTAGGAGATGTGCAGGAGGCAGCTGATCGATGTTTCTCTCTCATCGATGTTTCTAACTCTCTATCTCTCTCCCTTCCTCTCTGTAAAAAATCAATAAAATATATTTAAAAAAAAAAAAAAAAAAAAGAAATTCCAAAGGTCACCTGGCCAGTGTGGCTCAGTGGTTGAGCATCTACCCATGAACCAGGAGGTCACGGTTTGATTCCCAGTCAGGGCATATGCCCCACTTGTGGGCCTGATCCCCAATAGGGGGCGTGCAGGAAGCAGTGGATTGATGATTTTCTCTTAGCATTGATGTTTGTATCTCTCTCTCTCTCTCTCTCCCTTACTCTCTTTGAAATCAATAAAAAACCTATTGGGGGGAAAAAAAAATTCCAAAGGTTTTAGGGGCTTTGTGGCCAGGAACCGGGGACAAAGACTGAGCATGTTTCTTATTACACCACACTAACCCAACACCCATCTCATCGATATCTCTCTCCCTGGCCCTGTTTTACTTTCCTTCACAGCGTTATCACTGTGTGACAAATCACATACTTCTTGGTTCATCCGCCTGTGGCCTGTCCCTTCCCCTCTAGAAGCTGAGCTCCACCAGAACAGGAGAGTCATCTATCTTGAGCACCACGGTGCCCCTGCCATCCAGAGCAGCGCCCGGCTTAATAGCACTTTCTTCATAATAATGGATTCAATTGCCGAGCGCTGGGAAGGTCTGGGGGCGCATCTCAGAGTGGCTCCTGCACGTTGCTTCTTATTTTTAGCAGCAGTGCCCCGGGGGCGATGCCTTTACTTGTATTTTCTGGTAATATCCTTGTAGCACTGGTCACTCGACTTTTTCACTAATTCATCTTCTTGTGGAGAAAATAGACCCCCTGGGCCACAGTGCAGCACCTACAATGGACCGTGAGAAACAGCTTCCGGGAGGAGGCAATGGAGGGTCTGAGGAGACTACACCGGGGCGGGGCTCTGAGGGGGATGCAAAGCTACTCGGACACCACAGGTCAGAGGCACCGTTCCTTCTATCCTCTTTCTTTCAGGAGAAATGACTTTTCCTTTAAAGAACGTGTCCAGGTAATTTCTATGGGCAAACAAAGAGAATTAGAAAGTATGGATTACCGTACCCGTATTTCCCCAGAACCAGCCAATAAAAAAGCGCCTCCTTTGTTCCTTCCTGCCTTAAGGAAAGGACCGCGCCAGGGGGTCCGGATAGCTTTCTGGGACTCCTGACACTTGGAAATGACGAGTGATAGATGGCGTGGCCCAGGAGGAGAGAGGTTTCATGTCCATTTAGAACGGGAGAGGAGGGAGCCATAAGAAGCAGAGATGCAGCTGATCGCTGACATTTCCTCGAGAACTGTTAGGCTAGAACCGAACCCATTTCCTGCCAACAGAGGCTGACTGGATCCGCTCCTACAACACTCTGTCCTTGGTTCTGCCAGGACCTGCCGCTTTGGCTGGGGACGTTCTTTAACTCCCAAGGGGCTTTGCTTCCTTATTTGTGAAGTGAAGCCAGGCCCTGTGAGCAGGCGGGTCAAGTACGCTCTGGTCCTTGCTTGTCCCCCGTGGTCTCAGGATGCTGCAGCCACTGCAAGCATCACATCTACCTGCTCACCACACCATGTAAAGGCAGGAAGGGAGAGCCTCTTCCTGGGTGACGCTTGGGAAAAGCAAGGAAACTTCCCAGAACCTTCTAGTCACTTCCATGTTCACCTCTCAACCAATCAGGCAGGAGTTAGACCAACCATGGCTCACACCTGCACCTGGGGCCCCTCCAGCTCTCAGCACCTGGCCTTTCAGGGCGTGATTGAGATGAGAGCTCTGTGAGAGGAAAGAAGAGAATATGGCTTCTGGGTAAATGGTTTCTGGGTAAACAGCAGCGTTGGTCACAGATCCTGTCTCACTTTCTCTGAGAGATATGTTCACTCTGAGAACAGAACATCCGTTTGGAAATGGTTATTCTAGGCTCGGGAGCCAGACCGCCAGGGTTCAAATTCCAGCTCTGCTATTGATTCTGCTGTGTGGCTTTGGGCGAATTACTTGCCATCTCTGTGCCTCATTTCCCTCACATACCAACCAGGGATAAACATAGACCCTACTTCCTGGGTTTTGTAACAGTTAAAAGTGTGAACACGTGTACAACCCTTAGAGCAGTGGCTGGCGCATGAGAAGTGCTCAGTGTGATAGCTCAGTTCTGTCTGAGTGCAGGGAGGGCCCTGGACTTCTGGACTTGAGGGAAGGCTTGGGACAGACAACATAGGACAGAGTCTGCGTCCTGGGGGCCATTTGTGTGTCAACAATTCTTGCGTCCCTGAGCAAGTTTCTTACCCAGAATCTTGACGTTCTCTGCTTGCAGAATGATGGGCAACAATTGCCAACACACCTGCTCAGAGGGTGGGGTGACAGGATGGCAGTGGTATGAATGCTAACCCTTCACCCCGCACTGAGTATCTGTTTAGTCCTAGCTCGGGGACGAAGGCAGTGTTGCCACACAATGATGTCAGGGGCTAGGAACCCATGTCCGAGATGGATGATTCACAGACTGCAGTGAGGATATGTGTGCTCTGCAGAGACAAGAGAAGAAAAAAAATAGCAAACTCCCACACGTTATGTCATATGATACCAATACCTGTTCTCTAACCCTCTGAAGAATTTGCCTGCAGGGATGGCAATGAAAACTGTGCCCTTACTCATTGGACAAGTTCTGGAAAATGTCTGTGAATGGAAAAATAAAACAGGGGGGCGGGCAATAAAACTTACGGGTCCCATAGGATAGTGCTATAAGTCTCATGAATGAAGCAGCAGTTCTGGCTGATGGGGAAGGGCTGACCACAGAGCAGGGAGTAGAGCTCAGAGTTTATCACAGCGCTAGCTGTGGTCTCGGAGCGGAGCATGAACTGAAGCCAAGGGGATTGAGTGACACTGGGCTATGTTCCCGGAGGACCACAGCTCTGTGGAAGGAGGGAAGCGGCTCTGGCCTCTGTCATTCCTTTCTGCTGGGCGGTTTGTTGGCTCTGAGAACGAAAATGGCACCAGGAGTCAGACTGGACCTGGGTTCAGCAACATCAGTGCTTGGGTTCTGGCTAAGAAAGAATTCAGAGCCAAGACTCAAACTGTAAGAGAAAGTTTGGTTAGAAAGTCACAGAGGTAGAAGTGAACATAGAAGAAGGAATGGGCTCAGGAAACAAGTTACAGAGGCAAAGGAAGGACCCTTGGAGTGTAGGAGAGAGAGAGACAGGAAAATGCACCCAGGGAAGGGGCAGGGAAAGGGGTAGGGCATGCTCCAGACAAAGCAGCACTGGGCCCAGTCTTGAGGGTATTTACCTGGAGGTCTCAGGGGAGGATCCCAATAGAACATTCATTAGCGTCCCAGGTGTGTCCTTCCAGGGTCTCTACTGACAGTTGGGTGCCAGGGCAGGTGGTTTTAGTCAATGCTGCTGGTCCTGGTGTCAGCCATGACATCGCTTGTCTGGTTTTGCTGCTTTTTGGGGCCTGGAGCTGAAACACAACTGGGGCCTGGGTATATTTGACATGGGTCAGAACCTCATTGTCCTGGGGGCTTAATGCTTAAGGGCTATTCTCTGCCCCTTTGTTCGTTCCCCTTCTAAGGCCTAACCTGCATGACTAGAAACATGCCAGGGGAGGAAAGGTCAGGGGCGGGCCCGAACCACACAACCACCGATATGAAAGGTCAGGGGGTCTAAAACGCTTGACCAGCGACATGCTAGGGGAAGAAAGGTTACCCTGGGGGCGAGGTCCCTGTTTACCCAGTTTTCCCCATTGCTGGGCACCTGGGGCTTTTCACTCTAGTGACCTTCTGCACGTGGCCCATCATCCTTGCTGTGCTCATGTCTGGCTAGCTACCGACCACAGGTTAAAACCCCTTCTTGCCCCAGTATGGCAGAGCCTATAAAGACAGCTGCTGAAACCATCCTGCTCTGTACTTGGAATAGAGACCTAGGTTTTATTTATTTATTTATTTATTTATTTATTTTTTTAATATATTTTATTGATTTTTTACAGAGAGGAAGGGAGAGAGACAGAGAGTCAGAAACATCGATGAGAGAGAAACATCGACCAGCTGCCTCCTGCACACCCCCCACTGGAGATGTGCCCACAACCCAGGTACATGCCCTTGACCGGAATCGAACCCGGGACCCTTCAGTCCGCAGGCCGACGCTCCATCCACTGAGCCAGACCGGCTTCGGCAGAGACCTAGGTTTTAAACAGTGAAGGAGGAAAGGAGGGAAAGGACGGAGGGCAAGTCTGTGGGAGGTCATCATCCACACCTTGGACACCTTGCGCTAGTCACCAACGTGAGATCAAGTCAGCCCTCCGGGAATTAGTAACCAGTTAGGAAAACCAAGTGCGTAAGTATGAAATAATGCCAACACGGGTATAAAGCAAACATCAACCAGTACAACATAATGACAAGTCTGAAAGAGGAACAGCATGGAATTAAAAAGAGTTTTCTCGGCAGTTAGCAAAGGCGACTGGGAGAAGTGAGTGCTGAGCCAGAGTCTGGGGATGAGAAATGGACACTGAGCAAAGGGAGACATGGAAGGTCAAAGGCACCATTTCAAAGGAGGCGCTGCAGACCCCAGAAAGACAAACTTGGATATGAATCCTAACATTGTCATTTAGAGCTGCGTGACCACAGGGCTCTCTAAACGTGAATTTCCTCACTTGCAAAATGAGGATTATAATTCCTCCTTCTTGGGTAATTGTGGAGGATAAATAAGATATGTCACTAGCGGGCCCAGCCTAGTAGCATGCACTTGGCACTTAACACCTTCTAGTTCCCTTTCTCTTTCCAGTCTAGAACAGAAACCCATTGCTCAGGCTTTGCTCAATGTAAAGTCACAGCTGGTAGAGGTCATTGCCTGCCCCTGAGTTATCCTCTGGCTTCAGGTCTAAAAGGAAGTGGCTCAAAAGAGAAAAAAAATATATTAAAAAATGGAATTGTGCCAAGGCAATCACACTGCATTGTGACTGCCCATTCACTTGTCTATATCGCCCGGCTCCCTGAGACTGGGAGCTATGTGCTGTGTCCCCAGTGCTCCGCCAGGACCGGCACACAGGGCAACCTTGATAAATAGTTTCTAAATGAATGGAGGAGACTGGTGAGGAAAAATGGGGGGATAGCGAAAAAATCAGGGGGAACTACAAGAAACTTAGTACAAGAACAAAAAACAAAAGCACACACATAAGGGAGAAAAGAAAGTCTTCAAAACCCAAAGTGGATTAGAAAGACCAGCACATATACATATACTTGGTTTAATAACAAAAGAAAAGAGCAAGAATGGAAATGAGCGAAAGGGGAGGGGGTAGCGTGTGTATGTAGAGGGAGGTCATCCTCAAATCAACTTGCAAAAGCCACAGAGATTCTCAAACCCAGGCCAGCCGGGTCCCGTGTAACATGCGAAGACAATGAAAGGGCTTTACAGTTATAGGAGGAAGGAGAACAAGGAAGACATAGCCTCTTTGCTTTGGGGCAAGATGTGTAATGATAACAGATGACAGGGAAAACAGGGCTGCTGGGTCCTGGCCTTCTGCCTCCCCTGCAGGGAGGAAACTCTTCATCCTGAAGCGGGTGCAGGAGGTGGTGAGCAGCAGGGGAAGCCAGGAGTCAAGGGCTCGGGCATCTCGGGTGGATTCTGAGCCCACGTGATTTACATCCCGAGGTCAGAAGGAACTTGTTGCAGATAAAGGTGCGGCTATTCTCAGTGATCTTTGACAAACCATAAAGAACTGGAACGTTGGTCTTAAACTCAAGGGGAGCAAAGAGTAAAAAGGTGACATCTCAAAAAATAGCTAGGACCAGTTGTTTCCAAGATCCCTCTCGATGCTCTTTTTTAAAAATGAAATCTAAATCTCTGGAACTCAGATAAAGAAAACTGGTCAACATAGAGGTGCTCTGGGTGTCATGGGCACAGGAGAGCTAGGGGCACCCCCTTCTTTCCCTGGAAAGGGGGCACACCCTGAGGCACTCTGTTGAGCCCGAGGGTGAACACCACCTCTCTAGATCAGTAAGGTGGACCTTTGCTCAAGAAGTCATTCATTAGCTCCCTCAAGGGAAGCAGCGAACCCTGGAGGCCAGGAAGCCAGGGTTCCCCAAGAGAGAGCAAGGCCAGACCAACCTCAGTTCCTCTCCATTGGCTATGGTGGAATGCCGTGGTATCCTTCATCTGGATTCGAGCAACATATTTGACAACATCTCCCATGATAACCTTACAAACAAAATGAAGTTTCTACGATGGTGCCATTAGGTGGATGTAACGCTATGAAGACCATCCCCGAAGGCTGTTGGTTAAAGAGTTGGTACAAACGTTGGCGGTATTTCTAATGGCCTGCCAAGGAGCTCTTTCCTCGTCAGCCCCCTTTTGGCACTTTAATCAATGATGCTAACAATATCACCTTTTAGTAGATGCTTAATATATGCCAGACACACTGCTGAGCACTACATTTAATCCCAAATGTAGATATCATTTTTATCACTATTTCATAGATGAGAAAACTGAGGCTCAAAGGGACAATTAGCTTGTTCAATATCATATAACTAGTAAGTAGGAAGCGAAGACTTAAACCTATGCTTAATGGACTCCAACAACTTTGCTAGAGCCAGATTAGGACATTGGTGACACCCTTATGACATGTGGTTTTCAGGCCTAGCTAATGCATCAGATAATAAAATTATTATCCAAAAGACCAATAGTTCAAAATGATAGAGCAAATTTAAAGTAATGAATGTAAGCAGAATGAATGACTGAAGGTCCAAAGCAAACAAGCAACAACAACAACAAAACAGCTACGCAAATAGAAGGTAGGAGAGGTAGGGGTTAACAGCAGCCTGTGTACCAAAGTTTTAGAGGTTTTAAGTAAAGACAAACCCATCCTGAGTTCATGGCGAAATATAGCTGCCAGAAAGGTTAACAAGAACTTGAGCCATGATCTGCTGTGTTCATTGTTATATCTGTAGTGTTCTGCTCTGGGAATCACATTTTACGACGAATGGCGATAAAGAGAAGTCCTACCAAAACTGCTATTGGTGTGGAAGTGATCTGGGAATACTTACCTTGAAAACGAGAAGACAGAATAGGAGAGCTCTCTTCAAATACATGAAGGGCCACTCCGCAGGTCGCTACTTGCGACAGGAGTGTATTCTGCTCTGGCAGATAGAACCAGCCCGCAGGGACACTGGCTTTGTCTGTCTTCTAGACCAATAGGGGCCCTTCCAACACTGATCTTCCAAACTTGTTCTTGGAGAGTTTCAGGTTAGGATGGCAAAAAGGGCTGGTTTAATATGCAATAATATGCAAACAATAAAATCTGCCTCTTAAAAACAAAGATACAAAAATAACCAAGTATTCAATAAACATACAAACAAGCTTCACTAGTAGCAACCGAACAAGGAGAGAAGTACAACTTCTTGCCAGAAAATTTTTAAAGGCTTAAGAATAAAATGAAGTTAGCCAAGGATGAATAGGGTAAACTGTAGTTAAAAAATAAAATTAAAAAATTGGGCCCCAGGCGGCGACCCTTTAATACAGTTCCTCATGTTGTGGTGACCCCCAACCATAGATTTGTTTTCATTGCTGCTTCATCACTGTAATTTTGCTACTGTTATGAATCCTAATGTAAATATCTGATATGCAGGATGTATTTTCATTGTTACAAATTGAACATAATTAAAGCATAGTGATTAATCACACACACATACACACACACAAAAAAATTGGGCCCTGACCAGTTTGGCTGAGTGGATAGTGTCAGCCCGCAGACTGAAGGGTTCCAGATTCGATTCCACTCAAGGGGACATACCTCGTTGCAGGCTGGATCTCCGGCCCTGGTCAGTGCACATGTGGGAGGCAACCAACTGATGTGTTTCTCTCTGTCTTCCCCTCTCTCTCTAAAAATCAATGGAAAAATATCCTCAGGAGAGGATTAAAAAAAACCCAAGAAAATGTCATGGGTCATATGGTACATACATGGGTTATTTAACACCTCTTCCTATTTTCAGTATACTATGTTTTCTTAAATGGGAACGGTAATATTCTCCAAAGGTTCTCAGGAAAAATCTATTCTTTGCCTCTTCCATCTTCTGAGGCTGCCAGCATTCCTTGGCTTGTGGACGCACCACTCTAGTCTCTGCCTCCATTTTCAATCACCTTCTCCTTTCCTGTCTGTGTTAAATCTCTCTCTGCCTCCCTGTTGATTAGGATACCTATTGAACACCTCTAGCTCCCTCCCCCTGATAATCCAGGATAATTCTAAATTGAGACCCTCAACTAAATCACATCTGCAGAGATCCTATTTCCACATAAAATAACACCCATGGGTTCCAGGGATTAGGCTGTGGGGGCCGTTTTCAGTCTACCATAAGTGGTATCATCCTGGAACTTGAATTTTGGGACAGCAGCTTCCTGATTGTAGCAGAAGTAAACACTGCTTGTCACACCAGTTGTGAAAGGCTCTGTAAGTCAATTCTAGCGGCCCAAACCAGAAGCCTGCCTCCCGGCCCTTTCATGATTGCATTTGTCTGCTTAAACTGCAAATGTTTCTCTGGTGTACAGCTGAATCCTAATGAGTACATACAATATGGTCACATGTTGCTACAATTGTTTACATTTACCTCTCAACACTTCTACCTGTGTCTCTGTATAACAGAGCTACAAATTTACCATACTCATCTCTACAAAGAAAAGAGACCATTTAAAAAATAAATAAATGCTCTCATATTGTTTATAATCTCCTTCAGCTACATGATAACGGTTGTTGTTCTGGGTAGAATACAAGGAAGGAGGGGTCTAAATTGTACTCCAATCTGGGAAGCTTAAGAAAATGCAGTGATTTAAGGAGTTCATTTAGGTAAATTCTTGGTCTTTCAGATTTCCTCTTCTTCTCCTAGCTTCTTTCCAAAGTAAAATCTGTCTTTATAAGGGAAGGTGGATTATATGAATTTACTAGAGGCCTGGTGCACAAATTCGAGCACAGGTGGAGTCTGGCCAGCCCGCCCCAATCGGGGCCGATTGGGCTGAGCCGGCCAGGTGGAGGGGCAGTGGGTGGTTGGTGGGCTGGCCCTGCCCCCAACTGAGGTATGGAGGCTAATTGGGGGAGGGGCCACAGGTGGTTGGCTGGCCGGTGCCGCCATCTGGTCAAACTCCCCATGGAACTCTCAGTAGAGGAGACAATTTGCATATTAGCCTTTTATTATATAGGATGGTGGCCTCGTAGGAGTGGGGGGTAGAGACAAAGTCTTCAAATCCATGCTCAACCCTCCGATCACCTAGAGCTCTGCTTTGAACTACTGTAGACTCTTTCTTAGACAGGTGACTTCCGAGGCACTCACCACTGCCGCGCATAGTCCTGGACATTTGCCTCTGGTCTTGAAGTCCCACACAATCAGGCTTCTGCCTGACCACAGACCCTATGGATCCCTCTGCATTCCTGTCCTCAGACATGTAAGAACTTCTGGGCCCCCTGCAGGCCACACACAAGTCATGGGGGGGATGAGAAGCTCTGCCTCAGGTGGAACTGTCTACCTGAACCCCACCAATGCTGCTGCACTATTGCCTGTGCAGGTGGGGGCGTGCAGGGCTGCTCTAGAGAATGGCGGCCTCCTTATGGGAGGGGTGGGGGAACCCCCGAGCTCCTGGACTCTTCTTAGCTATCTGGACATTGTAAACCTCCTTCTGTGCACACGAGTTTGGTTCTGAGGCAGGTGGAAAACCAGAACCTCATATCTGACCTTCTCAATCCCTGTCTGACCCTTTTTTCTGTATAATTCTTGGCGTCAGAATTGGGCAGGTTTTGGGACTTCCATTTCATCAGCAGCACAAACTCTTCCTAGAGCAGCCAGCCTGCACTGAGGAAGAAGCTCTGTGACCCGTATTGTTGTTAGAGGGGGCGGTGGCATGGCTTAAAAACCCTCTTCTCTCTTAATAATGTCTGGTTTTCATGAATATTTTCTTGTTTGTAACCAGGAGGTCAAGGAAATCAGTTGTGATTAATACCCCTATTCCCGGCAGTATCTGTAATTTCCCAGGAACAATGAGCCTTGTAACTCAACTACTCAGCCCTGATAAGGGTAGGCTGCTGGGGAACCAGTTAAGAAGAGAATTAACTGGACCAGTTTAATATTTTAAAATATTATCCATAAACCTATGTGTTAACAGATGTCTGGAACAATGGCAACCCAACTTTAATCGTGGTTACTTTTGGACTCAGGCAATTTGGGTGAGGTGATTACTTTATTCTTTCCACTTTTGGTTTTACTTAGATTTTAAAATAATAAGGAGTAGTCTGATAAAAATGACCTTAACAATTTTTTTAAAAAAACATACACGTTTAACTTTATCATTACTTAAAGCTGGATTTGAACAATTTGGTGTGAATTCTTTCTCCCTATAACTACCCCCCACCCCCATTTAAACCCATATCAAGAACTAGCATCATATAGACTGTCCATAATTCAGCATTCACTCATTCATGAATTGATTGGGCGTCTACTGAGCTCCAGGCCATATGTTGGTTATTAAGGATACAGAAATGAATACGTGTAATATTTGCCTTCTGGGAAACCATCCTTTAGTAGAGAGGACTAAGCACACAACGGCAGCACATTCTGATAAGTATGGTTACATCTTTATGAAGCATCCACATATGAGTCAGGTCCTAGGCCAGGTGCTGGGGACAAAACACTTCATTTCCTCTGGAGAGTTTTACACCAGATGGTTCTCAGAGCCAGCAAGACAACTCCCTTCCCCCCCACCCCTCACCAAAAAAAAAAAAAAAAAAAAGTCTGCAGGACAGAATCTATAGACCCAAACTCTCCTCACCTTCAACCTCCAGCCAGTCGGTCTACCTGCAGGAAATAGGAACAGTTCTAAGAATCAGAAGTGACAAGTTCTGTGTCATAGATCAAAGAAAACACAGGTGGCAGGATAGGCTGCTGCATAAAGCATGGTCAGGTCTCTCCAGCCACCAGGGAGGAAGTGACTAGGCAAGGAGTCAGAGTTCTGCACTGTTCTACCCAGGAAGTCTCTCTTCAAATCCTGTCTCCTCACTGGGCTGACTCACTGGCTTCTTATTCCTACAGTGTCAGAGCTGCCTCTCTCCAACTGCAGTGCTGAGTCAATGGAGAGACTGCTTGTTTCAAGGAACATTGCTGAAAACTTGTTTCGTATCTCATTTCCATGTCTAGGTATGTCACTGACTGCTGAGTCAAATTTGGCAAGCTCAGAATCTCTCTTTTCGCCCATTTTTCCATCTGGAAACCCTATATCATAAGAGGGTAATATGCAAATTGACCCTAACAGCAGAATGATCAGGAATGACCGGTCGCTATGATGTGCACTGACCACCAGGAGGCAGACGCTCAATGCAGGGGCTGCCCCCTGGTGGTCAGTGTGCTCCCACAGGGGGAGCTCTGCTCAGCCACAAGCCAGGCTGATGGCTGTGAGCGCAGTGGTGGTGGCGGGAGCCTCTCCCGCCTCCTTGGCAGTGCTAAGGATGACTGACTGCAGCTTAGGCTTGCTCCTAAGCTGTCAGTTGGACATCCCCTGAGGGCTCCCAGGCTCCCAGACTGCAGCTTAGGCTTGCTCCTCAGCTGTCAGTTGGACATCCCCTGAGGGCTCCCCAACTGCCAGCTTAGGCCTGATCCACCAGGGAGCGGGCCTAAATCGGAAGGTGGACATCCCCCAAGGGGTCCCAGACTGCGAGAGGGCACAGGCTGGGCTGAGGGACGCCCCCCTCCAAGTGCATGATTTTTTGTGCACCAGGCCTCTAGTATGGTTTATAAAGACCTTTAAGGCATTTTCAGAAAAGGTACAAGCATATAAAAAGGATAGTGTTGTTTACCAAAAGGCTTTGACCTGTACGTAGCTCAATTAAAACATTACCTTATTGCAATAAAAATGTTTTGCCTATTTTTTCTGCACTGAGATGAAAGCTCTTAGAAAACAGGGACCATTTGTTTACTTATTTCTATTCCCAGTACTCAGCAGAGTAAAGCATAATGAAGTCAGGTATGCTCTGCCCGGTCCTTGAATCCAGTGGGAAATCCATGCATGTTGGCACACAGCCTAGAAACATCATGAACTTCTGTGGTGCCTTTGACATTTTTTGAGGTATAAGTCTATAGCTCTCCTCTGATTTTCAACAGTGTGAGAAAAACAAACAAAAAAACCAAACAGTAAAAACCATAAAGGAGGCCCTTACATCTATTTATTTATTTATCTTTACTGCCCTTCTCCTTATTTATTTATTTTTAAATCTTTATTGTTGAGATTATTACAGATGTCCCTCTCCCCACCCCGCTCCCCAGCTCCCCTCCACCCGGTTCCCACTTCACCCCAGGCCCTTGCCACCCTATTGTCTGTGTCCATAGGTACTGCATACATGCATATAAGATCTTTGTCTAATCTTTTTCCCCACCCCCCACACCTCCTTCTCTCTGAGAATCGTTAATCTGTTCCATTTCCATGCCCCTGATTCTATTCCATTCACCAGTTTATTCTGTTCATCAGATTTTTTCATTTGATTTTTAGATTCACTTGTTGATAGATATGTATTTGTTGTCACTTTGTTGTTCATAATTTTTTATCTTTACCTTTTTATTCTTCTTCCTCTTCTTAAAGAATACTCTTCAGCATTTTATATAATACTGGTTTGGTGGTGATGAACTCCTTTAGCTTTTTCTTGTCTGTGAAGCTCTTTATCTGATCTTCAATTCTGAATGATAGCTTTGCTGGGTAGAGTAATCTTGGTTGTAGGTTCTTGCTATTCATCACTTTGAATATTTCTTGCCTGCAAAGTTTCTGTTGAGAAATCAGCTGACAGTCGTATGGGTACTCCCTTGTAGGTAACTGAGTTTCTTTCTCTTGCTGCTTTTAAGATTCTCTCTTTGTCTTTTGCTCTTAGCATTTTAATTATGATGTGTCTTGGTGTGGTCCTCTTTGGATTCCTCTTGTTTGGGGTTCTCTGTGCTTCCTGGACTAGTGGGTCTATTTCTTTCAGCAGGTAGGGGAAGTTTTCTGTCATTATTTCTTCAAATAGGTTTTCAATATCTTGCTCTCTTTCTTCCTCTAACACCCCCATAATTCAGATGTTGGTATGCTTGAAGTTGTCCCAGAGGCTCCTTATACTATCTTCATATTTTTGGATTCTTTTTTCTTTTTGCTCGTTTGGTTGGGTGTTCTATGCTGCCTTGTATTTCAAATCATTGACTTTATTCTTGGGATCCTTTAGTCTACTGTTGAATCTCTGTATATTATTCTTTATTTCAGTCAGTGTATGCTTAATTTCTGACTGGTCCTTTTCCATTTTTTTTTTTTTTTTTGGCATTCTCACTAAGATTCTTGAAGGTCTGACCAAGTTTCTCAGAAATTTCTAGAAGATTCTTGAGTAACCTTATAACTGTGGTTTTGAACTCTATATCCAGAAGTTTGCTTTCATCCATTTCTTTCATTTGTGACATGTTTCTTTGTCTCCTCATTTTGGCTGCTTCCCTGTGTTTGTTTCTATGTATTGGGTAGCTGCTAAGTCTCCTTGAGTTGATAGAGTGGCCTTGTGTGGGAGGTGTCCTACAGGGCCAGTGGCTCAGCCTCTCTAATGACCTGAGGTGGACACTCTTGGTGTACCCCTTTGTGGGCTGTGTGCACAGTCTAGCTGAATCACTATGCCCACATTATCTATTTCAATTTAACAATAATCAAGCTATTGCAAAACTCTCAATACAGTGTCTTACAAAGAAAAGATAATAAATAGTTATGGTGATAAGAAGGAATCAAGAAGAAATAAAAATAAGATACTACAAAGATATGTCCATAAAAGCTTTGCTAGAACTTAATTTTGTCATAAATATTTCAAGAATAGTTTGGAATTTAGGTTATAACTACGACTTCTATATTTATACTGTTGTAAAATTTTTAAAGAAAGTTTAATGTATGGAAGAGAACAACAAAAAGTATAGTCAATTTTCTAATTTTGTATAATGTTTCTAATTTCATTTATTTGTAGCTTTTTAAAAAATCTGCTTCTCTGCCCTGGCCTGCATGGCTCAGTGGTTGAGTGTTGACCCATGAACTAGGAAGTCACGGTTTGATTCTCAGTCAGGATACTTGCCCAGGTTGTGGGCTTGATCCCCAGTGAGGGTCGTGCAAAAGGCAGCTGATCGATGTTTCATTCTCACATTGATGTTTTTCTCTCCCTCTCCCTCCCCTTCTTTCTATAAATCAATTTAAAAACTTTAAAAAAAAAAAATCTGCATCTCCAGAGTAGGCCAAAAGTGCCTTGAGGATTCAAGTTGTCTTTTGGAAGGCAGCTGCGCTCCCCACTATACCACCAATGCACACTATGTTTTGTTTTGTTTCTAACTCCCAACATTTTATATTGATACCAGGTTTTACTTTTATTGGTGCTTCAGAAATATCACAATATCAGTGGTAAAGAAAAATGAGAAATGTCTAGTTATAAATAAGTTGTCTCTCATAATTGAGATTGTTGCATTTCTCCATGATTTGTCCAATTTCTGTAGGAGGGAACATGGGAGCCTATACTGAGGCTGGAACTAAAATATAGACTGTGCATGCGATATATGAGACAGATGTGCCATACCTAAATTCTGATTTTGGAACCTGAGGAAATCACTCAGTTGGACTTTAAACATTTGAAGTCTGTATATTGGTTTAACTTGCAGAATTTTAATTTTTTAGCCTCATTATTATAAAATAGAACTCAGATGCAAACAAAACCCATGTGAAACAAATGTGTAGCTAAACGAATTATAATAAGCCTCAGACTGCAGCCGGGCAGCCCCCGCCCGCGGGCACAGGGGCAGCGCCCATCCCACTTGAACTTGAACGTACAGGGAGCCACGCCCAGGGAGCGATGGGGCTGTGCCCAGTCAGGCTTTCTCCGCTGGCTCAGGGCCGCCCTGGGACCTGCCTTCACTCCTCGCCCCGGGGCCGCCACCCGCACTTACCCGTCTGCGGAGCACCTGGCGCGTGACCTCGAGGGCATCCCAGCAGGAGGCTGCCCCGGCTCTGCCCGCATCCTCACATCTGGGCCGTGACAGCTCCTGGTTCTCTCCAGCCCTGCCCCTTCTGTGTGGGGACCTGGGCGCGGGGGAGGGGGGTGGAATGCTTCAGGGCTCTCAGGGTCCACGAGGCCCTGGCAGGCCGCCCCCCCACACCCCGCCCTCCCGGTCGCCGGGGTGTGAACGCAGAGCTGAGCTCAGTGAGAGGCCTTTCTCTGGGACAGTCCTCGAAGGGAGAAGCAGCCCAGCCCCCAGGCGAGGCGTCAGGGCCATTGCTGCTTGTGCCCACTCACTCAGGCCCCTCCCACCAACCTGAGCCTCCAGACCAGAACCCCACGGTCTGGCCAGGGCAGAGCGAGGTCGCCAAGGTCATGTGAGGGCCCCGCTGCAGGCAGGGGCACCGCCACGCCGGCCTAGACCGTTAGTCGGTGTTTATGGGGGGCAAACACCGTGCTCCAGGAAGAAAGCCTTTGGTGGGGTTGTTGTGCCCAGATTTCAAAGTTCCCAAGACCCCCAGGGAGCCCGTCAGTCCAATGCAAAAGCAAAGAGTCATCTATTTCAAACCCGGGTTTGGCTCCCCTGCCACACTCACCGATGCAACGGTAAGCTCCACTGGCCAAGAGAGAGAGAACTCTGTGTGGAGAGAGGTTTTATAGGGGGTTGGGGTAAGGGGAGGAGAAAGGACTGTGGGCCCTGCCGATTGGCCAGGCACGAGTCAGTGTCTCATTACACAGGATGTGGTCATAGTGATAGCGTGCACTTCCCTTGACTATCTTCCGGGAAGAAG
Organism: Myotis daubentonii; assembly: GCF_963259705.1. Classification (NCBI taxonomy): domain Eukaryota; kingdom Metazoa; phylum Chordata; class Mammalia; order Chiroptera; family Vespertilionidae; genus Myotis; species Myotis daubentonii. The sequence continues at coordinate 24,815,906 of NC_081840.1, read as the reverse complement.
CTTGCTGAGCACATGGCCAAGGTAAGATGGAGGGCATAGCCCTTACCCTGGGGCAAGGTGGAGGGCGTAGTCCTCGCCCTTTCAGGGTGCGGAGCACATGCCAAGCACTGCCTCGCCTCAGTGAGTCCTGGCGGACAGTCTCCCAGATAAGAAATCGGACATCTCTGGATCCATTGTGTTCAGAGTCGGAATCTCAGCCGGAAGGTGGGAGGGCGGGGGGGGGGGGGGGGGGGGAGACCAAAGACCTTGCCTCAATCATCCACAAATATCTACCCACCTACTGGCATCTGCACACATATATTCTGCCTTCTTATTACTCTGATCGATTTGTCTGTGCTCTTGGAGGAGGGTGATTCTTCCACTTACACGCGGTTTATTTTCTCTTGCCTCCTCAAGGACATTGCTCCATCTGTTCTCCCATGTATCTTCCCTCACTACTGGATCATCTATATATTCTATATATGCATAACCATGGACACAGACAGGAGGGTGGGGGTGGGGGTGGTCAATAAAGACCTCAAGAGAAGAGAGGAAACCCTGCATGACCTGCCCCAGGTCGCACAGCAGGCTGCCGGGCTGGGGTTGGAGACCAGCCTCTGGGATCCCAGAGGTTAGAGAGGAAATACTCCAGTCTTCTAGTTTAGAAACGGAAGAGGCAGAGGGAGGCCAGAAAGGACTTATCTCCCATGGAGAGGCTGGGCTCAGGCTCAGGTCGCCCAGGCTGCCTTCCCCCAAGCGGGCCTGCAGGCGGGCTCAGCTGAAAGTGAATTCCAGGCATTCCGCGCTCCACGCCCTCCTTATCAGAGGCTATGGAGGGACCTTATTTCTCCTCTAAGCCTCAGCCCCAGGTCTTCCCGTCAGCTCTGTCATCTCCATCTCCATCTTGACAGCAGCTGGAAGGAATGCCCTGGGCGCTGGCAGCCTCTCAGATAAGAGGGGCTGAGGGCTGGGGTTTCAAACCTCCTTTCCCTTCCTTGTGGCCAGGCGGACATAGATGCACATACACACCTTACACACCATGTGAGTGTATGTTCAATGGAAAAGGCCTATACTTACATTTTTTCTATTTAAATCTTGAAGACCAGAAGCTGTCAGGACAATGCTGCCCAAACAACTGCTCCCACCTGCGGGTGTCAGCCTGTGGGAGGACTGGCGGCGTCCGACCCCCAAGAGGTCAGGGTTCCAGCCCCACCTCCCCACAGGGGTGCAGGGCCTTGAGCTAGGCCTTCCTGGCTTGGAGCCTCGGGTGGCGTCTGTGGATAAAGCTGGGCTCAGGGTGCAGGCTGGGAGGGCTAGCCCACAGACCTAGTGGCTGGCTAATCTGTTTAAGTTATAAAATGTTATTTTAAAACTTAAATATTTTTTTTCTTTTAAAAAAGAAAAAGAAGCAAGGCCCTTCTTGCTGTGGTGGGGTTGAGGGGTTCACCTCCCCCCCCCCCAGCCCTCACGGTGCAGGGGGGCAGGGGGGGAGGTCTCTGTGACCCCAGCCAGACCTGCCACTTCCCAGCTCCCTGAGTCAGACCCGACTGTCCGGACACCACACCAGCCCCCCGACCCCCTTGGGGGAAGTGGAGGAGCTCAGGCCCAGCAAAAGGGAGAAGTTTCACTTTCAGACAAAACCTGTGCCCTCTGTCCCACCAGGAACCCCGCCATGAGCACCTGCCTCCGACCCAGGGCTGCGCAGCCAGGGATCTGGAACGGCACAAGCCAGGACCATCCTCATGGGCTTTGCGTTCCCCCCTGCTTCTTCCTGCCAAACGCCCACCCTGAGGCCCCCGTGGGACTCGTGGCCAGAACGTCGGCCAGGGGCCCAGCCAAGCTCTGTGGCTGAGGCAGCCCCGGCCCCGCACCCGCATCCCCCCCCCCCACCCCTACCCCCACAAACCAGCCACAGCTTCCAACACCCAGTGGGCGGGAAGGGTGTGTTTTGTGTTGTGTTGTTTTGTTGTGCTGTTAAATCCTCACCTGAGGACATTTCCCCATTGATTTCTAGAGAGAGTGGAAGGGAAGGGGAGAGACAGAGAGAAACATCAACCGGGAGACTCATCGCGATTGCCTCCTGCTCACGGGCCAGGGACAGAGCCTGCAGCTGAGGCACCTGCCCTTGGCTGGATCGAACCCGAGCCCCTTCTGTCTGCGGGCCGACGCTCTGACCACTGAGCCACCGGCTAGGCTGACAGGGCTATTTTAACCTGATGTTTTCAGGGACTCCTGCTTGTTTAGACTATTTTAATGATTGAATTTTACAAGATCTGTGCTCTGGGGCTTTCTTGGAGAAGAACAATAATTTTAGGACGAACCTTAAAATGTTCTGCCTGGAAAGAAACACTGTTTGTGCCCACTTCCTGTCCTGCACCCTCCTTAACGTAGCTGGTGTACTTGCTCAGGTCGGATCCTGGGAGCTCAGGGTGAGACAAACACCCAAAGACCTGGATCCCTTTCGAGATGGTTCTGCAACTTCCTGTCCTCAGGAGCTAGACAGGTGATGGCGAACCTATGACACGCGAACTCATTTTTTTGGTTGATTTTTCTTTGTTAAATGGCATTTAAATATATAAAGTAAATATCAAAAATATAAGTCTTTGTTTTACTATGGTTGCAAATATCAAAAAATTTCTCTATGTGACACGGCACCAGAGTTAAGTTAGGGTTTTTCAAAATACTGACACGCCGAGCTCAAAAGGTTCGCCATCACGGAAGGTCATTAGGGTTTGGGGTTTGCCACAAGCCGGCCTGTGACGCACATGGGAACCTCGGGGAGTCGTGCCCTCCCTGGCGTGCAGGCACGTTTCGGTCCTGGGCCGACCACCGCGTGTCCCTGGGCGATCGAGCTCACTGCCGGCAGCGCGGGGCGCGAGGAAGGCAAGGCTGCGCGGGTTTTGGTGCACGGCCTGCTGTGGATTCGCTCTCCCCAGCCAGATGCATTATTGATGGGCATGCTGTAAATTTTTAAACAAAATAAATAATGTATTTAGAACAGTGGCAGTTTGTACTGGTTTAAATGTTCTTCTAAAACAATGCAAACATACTCCCTTTGAAATAGCGCAGTGTTTCCATAGAGAGACAGCACATTCTTATTTTTATTTATTTATTTTTAATATATTTTATGGGTTTCAAAGAGTGAAGGGAGAGGGAGAGAGAGAGAGAAACATCCCACATGGAGGGGAGTGGTGAGGGGACACGCCCTGTTGTCTGAGCCCCTGAGAACACCGGGGTGCGGGCTGGCCAGCAGGGAAGGGTGCAGACTCCTGGGCAGGGCCACCAGGGGGGCTGTGACAGATGGACGGGACAGGGCCACGCGCAGAGGGAGGCCACGCGCTCTTGGACGGCTTGTCGACGCCCTGTCACCCTGTGGCTTCCCTGGCATTTCCCTGGGAGCAGCTGATGTGTCTTATCTGCTCCTGCGGATACGGTGGCGCCCAGTCCACCAAGGAGGGCTGAGCCGCCGTCACCCTCAGACCTCTGCGCTGACGACAGTCTGTGTCCCGCGTCCCGGGCCCTCGCCCTCCCCCCCCTCCTTCTGGGACGTTGGCAGATGCCACGGCCCCTCCACTGCAGCCCAGCAGGCGGGGGACAGCGTCTGCCAGGCCCCTGCGAGGAGCAGCCCCTCCCACGGAGGTGAACGCGGGGCCTCCATGTGGCCTCCTGAGGGGGGACCCTCCTGCGAGCCAGAGCAGAGCAGGCGGCAGGGGAGCTGCTGCTGGAGGCATGGGGCGGGAGGGGGGCGGGGGAAGCTGGACCCCACAGCACATCTGGGCGATCCCCGCTGTTCTCGGAACTGGCGAGGGGGCCAACCCTGGAGCTGCCTCTGAGCAGGGCCCACCCAGCAGTTCCAGGCTCTGCTGTCCAGGACTGGACGCGGGAGGGGGGGTTGGGGAGCAGCGTGAGCACCACGGCAGCGCCCCCCTCTCCCCCCGCTGCCCGGGACAGCGCCCACGGCCGGGTTCTGTTCCCCCCCCCTCCCCCCCACTCGCCTGCAGGAGCACCGCTGTGTTTTGCAGGGAGGCCGCCAGGACGCCGGGCTGGGCGCCCGGTCCCGCACACACCAAGGCCCTTCCTCCATGTCCAGGGCCCTCTGGCCTGTTCCCTCCCGGTCACCACTGCTCACAGGCGCTGTCACCAGGCAGTGGACAGGCCCGACCCAGGGAGTTAAAGATGCCCCGAGGGGCACAGTCACAACGAGGTGGGCGTGGCCTGCCGTGGGCCCCGGAGTTCCCAGGTCCCTTTGGGGGCTGGTCAGGGGCAGCCCTGCCCGTGTCCTCTCCGGCTGTGCGACCACCTGGGCCTCACCTGGACCCGGAACACAGGCCACCAGATAGCCAGCCGCCCCACTCGGCCTTATGCCGACCCCACAGCCCGAAGCAGGAAGAGGGAGCCTGGCCCGCCCACGGCATCACACGGTCAACCCAGAGACGGGCACCTGTACCTGCAGGTCCCGCTCCCAGCTCAGTCCAGAGAGAACCCCAGTCACCACATGGGCGGAGCACTCTCAGGGGTCCCCTAATTACTCCCTCCTCAGCCAGTGTCCCCGCCGCCACACTGTGATGAACTCTGTCCCTTGGGAATCTGTCATTTTGGGGAGACAGGCAGGTTAATTACTAACTATTGTGGAAGGCTGAGCGAAATAAATGCTTTAATAAACGTATAGACGTGCGTTATGGAGACGCTGGGAGACAGTGATGACAGCTGGCGGGTCATCCGGAGGAGCTGGCATCCGAGCTGGGCTTCAAAGGATGCCACAGAGAAGGGGGAGGGGGAGGGTGCCATGGAGAAGGGGAAGGGGAGGGTGCCATGGAGAAGGGAAGGGGGAGGGTGAAGGGGGCTCGGAGGGAGGAAGCCATCGAGAAGGGGGAGGGGAGACAGACATGAGCGAAACACTGACCTGAATCTCGAGCTATTACCGAGGCTTTGACTTTTTGATGAGCTGGATGATAGCTTTTTATATATATACTAGAGGCCCGGTGCACAAAAATTTGTGCACTCAGGGGGAAGGGGGGGGTCCCTCAGCCTGGCCTGTGCCCTCTCGCAGTCTGGGACCCATCGGGAGATAACGCCCTGCTGGTTTAGGCCTGCTCCCGGGTGGCAGAGGGCAGGCCCAATCCCTAGGTGCAGCCCCTGGTCGGGCTCAGAGCAGGGCCGATTGGGGAGTTGGGGCGCCGCCCCCTGTCATGCACAGAGCAGGGCGGATTGGGAGGTTGCGATGCCACCCTCAGTCACGCTCAGGGTAGGGCCGATTGGGGGGTTGGGGCACCGCCCCTTGTCACACTCAAGGCAGGATCGATGGGGAGGTTGCGGCACCACCCCCTGTCACGCACAGAGCAGGGCCCATCAGGGGGTTGGGGAACTCCCCCCGTCACGCACAGAGCAGGGCGGATCAGGGGGTTGGGGCGCTGCCCTCTATCACACTCAGGGCAGGGCCGATGGGGAGGTTATGGCTCTACCCTGTCACACACAGAGCAGGGCCCGTGGGGTGGTGGTTGTGGTTGGGGTGCCGCACCCTGTCACACACAGAGCCGCAGGGCGATCAGGGGGTTTGGGCACTGCCCCCTGTCATGCTGATCCCAGTGCTGGGAGGCCTTGCGGCTCCGCTGATCCCGGTGCTGGGAGGCATATTACCCTTTTACTATATAGGATAGAGGCCTGGTGCATGGGTGGGGCTGGCTGGTTTGCCCTGAAGGGTGTCCTGGATCAGGGTGGGGGTCCCCTCTGGGGTGCCTGGCCAGCCTGGATGAGAGGATGATGGCTGTTTGCAGCTGGTCACACACCCTTCAGGGTGGGGGTCCCCACTGGGGTGCCTGGCCAGCCTGGGTGAGGGGATGATGGCTGTTTGCAGCTGGTCACACACCCTTCAGGGTGGGGGTCCCCACTGGGGTGCCTGGCCAGTCTGGGTGAGGGACTGAGGGCTGTTTTCAGGCTGGTGGGTGACTGAATCTCCCAACTGCTCCTTTTTTTCTTTCTTTTTTTTAATCTGGGCCAGATTTAGCTCTGGCTCCAGCTCTGAGGCCTCTGCTGCTGAAAGCAAGTATCTGGTTTGTTTTGGTTCTATAATTGAAACACAGCTCCAGCTCTGAGATCCCGGCTGGCTGAAAGCAGGGTTCTGGGGTTTTGTTTAGCTTCTATATTTGTAACAATGTTTCAAACTGCCCGCTCAGAGGCCGGCAAGGCAGGCGGGGAACGTTGGTTTCCTCCGTCACTGAAGCAAGCAAGCCTCATGTTAACTTCAAGCTGCCTGGCTGCCGGCCGCCATCTTGGCTGGCAGTTAATTTGCATATCTCGCTCATTAGCCAATGGGAAGGGTAGCAGACGTACGCTAATTACCATGTTTCTCTTTTATTAGATAGGATTTTATTGATTTCAGAGAAGAAGGGAGAGGGAGAGAGAGATAGAAACAGCAATGATGAGAGAGATTCATTGATTGGCTGCCTCCTGCACGCCCCCTAATGGGGATGGAGGCCAATAGCCAGGCATGTGCTCTGAGTGGGAATCAAACCCGGGACCTCTTGGTTCACAGGTGGATGCTCAATCCACTGAGCCACCACAGCCGGCCGGGTGATAGCTTGAAATTCAAAGATCAGCATGATCTGTACAGATGTCTGCCACACCCAGTTCCCTCATCAGCTGTATCATTTTTTGTTTGTTTATGTAAATAAAAGCACATGCTGACACATTCCTCCCCCCACCCCTGCAGGTCTGTATTTTGCTTCTCACTTGGCCTCATGCTCTGAAGACCTTCACAGCAGCATGCAGCTCGCTCTTGCTCTCACTCTCGCTCAGAGCTGCCTGGTGTCCCAGCAACCCGGGCGCAATAACCCAGGCCCTCCCCTCCTCTGCCCTGCAGGCTCTGCCCTGGGAGCCATGGTATATATAGGTCTCTGTGCAGGTGGCCGGTGTTGACCGGGTTACCGAGCTGGGGCTGCAGGCCAGGTCCCTGTGTCTCCATACCTGTGGGATCAAGACAGATCCCTCCCCGATGCTCCCGCTTCCACACCCACCTTGGGGTGCAGCACCTGCTCCCAGCCAGCCCAGTGTCTCCGGCCTGTGGACGGTGTGCTCATCTGCCAGGGGAGAAATGGAGTGTTAGTTTCAGTTGCATTCCTGTTGTTGGGACACGAAGAGCCACTGGACTGTGTGTTCTTGGAAGACCCTGGAACCTTCGTGTGGCCCAAACCTCAACCCCTGTGCTCGCAACCACCTTTGTCACAGCCACAGGCCCCTGGTCTCCTCAGAGGTGACCTTGCCCAGGGTGCAGGCTGCCTCTGCTGGTGGAAGCCGGTTGCTGAGGGTTGGAAATACACAGACATTTTTAATGAAAGCAAAATTGGGCAACGGTGTCACTGCCATCAGGGATTGAGCTCAGACGAGGCAGGGCGGGCACCGTGCCTGTGTCATGGCAGCCACAGCAGCCTGGTGGCAGGGGGGCGGGGGGCTTGGCTATGGGGGGCCTGCGAAGAGCCCAGGCTGCCAGCTTCATCTCTGGGCAGGAGTGGAGGCTCTGGCCCAGCTGGTTCTGCGAACACCCCGAGGGCGGGCACCTGGCGGCTAACCCCTCCAGTACTTAATCACACCACACCGGGTGAGCCTCGCGAGCCGGGTGGGGTAGGCGAGCCGGTCAGGCTTAGCCAGGGCGATTCTAGGGGCGCCGTCTCAGCACCCGGGCCCCTCCCCACCCAAGCCGGGGTCCTGTGGGCGGCCTGCCAGGCTGTGAAGACCCTGGAGCCTTCGTGTGGCCCCAACCTCAGCCCCTGTGCTCACAGCCACCTTTGTCGCAGCCACAGGCCCCTGGTCTCCTCAGAGGTGACCTTGCCCAGGGTGCCAGGGAGCCAGGGGAGTGAGGGAGTCAGGCGAGTGACCCACAGGTTGAGAACCGCTGTCCTCTGCTTCCCAGCAGAGACAGGTGCTCGTAGGTGGCCTCGAGGGAAGAGGGAGGGACCAGGTAGCGGTGAGCCCGAGAGCCTTTCATGTGTGACGAGCAGTCTTCCCCTGGGGAGGCAGCTGGAGAATGTCCTAAGGACCCATTCACTGACCACCAGGGAGCACAGCGCTCCGCAGGCTTCCGGGCAGCTGGAGGGCCGAGGTCAAAGGTGAGGAGTGATTGTGAAACTATGAAAACTCTTGGCTCCAGGCCTGCTTTCCAGCCCTCTGTCCAGAGTCCGTGTGGGCTGTCCCCTGAATGGGCGCTCACGGATCTCCCCGCCCAGCTCTGCCTCTCGGTCACAATGACTCGTGGCCGTCGTGAATATACAGCAGACCTGTTCCCAGTGCCTTCCATGCATTAGCTCATTACGTCCTCACCACAGCCCTGTTCCCACTCACACTTTACATGTCAGAAGCCTGAGCAGGGAGGGAGTCCCCAGGGCCATGGGGGGAGGGTGTTGGATGCTGGGAGTTAGACACAGGCAGGGGGGCTCCACAGGCCTTGCTCTTTTTTTTTTTTTTTAATGAAATCTTTATTGTTCAGATTATTACATTTGTTCCTTTTTTTCCCCCCCCATAACTCCCCTCCTCCCAGTTCCCGCCCCACCCTCCGCCCTCACTCCCCACCCACTGTCCTCATCCATAGGTGCACGATTTTTGTCCAGTCTCTTCCCACATCTCCCACACCCCTTTCCCCCCCAAGAATAGTCAGTCCATTCCCTTTCTATGTCCCTGATTCTATTATAATCAACAGTTCATTCTGTTCATCAGATTATTTATTCACTTGATTCTTAGATTCACTTGTTGATAGATGCATATTTGTTGTTCATAATTTGTATCTTTACCTTTTTCTTCCTCTTCCTCTTCTTAAAGGATACCTTTCAGCATTTCATATAATCCTGGTTTGGTGGTGATGAACTCCTTTAGCTTTTCCTTATCTGTGAAGCTCTTTATCTGACCTTCAATTCTGAATGATAGCTTTTCTGGATAAAGTAATCTTGGTTGTAGGTTCTTGGTATTCATCACTTTGAATATTTCTTGCCACTCCCTTCTGGCCTGCAAAGTTTCTGTTGAGAAATCAGCTGACAGTCGTATGGGTATTCCCTTGTAGGTAACTGAGTTTCTTTCTCTTGCTGTTTTTAAGATTCTCTCTTTATCTTTTGCTCTTGGCATTTTAATGATGATGTGTCTTGGTGTGGTCCTCTTTGGATTCCTTTTGTTTGGGGTTCTCCGCGCTTCTTGGACCTGTAAGTCCATTTCTTTCACCAGGTGGGGGAAGTTTTCTGTCATTATTTCTTCAAATAGGTTTTCAATATCTTGCTCTCTCTCTTCTTCTGGCACCCCTATAATTCTGATGTTGGTACACTTGAAGCTGTCCCAGAGGCTCCTTACACTATCCTCGCATTTTTGGATTCTTTTTTCAATTTGCTTTTCCGGTTGGATGTTTTTTGCTTCCTCGCATTTCAAATCATTGACTTGGTTCTTGCGCTCCTCTGGTCTGCTGTCGGGCGTCTGTATAATATTCGTTATTTCAGTCCGTGTGTGCTTAATTTCTACTTGGTTCCCCAATATAAGCTCGAGGGTCTTATTAGTTTTCGTGTAGATCTCATTAAGTTTATCGGCAGCTTCTAAACAGTTCTTGAGAGACCTTAAAAGTGTGGTTCTGAACTCTATTTCTTCCATTGACAATTTTGTCCTGTTTCTTTGTCTCCGCATTTTGTTATGCTTCCTTGGTGCACCCCCTAGTGGTCTTTGTTCGCAGTCTTATAGATAAATCTTGATTGTTGTAGCTAATTCCAGGGAGGGTTTGACCTCCAGGCCAAGTGGCTATGAGAATCAGCTGTGTCAGCAGTGAGAGAACTTCTGTCCTCTAGGGAGGTGCTAATCTAGCCTTTGCCTGAGGCTATCCGGCAAATGCCTCTGTGCAGGGCTTGGGCGGGGCGGGTCACACAGGATCAACAGGGTGGGCCGGAGAGAGCAGTTATGGCGGCTCTCAGTCCTGTCCCAAGGGGCTCTGCCTCTCTGAGTCCCAGCACCCGCTGCAAAGCTCAGAGAGAAAGCTGCACTCGCTCTGACCGAAGCCAGACAGTCCCGCTTCTCCCGTTTGAGTCTGGGTCCCTAAAGGCTCGCCCGGATCTGGTGCTCAGAGTCTGCGACTCCCTCCCAATTGAAAACAACAACCGCGCCCTCCGCCGCCAGCCCGCTCCGCGCACTCCGCACCTCAGAATTTGACTTCAGCACTGCGCCTCCTCTGAGTGTCCGTATGCGTTTCTCTTTCCTCCTAGTTGTAGGACTTCCACTCAGCCAGCGTTCCTGTGGTTCTGGGTGATGTCCCCTCCGTTTTTTGGTTTCACTTTTGAAGTAGTTGTTCAAAGCAGCAAACTCCTGCATTAACCTATGCCGCCATCTTGGTTCTCCTCAGTTAAGAATCACAGGCCTTGCTCTTAATCACACTCTAAGCTGCCTCTCCACCCAGATTACTAGGTTATAGCTGCCCCCTCTGAGTTCATTCATCCATCTAGCATCTAGCATCCACCTGCCCACCCACCCACCCACTGACCCATCCATCTAGCCATCCATCCATCTACCCATCATCCATCATCCACCCACCCACCCACCCACCCATCCATCCATCTGTCCATCCATCCATCCACTCATCTATAGATTTATCATGAACAGATACTATGGGTTACTGGGTAGGTCGAAGTCCACATTTGGCAAAGGAAGGAGACACACAGTTGTGTTTGTATTAACACGTGTTAGACTGCATGGGTGGAGATGCGTGGACAGGAGGTTGGGGTCTGGTCAGCATCTTCGGCTGCCAGGAGGATGCTACCCCAGCACCTTCACTGTGAGCCTCGCTATGGACCCGCCTCTGGCTGTCCCAGTTGTCATCTCTCCTCTTCTCTCTGCATTTCACCGGGAGGCCTTTCTTCTCACCCCCGATGTTCACCTCAGTTCTGGACAACGCTGCATTTTTGCCGAGTCATCAACTTCATTTATGGGGGAAACTAACTGGGTTTTCTGTGACAAATGACCCAGACCAGAGGGATATAGGGGCCGATGGCACTGACTGGTGAAATTATCACTAAACACATCCGGTCCTCCACACGCTTGGCAGCTGCTCGGGGGCAGGTGAAATTCACTGCGGGACGAGGCTCTGTGGCCTAGGTGACCATGAACCCAATCGTGTTACCACCAGCAGGAATTCAAACGTCAGCACAGGCTGTTGCCAGGAGACGGCGTGAGGGCCAGTGCGCAGGCTCTGTGCTCCCATCGGTGCAAAAGGAAGCGAACCAGCTCTGACCCATGGATAATAAGCGTGGTGGCGGGTTTTCAACAGTCAATGAATACAGCCTCAAGGTTGAGTCTATAGAGCCACGCTCGCCGCTCATGTCTTGCTCCTGGATTTGATCTGCCCGAGCCTCTGTGAAGTTGTTACCCACAGGACACAGTTGGCGGCCAAAAAAATCACACGAGAGAAACAAAAGCGTAATCTTGACTTTCCTTCAGACTTGAAGACAAAGAGACTATTTACAGCATCTGTGTCACATTACTGTCCAGTGATCCTCCTTCTCCGCTCCGGTCAGAGCTTGGTCAGCAGCAGGGCTTTCTGAGCAGTAACAGCTGATGTGTGTTAAGTGTGTGACAGCTATTCATGCTGCTCACCCATGTCCACGACCTTCTTGACCCCGTGGTGGGCGTGGCCGTGTGATCCACGACCTTCCTGACCCTGTGGTGGGCGTGGCCGTGAGATCCACGACCTTCCTGACCCCGTGGTGGGCGTGGCCGCGTGATCCAGGCTCTTCCTGACCCCGTGGTGGGCGTGGCCGCATGATCCATGACCTTCCTGACCCCGTGGCGGGCAGTGTGTGCCCCGTCCGTCCAGAGTCGGCCGCCAGTCCCTTTCCTCCGGCCACTGGCTTGGCCCTGGACCCCGTGTGGGGACAGGCGACCTGGTGAAGCAGCGCGTGTCGGAACATCTGGACGTCCCCCCGAATCTGGCTGAAATGGCGACCGGTGCTGCGGACCTGCTCACTGGGCACGTGTTGAGCCCACGCGGGGCACGGAGGCGACGTCCACTCGGGAAGGCGCGGGTCTGAGTCTACATGGGACGGACTTAGCCGTTCTGGGACCTGAGCCCACGGTTCCATAGAAGACCAGCTCGGCAGCCTGCAGCTTCCGACTCCTGGCTCTCAGGGCACAGCCCACACCGACTGGTGACGGCTCTCCCGCAGCCATGAATGTGTGGAGCCCTGGCCCCTCCGCGGGTTTCCTGACCGCCTGCGTGGGTGTCACTCCGCCCAGGCCGCTCTGTGAGGCTCCAGCCCTGGGCTCAGACGCGCAGGACCAGCTGGGACCCGGGGCAGGTCCTCACCTGTAAGCTGGAGGTCACGCCTCCCCAGGGCCGCCCTGCTGCTTAGAGGTAAGTGGCCCCTGGCACCCAGGAGGCATTTCATGGGTCATGGGCATTATTCGGACTTGCTGACCGGCGCCCGAACGTGCTGTCACCCTGCATCTCTGAGGACCTCGCATCACTGGGCGGTGGGCGGCAGCGATGCCCAGAGACCCTCTGATGCTGCGGGTTGTCGCGATGCAGGTGAGCGAGCGGCGGAGGCGGCTCGGGTCCCTCCCGCCAGCCGGTCTCCCTTCCAGGCCTGGGGGTGCCACGGCACAGGCGGGCACACTGGGAGGCAGCCGCGGAGAAGGCCTCCCGGGTGGACTGGCCTCCGTCTTCCCCAGAGCAGAGCTGATTGGCCTGGTGTGTCACCTGCCACCTGAGTTCCCCAGCAGGTCACCTAACCTCAGGCCACGAGCAGGTCAGACACGGTGGCCTCTCCCCCTCACAGCTGTGGGCTCTGGGATTAAGATGGCGCCCTCCCCGGCCCGGACCTCACACCTGAGGCTGTGAGCATCTTCGGGAGAGATGAAGGCCTGCCCTATAAATGCTGTAAACCAGCGGTTCTCCACCTGTGGGTCGCGACCCCTTTGGGGGTCAAACGACCCTTTCACAGGGGTCGCCTAAGACCATCGGAAAACACATATATAATTACATATTGTTTTTGTGATTAATCCTTTTTGTTATTGTTCCATTTATTTATTTATTCATTTATTTGGGTTATTTTAAAAATATATATATTTTTTTATATTGTTGATAGCTCCCATTGCCCTCCCTTTTAGCCCCCTCCTCCCAGCTCCTATCCACCCCCTCCCAGGTCTTTGCCACCCTATTGCCCATACCCATGCCCATGGCCTATGCATATCCTATATAATAAAAGGCCAGCCACCATAAGCGTAATGACCAAAAGAACCAGAGACCAGAACCACCATGACCCCTTGCCGGGCTGGCCCTGCCCCCAAGCAAGCAGTTAGGGCAGCCGTGGGCAAACTACAGCCCGCGGGCGGGATCCGGCCCGTTTGAAATGAATAAAACTAAAAAAAAAAAAAGACTGTACCCTTTTATGTAATGATATTTACTTTGAATTTATATTAGTTCACACAAACACTCTATCCATGCTTTTGTTCCGGCCCTCCGGTCCAGTTTGAGAACCCACTGTGGCCCTCGAGTCAAAAAGTTTGCCCACCCCTGAGTTAGGGGCAATCAGGCAGGCAGGTAGAGTGGTTAGGGGCAATCAGGTAGGCAGATAGCCCCTTACCGGGCTGGCCCTGCCCCCAAGCAAGCGGTTAGGGGAGCTCAGGCAGGCAGGCAGAGTGGTTAGGGGTGATCAGGTAGGCAGGCCAATGGTTAGGGGCAATCAGGTAGGCAGACAGCTCCTTACCGGGCTGGCCCCACCCCCAAGCAAGTGGTTAGGAGATCAGGCAGGCAGGCAGAGGGGTTAGGGGTGATCAGGGAGGCAGGCAGAGTGGTTAGGGGTGATCAGGGAGGCAGAGCAACATTAGGGGCGATCAGGTAGGCAGATGGCCCCTCACAGGACTGGCCCCGCCCCCCAGCAAAGAAAAAGGGAGGCCCAGGTCACCGGTGGTGACTCTGTGACAGGCGTGCGGCCAGCCAGCGATGCCCCATAGAGGGAGGCCCAGGCCAGCCAAGCCATCGCACCCTACGCCTGTCGCCTGCAGAGGGAGGCCACCCGTGGCAGGGGAGGGGAGGGCAGCACTGCACAGATGGCAAGTAGGGCAGCGGTGGGGGTGGGGCCAGCTGCCTGCAGCCAGGGGAAGGAAAGCCCTGATAGGCCCTGACCTCAGGCCAGGCCTAGGGACCTTACTTGAGGGGTCCCAGATTGTGAGAGGGTGGAGGCTGGGCTGAGAGACCCCTTCCCTCCCCTCGAGTGTACGAATTTTCATGCACCGGGCCTTTAGTAAGTATATAAGTTCTTTGGTTTATTTCTTCTCATCCAAACCCGCTACCTCTTGGTGCACAGAACCACACTCCAACCAACTGAGCACACCGGCCAGGGCAGGGAAGATATGCTCTTGAGCAGGCTCTTTCTATGACCCTGGGATATCAAGAGAGTGTGTGGGGGCTGTTGGGGGGGGGGGGGGGCGGGAGGAGGAGAGTGTGTGGCTCAAAACTGCTGCTGTTAGAGGTACTTCAGCTGAAAAGTTTGAGAAGCATTGATCTATATATAGATCAGGGAGAATTTTTTCAGCTTTAAAGACACAATTTAAATAACAATAAGTGAAGCTTTGGAGCACAGGTTTTAGTCTGGATTTTGCATCTTCCCTCTCCTTTCGTATTCATGGCCCCAGAGTTTTCACAATTCAGAATGGTTCTGTAAATCAGTTAAGTACACAGAGACAAATCCGGGAAACTCACATTCCTGAGGAGAGTCCCATTAAGATTCCCAAGATGAGGGCTGTGTGAGAAAGTGCCATTGAACTATTTTTTTTGGTGGTGTTGATAGTTCGCTCTTGGATGAATATGTGGAGTTACACAGGATCTCTTCCGTATGAGAACTGATGAACATTTTTCTCTCATTTCCTTGATCTTTACCCAAAATTGAATGATGCTGGCCTTCCAATGCTGGTTTATTGTGCTCACCAGGCTTCCATGGCATCCACTGTGGGGAGTCCTGGGCAAGGCAACTGTCCCCTGGCGTGGGGACAGTAACCACCCTGGGCAGAGAAACCCATTTCCAGTGCAGCGATGCCCACTCCTGGTCTAAATCCCACCTTGCCCCTTAGATTTAAGAAGGAGAAGGATAAAAAAGCAAATGAGCTTCTGGTTTTGGCTCCTGATTTCGCCTCAGGGCTAAATTCTCCCCACTCAAACCAAACACCTCCCACCTGCCAAGAAAAAAATCTGGAGTTAAAAAAAAAAATCAGACTTGTAAAACAGAACATGGGCTGATTATTTTCATTACAAGAAGATTTTTCATTTTCAGGAAGAGCATTTGCCAATAGATTCCTTTAAATAACCAAGTCCCTGGGCATGTTTAAAAGGAGATATGATTGACAATGGTATGACTTACGTAGAACTTGATAGCTAACACATCCCATCCGTGTCATTGGGGTGGCCTTGCCAGATAAGGACAACTGAAATCCAGGTGAACCAAGATTGTAGTAAAATAGTATTTCTAGAATCACAGTGGAGAACAATAACCTTTGAACATCTTATGTCTGGCTCAAATGTTATAAAACCAGGTTGTGTCCTGGTCCTCGCCCCTTCAACCAACAGTTGTTTAATTTGTTTAATTTGGTTTCGTCTGCAATTGCAAATACTGTAGGACTTAAGGGTACAAGCCCTAGAGGTTGACTGCTTGGATTTCAGTCTCAGCTGTGCCCCTTACTATTTCTGTGACCTTTGGAGAGTTATTGAGCCTTTTTGAGCCTCTATTTTCTCACCTGGAAAATGGTTGGCATGAGGATTAAATGTGCTAATATATTAGATGTGGTAATATATGCAAAACCTAATCTGCCTAGCATGTACTCAGTTATTAATAACTGTTAGATGAGTAGGATGCCATTCCTCAGGCCCAGCAAACCGGAGGACAGATGCCCTGTTCTATTCTGATTGCACAATCCATGAACCAAGAGTAGGCTCAATATGCAGCTTCTCCTAATATCTAATTAGCAGTGAGAGAACAATTCTATATTAGGTGGACCACACTCCAAACTGCTGTCTTCAGCTAATATCCCTTCAGATTTCAAATGATCAATAGTAAACAACTCATTCAGATATTAGGATTATACATGATGTTATCATATTTGCTACATCAGTTTCTTCAGAGCACAAAGGACCAACTGCCCTCGCCAGTTTGGCTCAGTGGATAGAGCATTGCCTGCAGACCAAAGGGTTACAGGTTCAATTCCAGTCAAGGGCACATACCTTGGTTTCAGGCTTCTCCCCGGCCCAGGCCCTGGTGGGGGCTCTTGCAGGAGGCAACCAATTGATGTGTTTCTCTCACATTGATGTTTCTCTCTGTCTTTCCCTCTCGCTTCCACTCTCTCTAAAAATCAATGGAAAAATACCCTCAGATGAGGATTTAAAAACAAAAAAACAAAGGGCCAACTATATTCTAACTTCCTCTCCATCCCCGACAGATAGTATCAATGAAAATGAGCATCTTTCCCACTCAGTCTGGATGAAAACTCAGAACCCTTTCAACACAGTGCCCATAGCCACTACAAGTCAATCAGAGTTGGCATGCCTGGTCAGTGGATTGATACTATGAGACCTTATGTAAACATTCACTCAATTACTTGAATTTCCCTGAAAGAAAACTGTGGCTCTCCCTTAAGAGGTCAGAAGACCCACAGGACAGTAAGAAAAGTAGTTGGATTTCTGAACTCTTATAATCAAATATCATCCCTGACATAGGCATGCGCAGGAACCACAACATGTGAAACTCACCCCAGTTATCAACAGAGGCACCATGTCTACAGTGCAAGCTCTCGCCCGAGAGCTCAATCTTGATGTTATTGCCACTCAAACCTTGCTAAACGATGTTAAATGCTCAATTGACATTGTATGAAAGTCACATGTGACCTACCTATTTAGTTATACTTATTCTAATAAGCTACATTTTGTAAAAAGCTAGATCACAAAAAAATTGTATACCAGGAACTGTTTAAATGCAACCTCTTTGAGCTGTCCCCCTTCAAACCAAAACAACAACAACAAAAAAACCCACCTCTGTCTTTTGTAAAAAGACTTTTAGATGTCTTTCAATAGGCTATATATACACCAAAAAAACAATTTAAAAAACACAGAAAATAAAAAGCTTTGCAGGATTATGGGGATGCACAGATACCAAGACTCTAGGAAAATGTGGTTATTGTGCTTACGCATTATTCTTAGCTCTGAGCTATAGAAAAAATGGCAGGTTAAATAATTCTCATTATCTGGGTAAAAGAAAGTATTTTCACTCTTTAGATGAGACAATTTCCTGGAATATAGATATCAGGATTTGTACATGATGTTATCATATTTCCAAGTCTTCTGACTTTCTGCTTTTGCTGCTTTTATCTGAAAGCTTAGTCATCAAATATTCAGGGTAGATTGGCCATACAGCACAAAATCAACCCATATTCAGACTTGTCCTGTTTTATCGCTTTCTGATTGTTGTTATGGTTCATTATTCAATGTATGAAACTTTCAAAAGTTTCTCTCTTAAAAATGGAACTTCATTTATCTTTGACCATATTGCCTAATAAATTGAAGTTTACTTGCTACAAATCTTCACTGAATGAGGTCACTTCCTTAATAGCATTTCTGACAGATGGCAATTACTGTTAGTAACAGCAGTTGACATCCTGGGAATTTAAATATTCAAAGCAATTCAACAAGAATTTATTTAGTAATCTATTTATGTGTCATAAACAATGTGGCTTGAGCTTCAAGGCATGCTGGGAGTTCCCAGTCAGGAAGAAGATTTGAGCTAACGCCAGCCAAGACCAAATCCCAGTCCAGGCCCAAGTCCAAAATCAAGAAGTCTGAATTAGAAAGGTAAAATGGGACATGAAAAAGCAACAAAAAGCTCTAATCCTTAAGGGTCAAGCTTGAGTCCAAGATCAGGGACATCTGTTGAGATTGCTGAAAGTTATAACTGGTTGCAGGATCCAGAGCAAGAGATTGGCAGGCATTAGCTGAATTCATGGCTTCTATTTGTAGCTGGATTTCAGTTCTAGCAGGAAATGAATAGATACCAGTAGAGTAGGGAGGGAGGCTGTAGCTGGATGTATGTATCGCTGCCCAGAGACTAATTTCATCCCCAAGCAATGTAGACATTGGATATAGGGCCACATGACTTTCATGTTCCACCATGGCAGACACTGTTACATACTCTCTGATATCTAGGACTTTTCCCTTTCTTCTTCCTTGTTTCTGGACAGCAATGTGCCCAGCCTCAGGCAGTGGATTATGAACAGTCTAAGCTAGTCATATCAGTCATGTTCTCCAACTTCCTGGACTCCCTTGCAGCAGTGCCATATAACCCAAGTGTAGCCAATGAGACAGTGGGGAAGTTGGCTGAAAATGTCATTGGGAAAGCTTTTGTTTTTCCTTTAAAAGGAATAGAACAGACATAGCCTTCACTCCTTTTTTCCCCCTGACTTGCCTGTACTTGTAACTAGGAAGAAAAGGCTAAGAGAATCTAAGAGATGCCAGTCCTGTCGTCATTGGCCACTAAAATAATGCCAGGAGCAACTTTTATCTTGTCTGCTATTATATAAGAATTATAAACCCCTTTGTTTAAGCCATTGATAGAGTTCCATTATTCACAATGGAAAGCATTCCTAACTGATACCCCACTCACAATGGAGATGGAAATCCTTACCACTATCACATTCAGAAACTGGGGCCAAGTGTACATGTGGCAGAAGATGGGAACTGATACGTGTTTGGGATGGGCTGAGGGCCCCAGAGAGGAGAATGACAGTGAGCTTGGCTTGAGAGCCTTGTAATTTTGTTGGGAGACCAGACTTATGACATGGTCTAATCAGATCCCATCTGAGTTATTTGTTCTAGTTTAGAAGACCGTGTTTTAAGATGGACAATATCTAAGATTAGCCTAATATAGTCGAGACATTGGAAAGCATGTCATGGAAGAAACGGTTGAAGTAAGAGAATTCTAGCAGCAAGAATGTTGGTATATGGAAGGCATTCCCACAGTAGGTGAAGCAGTCTACATACTTCCCGCTACTATACCAGGGGGAAATAGAGAGATGATAGGGAATTAGCATTATCATCCATTTTCAGGAGTCTACTTTATAGATATTATTTATTCTTCCTTCTCCTAGCCTCATCTTACTGAAGTAAACTGAATATTTTAATAATGTGATTTAGAAAAACACAACATATGAAATAGTTTACCCCTAATTTCATAATTATCTAAGAAAACCCAATGATATTTTTAAATCATTGGACAATACACAGTTCATATCATGTCTAAATCAACAAATATCTTTTTTTTTATTGCTTAAAGTAAATCAACAAATATCTATATCTATCTATCTATATAATAGAGAAATAGGCTAATTAATTGTGACACCATAACGGGTTGACCAGACAGGAGGAGGTTGTACGTGCAGCATTGGTGGTGGGGCGGCAGGGGCCTCCATGTGCCTGCGCTGGGGGATGGCATGATCAGCAGTGGTCCTGGCTGCTTCAAGGGCTGAAGAGGGACGCAGGGCTGGACTGGCAGCGGCTGCAGTGGGGCCTGGAGAATGAGGTAGAGCCGGACCGGCAGTGGCCATGGCTGCTGCAGGGCCTGGGGAGGGAGGCAGGGCCAGACCAGAGGATGGGTGGTGCCTCGCGATTTCAAATCGCGCACTGGGCTCCTAGTATAAGAATAAGAAGTCTATGGGTATAGGGACTGAAGAACATTAGGCATTTGATTTCAAATATAAATTATGTTTAACAGAGATGACAACAGAGATATATGTAGCATGCAGGCCCTATTCTTTTTTATGTGAAATACCAGTGCACAAAATATGTGCACGGGTAGGATCCCTAGGTCTGGCTGGCAATCAGGGCCTACTGGGGCCTTCTAGGTGGATCCTGGGGCCTTCTTTCATTTTGCACCACCCCTTGGTGGTCAGTGCACGTCATAGCGAGTGCTAGAACTCCTGGGCTCTCAGTCGAACTCCTGCGGGGACACTTTGCATATTAGCCTTTTATATATATACTAGAGGCCCGATGTACGAAATTTGTGCATGGGGGTGTGTGTGTTCCTCAGCCCAGTCTGCACCCTCTCCAATCTGGGACCCTACCCGGATCAGGCCTAAATGGGCAGTCGAACATCCCTCTCACAATCCAGGACTGCTGGCTCCCAACTGCTCACCTACCTACCTGCCTGATTGTCCCTAACCGCTTCTGCCTGCCAGCCTGATCATCCCCTAACCACTCCCCTGCCAGCCTGATTGATGCCTAACTGCTCCCCTGCTGGCCCAATTGCCCCTAACTGCCCTCCCCTACAGGCCTGGTCGCTCCCACTTGCCTTCTTCTGCAGGCCTAGTCACTCCTAACTGCCCTCCCCTGCAGGACTGATCACCCCAACTGCCCTCCCTTTCAGGCCTGGTCCCTTCCAACTGCCCTTCCCTGTTGGCTTGATTTCCCACAACTGCCCTCCCCTGCTGGCCATCTTGTGGTGGCCATCTTGTGTCTACATGGGGGCGGCCATCTTTGACCACATGGGGGCAGTCATCTTGTGTGTTGGAGTGATGGTCAATTTGCATATTACCCTTTTATTAGGTAGGATATAGATGGATTATGCCTTTGGAAAGGAATCTATCAAGAGTTCTCTGAAGCAAACAAAGAAATTCCTACTTCTAGAATGAGGAATACTGGCTTCAAAGACTTTAGTAGAGGGCTCAAGTCTCTTTCTAACTTGGCTGTGCTTATGTTGCTAACCCTCTCTCCCAACATTCTTCAATCACCCATAGACACTGGTACTGGGCTGATCACCTTGGTGAAGAGGGAAGATAATGTTCCTAGTTCAACACCAAGGTCTCCTGAGTGTGCTTTTCTCATTAGCAGCCAATGCCTGCCATAGAGTAGGTGCACAAAAACCAGTGGCCTGAACCACATCCATTTCTTACCTGTGCTATTTTGCCAGCATGGAATCGTCTTCAAATCTCTGATTAGTGAAAGATTATACACCGTAACAAAAGGCCTTTTCCCATCATATGGGTCCTCATTGATCTCTCTCCTGTCTAAACAACAGCAGTTGTAATCTGCATCACTGTTGGGAAAACATGTTGTCTTCCTGGGACCACTTTTTTAGTCCCAACCACCTACTCACGTTTTCCTTTACCTTTTCCAGTATAACCTAGGTGTTCCAGGTGAGAGAGCAACATGGGCAAAGCCCGGAGACCCAAAAGAACATGCCATTCAGGGAACAGCTTGTACGTCAGTGATTGGATGGCCATGTCCCTCAGGAAACATCCCTAAAAAGCAGAATCTAAACCAGTTGCTTCATAGTAAAAATATTTATTATATTTTTGCTTTTATGAATACAACTAGAGGCCTGGTGCACAAAAATTTGTGCACTCGGGGGAAAGGGGGGGTCCCTCAGCCCAGCCTGTGCCCTCTCGCAGTCTGGGATCCCTCGGGAGATAACGACCTGCTAGCTTAGGCCTGCTCCCGGGTGGCAGAGGGCAGGCCCAATCCCTAGGTGCAGCCCCTGGTCGGGCTCAGAGCAGGGCCGATTGGGGAGTTGGGGCGCCGCCCCGTCATGCACAGAGCAGGGCAGATTGGGAGGTTGTGATGCCACCCTCAGTCACGCTCAAGGTAGGGCCAATTGGGGGGTTGGGGCACTGTCCCCTGTCACACTCAAGGCAGGGTCGATGGGGAGGTTGCGGCGCCACCCCCTGTCACGCACAGAGCAGGGCCAATCAGGGGGTTGGGGCGCTGCCCCCATCACACAGAGAGCAGGGCCGATCAGGGGGTTGGGGCGCTGCCACTCTCACACTCAGGGCAGGGCCGATGGGGAGGTTATGGCTCTACCCCATCACACACAGAGCAGGGCCCGTGGGGGGGGGGGGTTTGGGGAGCTCCCCCCTATCAGGCACAGAGCAGGGCTGCTCAGGGGGTTGAGGCCCTGCCCCCTGTCACACACAGAGCCGCAGGGCGATCAGGGGGTTTGGGCGCTGCCCCCTGTCACACTGATCCTGGTGCCAGGAGGCATATTACCCTTTTACTATATAGGGTAGAGGCCTGGTGCATGGGTGGGGCCGGCTGGTTTTCCCTGAAGGGTGTCCTGGATCAGGGTGGGGGTCCCCACTGGGGTGCCTGGACAGTCTGGGTGAGGGGCTGAGGGCTGTTTTCAGGCTGGGAGTGACTGAAGTTCCCAACTGCTCCTTTTTTTCTTTTTTTTCTTTTTTATTCTGGGCCAGCTTTACCTTGAGGCTTGGCTCAAGCTCTTAGGCCTCCTTGGCTGAAAGTAGGTTTCTGGCCTCTGCTTACAGTGTTGCGAATCTGCTGGCTGAAGTCTGGCGGTATTTGTTACAATGTTTCTTAAACTGCCCGCTCAGAGGCCTGCAGCCGCAGGTGGGGAACGTTGGTTTCCTCCGTCACTGAGGCAAGCAAGCCTTATGTTAGTTTCAAGCTGCCTGGCTGCCGGCCGCCATCTTGGCTGACAGTTAATTTGCATATCTCGCTGATTAGCCAATGAAAAGGGTAGCAGTCGTACGCCAATTACCACGTTTCTCTTTTATTAGTGTAGATACCCTATTATAGTCTAACCATTTATTCCAGACTCTTGCTAGAAATCTCAGACCTTAACCAACTGTGACTTGGCCATGCTTATGTTGCTAACCCTCTGTGACATGTCAGTCTAAGTGGCTTCATGCCTAACAGCTCTGCTTTAGGGCGAGGCAGCCTCCTAGCTGGAAGGCTGCTGAACTAGGAACATTATCTTCCCTCTTCACCAAGGTGATGCGTGATTGCTCTGCCTTTCCTTTATGATCCTAACAATCTTTACAAGAGTGAGGCTTCTCTGATTTGTGATTGACAGGGTTGCCAAGGGTGATAACTGGCCTAGCCACTTGCCTTACAGATGAGAACTAAAGTCATTTAGAATTCATCCCACTATCTCTGAGAACCAACTGTAATTTCATCTTAGCATGCACAAGCTCTGTTCCTCAAAGAAGCTATCTCTGCCATTTAGTTCCCCTTTAACACTTCAAGCTTCAGCTCCACAGCACAATTTATTTGTAACACCAGGTATTATTAGATAAATAAGCATTTGAATTATGAGCAACTGGAGATTATTAGACAATGGGTTTTTTTTCTCTTTTACTTTTAACATTATCTCCTTCTAAAATTCATTCCTGATTGCACTGATTTGTTGTTTTGGGGAGTTCCTGAAAGATCATGAGTAGGAAGTATAAACACATCAGCTTCTCCTCTGGGCTGTGGGCTTGTTAGTGGCAAGGAGTGAGTGAGCTTTCCTCGGTACTCCCAGAGTCTTCCACTGGGCCTGGACCTTACAACAAGTTCTACAAATATTTGGTGAACAACCTCTGTGATGGATTAAAGATGGCCACATATTCTTTACTATTTCTCTCTTTTACTGCACAGGCAGAGATGTAATTGCTTGACCAATAAAATATGGCAGGAGTGACAGTGTGCCATTTCTGGGGCCAGGTCTTTCTTTTTGTTGTTAAGATTTTTATTTTATTTTATTGATTTCAGAGAGGAAGAGAGAGGGGCGAGAGATAGAAACATCAATGATGAGAGAGAATCATCGATTGGCTGCCTCCTGCACACCCCCTACTGGGGATAGAACCTGAAACCCAGGCATGTGCCCTGACTGAAAATCAAACCAGGACCTCCTGGTTCATAGATCAATGCTCAACCACTGAGCCACACCAGCTGGGCCCAGGTCTTCTGTGCCTCAGAACACTCTGGAAGCTCTGCCAGGTGAGACTGGCTGCCCTGAGATTACTTTGCTGAAGAAGCCAGTAGGCATTGCCAGCAAAGTTCAGCCTTCCACCCATCCCTACCAAGGTGCAGACTTGTAAGGAGAGACTCCAGACTAACAGCAGGACATCACTCGGTACAGAAGAATCACCTGACTGGGCTCTGCCAGAATTCTGTGAGCCACAAAATCATGGGATATAATAAAATGGCCGTAGTTTTAAGCCTCTAAGTTTAGGGTAATTTGTTATATGATGAGAAATAATCAGAATACAATCTTGGAGGAGGCTTTGTGTATATTATTCAGAACTCCAGAAATCAGCTTGTGTACTGATAGCTATTGTTCACCTGACTAGAGTGGGACAGTACACATGCAAGAAAAGTTTGGTGAATTCACTACCGATGGCCATGGTCCAATAAATACTGTGTTCTCATCTTGTGTACTCCTGGGTAATGTAGACCAGAGACCCAGACCAACCTCAGGACACACAGATTTCAAATAGGAGTAATCAGAGTTCTTTCTTCTGGTTATTAGAAGAGTGAACCACTGAGTAGAAATAACATTTCTAACAGAATGGGATTAGGTGGAAATTAAATAGAAGACCCCAAAAACTGTTCATTTTTATGGTGGAGTGATAACCACCTGACTAAATGACAAAACAGATGCCTTTCCTTTCTCGTCCTAATGGTAGGTCCAGTAAAATATGGTTGCAAAAATCAGACTGGGGATAGGATGAAGTATAAGATAAATTTGAGCGGCCCGACTTGTGTGGCTCAGTGGTTGAGCGTTGACTTATGAACCAGGAGGTCACAGTTCAATTCCCCATCAGAGCACATGCCTGGGTTGCAGGCTTGATCTCCAGTAGGGGGCCTGCAGGAGACAGCTGATCAAGGATTCTCTCTCATCACTGATGCTTCTATCCCTCTCTCTCCTTTCATCACTCTGAAATACACACACACACACACACACACGTATATATATATTTGTGTATATATATATATATTTGTGTGTGTGTGTGTGTGTGTATACATATGTATAAGTTTGAGCAGAGAAGGAAGAAGATCTAATTATCTGTGTGTACTTTGATTTCTGGTTCAAGTGACTGGAAGACATTAGCATTTTAGTTTTTTTCTGAAAACAACTGAAGGGAACAATTTAAGAATAAAATAATGACACAGACAACAGGGGGGTGAGGGCATGAGTGGGAGGGTGGAGGATAATGGCAGGATAAGGACATGTATGTAATACCTTAATCAATAAAGAAAATAAAAAAAGAATAAAATAATGACAAGATAATGCCTTAATAAGAAAAACTCTTGGGTGGGGTGTTAAGAAACCTTAGTTTCAGTCCTAACACCTTAAAAATGATTTGACTTATTCTTAACTCTGTTTCTTATTGTAAAATAATACCTTAGTAGAAATTATGTGGGTTGAATTACAGGAGAGGAGATAAAAAGTGGCTTTGAAAGAAAAAGACAACTGCATGGTTCATAAATAGTACCAACTCTTGAGAAGTTTAGGATAGTAACTCTTCCTTTTTAAAAACAAACAACCTTTTTAAAAATATATTTTATTGATTTTTTTTACAGAGAGGAAGGGAGAGGGATAGAGAGTTAGAAACATCGATGAGAGAGAAACATCGATCAGCTGTCTCTTGCACACCCCCTACTGGGGATGTGCCCGCAACCAAGGTACATGCCCTTGACCGGAATAGAACATGGGACCCTTGAGTCTGCAGGCTGATGCTCTATCCACTGAGCCAAACAGGTTAGGGCAACAACCTTTTTTTAGAAAGTTAAGATAAAAACAACCTCTTTTTTAAAAAGTTAAGATAAAAAACACTCTTTTACTATTATATAAATGTGGATTATTAAGTTTATATCAAATATTAACTGTGGTTAGATCATGAAAGACAAGTGATTGAATTAGGGAGACATAAACAGCAACACTGTCTAAGAAGGATGCAGCATCTAGACAGCTTCTGTTGCATCTTGAGCAGATGTTACTGCCTCACAGTGACAGGCTGAAGGTCAGATCAGCTGGTGATCAAGGGGCCCCTCTGGGGATGGAGGACTGAAGGAGCATAGGAGGTTGCCACGATGGCACTGGCTGAAAGCAGCTCTCCTGGGCCATCAGAAGAGACTTCAGAGTCTGGTAGCTGCTGTCACCGAGGGAACACATACTCAAAAGGAAAAGCCATTTCTTTTGCCCAGGAGGCAGCACCAGCGTAGACACCTGTGCTTCTCAAGCGGGGCTCGGCAGACCCCCTGAGGCACAACCCCCGAGGTGCTCATTAAACATGTCCAATACTGGGACCCACTCCAGACCAACTATATGGGAATTTCTGCACCAGGAGCCCAGGAATCTGCATCTTACAGGCACTCTGGGTGCTTTCATTGTGCATCCCTCAGTTTAAGGACCGCTGCTCTGTGCTCCCTTGCACGTGCACTCCAACCTGAGTTCCTTTGTTCACCGTATGCCTCCAGGAATGCCCCAGCCCTCTCCGTCTTCTTTACCACTGGGCCAAGATCTACTGGCTTCATAGAGCCAAACTTCTTGATCTCTTTTTCATAACCTCTAATTATGCTACTTAATCCTGCCTTGTTTTGTAACCTCTTTCATGTGTATAGTAAATCCCTCTTCCTGGCTTAATTCCATTAATTCTTGCCCAGGGCAGATAGATTCCACTTTAAATGTTTCCCCTCTCTGACTAGGCCTGTTTCCTAGCCATCTTTTATTTTGAATAAGTGCATTTATTTCTTCTCTTCCAAGGCAGAAGGAAGGGCAATGCCTGCATGCCACACCCAGCATTGCATTGGGCTTCATTGATTGGACCTAAAGAAGCACAATATTCTTTCTACCACTGTTGATTGTTTTTGGAGTTGTTTTTTTAAAACATTATTCCCATCACCATCAAAATCAATTTTTAAAAACTATTTTTTAATTGATTTTTAAAGAAAGAGGAAAGGAGAGAAACATCCATGTGAGAGCGGAACACTGATTGGTTGCCCCCTGCATGTCCCTACCAGGAATCGAACCAGCAGCCTTTTGGTGCACAGGATGATGCTCAAACAACTGAGCCACACTGGCCAGGGCTCAAAATCAATTTTAACTGAAGACTTGATGTTTCTTAATGTTCCCCAACTACATGATAATCTCCATAAGGGCTAAAACCTAGTCTTATACCTCTTATGTAACTCCTCCACCCTACACATTTATTGCTGCCTGCTGTTCCTCTTCTCTGGGAACTGCCACCCTCGCAGACTTGTCATGGTTCCTCTGCGCCATTTTATACAACATGGCCTGGACTCTTGGTAACAGCTGACTGGTCTAGAGGCAGGCACCTGATCCAAAGCTGGGTCAGGCAGGTCCTTTCCTCTCCAGGTATTTTGTAAACTTAGAAGATGTTTGAGTTCAGAAAGAACCCAGGAGGCATTTTCCCTTTGTGGACCAAAAGAGTCAAGGAAAGCGTTCTACAGAAGGAGAGAAGAATGCTATAGAGACAGTTGCCGAGAGAGAGGTACATGAGTGATGGAGAGAGTTTGGGTGGTATTATATTTCTATCCCTGGGAATCTGTTGGAACTCATAATTTTTAGAATAAAGTTCCTGTTCTGTGTAAACTAGTTCTAGAGGCTTCAAGGAAGTCTGGAAAGAATGAGGCCAAGAGAAAAGGGGGTGTGGATGGCTTTTAGGTAGCCAATCCACAGAGTCTAACAAAACATGTGTTATCTGACTTAATCTTCAAAACAACCATGTTTTTAAAAATCTATTATTATTATTATTATTATTATTATTATTATTATTAATTATTTTAAAGGTAAGAAAACTGAGGCTTAGAGAGGTTAAATAACTTTTCCCCAAACCATGGGGCTATAAGCATGGAGGTGGAAATGGGATATCAGGCGAGGGCTGATTCCACTATGCAGAAATGCCTTCAGGTGAAGACCAGTGGGTGTGACACTTTTGTTCTTGCTCCCAGAATATCAATCCAGGCTAGAGGGATTAGAATGAGTTCTACAAACCAGTCCTGTATCTTTGAGTTGTCGGCACCTACTTGGCAGGGACTGTGATTTGTGCTGCCCTCTAGAGGAAGTATGGAACAAGTGATGTGGAACTGCTCAGCAGGCCAGGGATCCAGTAGCTTGGGAGCCACACTAGGAGAGGTGGGAGCAGCTGGGTGCCACAGTCCCGAGCCACCAGGGCAGCTAGTATGGGCTGGCCATGCCACAAGCATATCCATTGTAGCAACGCCAACTACAGCCACCAGGAGAGTTTTTTTAGGAAGGAGGTGTCTGAGAATTGATCATGGGTGTCTAGCCCTCTCCACCCTGCTAGCATGACTAATGGTTGCTCTTGATGTCTGAGATGGGTTTGTGGAATGGGCACATGGGAAAGGGGCAGAAGAGGTGCTAGGAATGGAGGGAGATTCAGGAAACTTTTTCTTTTTCAGATCTCAGATTCCTGACCAAGAACATACTATAGATCCCTGAAAGATGGCAACATGTCAAATACAAATATTTAGTCTAGAAGGATGGGCCCTCAGTCTTCTCCTTTTCCATTTAAAGAAAGAGAAGTCCAGAAAAATTAATTAACTTTATTAAAGTTAGAGTTGAGCTGGTTGAGTTTGAGTCCAGAAACCCAAGCCAGAACCTAAGGTCTAGTAAATTTTCTTCCATGCCATTGGGTGATATTTTCTTGGTGTATTTGTAGGATATATAAAAAATTACATGTACTGGCCTTGGCTATTTCTCATACCTAAGTAGATATACTCATCACTACCCTCCAAATGAAAAGAAATAATAAAATGGAAAGATATTTTTAAGAGCTTTAATTTCTGAAAAGTGATTTGTAAAAATTCAGGGTGAGTGCTGAGCTGTGTTAAGGTCCTAAAATATATATGAAGTATCAGCATATTCAGTTTCCCCTCTTTTTCCTTAAATAGAGGCTCTGAAGGCTTTCACATTCCAGTCGTGCTCCTTAGTATGCCCATGAACGGACACTCTCATTACATGTTTCCTGCACTCAGGAACACGCAAGGTTTGATTTCTCCTGCAGACTCGCGCTCCGCTCTCCTCAGATGCCACTAAGCAGCTGCCACGCCAGCGCCCTGCAGCTCCTGGTTCTCGTGAATGCCGCCTGGACCCAGGCTGGCAATGGAACCGACCAGATGGCTCTAGAAGGCCTCAGCCCACCATTTCTAAGTCATGAGCAAGCCTCTTCTCATTTCTAGGGATTTAAAAAAGACAAGGGAGTGGAGAGAGATCTTTTCCCCACCTTCCTTCCCTGACACATTCTCAACTATGAAATCTGATGAAAGGAAGGTTACTTGGAAGGAAAATTCCAGCTCCTAGGAAAATATTCAAGTTATTTTAAACAGTGCAAAGAACTCCCTGAAAGGAAATACAATTGGAGGGACGAATAAAAATATTTTTAAATGCTTCAGATAATTCTTTAAAAATTAAAGCTGGACTAGTATGTGCTGGTGCCTACATAGAAAAAGGTCAAAAGGATTGGTGTTCTGGCCAAGTGGCTCAGTTGGTGGGAACGTTGTCCCGTACACTAAAAGGATGCAGGTTCGATTCCCAGTTAGGGCACATACCTGGGTTGTGGGTTCAACCCCTGGTCAGGGTGAGTGAGGTAGTCAACTGATGAATGTTTCTCACCTTTCTCTCAAATTAATAATAATAATAATAATAATAATAATAATAATAATAATAAAAACCCAAACATATCAAGTGAGGATTTAAAATTAAAAAATGAAAGGACTAGTAAGCCATGGGATGTTTATTGAGCCCATATTAATAAGAAAATCATCAGAAAACCAGGAATGGCTTGTACTATAGCTCAATGGAATATTTCAAAAGAAGATACCTATGAGAAGGAAAGAAAATTTGTGAGTGTTTTTTTCATTAAAATGTTAGCAAAATGCAAAGATATGTCAGCAACAATAAGCTCCTGGCTCCTACATTTATGACTCTACTTCTGACCTCTTCTCTGACCCATGAATTTCAAAACCTCATGTTTTAAGTGTGCTATTCCTACTAAACACAAATTTGAATATGGTTCTGCCTGGCTGAAATCCTTCAGTGGCTCCCTATTGCCTACAGAATAAGGCCCCAAATCCTCAACATATCAGACAAAGCCCCCATTGTTATTGCTGACACTGATGCCTGCACCCTGGGCTGTCTCCCTGCCCTGGGCCCCTGTATCTTCATGGCTCAAAAAGCTCAAGGAGACTTCCTAACAGCAAAGTGTGTTCTTCCCTTTCTGACATCAGGTAAAGCCAGTTAAGTGATTTCACCCCCTGATCAGGATGGGAATTCTGATTCTACTGTTATTAAACTTCATTAGTTTATTCCACAAATGTAGTGAGTGTCTTGCTTGTGATTGGAACTATGCTAGACATTAGGGATTTAAGAGTGAACAAGACACATATCCCGCCTACAGAGCGTTTACACATTGGCTAAACCCAGCAGTGAGCTCCTGATAGGGGAGCCTGGGAAACACAACCCAGGGTGGGGTTGGGGGGATGTCAGCCCCCTTGCAAAATATGGAAAGGAGAAGAGAGGTTGCCAGAGAGCAAGCAGGCAAATGACTAACATAGTGACCTTTGGACAGACACCTAATGGAACTCAGAGAATGAGCCATGGAGGCACAGCAAAGGCAAGGTCTGGAGGCAGGAGAGTGCCTGGTGTATTCAGGGAACAGAGAGAAACCAGTGTGGCGGGGGTGGAGAGGGGGCGGCTGAGAGGAGGGAGATGAGACCAGAGCTCTAGATAGGCGTCAGAGATAATATACAGATCTCTAGAGCAGACTAGGAACTTTGGCTTTTTCTCTGAGTGAGATGAGGAGCTCTGGTCACTTCCCTGCCCCAAGGCCTTCCAGGGCCTCTCAGTCTCTTAACACAGAAGTTGTGTGAAGGAAGTGTTTCAAGGATGAGAGTGGTCAACTTCTTCCCTGCTACTGAGCCGTAGGTTGAGGTCAGGATGGGAATTGACCACTGGATTTAGCGACGAGGCAGTCACTAAGGGCCCCGAGAAGCGACCCTTTCCCTGGAGGGGTGGGTCTGAAAGGCTGCTCAGAGTGGACTCGAGAGATGGGAGGAGAGGAACTGAAGACATGAGAGCAGGTGTGGAAAAACTTTTTTTAAGATTTCAGTGATAAAGTGAAGGGAGATATGGAATCTAAAAAATGTTTTATTTATTTATTTTTTACCATGAAAAGTGTTACAGCATGCTTGTAAGCTCTTAAAATGATTCAATGGAGAGGGAATTTTTCCTGATGCAAGAGAGAGAGGGACAATTTCCTGAATCCATGTCCCTGAGTCAGAGGGGATGGGACTAGCGCACAGGGAGAGAGGTTAATGTTCACCATGCGCACTGAGCGTTCACTGTGAGCAACAGGACAGACGGGTATATGCAGCAGATGCAAGATTGGTAGAGAGGGAGTGTGTGCTAAGTTCTCTTCTGCTTGCTTTTATTATACCAGTGAAAGAAACTGGGGACCAGCCTGCCAGTGTGGGTCAGTGGTTGAACATTGACCTATGAACCAGGAAGTCATGGCTCAATTCCCGGTCAGGACACATGCCATAGTTTCAGGCTCACTCTCTAGTAGGGGGTGTGCAGGAGGCAGCTGATCAATGATTCTCTCTCATCATTGATGTTTCTGTCCTCCTCTCCCTCTCCCTTCCTCTCTCTGAAATCAGTGAAAATATAAGTTAAAAAAAAGAAAAACAGGACCATTAGCTGTGAGAAATAAACTGGAGGTTTGATGGAGGAAGTGAAGGTATGAAATAGTCCTTTAGGGAAGTGGGAGAGTGGACAAGAAAGTGTAGTATCTTTGCTGAGGAATGTTAATTATAAAGTAGTTGATGTTTTAAACATGTTATAAATACTGTTATGAAGATGGGAGAATGAATTGTTTTAAGAAATCTATTCAGGCAAATAGAGTTACATACAGAGGGCTAAAACAATAAAACAACAAAAAAAAATTGAGTCCTAACTGGTTTGGCTCAGTGGATAGAGCATCTGCCTGCGGACTGAAGGGTTCCAGGTTCGATTCCAGTCAAGAGCATGTACCTTGGTTGTGGGCACATTCCCAGTGGGAGGTGTGCAGGAGGCAGCTGATGGATGTTTCTAACTCTCTATTCCTCTCCCTTCCTCTTTGTAAAGAAATCAATAAAACATATTTTTTAAAAAATTGAAAAAACATTGGGTAAAATTTAATCTTTGATGATTTGGGGGCAATTTTTTTAATAGTTAAGAGTCATTTTTCCTGAGTATTAGTTAATAATGCCCTGTAGATGTATAGCTAGTAACAGGAAATCCTGATTTTATAATAATAGGATGGACAAACCAGACTTTAATTGCAAAACATACAGTTGTGAATTGACGTTAATATTATTAAAAATATCAATTTTCCTTGCTTGGTAGGCCTTGGTGTCAAAATTCTTTTCATGTTGGATATACTAGGGTGTGTTGTTGAGTAGAAGTGAATAACCAGAGGGAAATTAATTCAGCTGGACAGGAAATAAGATGGTAAATGACTGGATGCTCACCTTATCGCTAGGAAGTGTTACATATCCCTTAGCTGTGTGTGGAGGGGTTGTGCAGAGATAGAGGAGCCAAGAAAGGGAGCAGGCGGGAGGGGGTTGAGATCTAATCTGTCCTTGGCAAACTCTCTACTCCTCATTTCCCTCTTCTGCTGCCCCTTGTCTGTTATTTTGAAACCTCTGGAAGGTCAGGGAGGATACAGGAGTCCCTGACCCAGAAAATGTGCAGTTGGAACCTTAACTTGAGTGGATTTTTTGCCTTTTATTTCCTCCAGAAATACTAGCGAAAGTTCTGCCCATGAGGGATAAATAGTAGTCCAGGGCCTTGAAAGAGCAGTTTTTCTCTGGAACAGTTTCTACTATTCTACGCCTGAAGGTTAGGGAAGTTATCTTTGTAATTTGAGGCCAATACCCATCTCTTGAGCCTCATAAGAAGCACTGAATAAAGTTAATAGATTTGGCTAGCACTTGGATCAATTATTTCAAATGTATCAAATGGCCCTCTGGGAGTCATAAAACAGGTGGCCCTGAAATTGTACTATCTGGTGGATATAGATTGGCAACCGTCCTTTAAGGGCAAAATTATGTTAAAAGTTGAGCCAGAGCATATGAACAACTGGTTGTCTGCTATGCTATGAAAGATGGTTCCTTAAAACAGATCAACAGCTTGATGGTGATGCTCCATTTGAGTAAAATTTTGATACTAAAAATACCAATCTGGCTCTGGCCAGTGTGGCTCAGATGGTTGGGTGTCATCCTGGGCCCACAGGTTGCCAGTTATATTCGTCAGGGCACATGCCTGGGTTGCCAGCTCAATGCCCCGTGGGGGGCATGCAGGAGGCAGCCAATGGATGTTTCGCTCTCACATCGATGTTTCTCCCTCTCCCTTTGTTTCTCTCTAAAAATCAATTAAAGAACAAACAAAACACCAGTCTCCCTTTCTCCTTCCCTCCTTTCTTCTTAAAGTTATTTTGGTGGGGGTATGGATGTATTCAATTTGGGTCTTTGGTTTGAGCTGTCATATTTATTAAATAACAAGTAATCTGTTTTGAGTTAGTGTAAAAGCAAACCAGGAACAATGGATTCTCTTTGGATTCTCAATGGAAATTACTGTAACGTGGTCAATATTTTTGTTGTTTTTATACTTGAGACAAGAGAACTTTAAAATCAACTTGTCAACATGTAGCTAAACTTTGTGAAGCTGACCTAGAAAATGAAACAGTTGGTTTTTTTTTTATTCTGTTTGATGTAAAAGGAAAATATCTGTTATTTATTGGAACTTTTTCTAAGTCTAAGAGCTATAGATTTTTAAAGCTGTAATGCCCTAACATCTGGGCTACCCCACATTTTACAAGTGAAGAATCAGAAAGGTTAAATAACTTCTCAAGGAGCCTCAATTATTAGTGATATGCTAGTTTCCTGACTTTTTCTAGTGCTTTTTTATCACCGTATCACTAGGTTTCTAATATAAAAACTTTCATCCAAATAGCACTTAAGCTTGCATGTAACCCAAAAGAGACTTAATGTACTTTTTAAGGTTTCTAGTTCTATTAGGTTAAATAATGGTTCTCCATATTGATGTAAATGGGGATGGAATCTATTTTTTAAAGTTTTTTTTCTTAATTTTTATTACTGATTTTAGAGAGAGGAGAGAAACATTTAATTCAGATACCATGAAATCAATTTTTACTCATTCATTTTGATATTGAAATTTAAACTTAACTTCTATTTATATTTAGTGTAAATATAAAAGTCATGAGCAAGCCCCTTCAATATCAAAATGAATGAGTAAAAATTGATATTTACACTAAATTTAAAATAAAGGTATCTATTTTATTTAGGCAGTGGGTATATAAAACCTCCACAGAAAAGTTTCTAAAATTAAAAACTAGATTTGAAAAGATTTCATGTTCATCCTTAACAGCATTTTGTAGTAGGTATAAAGGCGTCTGAAGAAGCTTAATGATTAAAATAAAATTTCCCCCCTCCCCTGGTGATTAGGGTTTTTATGAAACAAATATGGAGGAAGGAGGGATTATAACTATTAAAAACAGACTCATTCTGTGTGAACGGAACTGGGAGGTTAGTTTAGTAGACTGAAAAACGTAACTGTGGAGTAAAAACTTCTATTCTAAGCCTAGGCATTTTTCCAGGGTAGGGTGAAAGAAAAGTACTAGGGCAGGTACAGACTGTTGCGTTCATCCCCCCCCCCCCCAATAGACATTAAGTAAATACCTAATATGTACCAAGCCTGTGGAAGCGCAAAGAATACAAAGATGAGTCAGGCAGATCCTCAAGGAGCCCAGTCTGGTGGGGTGGCAGCTATACCGAGGGGTGGGTGGGAAGGAAAGAGAGGGAGGTAATGGAGTGGGTGGAGGTAGAGGGATGAGATTAGACCGGGTGATCGAAAAACTGAATATATGTAAGATAGAAATATAAGGGTACAGATATGCGCAGACTTTTTAGGCAGAAATCTACCCCAGAACCTCTTAAAACACTTTTAGCCTCAGTTGCCAGATGTGGCCAGCTATCAGGACGCTGGTCTTCTCCAGCTGTGCTCTGAGTAGGTTAAAAAACCCTCCTCCCGCTTCTAGTCCTCGCTTTCCCCACCATTAGGGCGTCGGGCAGTGGCGGGGGCGAGTTGAAAACTGCACCCACGTTTGCTGCCGCTTCTCTGCAGGGCTTTGCCGTCGTCATAGCAACTAGGAGTTCCGCGATCCCCCACCTTCCCCCAACTCCTACCACTTCCCCCGGCGGCCGGGCAGAGCTGCCGCTTTTCTCGCGAGATTTGCGCGCCGAGCCAGGCAGCTCCGCGGTGATCTCACCGCGACCGGGTGGAGGGAGGGGGAGGAATGGGGCGGGGAGGGGTGGGGAGGGGACGGGAAGGGCGAGTTCGGCGCCACCACCGCCGGCAACTTTGTGAACGAGTTCAGTGCGAGCGTGAGCGAGTGAGCGAAAGTCAGTGCGGCGCTGAGTGCCCGGGAGAAGGGTCCCCGGGGAGGGACAGGTCTGGACTCCAGAGGCCGCCCCCGCCCCCCAGCCCCGGCCATCCATCCCCTCCTGCCTCCGTGACTCCCTTGCTATTTCCTCCCGCCGCCGGTCTTCCCCGGCCTTCGCGCCCCCGTTTGCAGTTACCTGTTCCCCTCCCCCACTCGGCACGCAGCTCCCCTGCCCCGGCGCCCACCTAGGATCCCTGAACCTCGGGCCCCCAGACACCCCGCACTCGTTTCCCGCGCCGGCCGCCCCCTCAGCTCTTAGACCTCCCGAGGGCAGGCGGGCGGGATGGGGGGTGCCGAGCTTTGGAGGCGGCGCGAGCTGGGACCCGTGCGCCCAGACAATAGTTGATGCTCGGGGACCGGGCACCTCCGCCCCCAACTCCACCGGGAACGCGCCCCCCGCCGGCTGCGCTCCAGTCTGCATTCCGGGTCCCCCTCGGAGCCCAGTTCGGGAGTTGGGCTGATTCGCCCCCGCCTCCCCGGGGCCCCTCAAGCTCCGCGCCCGCCCCGGCCCAGCCTCGCCGCCTGCCGTTCTCCGCAGAGGCGGCGGCGAGGGGGCGCGCGCCGACGGTCCACGGTTTCTCTTTCTCCCCAGGGAGAGCGCGCGGCGGACCCGCCCGGGACGCGCGGCGGCCCCGGAGGCCGGGCCCAGCGGTAAGTGGCTCCCGCGCCCCCGGTCGGGTCAGGGAAGTGGGGGTGCAGGACTGTTGACAGCCTCCCACCGCCTTCTGGTCGGAGCTCGGGTCCAGGACCCGGCGCCGGACACCGGGCGGCCAAAGTTTTATTTCCGATTTGGTGGCGTGCTGAGACCGCAGCCTGGCGGGGGCGAGTCTGCGTGGGGGCGAGTCTGCGTGCGTGCGCGCGCGCACCTAGGAATCCAAAGCTGCACAAGTCTCCGTCTGGCGCCCGCGGGAGAGGCTGGGAGACCCGCGCCCCGTGGGGGTGGCTGCGCCCACCCGGCTGCCATCGTCTCCGCGGGAGAGCCTTCCTTTTCAGTTACCTGGGTGAGCGCTTTGTAGGCTGAGCTGGCGGGGACGGGCCGAGAGGTTTAATCGCGAGATGCAGAGAAGAGCAGCTCGGTGCCCGCGGATGGTTCATCTCTCTCCCAGGGGTCCGGGGGCAGTGAAATTTTGGGATGCTCTCGCCTACTGTGAAGTACACCTCAGGAGGGATGGGGAGGCGGGAGGCTGCTGCCGAAAGAACTTTACCGCCCGCGCCCCGTCTGTTTCCAACTTCCCTCCTGACCTTAAAGAAATGTGCGAGGCTCTCCATCGCTCGCGGCATTTCTAGGAGGACAAGTAAGCGCGTTGGGCAGGTTGAAATTGCATCGGGTTCACCGTTTAGAAAACATACAGGCGAGGGAAACGGCTCGCTTTCAGGAAAGAGTCGTTGGTATTCCTTCTGAAGGGAAGCATTTGGGGACTGATGGCTCCTAGACGGCATTTATCTTATAGATTTTATTTTTCATGACGGGAGGCAGCAGTCACTGAAATTGTTACTTCCTGCTAAACGATTATATTTCTAAACTGGGAGCCAGTGATGCGATGCAAATTTCAGAGTAAAGGTGTCGACTTTCATCAGGTTCCAGGTCTATCTGGATGAACTGGGGTTGGCGTTTCCTCTATAAAGCAAACCTCTTTCATGTTGAAACTCTGACTCAGACTCTTAAAGCCATTGTTTTATACTGGTACTCTGTGGGAGTTCAGTGTCAACTTTCTCCTGTTTTCTCATGTGGAATATTCGTCCTAGGAAAAGATTCTCTGACTCAATTTTTTGGAAAAGTACAAGATTAAGTCCTATGGATCAATTCTCGGTAGCCTAGTAACGGTATTTTTTAATTTTTATATAATCTTGATTTAATGACTTTTACTTTTTACTTTTTTGAAAGCTGCAGTTAAGCCTTTTTTACGAGGATGGGAAAGAAAGCTGATGGGAATAATATAGAACAGTGGTAACAGTAGTTTCAAATAAAAGGTTTACATAAAGCAGTTTATGGTCACTGATGTCTCTAACTATTAGATGACATACCAGTTATTAACAAGAATATTAATATTAAAGCATTTTTCCCATGGAATAAGTTATTTCTACTAAAGCATTAGCAATTAACAATGCATTTAAAATAACTTGGGTGGTGATTTGCATGTAAATGGTTAGGGGCAAAATAAAAGCTTTTGGGGGATGAATGGTTTCATGTGGCTGACGACTTATTTTCTTATCTCATGCTTAAGTAAAGGACTCTTGAAGTTGACTGTATCATTAGATTTCTCTAGTTGACTGAGAGAACAAGTTTGGCAAGTGGCTCAAGACAGTCAGTAGGTGTTGCTGTTAGCTTCTCTGCAGTTCCTGGTACTGCTCCTCGAATCTGAAATTGCAATTCTGGTGCAGTGAACTTAGATCTGAAGTGTCAGGCAGTGTTAGTTGTGACTTCATTGTAGCATTCCATGGCAAGGTTGACTTGAACTCTTGGTAATAATTTCAAAGCACCTCACTGAAATTGTATATTGAGATTCTTTTAACTCTCTCCTTTCATTATTCTCTTCTGGCTTTTGCATTTGCTTTTGTTTTGAATTAGGTGTATAATTTTGGTGTCTCCCCTCCCCCCATTGTAAAACAGCTTTTTAAAAACTTCTTTCTGGTAACTTCATTGAAGTCATAGACTGCAGATTGCTTGAGATTAGCAATTCAGTAGACGCTGGGGGATCTTGGTTGCCTATGAGTTGAGAGATAATATATTTTCAAGTTTGAATTTTGAAATAAATTCCTATTCTCTATCTCTTTGAGCTGTGAAACAGGACCATGAGAAGAGTTAGAACAGTATGAGAGTACAGATTTCCCAAATCTTTCCCATTTAGAGGAAAATATATAGTGACTAATGATAACATGATTATGTGTTTCCGTCAGTCCTCACTGTTGTATTATCATTTCTGTTGGTCCACATCAGTGCACATCTATAATAATAAAAGCGTAATATGCTAATTAGACTGGACAGCCGAACAACCTTCCGGATGTCCTTCTGGATGTGAGAGCCAAGGCAAGCCACCGCAGGTGCGAGGGCCCAGCCCCTTGCACAAATTTCATGCATTGGGCCTCTAGTATAAAATATGAATAGTCTGAAGATTTTCTCATGATATCTCAAATTTGGCTCACTGACCAAATTGGACTTTCTCTGAGGAAGACAAATAGACTCATCCCCATTAATATAGAGTTAGAGCTCTGTTCTTCCTTTTGACTCAAATCACAGAAGTTCATATCTCAAATTCAGACCCCTCTGCCCCCATAATATCACTATATTCCTAACCTTTTGAGAGCTGTGGTAAGTCAAACAGTATTTAGTGAGTGCTTCTATCTGGAAGGCATGCTCTTGGATTCTGTGTTTCCCAGTGATAATTACAGTGTGTTCCTGCCTCAAGGAACTTCTGTGCAATGGGGCCTTTTGTAGTAAACTTTCCTGGTTTGGTGCTATGATGTCCTGATGCCCCCATGAAGGTCTTGCATAACAGGCAATTATCTTTGAATTTTACCTTACTTAAATTAATTTCTAAAATAATTTAATTAAAAGTAATTTTTGGAAAAATAATTTTGAAATCATGATATACTAAAGAATTTGTTCTCAGAAGGTCTGGGCTTAAATTTTCCAGGTATGGGAATCTTGAAAAATAATTGAACCTTTTTCTCAACTGTCTTTCCAAAAAACTTCCTTCTGCAGAGATGGGCACAATACTTGCCTCACATCTTTGCTGCAAAATTGTGTGAGTACTTTGTAAACCATAAAGTCTATTTGTGATTGTATTTTCTTACTTTCTGATAAGCATATTCATTGATTGTTGGAGCTAGAAGGAAGTTTGAGTAAAAATCATTTGGCCCATCCTCCCCATTTTGCAGATGGTTAACTGAAGACCAGGAAGTCCAAGGGATTTGTTGAAGGTTATACAACTAGTCAGTGATCAGGCACAATGCTTGGAAGGCGGGTTGTCAGAGTTAACTCTACTTCTGCTTCCTGGTTTGTTTTTTCCTACCTTAAAGCCTATTAAGTTAAAATTTGTTTATTACTTTTTCCCTCTCACACTTAAGGGTTCAGTGTTAATTAAATGCCTAAATGAGAAGTAGCAAAACTTAAGGAAACAAAATCTATGTAAAGGTTGAAAAGCTATGAAAACAGCATTGATGTAGTATTCAGTAACTAAGCTTTAGTTAAAGTTACTCAAATTCCCAAGTAATGGAAAAAGAAATTATGAGTTCAAGTATTTACATGGTAGAGCCTGTAGGCTTGTTTTTTTTTTTTTTGAGAAAAGGAATCTTTGTTAACTCAGAGCACAATGTACTTGTATGTTCTTTAGAGAAGCCAAACTTAATTTATTCTAGTTTACCATTTTCTTCCTTCTTAAACGTATTTTTCATTTGTAGAAGAAGTGGTTGTATCTTCCTTATTTCTGAAACAGTGGCAACTTTTGGACCTTCTCTCAGCTACCTGTAAGGGTAACCAGAGGGCAGGGGTTGGGGGTGGGGAGGATCAGTCAGGTGGAAGGATAACTGCATAGAAAACAGGAAAATGTTGTAGGGAGCTTCCTGTTGCGAACGTGACTGATTTATATAGCACTACCCTACCTTCCTCTGGGGTAATCTGAGCCAGGAGACAAGAAACATTCCTGCCAGTTGGGTGACTGCCTTTTAAATGAGGGGCTCTCCCTGTTCCGGGCAGGGTTAGGCGTTATGTTATTCCTTCAGTGCTCACACAAAAATTTGTGTCTTATTCCATATACAGTGCTATTTAAAATATAGGTGTTTCACTGTCACTTGAACTTAACAATCTAACCTTCTCTCCATTGCACCTCTACTTTTTGGTATGGGAAATAAATTGGCCTCATTGGATTTTTGCTTTTTGTGTTTTTTTTTCTTAAAAAAAGGGCAAACCAAAACAAAGCCCATGCATGTACTCACATTTGTACTTTGTTTTTCAAAGGTTATACAGTTTACCCTTGAACAACACGGGTTTGAACTGTGAGGGTCCAATTATACACGAATTTTTTTCCCCCCAGTAAATACTGTGACTGTATTTGCTCTTCCTTATGA
Source organism: Myotis daubentonii (assembly GCF_963259705.1). Classification (NCBI taxonomy): domain Eukaryota; kingdom Metazoa; phylum Chordata; class Mammalia; order Chiroptera; family Vespertilionidae; genus Myotis; species Myotis daubentonii. The sequence continues at coordinate 24,775,553 of NC_081840.1, read as the reverse complement.
TTTTCTTAATGATGTTTTCTTTTCTCTAGCTTACTGTATTATAAGAATACAGTATGTAATACATGTATCATACACAGTATGTGTTGACTTTATGTTATCTAGGCTTTGGGTCAACAGTAGACTATTAGTAGCTAAGTTTTGGGGGAGTCAAAAGTTATAATCAGATTTTTGAGTTCACTGGGGGGCGTGGTGTTAGGGTCCCTCACTCCTGCATTGTTGAGAGTCAACTGTATATAAGTTAATTACTCTGAGATGAAGCTCATTTATTCTTCCCGTAGGCTCTCGATGAGCCTTGGAGTGAGTCAGAACTATAAAGACTCTCTTTTGTTTGGCTTTCTTAAACACAGATGATTTGGGTGCGGGATGGACTAATATCATAGGGTTTGTGTCATAGGGTTTGTGATCATAAGGGTAAGACCATCTGTCTGGTGGATCTTTTGAGGATAGAGGCCAGTCCCCATCCACCTTCTCCTTTTATTCTGGCCTGAGGAGAGTAAGGTAAATCCAGCTGAAAATAGAACATGAGTGTTTTCTTGACGCTCTAGAGAGAAATTACACCAAATGACACAGGGGACTGTCAGGGGCTTCCTTAGTAAATAGCAGTGCATGGTGGGTGTGCCACTGAGTCAGGGAAGCTGTTTCTTTGCCTCTGGAGGTCTGTGATGAGAATGTTCAGCCTTTAGATTCTAATTTGTTACTTGTCATGTTGCACTAAGTTCTCCCTTTAATGAGGATTGTAGTATGCCTAACTGTAAATGGAGAGAAACGGGCAATTGCATAATGTTAGATTTCCTTTTTTTCAATGCAGGAGAGGCAGGAGGAGAATGCACGCTTGTGGGAGAATGCCTGCTTGGAGAGGGACAGTTACGTTTGTACAAACACAGGGGTCACTCAGAGGCAACTTGAGCAGGTAGGACATCCAGCCCAGGTGGCCACTGGATTCCTTTTCTCCTCTCTCCTCCCCCAGAGTAGGTTCAGGTTAAATGAATTTTACAGACCCAGCAGTGAATTTTGGTTATTCCGCTTTTCTCTGTCCACTTTCCCCACAAAACCTTTTACCAAAGTTACAAGGATAGTCATTGATTGGATTTTATGGTTCAGCGTCTTGCTTCCTTTTAGAATGAGTTCTGAAGTTCTCAGAGTAAAATTATTGAGAAACAAGCCAAGGGCTATGTGCCTAACCGTCATGTTCCTATAATCAAGACTCGACTGTGATCAGTATCTTTTACTTTGACTCCTCTATTATTTTTCTGTAATTCATCCTCCGTATTCTCAATTATTTGCCTAGGTAGGAATTCTAGTTTGATATATTGTGAGATCCTTGCATTTACTCTAACAGTCTTATTTCCCAGAATTGATTATTTGTCTTTCCAAGTTTATTTTTAGTTCGTAATGCTTGCAGAGAAGCAACTGATAACTGAACTGTGGTACTGCTGCCCTTTAAGAGAGAGTACTTATAAGGAAATGCCTCTAAGATATGCAATTATAAATGACTAGAGTGTTCTAAAATTTTCACCCAATTTGACTAACTTTTATTGCTTAGTTCACTGGTGTGTACCTAGGGAAAAAATGGAAAGCAGTATTTCCCCCTATTTTTGCAAGAAGTGTAAGTTTGTGACTTGTCAGAACCATATTATTTTGAAGACTTCAGAAACACATGTTCTTAGTCTTGAAATGAGGGTTGGTGTGTAAGCTGATTTGACTCTTCCCTAACCATCCTTCTGGCTGCTCCAGTGGAGACCTCAGAAGGTTCTGCCAATATACTTTTTGAGAGTCTAACTTCTGAGTAGCTGGTTTTTCATGTGTAAATAGAGTGCACTCAGTGTGTGTATATGTGTTTGGGGTGGGGTTTGGCTCCTGGTTTGCCCTTGGAAAACCTGTTAGGAAGGTTTGCTCTGGCTGAGCCTGAATGTAGTTTTCTAACCCTGTCTCTTTTCCATTTTTAGAAATGCCTGTGATTCTTCAGAGTCTTAGTGTTACTGTATTTTATGTTTTAATGTAGGATGTTAGTGCTGAACCTTTGTAGTAGGAAATGAGGTATAACAATTGCATAACAAAACTGTTTCAGTAGAGCCCTGGTTGGTGTGACTTAGTTGGTTAGTGCATTGTCCCATGTACCAAAAAGTTCACAGGTACAATTCCTGGTCAGGGCGCATACTCAGGTTGCAGATTCGGTTTGGGTAGAAGTCAACCAATTGATGTTTCTCTCTCTCTCTCTCTCTCTCTCTCTCTCTCTCTCTCTCTCTCCCCCCCCCTTTCATTCTCTCTTCCTCTCTCTCTAAAATCAATACAGATAAAAAAATAAACACACACACACACACACACACACACACACTAAAAACACCTGTTTCTGTAGATAAATGATTATGGAACGCTATAGGATTCACAGATAAGACTTATTACAAGTCCCGGAACCTCAGCCCAGTAATGGCTTTCAGTGGGATTGTTCTGAAGGCCATTTTCAAGGTATGTTTAAAAACAGTGGTTTTCAGTGCCTTGGGTAGGATGTGTTGGGGGGAGCAGTGAGCACTTGATGGAGAGGGTAGAGAATCGCAGTGACCACTGGGGCTTTTCTCCCGGGGAGCATGCTAGATAGCAGGTGAATAAATGATTTGAGATTCTGTTATGCTTCTTCCCCACCCACTTGACAACATAATGGTTTTTATACCATTTTTGGATTTGTGTTTGACAATAGGCAGATAAGTAGTGGACTCAAACAGAAAGCAGCTTCCTGGGGGTTGTAGAAACGTCATTTCGGATGGGTGAAAAAGAGAACCCCCTATCCTCTCTCTGTACAGTCTCATTGATTAAAAAAGACAAAACACAACTTAGAAGTAATTTGGAAATGACTGTCAACAGCTGAAAGGGCCAGGCTGCTTAACTCCTGCAGTGGAGGCAGGACATGTAAATCCAATTTGGAATTGCAGGTTGGCACTGACTTTTGTATTGGGGTAAAAAACATAACGTAAAATTTACAGTCTTAACCATGTGTTAGTGTACATTTAGTAGTGTTAAATATATTTATATTGTTGTGAAACAGATCTCTAGAGTGTTTTTATCTTGCAAACCTGAAACTGTACCCATTAAGCAGCTGTCCATTTCATCTTCCCTCATCCCTGGTAATCATCATTCTGCTTTCCATTTCTATGCATTTGACTCTTAGTGGATCATGGAGTATTTGTCTTTTGCTGGCTTATTTTACTTAGCATAATGTCCTCAAGGTTCATACATACTGGCATGTGACAGGATTTCCTTCCCTTTTAGGGTTGAATAATATTCCAGTGGGTGTATATACCACATTTGTTTATCCGTTCATCTGTAGATGGACATTTGGGTGGATTTCACATTTTGGCTATGCCAGTAGTGCTGCTATGACGATGGATGTATAAGTATCTCTTTGTGACCTTACTTCCAGTTCTTTTGGATATATACCCAGAAGTGGGATTGCCGGGTTATGTGGTAGTTCTATTTTTAATTTTTTAAGCAGCCTCAATACTATTTTTTTTATAGTGATTGCACCATTTTACATTTCCACCAGCAATGTATAAGAGTTACTTCTCATCCTCACCAACACTTACTTTGTGTTTTTTTAAAAATAGTAACCATCCTAATGGGTGTGAAGTGATAATTTCATTGTGGTTTTGAATTGCACTTCTGTAATGATAAATAATATTGCACATCTTTCATACACTTGTTGGTCATTTTTATATCATCTCTGGAGAAATGTCTATCCAAGTCTGCCCATTTTTCAATTGGGTTATTTGATTTTTTTGTTGTTGAGTTATAAAAGTTCTTTATATATTCTGGATATTAATACCCTTTAATAGATATATGCTTTGCAAATGTTTTCTCCCATACTGTAGATTACCTTTTCATGCTTTTGGATGCATAAAAATTTTTAAGTTCGATGTAGTCGCATTTGTCTATTTTTGGTCTTTATGCTGTGCTTTTGTTGTTACAGCCAAAAGATCATTGCTGCATACAATGTCATGAAGCTTTCCCCCTATGTTTTCTTCTAGGAGTTTTATAGTTTTGGTTCTTATGTTAGATCCTTTTTTTTTTTTTTTAAAATACGGAACGCTTCACGAATTTGCGTGTCATCCTTGCGTGGGGGCCATGCTAATCTTCTCTGTATTGTTCCAATTTTAGTATATGTGCCGCTGAAGCGAGCACATGTTAGATCTTTAATATATCTTGAGTTAATTTTTATATATGTTGTAAGATAAATGTTTAGCTTCATTTTTTTGCATGAGTATCCAGTTTTCCCAGCACCGTTTCTGGAAAAGACTGTCTGTTCCCCACTGAGTGGTCTTCAGACCTTGTCAAAGGTCAGTTGACCATTGTTTACTTCTGGGCTCTCCTATTCTATTCTATTCTATTCTATTCTATTCTATTCTATTCTATTCTATTCTATTCTATTCTATTCTATTCATCTAATTGTCTGTCTTTATGCCAGTGTCACCCAGTTTTGATTTTATTAGCTTTGTAATATATTTTGAAATCAGGAAGTGTAAGAGACATTTACTTTTACTTTATGTATGCTATTAAGTAATAGAGAACAGAGAAGTTGGCAATAGGGAAAACAATTCACATAACTTCTCATTTTTTTTTTGAGGGGACTAGGCACAGTTAAAAATGAGGTAACATGATTTAAATGGCAGAATGTATGCAAGACTATCAATTGGCAACTGTTATAATATAAGAGCTGTGGGCTAGCACTTCCTAGTTTACAAAGGATTCTCACAGATATTTAGTCCAATGGCTTGGGAAAGCTTCAAGAGGATGATGGATCTTGAATTTATCTTGAAGATTGGATGGGTATAAATACCCCAAACTATCAGTGTCCATTGCATCACAGTGCTATAGGGAAGTCTTTAATGAAAGCCTCTAGTAGCAATCTCAAAATTTTCAATGGGATCAATTATTTGTTGTTTGTGATTTTTTTTTTCCTTGACACGATACTGCCTTTCCTATTCCAATCCAGTTGTTTTCTTATTTTTCATATCTGCTCATTGAATGGCAGTGGGCAGCATACAGAGATAGAATACTTATCCATAACACTGTTTTAATCTGTATGATGTGCAAAAAACAAGGAAATTAACCTGGCTGGGTTGTATAGAATGAGTTGAAGGAGAGAGAGTGGAGCTAGAACAGCAAGTTGAGTGGCTGCTTCAATAATTTAGGATACCTAAGACTTACTTTCTCACCTTCTTAATAAAACTAGGGGGATAATTTTGGTTGGGTGTATTGACAAGACATTTAGTAGAATGTCTGTGGCAGAAAATGGTAGTTTGCTTACATGTAGTATGCTGCAATAAAGAGTTATTTAATGGTGACCAAATAAATGTATGCGTACCCGGGTAGGCCTCTAAGCAGTAACTTACTCATTTATCCCATAAGTATTTATTGACTCTCCCTGTATGCCAGGGGTTGGTAGCCACTTCTAGTGAAGAAAGGATAGATACATGATTCCTGTTCTCATGGGGCAGATACTCTTCTAGGGATTTGTGTGGTCCTTTTCAGTGTTCTATCCTCTCATCTGGTTGGATTTTTCTTTTAGTCAAAGGGCACCTGTATTACTTCTGGTATAAAACAATTGTAGTTGAAAATAGCCCCACATTAAATATTCTTTGTGTAGAAAGAAACACTAGACAGTTCTGCCTTTTGGTTTCCAAGGAGATGTCTTGGCTAAATTTGTTTTATCAAGTGCTTTTCTAAGTAACAAATAAAGGAAACTGGCTCTAATGAATCTGGTTAAGGTTTTCCTGAGGAACCAAATAAGGTTTTAAAATCTTGGTTTCTTCTTTCACTCCTGCACCTAGAGAATATAGAAACCTCGTTTTGGCAAATTCTGGATTTTTCCAATAATTATCACATCTTAAAAGAGCCATATACTCTTTTTGGGTCTTCTTTCATTTGTTCATTTGTTCATGTAACAAATTTTCAATGTGCACTACGATATGCCAGATAATCCTTTCATATGTAAAAGGAAGAAGGTTGATGGTTGAATTAAGTTTACTTGAAGGCCAACTGTTAAAATTTTGTGAATTTATTAGTGTGTTTTAGTGAGATTTGGGGGCCTTTTGCATATACTAGAAATGTTTTTGAAAAAAAACTAAAGAAATAGAAATACAGAGTTTTTGCTTTTAACTTTAAAACATTTTAGTGGGAAAATTCTATAATGCTGGATCATTTTAGCATAATTTCACTCAGATCTGAAAAAAAAAATCAACATTTTACCTCAACATTGAGAGTCTTTCCTTGAATTTTTGGTAGAAGAAAGTTCTGAATCTAACCTTTCTGCTATTACTTGTAACACCCTATTTCAGATGATTGATATAGTGCCAGTGTGGGAGATTTAGAAATGCTTATCACCTCTCCTATGTGCTCAGTTCCAAATCTTTTGGGGGCTCATATCACTTATGTGTGTGGTAGTCTTGAGATATGGTGACACATGTCACGGGGTGCAGAAGTCACACTGAAGATCTTAGTAACAGCACTGTGATCATTAGCTGGCAATTGCCCATGCTGCAAATATGTGAGATTCAGATAGCCCAGTGTGAGTTTTTGTGTCTTTATAAAATGATAATTTCATTTTAATTTGTTGTTAGAAATTCAACAGAGTATTGTTTATGTGTTACAAGATTCAGTTATGCAAAGTAAAGCTTAAAAATTTTTCCCTCCTGTGGATTGTTGGCTGTTGGGAATCTGGCCTCATTGTCACTAAAGAACATTGGAAAATTTGTTGTAGTTCTGGTTCTGTGGCTGGGGCCATTTTTTTCTTTGATTTATTGATCATAGCAACATTCATTGAGTACCTTCTAGATGGCAAATACTGTTCTCATCCTGGATATACAGTCGTGAACAACTCTGGGTGAGATAGGAAGCTACTAGACGGAACAAAGGGGTTTGATCTGACCCCTTTGATGTTTTTAAAGGATAAAACTGCTGTGTAGAGAATAGAATGAGGTGTGTGTGTGTGGGGGGGGAGGGGGGATGAGGAAGGGCGAAGGGAGGCAAAGGTGGAAGCAAGGAGATACTGGGTTCTAGCAATAATATAGATGAGATGTGATGATAGCAATGGTGGAGGTGATGAGAAGTGGCTGGATTTTTGGCATAACCAAAGTGGCGCTAAGGGTGAGATGATGTGGGGTGAAAAAGAGTGGAGTCAAGGATAGCACCAAGGTTTTGGCTGAATGACTGAAATAATGGAGGCGCCATTTATTGAAATGGGAGAGACTGGAGGAGCAGGTTTGGGTGGGGAATTAAGTGCTGATTTGTACATGTTGGGTATGCGATACCAGTGGATGTGCAAGTGGAGAAGTCAAGTTGGCAGCGGGGTAGGTCTGTTAATCTTCATGAGCTTCAGTTTTTTTCACTTGTGAAATGGGGAAAGAATTTGCCCTTCTCAGAATTCTTGAGATCAAATGAGATAAAAAAGTTAAAGCCTCTAAAGTTATGTCCTATGGTGGTGATATTATTTCTGGAAAGTACACTGTTACCATCTTAGGTACTTTGTGGTCTCTTTCGAGCTACTAAATTCATAGGCCAGAATGTATTGTGGAAATTTAGCATTTGCCTTCCAAATGCTTTCTCTCCGAATAGATAGAAATGCTTTCTGTGATCCATGCTGTGACTCCTGGGCAGCTTCTGGAAGAACAACATTTCGGTTGCTTCTAGGGTGTCATGGGCTTTATTTTGTCTAAAGACATTGGGGCACTACATGTGTGGCATCAGACTTGCCCCTTAATAAACATGGTTTCAGGCAAAAGTAATTTTATTTAAGTGGGAGGATATTGTAATAGAAAAACAAAAAGGCCCTGTCTTTTCTCAAAGTCTTTATTCTTTTAAGCTTCCCATAACTTAGCTCAGCTGACAGGTAAGATCTCATAGGTTAGATTTATTGGGGAAACCATTCTCTGTGTGATCCTAGGTGTTTTTTTTTTTTTTTTTTATTGCTTACAAGCAGGTGAAATATGTTAAATATATATTTGTACCCACTGAATTAAAATTTATTTAAGATACACGTAAAAATGTTGAGCCCTAACCGGTTTGGCTCAGTGGATAGAGCCTCAGCCTGGGGACTCAAAGATCCCAGGTTTGATTCCGGTCAAGGGCATTGTACCTTGGTTGCGGGCACATCCCCAATGGGGAGTGTGCAGGAGGCAGCTCATCGATGTTTCTAACTCTCTATCCCTCTCCCTTCCTCTCTGTGAAAAATCAATAAAATATATTTTAAAAAAACGTTGAAAGCATCAGTCTTGCATTTCAATCAATGATATTTTGAATTTATTAAATGTCTTTCCTTAGAGGTCGTAATCCATAGTTGTTTCCTTAAAATGCAGTATTTGTTGATAATTGGCTTCTTCCCAAAAGTGAGATGTTGCTTTAGGAACATCTTCAGTCAAGAGTTGTAGTGCTGATTCTTGGTTCTTCTCATCCATGAGGCAGTTTGAGCAGAAACACTACTGCTCTTTCTTCACTGCCCTGTTCATTTCATCATCCGTCCACAATAGCGATTTTCACCCGGCGAGCTGCAAGAGGCAGCAGGAATTCTTAACAGGTGCAATACCTGACTGTTTAGTCAGGGGCACTGACCTCTTTCCCCTTAGATTATCAAATAAAAAGCTGACAACAGCCAGCACAATAGCCATCCAGTGTGAATAAATCAAAATGTACTTTTTTTTGTTGTCAGATTGGCCAAAAATATATTTTTTGGTGTGCCACAGAATTTTAGTAATTACTTTATGTGTATCATGAGACAAAGAAGGTTGAAAAATGCTGATCTACAAGATTCAGTTGGGTATTGGCTATCTTTGCCCAGGTTATGTGACTTAGAAGGTGAAATTATGTGTCCTTGGGTGCCTGACACCTGTTTATGAATAACTGACAATCGTTGGGAACTCTAAGTAAGTGTTCAGTGAAAAGAGGGCAGCAATGCCTTTAAGGAGGGAATGTGTCAGTGTAACAGGAGCTATATTTGTTAGGAGATATGGTGGAGGCAGAAATTATTTGGGTTATTCTCTGGTATCTTTCTAATGAGGACATCTCTCTATATTAGGGTTTTTGTCAAATCCTCAAATTTATAAAATAACTTTACTCATCTGCTTGATAATTGTTAAGTTATATAATCTTTTACTTTTCACTGAATTGTCTTACTATACATTATTTTATTTCAGCTTCTAAAAAACTGGACCATGGGTATCTAGTGTAATATCACTTGACATAATTGTTGGGAAAAAACCCATGCCATTGTCTGTCCTTTTGAAGTACATATTAGAATATTTAGATAAATTGTAAGAAATAATTTTAAAGCAATGTATATGTTTAAATCTCTATCTTTTTCATGCTTCTAGAAGGAATGTAACTTACGTAGACTTTCTAAAATGTCTTGTAATATTTTCCAAATCGCCTGATGGTTTTTATTTGAACTGGAGTCTTAATAGTCATTTTTATGGGGGAGATATGCTAAGTTTCTAAAGTCATAGTACCTATTTATGGGTTCTTAAATTTTTTTTTTTTTAATAACACCTTTATTGAGTTTTACTTACTATACAATTCTCCCATTTCAGCTGTACACAGTAGTTTTGAGTACATTTGTAGAATTGTGTAACCATCTCCATAAACAATGTCAGAACATCTTAATTATACCAAAAAAACACACACTCCAATCCCATTTGCAGTCACTCCCATTTCCTTCCAACCCCTGCCCACCTCCCCACCCCCAGTCCACCATTAATCTTCTTTCAGTTTTTTATAGATTTGCCTATTCTGGATGTTTTATATAACTTTTGTGGTATTTTGTGACTAGCTTCTTTTTACCTAGCTCTATCGAAGCACATCTAATTTTTTTTAAAGAACCTAACTTTGGTGTTAATGTTACAGATTTCAGATTCAAAACCAGATATTCCCAGTCTGCTGATACAAAAACTACAGTCTGTGTTGATACCAGAGAAAATAGGAAAAACACATTACTGTGCGTGTGTGTGTGTGTGTGTGTAGAGCGAGGAGCCACCCAGGTACTAATCCAATGCTTGCCTTACCTTTCTTTGTCTGCTTCTTCCTTGAATATTACATAGAACTCTTAGAAATCATGTCTGATTCTTCTCTTTCTTTTACCTTTGGTCTGGTCTGGAACCATGCCTTGCTATGTTTTTCTTTTGACTTGATTCTTGTTTTCAACTTCTCTTAGTTTCATTGCCACCATCTAAGAACAGACCCATGACGTTTATAGGTAGCTGTAGCAGTCTCCTTCCTGACCTCCTTGACTCCTGCTGCCCCACCTCCAGTCCATCTTGTCTGATTAAATGTAATGTGTCACTTAGGTTCAGGTGCCACCCTGGAGGAATTAAAGTGGTTCCAGTACCTCTCACATCAAACTCACACTTTCCTGCGTGCTTTTGTGACCTTTCTCTTGGGTTTCTCCTTTCCTGTTTATCTGATTTCTTTTGCCTTTTTAAGACTTTGTCTCTGCCTTCATATGCTGGGCCTCTGCTTTCTCCTCTCCCCAACTATTGTGATTTCCTTTGAGCCTTTGTTCATTTCCAATTTTAGTTCTATCCCATTAAAAATATGTGTAAAATCTACTAAGTTTCTCACGCATAGCTTCATCTCTCTTATCCCCTTCCCTGCATATCATGCTCCTTACCATTATCTTGTCTTCCTATCCCCACTGGTGCCATACCAGCCCCAGAACTCTAGTTTTATGTATATCTTTCTCATCCTTCAAGACCCACCTCTTCACTGATATCTTTCTGGTTTCTATAACTCATCTTGATTTCTCCCTTTGCTGAAATGCTGTTGTACTGTCGTATACTTAAAGAGCTTAGCATTTAATAATGCATGATTCATCAAGGATGTAGCCTTTAGAAGACTCAGAAGGGACATTGTCTATTGCCAGAAGAGTTGAAAGTCTGTCATGTGGAAAGAAGAGAGATTACCTTTGTCTTCTCAGACTCCACAGGGTAGAACAATGAGTGAATATAGATTTGAAAGAACTTTTCTAGCAGAGCTGCATGCAGGGATGACAGGTATGCACAGGCTAGATCATTTTGGACGGGGTCATTGTAAAGGGCATTTAGATGATTCATGGGGGTTCAATGAGAGTAGCAGTTCTCAGACTCTATAGTGTCACAGTCACCTGGGGAGCATGTTAAGTACAGATTCTCAGTTTTTGGCAAGTTTAGATTAAGTAGTCTGTGAAGTCAGGTTTGGAAACTTTTGAGATCCTATGAGTGTTTCATTTATTTACCAAATATTGAGTGTCTGCATATGTGACCATGTAAAGTTATGGGTTTTGCCTT